>NC_086323.1:116910923-117582421 GCF_036172605.1 Pelobates fuscus
ATAAAAAAAATATATATATATATAATTTTTTTTTTTTTTTTCTTGGACTCCCTATCTAATAAAAAGGAATTTAACGTTCCTGAGGTTTCCTATGAACAGTCCTGCCAGTCATTCAAAGCCCTCCATGCTATTGAAATGCGTGCAAGGAGAACTTCTACAAATCCTTCCATCTGCTGATGCACATGGAATATTAAAGCTCCATTATACAATGCTATCCCAATATGCCAATGAAAATCTGTTATCAACCTCCATTCAGAGGTCTCTATGCAGAATGTGGAGACTGACTCTTCGCCACACTAAAACTCCCAATTATGTGTGTACAATTTCTTTTTTTTTTTTTTTTCCTGGAGTACAGAATGTCATTCATATAAGCAATACAGTGTGGTTCAAGATTTACACTGCATTGTACAAGGTATCCATCTCTGGACCATTGTTATATTGTATCTATATTCGTTCCTACTGCTCATAGAGCCGAGCTTTGTTGCCTCCTGACAACACTTTGTCTACTAATTCCTAAAGTGTTTTGTCTTTATAAACTGGGTGGAAGAGGATGGGCTAGGGGCAACTAGGATCATGTGGTGGGGTATTGGGAATGGAGGGGGTGATGGTTTACCTCTGTGGAACCCCTTGCTGTATTAAGTGGGTGAATCAGTCCTCAGGTTTTCTCCACCTTGAAGCATGTGTAGGCACTCTGGCTAGCTGGAGGAAGCAACACTATCTTTAGAAAACTTGTCTCCATGGGATAGGATTGTTACCTTGTCGAGGGTTTGGCCCCAGAGGGTAAGATACCTTTCCTATCCTCTCTGGGAGGCATATTCATCCCATCCCCCCTTTGCTTTGGAAGTGACTGCATTCTCTTGGACACGTTTTTGGGCCATGTATTCATAGTCCCAGTTAGTGGTAATCTGTTTTGGTGGGTATGTGAAGCATCATGCCCACCCCCTTACTGCATCTCCAACAGGTACTGCATGTATTTGGGCACATGTGTGATTATTTTTCTGTCATATGGTGGCAGTACATGTGGGTTTTGCGCCTTTCATGTGGACAAGCATCTAACAAGATTAATTCAATCAACAAACCCCTCCCCCTTGCCCTATAAAAGGGCTATCTGGCAAAACCTACATCCGTTTCCTTTCTTGTCCCGAGAGAGGACACAGCATCTGGACACACCATATATATGGTGGTACGCCGTGTCACCAGCCCCCCACGGCTCAGAGGCATTTTGAGGTAAGATTAATCTTTCCTTCAAAATGATCTCTGTAAAAGTTTATATACTTAACATATGAAGCTACGAGGAAAAGAGGACGGAGAGTGGTAACAAGCTTTTATTTCAGGATGGGCAATGTTTGGACCGCTTTCCCTATAGTGAAAGTTTCGGCATTTAAACCCTATGGACATGGGGCTGATATCTCCTGCAAAGACACTGTGTGTGTGTCCATTATATGATCTATTTACGAGTTGCTGTGAGCTGTATATGTACCCACTTTATGCTCTGTCGAGTTGCTGTGAGCAGTATATGTACCTACTACTCTGACGAGTAGTGGGTACATATACTAATGAAAATCCCTTTTTTCTCTTTACGACTTGCGGATGTTTGGTAGTTTTATGGTGGAGATCATAGACGACTGATACCGCATCAAAATCTGTCCTTTGTGGGCTTTCCTTGGGTAAGCAGAAGCTGTTTTGGGTCTCACCAGAAGAAAATCTTAACACAAGTTAGAGACTAAGAATATACTGAGCAAATTCCAATAAATTGAAACAGGAGATTAGAGTGTGGCCTCAGTACTTTCTAAAGAAAGTAAAGTTGTGTAAATAAAGGCAATTATTTTTTTTTATTTTTTTTTTTAGATCAGACGGAGCAAACAGAGGGAAACATTTGACGCCGACGATTCTACCAGCAATCCATAGATTCTATTTACTATTCAAAAGAGTCCCTAGATCTCGTGAACAAGTCAAACCCATTGTTGGTTTTCTCTCCCCTATCATAGAAGAAAGGGAGTTGGTAGTAGCGGATCCGTTTTTCGAATTAGATAGAGTTCCTTTCAGGAGGATTGTCTTCCATCTAAAGATGCTCTTATCTAGTCCCCATCATCTTTCGTGGTAATGGTTAAGGGAAAATCCGCATATTTCGGGGGTTTAAAGCTGTGCTTCCCGCCCTTCATCTCTTCAGTCCGTGGATACGGCGGAAGGCCATAAAGATTCATACGGACACTTGTACAAAGGTTTTGATATGTCAACCGACAGGGAGGAACCAGAGTAGGCGCTCTTTCTCGCCTGCATGCAGTTATCTTGCTGAGGTGCAAAATTATCTAGTAGATATTTCGGCAGTTCTATTCAGAGGGATTGACCATGACCTAGCAGTCGAGCTTAGAAAGGGAAATTGGAATCAAAGTTTGGTCCTTAGGTCCATGTAATTTGACAGTCTGGAGAGGAAATTTGGTGTTCCAGACATGGCCCTCTTGGCAAACATTTCAATAACAAGGTTCCCCAAGTCACCTCCCTGTTCAGAGCAGGTCCCTCGGTGATGACGCTCGTAATGTCAGGCTGGCATGCGTCTTTCCTACGCTATTTCAAAGTTGTCTTCCAAAATTAGGGCTGTCGGCGCCTTATCCTGGTTCTTATTCCATTCTGGCCATACAAGGTTCTGATTCCCGACATTCAAGAAGATGGTCTCCACACAGTGGTAACTTCCAAGCTCGAACGATCTCATGATGAATAGGAATCTACTCAAGGGATGGAATTTAGCGTGACTTGTAGAGGTTCAGGTTAATGGCCTGGCTACTGCTAGGTTACTTCATCTAGGTCTGCAAGAAGATAGATTTGGCTGTGTTGCTTGATCAACTAGATTTCCTGCTTTTAAAAGTCTACTTTCTAATAAGTGTCAGGTTTTTTTTTTTTTTTAATTGGTGTTGGGAACACCACTGCCTGTGTGTTCATCCGTCTGTAGACCCATGCTTTAATGTATTCAGGATTTTGTTCTGCAGGCTTTGGTGTTTTCTGCTTTGAGGTTCAGGCCTCAATCCTGAGGATCCTGCTGAAATAAGATTTTGCATCCATATGTTAAGCTTAAGGTTTTTTGTTTTTTTTTTGTAATCTGCCAGGTCCAGACATCCTCCTAGAGTTCTGTTTTTCCTTCCTGGGTTTTATCCTTGAATTTTACTGGCTTTTGGTAACACTCTTTCGATCCTGTGAAAAGGTTTCCCTTACAAATTTCTTTCCTCTGGGCCATCATATCAGCTAGAAGGATGTGAGCTTCAGTCATCCCCTGATGATGGAATTTTTATTTTTATTTTTTATTTTTTCAGTATTGCTCGTGGTCACGGTGGTTCTTCACACTAAACTTTTTTTTTTTTCCTACAGGTTTGTACTACGAGTCACCGTTTTGTTTCTGCTTTCCTTTTGGTGGTTAAGCCACCTCTCCTTGGGGGCCTTAAATAGTTTTTTCTTGTATCTTAAAGGAGCATTGCAATATCTCTTCCTAGGACTGAAGAGCTCGGGTATTCTGGCTATCTGTTTATCTTCCAATAAAAATTACAAGGATACAGTGCTTCCTGCAATTCTTTGTTTCAATTGACTCAGACGAGTGAGTAAGTTGGCGGTTTTCTCCCGGTCTTTAAGTTCCGGTTTCTCTCAACTCTTCGGGTATTGGCTGCCTCAGGGGCAGTAAGAGCTCTTGTTTCTTCCAGTGGACATCTGTGAGGCACTGTCTTGGGCTGCCTTTCCACATTAAAATCTACAGGCTAGAGATATTCTCATCCTCTGAAACTGACTTTGGGCGTAAAGGTTGCGACCTGGGGTGACATTGGACCCGCCCGGGTTAGGGATCTTGCTATATCCCACATGTACTGCCACCATATGACAGAAAAAACAGATGTTTTACTTACTGTAAATTCTTTTTTCTTTTTTTTTTTCTTAATATGGTGGCAATACAGCTTCCCTCCCTCTATTACATTTTCTTGATTACAGTATGTTTTTTTTTTGTTTTTTTATCTGTGGTTTTTCTTGCTACTTACTGAGGTAAGTTTTGCCGGATATCCCTTTTTTATAGGGCAAGGGGGAGGGGTTTGTTTGAATTAATCTTGTTAGATGCTTGTCCACAGGAAAGGCGCAAAACCCACATGTACTGCCACCATATTAAGAAAAAAAAGCATTAACGGTAAGTAAAAATTTGTTTTCTCTGGTACCAAATATCATCGGTACTGTATCTTGCGAATCGTTACCAGGTGAGATGCGCACAAGGTGTTGCCCTTGTGCGTTGTGAAGGCTTTCCGCAATTGTACTTTATCATATATCATACCTCACTTCTTGGGAACACAGGATTTCTGGTTCCTGTGTTCCCAAGAAGTGAGGTGGATTCTTGCTGTACCCTCCCCCCCCATAAGGAATAGGAGGGGCCCCCTTCAGGCGCTTTGACTTAAAACATTCTGTGAGTGCTTCCAGTAGCGTGGTTTTTATACATGCCTAATACTTTATTACACTATGTGTTCATTACCTTTTTAGGTCACGACGGCTGTATCCCCCTATTTATTTTTGTTGCATTTTCCTATTTTATCTAGGGCCTGTTGGTTAATTTTGTCTAGTAATACTCGCCAGATCCTCTGCTGGGGTCAGTTGAGGGTATACAGTTCTGTTTTCCATTTATTTATTTGCTGTAGTGAGGAGTGTCTCCTAGGGTATGCCACCCTTTGTATTAAGCCTCTCATCACCGCTTTGTGGGCTTGCCAAACTGTGGCTTGAGGGGTATCTTGGGTATTTTCAACAAAGTATTGGTTCATAGTTCCAGGGTTAGTTCCTTTTGAACTTGCCATCTTGTAGCAAGGAGCTAAGTCTCCACGGGCTGCAGTGCTGGGTGTCGTATAGATCCTTAAGGGTGACGGTCATGGTGCATGGTCAGACAAAGTTATCTGCCCTGTCTCGCTAGTCACCACCTGCCCCATTGTCGTGCCAGTCAGAAGGAACCTGTCTATGCGAGAGTAAGTTGTGCACGTGGGAGTAAAAGGTGTGCCCCACATGTTGTGCTTTCCAAACATCACATAGATGGTGGTTTTTTTTGAGTCTGGTCAGCGCTAGGCTCTGCCTCCTCAAGGGATGGAATCTAGCGTGACTTCTAGGCAAAGTTGTGTCTATTGAGGAGTCAAAGGTGTGGGGCAAGTTCTCCTCTTAGGCATGGTTCTCTGGTGAAACGAAGACTTGTATTTTCCTGAACTGCAGTATCTAAATTGGAACCGGTTATTCTAGGGCCATCTCTGATATCTCTCTAAAGAATTTCATTTCAGAAACCCTGTGTCCTTTTCTTTCCTAGGCTCAATGTTTCAGGTACCAGAGACCCCAGCTCAAAATGGCTCCATCTACTGTTCTCCAAGACAAAGCTTCAAGCAACTTACTCCAAAAAACAAACTGAGAAAAACTGATATTGGCTCACCCACCAATTTCACGTAGGTGATTTCTACACACTCCTTATACAGTTTAAGGGGTTATATAGTAGTGCTGTCTATGACTCTCTAGACTATTTAACTCCTTAGACACCCTACATATATATATATATATATATATATATATATATATATATATATATATTTTATGACTATATAGTAACTGCATTGACTGTTTTCACTACTGCTTGGGATATATTGTAGGATCCTATATCGGTCGTGTCCTTTCTGTTGTAGATGGGATCCTTCGCTCATTATTTGTGGTTTATCAATTTTTATATAGGGTCGAGTCCTCATTACATCTTTCACCCACTTTTGTGGTACAATGCTATCTGTGGCTCATAATTTCTTTTTCAAGGGATATATTTATGATGTAATGTTTAAAATGTCTAATATTTTATTGTAATGGTTTAAAAAAAACAAAAAACATAAATATATTTTTCCTCTCCCCCTTTTTAGGCACGTAACACATGTTGGATGGAATTCAGTACCACCTATGGATGTAAGACATATATTTAAAATTTTTGGGTGGTTTTATCTTTGTAACCATCATATGTATCACTGCTTGTGACCATAGTGCAGTGTGTGCATCATACAGTTTAAAAAAGCTTGTGTTGACTCTGTCAATTCTTTGACTTTGCATGTCCCTGCCTTCTATCAAAGATGGGGTACCTGTGTATACCTTGTATCAAAGATTGCTATTTAACTTTAGACTCTTAACGGATGTCATTAATTAGGATAGAATGTTCACAAGACTTCTAGCTCAGTAGAGCTCCCAAACACATTGCTTGGAAACAAATAATTGTGTATATATATATTCTCTATCACACACACAATTTCTGCAATAAAGATTGCAGGGGAGGGCGGGGTATGTATTGTTTGCTGTGGGAATTTTTTTTTTTTTTTTTTTTTTTTTTTTTTTTTTTCTTAATGTTTTCCTTGCATGATTTCAGTAAGTGCCCTGTATGTAGCAACATCATACTTTCCTTTCATTCTGACCATTGTCTTCTTGTTCTGCTTCTTTTTTTTTTTTTATAGATATATATAAATCTTTATTTTCATTTTTAAGAATTCATTAAAGTACAGATACAGCTTTCAACTGTAATTTTAAACACAGTACAAAAAAGTTACTCTGCAATAAAATAATAAATATAAATAACAGTAGGACCGTGCCTCGAATAAACATCTACCAGTTTTCTGCTGTATCTACAGCCGTACAAACATACCATACATACAGTTCATCTTATCCGTACATCGCATTTTCACTACTACCTGCGATTAGCTATCTATAGAAGTGCGGGGGGGGTTTGAGTTTTATGGTTAATATATCTAACCCAAGGGACCCAAACTTCATTATATTTTTCTCTAGATATCTTGTTTAGAGCTATCCCAGCTTCCATGCTGCGTTGGTAATCTATCTGTGTACATATCATGCCAGTTTAACGCACCCATATTTCTCCAATTTCTAGCCATAACTATTTTTATTGCCATACAGATGTGAATCATGAATTTTTAGTTTTATATTGCTTTTTGGCAGGTCTAGATGAAACCAAAACATTTTGAGGCGTAATCACAGTCTGAATCTCAAACACAAAATCTACCAATTCCGCTAAGATTAATTTAATAGGTTTCAACTCCTCACAGTCCCACCAGATGTGGGAGAATGAACCTAACTCCCTGCCACATCTCCAACAATCTGGTAGGAGTGTGGGTTGAAATCTATGAAGGCGAGTAGGCACCAAGTACCAGCGGTATACTAGTTTGAAGTACACTTCCTGTATATTCACCCCATGTATATATATTTTTACTGCTTGTAAACCCAACAACCAGTTCTCGACCGAAGATGAAAAATGAAGTTCTTGCTCCCATTTATTCATTGCTGGCACTTTATCTATTTGCCTTTGACTTCTTAAAATTGATTAAATCTAGATGCAATTTTTTTTTTATAATGGGATTCTACGAACTGGTCAATTGGAGAAGTTTCCGAAAGGACTTTTCCCATAGTAAAGCATTTTATTCTTAAATGGTTAAATATTTCCTTCAAGGGAGGTTATATTTAGACTGAAATATTGGGAATGGCAGTATTTTATTATTATTTAAAAGATCCGCTATTCTTACTATTCCGCAGTTTACCCATTCTTGGATATTTATATCCTTTTATGTAATGTTTTAAGCTTATTAATGGGGCATTTGATATGTGTTTTGTTCCATATTTTTTTTTTTTCAAGTGCTTAACAATGTAAATCATTGTATTGTTCATCGGATTACCAGATCTTATATTTTTTAGAAATTCACTGTCGCACCACCAGAGGAATAGAGGTTCTATATCACAGAGATCTAATTTTTCAATGTCTAACCAATTTGGTCTAGACATTGTAAAGTTATCACACTTAATTAAGTGTGCTACCATATTATTCATATATAGTTTCTGTATGTCTGGGAAACAAATCCCCCCCTTCTTTCCAGTCTCTCTGTAGTATTTCCAAAGACACTCTAGGTCTCCTATCTTGCCAAATATAGTTTGATAATTGCCTTTTGAAGACCACGTATCGTCTGGCATGACACCCTCAATGGAAGATTACTAAATAAAAATGTCAACTTGGGGAGGAGATAGAAGTTTACTGCTTCAATCCTTCACAACCAAGAAAGTTCCAATCCCTTCCAGTTTTTTAAGATGTTCCTAAATTGGATAGCAATGTATGTATAATTAAGTTCTCCAATTTCTCTATAGTCTAGCGATAGTTTTACCCCTAAATATTTTATATTCCTTGCTTCCCAGTCACATTTAAAATCTTTTTTGAGTTTGTCTACCCCAGGTCCACTTAAACCTTTTATCAGGATTTGTGTTTTCTTTACATTTATTTTATAACCTGAGTGTTTACCAAACACGTTTAATAAGCCGAAATACGGCTGGGATAGATCTTATAGGGTCTGCAAGGGTCAATAGGACATCATCTGCATATAGTGCAATTTTATTCTCCATCCTATTCACTTTTAGCCCGCTGATGTAATCGTGTGTCTAATCGCGGCTGCCAACGGCTCTATAGAAAGGATATATAACAGGGGTGCCAAAGGGCATCCCTGTCGCGTCCCATTTCTAATTGGAAACCAATTTGATTGAAACATATATCCTGATACTTTGGCTTGAGGATCTTTATATAATGCCATTGTACACTCCTTTAAGAAACCCTCGATGCCGAAGGCCCTCAGTACTTCCTCCAAATACTTCCAGTTAACCCGATCGAAGGCCTTCTCGGCATCGAGGGTAACCATAGCAAAGGGAGACAAACTTTGGTTCGCATGATTTAAGACATTCAATAATTTCCTAATGTTATCAGATGTGCCCCTACCCTCTACAAACCCGCTCTGATCTAAATGTACAATATTGGGTATGTTTTGTTTAAGTCTATCGGCCAGAATTCTGGAGTAAACTTTGATATCCAAATTAATAAGAGAGATTGGTCTATAATTCGAAATGTATGTTGGATCCTTATCTATCTTAGGAATTGGTATTATAGAAGCCTGAAGTAATTCTGTTGGGATGGCTTTATGATTAGAAAAATCTTCAAATGTTCTTAATATATATGGTGAAATTATATCACTTAATTTTTTATAAAAAATTGAGGAGAAGCTATCTGGGCCTGGTGCTTTGCCTGCTGTTAATGCTTTAATAGTATTCCTAATCTCCTGAATGGAAAATGGGGCATTTAATTGACTTGGTTTCTCCATCGATATTTTTGGTAAGCTCAATTTATCCAGAAATTGTTTTGTTTCGCCCACAGATGGCTCTTTATATTTTATAGACTTTTATAATGGTCTTCAAATGCTTTAGCTATTTGAGTTGGAGAGCATTTTTTTTACTTCTGACTGTTATATAGTTTATAGATTGAAGTTTATTTTTATTTTTTAATTTGTTTGAAAGATTTTCCCCTGTTTTATTGTTTCCATAATACTATCTCTGTTTTAAAATTAACATGGCTTTGTTGATCTTTTCTTGGGTTCTTACTAATATTTTTTCCCTGATCTCTTTAATATCCTCCAAAATGTTATAATCGATGGTGAGTTTATGTAAGCGTTTTTATTTTGCCAGATCAATATAAAGCTTGTTAAGCTCCTTTCCTTTCTTTTTTTTTTATAATGGCACCCAATTTTATGAGACATCCTCTCATATATGATTTAAAAGTATAGCATGGCATTGGAGACATCCCCTGTATCGTTGATTTCGAAGAATTCTCTAGTCTGAGTGCGCAGTTCTTCTACAGTAGTTTCTGATTTTAGTAAATTTTCATTTAGTCTCCATTTATCTCTACATTTATATTCGGCATTAGTTTTTTATAACTAAGCTTACAGGTGCATGGTCGGACCATGTTATCGGTCCAATTGTCACCTTCTTAACTCGCTCCAAAGTTTCAGATTTAACGAAAAAATAATCGATTCTGGTATATGTCTGATGAACATTTGAAAAGAACGTATAGTCTCTCGCTTCTGGATTACACGTTCTCCAGGCATCATATAAACATTTTTTTGCCAGAAAAGTCTGCATCATTGATAGACCTGTTCTTTGCTTGCCGTCTATATGAACGGGCTTAGTTCTGTTCCTATCTATTTTATTATCTATAGTGCAGTTAAAATCCCCACCGATAATTAGGCTGCCAGACAATACGCGGTCAATCTTTTGCATCAGATTTCCCCAAAATCTGTATGGAGATTGGTTTGGAGCATAAACATTTACTAAAGTATACACAATATCATTAATTCGAACTATCACTATAAGAAACCTACCACCCAGGTCAGCCTCCTCATAGATCAGCTCATATCTCAAGCTACCTGAAAAAAATTGCCACCCCTCTTTTCTTGTTCTTTCCTGCCAAATTAGATCTATGGACCACTGGGAATTTTTTGTAGTTCCATAATTTAGGCATAGAGTTAGTCCAGTGTGTTTCTTGAATGAAACCAATATCTATTTTACTGTCAATCAATAGTTTATACAAATGGCCTCTTTTCTGACCTGAATTTAAGCCCCTTGCGTTAATAAATAGTATGTTTAATGACATACTACCGCAGCTCTTCCCACACCCTCTCCCCCTCTAGCCTCCCCTCAGATAGCATCCAACACTCAAATCCACTCATACCTTCGCCAGTCGGTCCTATATATTTGGACCTCCTGGTGGAGCTCCAACTTTCTATTACCACATTCAATCCATAATATGAAGTTCTGTGTACAGTCTTCATATTTAACCCTGCTGCCGTCGCAGGACCCTGGACCAGGGTAGTAGGCAATTTATTCTTTATTATACTCCCTCTGTCCTTCAACTTATTCTGCCCTTCTTTTCCCTTTCCCTTTCGATTCCTATTTTTAGAGGCGTTCCGATATTCTTTCCCTTTATCCAACCCCAAAATCTGTCTGCTGGGTTCCCCTGCTACTAACTTTTATTTTAACTAGGGCAACTCGACTATCCTCATGTTTTTATCTTCAAATGATCCCTTTCCCTAGCCCTTGATTATAGTCTCCCTTCTCCTCCCTTCCTTCCACCATTGTGCAAATTTCATACAAAATTTGTTTAAGCTTGTGATTATTGTGAGACTCACTTCATTAATTTTATTCACATAAGTTAAATAGTATATCCATACATGTATATTGTGTTTTATGTTTTAGACTCATCTTCCCTGTTCATTGCTCTAAATGTGAATCTATAATTATTTTCATTATATTCGTGTATAGGTAACCACTATAGCATACCTAAAACAATTTTGCACCATTTCTACCCATATCCGAAATCTTATAAGTTGTTTTCTATACTTCTATGTGTTATAAACCTCTTTTTTGTTCAATTCATACTGCTATATTATGTATCTTTATATCAATTTATCTATTATAACTATAGCTCTGTGATTACCCCTTTTAAACTTTGCCATTTCTATATGTGTCAAAAAAAAAAAAAAGTGAGGAGTTCAATTATTTGAGACTAAGGGATAAGTTTCAAACTTATCATCTTCTGCTTTAGTGCCAAGTTGTCTCTGAAGATATGTTTTATCTTTGAAGAAGACCATAATTGCCGTCGGGAACAGCCACTTGTATCTAATCTCCATATTCCTAAGAATGAGCGTTTCTTCGGCAAAAGTTCTTCTTGCTTGTCTTGTCTTTTGAGATAAGTCCTGATAAACTTTTAGATGTCTCCATTCTTCAGTGTCTATGATCCCGTTACTTATCTTCTGCATTATTTGATTTTTCATCCAAAAACTAGAGAAACAAATCATAACATCTCTTGGATAGGACTTGTCGGTTCCATTTGGTCTAGCCAGTCTGTGGAATCTTTCAAATGTCTCAGGGCCCAGCGTCTGTCTGGATAGTATTTTTGAAAAGAAGCTGTTCAGATACAAATATAAATCTTCTTGTAGAATTGATTCCGGAATGCCTCTGACTCTTACGTTGTTTCTCCTTGAGCGATCCTCTAGGTCAGTCAGCTTGGTCTCAGTATCCTGCAGTCTCTTCTCTAGCTGTATATTAGATGCTTTAATTTGTTCGTATTCCTCTTGTACTTTTTGTAGTATGATTGCCTGATTTGAGAATTTCTCAGAGAGAGTGGCAATTTCCAGTCTAATATCTTTAGAGTTGTTTTCAATATCCGTTTGGATCTTTTTATGTAGATTGTCCACAGGGGCGGACTGAGAACCCTCAGGGCAACCGGGCAAAATAAATCAAGGGTCCCCTTACAGGCCCCACCCATACTCCGCAGCAAGCGCCACCCATGTCCCGCCTCCATGCACCGCCTCCATGCACCGCCTCCATGCACCGCCTCCAGCCACACCCTACACAATCTTTAGACACAAGGAACAAAAGTGCAATAATCCCTTCAAGGCCCCAGTAGAGACTACAATTGAGGGCTAATGGGCCATGGAGGGGGTCTTTCTAGCATAGGCTATCTCAGTGTCCTTTAGAGAGTGTGTTAGAAAGAATCCCCTCCAGGTCCCATTAGAGACTACAATGGAGTCTAATGGGGCCTGGAGGGGGGTCTCTCAACACTCTGGTTCCTATTCACAATATAGCAACACAACATAGCTCGCTGATACCTAGGCCAAGTTGGCTCCTCTTACCTTAATGGCTGTGGGCTGGCTGTGGGCTGGCTGTGGGCTGGCTGTGGGCTGGCTGTGGGCTGGCTGTGGCTGGCAGGCTGGCTGCGGCTGGCGCGCTGTGGGCTTGCTGGCTGCGGCTGGCGCGCTGTGGGCTTGCTGGCGCGCTGTGGGCTTGCTGGCTGCGGCTGGCGCGCTGTGCGCTTGCTGGCTGCGGCTGGCGCGCTGTGGGCTTGCTGGCTGCGGCTGGCGCGCTGTGGGCTTGCTGGCGCGCTGTGGGCTTGCTGGCTGCGGCTGGCGCGCTGTGGGCTTGCTGGCTGCGGCTGGCGGGCTTGCTGGCTACTGGGGCACTTGGAGATTCTTTAAATAAATAATCCATGCACAATAACCACTACTGCTCTGTGTAGTCGTTATGGTGCCTGGAGGGCCGGGCCCCTCTCCCAGAGTAAGTAGTCAAACCGTTTAAGAACAGTTTGACAACTTACCTGGGGTCTGCTGGGATATGAGGCTGTTGTAGGGTATAGGAGCAGTGGTGCAATGTGTAAGGGGTTCAGTGTGTGTGTGAGGGGGTGTAGTGTGTGAATGTGTAGGGTGTGTGGGGCAATGTGTATGAGGGGGCTGTGTATGTGTGTGGCAATGTTAGTATGGGGGGCTGTGTGTGTATGGGGGGCAGTGTGTGAATGTGTATGGTGTGTGTGGGGGTAGTGTGTTTATGGGGCTAGAGTTCACTCTCACCACTGCAACCACCAGGAATCCCTGGTGGTCAGTGTTGAGAGTGAACTCTAGCCCGTAGCTCCAGGGCTAGAGTTTACTTTCGCCAGAGCCGTAACGTTGCCGTGGTAACCGCGGCAACGATCTGTGCTCGTGCAAGAAGGACCAAGAGAAGCTGCAGGCTGAGCTCCTGGGTCCTCTCTTCCTCCCTCCCCTGCCGGCTGCCCGCACGGTGCCTGCGGACAGGGTAGGGGGCAATTGCCCTCCTCTTACTCACCTCTACCCCTCTTCTTACTCCCCCCTCACCCTCTTCTTACTCCCCCCCTACCCCTCTTCTTACTCCCCACTCCCCCCTCTTCTTACTCCCCACTCCCCCCTCTTCTTACTCCCCACTCCCCCCTCTTCTTACTCCCCACTCCCCCCTCTTCTTACTCCCCACTCCCCCCTCTTCTTACTCCCCCCCTCCAGCTTGTAACTTTGTAGCAGCTTTGTATAAGCTGCTCAGCCGCTTGTCATACACGTGGGAGTCAGGAGGAGATATCGAATAAATACCTCCATATATCAGCTTGTATCTCTATATCAGCTTTGTGGCAGCTATTCAGCCGCTTCTCCTACTCGTGCCTCGCTGATTGAAAGATTCAACGCCGTTCCGCCTGGCGTCCTCGCTGCCTCGTTTGGTTCGCCTGCATCATTGCCCCACTTCCTGGTCCATGGAGACGCGCGGTCCTGCCGCTTACGTGCACGCCAACGTCGCGTACTGCCCGCCCATTCTCAAATTCCAGGAAAGTCTTTTTGTTCTGCTTCTAACAACTAAACTGTATATATTTGCAGAACTTGCTTACTTTAGACCTTTAAAAATACTAAATAATGCCTCAAAACCGCTAACTGTTGTGACTTATGGTCCTGCTAATGCTTGATTTTTTGTCAGATAACTTTCCCAACAGCAGATTACCAAATATTGAAAACATGTTATCTATTATCTGGGAGACCTCTGCAGGCCCAAATACTGATATGCTTGCAGTACAAAAGGATCTGTGGAAAAATATTGTGGAAGATGCACATCCAATTTTATATTGCAAATTGTTAATCTGTGTCCTCTAATTCCGTAACAAACCTCCTGTTGCAATAACGGAACCACTATCGGAGTTATCTGCCTTTGCACCTCTTCTCAGTTGTCGTTTTTTTTGTTTTTTTTTTTCTTAAAAGCTGTTGTGTGCAGCAGACCTACGCAAATCAATCCATGTATATAGAGGCAAAAAGGCTTTATTTTATTTTTTTTGTTAACCGCATTTGCCCACACAGAATCCCTTGCAGAAGTATGGAGATTTGTATGACTAGGTATGGAATATGAGTTCAATTATCGAGAAAATGAGGAGAACACCTCGTGAAACCGGGGTACTTCTCCTCACCACCACTACCCCCAAATTGAGTATCGAGTAAATCTAGCTTAAAAGCTGAAACTTTAATGAAACAAAAATATAAACATCCCACACACAAACAAAAAAAACACTATCACCCTACAATAGTGAGGGTTAAAACATAGACTAAAGACTGCAGATCTAGCTAGTAGAATATTCAGGCATAATCCTTGTGTAAAAAGAGACTTGAACAGTGTATCAAAATATCAAGAGTGCAACTATTATATGATATGACAACTGAGCACAGTTGCAAATACTAAGAAAACAGTCGCAAATTTTTTTTTACCAAGGATATCCAGCCTATAAGTGGTTAATAGTAGCCAAAAAACAGCAGTTTGCCTTCCCCTAATAAGTAAAATAGGGAGAAATGAACCTAAGTAACCTCTCTATAGTCAAAAAAGTTCCTGTAAACCAATTTAAATAGTAAAAAACTTGTCAGGGCGTCCAACAGAGGTTAAATCGAAAGGACAGGGAGATGAGAAATAGAGGAAACAAAGTAATTTTAGAAAAAGCAATGTCTAAACAGGGTCCAGAGAACAAGAAAGAACTCTGTTACCACACAAGCTTAAGTGACATAGATCCCTATAGTGTATAGAGAGACCGCAAAATTGAGGATCTCTAAGTAAGGGGTATCCAGCACGCTGTCATCTCAGTAGAAAAAACAAAACCATCAAATCATTACTAAGTAGTCTGTAGAAAAATTGCCCCAAACCATCAAATCATTACTAAGTAGTCTGTAGAAAAATGGCCCAACGCGCGTTTCGGCGGTCTAACCGCCTTTCTCAAGGGCAAGTAATGGAGATGTACCTCACTCCCCTCACTCCATCAAGTTGCGGACACATGCGCAAACACTTGAAGTTTAAATACAACCTGATGAGCCTCTGCTCGGCGAACGCGCGTCGGGGCTTTGGACATTGTATCCGGTTTAACCACACATGTTTTCGGGCGACAGTGTCCGTTTAACATTCAGCTATATCGCTATAACTTGGATACCTTGTTGTTGACTGCCAAATCATACCGATCCTCACCGATTACTTGGTTAAGCTTTATTTTTAGCCCGGTTTTGAGGTTTATATTGATAGGTGCCCTTGAAGGCACAGTTTAGCGTTACAGTTAGACGAGTACCTCGGCAGAATATTACCACGATTATCTTCACTAATACAGCTCTGCCTTGTTTACTGATAGGTGACCACGAAGGCACAGTTTAGGTGCTCGTCCACTGTCTTCCGCTTTCACAGGGCTATCTTACTATTTAGCTTCTCCCAGTTCAGCTAGCTAGCTCGTACTTCTCAGTCAGGTGCCCTTGAAGGCACAGCTCAGTAATTCAGCAGGAATCTAACTGTAAACTACGTTTATTAGGTGCCTCTCGGATGCACAGCTCTGTATTTTTCTCTGTGACCAACAGCTGAGCTATGCTCATTATGCTGACTGGGTAGTATTTCTGTTATTGTTACATGGGGCATTTATCATTTAGCCGCTGCTATACATTAGCCACGTTTTCTCCAGCCACTGTGTTATCACCGTACAGTGTACTAACCGTATACTCTCTGCGCTGCACATTTGAGATTTGTTCAAGCAGCCTGACAGTTTAAGTTACACTTTATCGGGTGCCGGCCAGCTGGTGATTTTGCAACTTACGGCTTAAGCAACAGTGTATGCCACTGGGTTGCAAACTGATTAGCCACAGTTATACATAAACAACTTATTTACCAGCTATCGTGTTATTATCGTACAGCACATTTACTTTACACTCTCGGTGCTGTGTATTTGAGACTTACTCCAGCAGCCTGACAGTCCAAGCTATACTGTATCGATTACCATATAGCTGGTGATTTTTTTTTCTATCCTCTCATTCAGTAACATTGTATGCTACTGCGTGGTAATCACATCACCTGCATTGAGCAGCGGAAGGTATCTCTACTTTTTGGGTGGGCCCGATTACCCCACTCCCCCCGTTTGGGGTTAATGCCCGCTTCCTTTTAATATTATTTTTATTTGTGTATGTCATATTTACTCCCCTCCAGTTTGGGGATACGCTTTATGTAGTAAACGGTATTAGTCACACCTTCTGCCTCAGCTAGTGTCCATCCAGACATTAGCTCCTAGAGACATTAACACCTAGTGACTCAGTATCAGTTTGTTTTTGAAGTTTATTAATAAAGTATTTATTGTTCCCTTTTCAGTTTAACATTGGGACATATTTCTTAGTACCATACTGGGACAGATTTGTTTCGTTTTTCTCTTTCAATTTATTTACCTAGGGTTATCCCCTTATCTGCTCCCTACCTTATTCATTAAGAGACCTTATAGGGCTAACTCTCCTCTTTCTATTGAATACAATGAAGACATATCCCCACATAAACAAGAATAAACTTCACTAGTAGATATATACAGTAGGCAATCCCAATCAGAAATTTTCGATAAGTATATAACCTGTATTCCATTGAAATAGCCTATATGCATGAGTATAGAATCACAGAGTAGATAATAAAGTGAAGGTGGATCTTCATATATAGGAATAAACTTCACTCTGCGGGTATATAAAAAAATAGGGTTTTAATGAAAGACTATTCAAATATACTAAGAATAGAATTATTCTTCTCAATCTGGTATTATAAAAGGGTATGTGTCCCCTGTTCCAACGGGATAACCTATATGTAGACACCTGTATTCACATATATATTTATTGAATAGATAAAATTGTTTCATCAATCAGAAAAATTATAGCAAATAGATAAACAGAGTGGTGTGTATATATAAGAAAAGGCATGGCTCAAGTAAGGATCTCAAAAAACAGGACCCTCGTATAAACTAATCAAACAAAATGAAACCAACTAGGGCACTCAAAAGCAGTACAGTCAAATGAATGAGTCAAAAGAAAAGCCCTCATTTAGACCCCGGGGTTGAAGTGTCTTTAGTTTGTATATCCATTTAGACTCTCTGTCTCAAAATCCTATCAAAGTCTCCACGTCTTAGATTTTGTGGTCTGGAACTGGTGAAGAGGAATCAAAGGTTACTGGAGTCCCCATGATGGTGTTCTTTGAGATGTCTTGAGACAGGTTTTTAAAGACGGTTCCTTGGGGACCTTATATGTTCCATAATTCTCTCTTTAAAGGCCCTAAATGTCTTGCCCACGTATTTTAATTCGCAGGAGCACGACAGCAGGTATTATCCACCTTGCAGAGTCTGGCTCTTTCGATTGCATTGTTCATAACCTTATTTGAGGCTCTAATTTCTGTATAGATATTCTCATTGAGCTGCTAAAGTCTACATACACCTACTCGATCAAATGGCTCCACAGAAAGTCAGATGAACATGGTGGCCCAATAATATGGGAATTTCTTGAACATATCTGCTCACTGAAAAGTCGTCTCAGGATGACCAGTGTAACCCTGGCTGTATGGGCAGTATCTCCATCCTGCTGAAACCACATTTCTTACATTGAAGTGGCAGTAGTCTACTCGTGAAATTATCCATGATCAATCGTCCAAGACTAAGTTATATGTACCTGCAACAAAAAATAACTAGTCTTTTACCTATTAAATCCAAACTCCGTATTGTTGCCCTGTGTGTGTGCTCTAATAAGGAGTAGTTTTTATTCACTGTCTGTTCTAGATGGGGTCTGATTACGACCTGAAAAAGTTATTTCACCTGGCAGGCATCACTAATGATCACTTGAGAGACAGACAGATGTCCCGTAAAATCTTTGAAGTGATTGAGAAGAAAGGTGGAATGGAAGCCGTGAGGAAGGAGACTCTTCGGCTGAGTATGTTCTGTATCCAAGATTGGTTTATTCCTCCTATGGTGGGGATTGAACCCACTTATTTTCTAAAACATGGAATTGCTGTCCCCCACCCCCCTCACATTTTATTTATTTTTCTTTCTCTCCTTTCTCTAGCAACTGTGGAAAGACCCAGACATTTTAGCAGACTTCGCTCCTTGTCTTCTTCAAGTTTGACTCCATCTAAGAGAGCTGGTAGTACTATTGTTCACTCGCCCCAGGCAGTGAAGATTCAGGCTACCACGCCACCTTCTGCTTTTAATTATCTACCATCTCTCAGCAGGGTGCCACCTCCAATACCCACCCCACCATCTCTCAAGGATTTCCAAGCAACGAGACCACTCTTTTCACAAAGTCAATCTTCAAAAGATTTGTCTCTAGCTTCGGAATTGGTTCCAGCCTGTAAATCCACAACTCGTAACCCACCTTTACCACCAAAGCCTAAAATTGGCCAATGCTTTTCAAATATAAAGGCTCCCCCTCCTTATTTACCTTTTACTCTTGGTAAAAACTCTAAAACAGACGCTCCATTGCCTTCTCCCCTTAATGAAGAATCTTCCCTGGAGAAGCCAAAACCTGAAAATCAGGGGACAACTACAGATGATGTGCTTGCTCCACCTCCTCCCCCTCCCCTACCTCAATTTATGAAAAGCACCTCTGAAAACAAGCCAACTGCAAAGAGTGTGGATCCATCCACCATCAATTCATTTACAGCATTGTCCCAGAAAGCATGCATACAAAGAGGTGGGGTCCCGCTCCCTGATAAAACAACTTTTAGTGAAAACTGTCCAAATGTATTTCTGGACCAGATAAAGCAGGGCGTGCAGCTAAAGACTGTAAGTACTGTACATATTTGGGAAGGGGAAAGTGTGTGTGTGTGTGTGTGTGTGTGTGTGTGCTTTTTATTTTTGTGCTTTTTTAATTTATTTTTATTTACTGTGCATATTAACAAAAATAATCGCGCCATTTGTCTGAATTCCACATCTCTTAACCGCATAATAGGAGAATGGACTAAGGAACAAATCGTGTCATAAACCTATTTGGTCAATCTGAATAAATTCAATAAATTGATACCATGATATTGGGTTACCTTATTTAAGGGTACCAAAGACTGAAACTGTGTTCGGTATATAGCTCCCTAATTTCGGTATCCTTAACTATGGCAATCCCATGTAAGGGTACGGATTATATCTAGGGAGTTATCTACTACACAGCTTTAAAAACATTTTTTTTTTTTTTTAATTCTTTATTTTTCTTGTGCAAATGATTATATAACATAGACCTGTAGCGCCACAACAGCGTTAAAAATTATATATATATTTTTTTAATTTTAAATCTAAATTTAGAAAAGCCCTTCTTAATTTTGACCTTTCAGGTGTTTAGTAGATAGCTGCCTAGTAAACATAACTTCCTCCCTAATCTGGTACCCTAAAGTGTGGCAATCCCACATAAGGGTACCAAATTAGTTATTTTTAAGTTTTCCATCCATATACAATTTTGGTGTGTGTAACATCTAAATGGCTCATACGCTCACGCTCAAACTGCATACAGCATCACAATGATGAGATCTGGAGTAGAGGTGTGTGTGTGTGTTTTTTTTGTTTTGTTAATTATCCTCCGTGTACAGTCAAGTTGTAAAGGAAAGTTCCACTAAACAATTTAGTGTGTATACATTCTCTACAAGATATGAAACTCTTGGCTTGCAGAGAGACTGCCGTTGTAAGTACTGTATTTATCAGAATCTAAGACGCACCTGTGTATTTTTACAGAAATTTTAGATTTGAGTTTCTCCTTCAAAAATAAACAAACTTCAGCTTCTGAGTATAGGAATCCAGTGTGTGATATATTGTAGAGGTGGCCCTGTTATAAGGCAAGTGCCTAAGGCATCACACTGAAGGAGCCTCGCCTCATGTCCTGTTTGCCTTGCTGGTACTGAGCACATCAACCATGGCCTCTTAGAGTTTGAGTATCTTGTGAGCTCTTGAGCCTCCTCCTGTGTGCTGGGATATGAGCCGTCTTCTCTGTTGTGGGAGAGAGGGGAGCATTTACCTCTATTTTTTCTTCTAGGTTGTTCAAGCTTCAAAAACTGATTCTGTTCATTCATCCAACATTGTCAATGCATTAATGGATGTCATCCAAAAAAGACACAAAGCAATACAGTCATCAGGCAAGTGATTCATACAACACAATGTAATCCATACAGTCCACACTTTAATGAAAGAAGGGGTGTGTGTATTTTCAATTAAACTCCTGTTCGTGCTCCCCTAATTTAGTGTAAATGTATATATTTTAATTTTTTTTTCTATTTTTTTTTCTTCTATTAAATACGAAAATCTTCTACGGTTTGGACTCTTACCACACTCTACAGAGTTCACACTTTTATTTTTCTCACCCGGAAATGGGGTTTTACCTCCATGGAGCCTAATTCAGAGAATAGTGATTTTGGTGCTGAAATAAGATGTTTTAATCCTTTTTAACTGCTGCAGGGCGGGAGAGGGTGTGCAGTGGGGCACTATGGTGTCAGTAATATAAAACGCTTTTCCTGTCATAAGTGACCGTACTGCGCAAGTAGGTTGTTCCCTCTTATGCAGTACTGCCACTCTACTAAGTAAAATAGAATTTACAGTAAGTAAAATTACTGTTTTCTAACACTATAGTGTTGGTCCTTAAAGTGTTAGAACTGTCATGCAAGGCACTATCCATATAGCAACCTACTCAAATACTTAATTCCTGTTTCCAAACTTAATCTGCACTCGGACCATCAGGGATAACTGCTTCTGACTATGTCTCTCTGTAACTTATATACACTTGCAGCAGTTCAATGCTGCAACTTTTGGCCAATTTGCTCCTGCTCCTATGAGTTTTTTTATTTTATTTTTTTGCTTGTTGGAGGGCTTTATTAAATGTGTTCAATCTTTCTTTCATTCCAGATGAAGATGGAGAAGTAGATGATGAATGGGAAGACTAATGCCACTTTAGAGGATTTTGTCTGGGGGAGGGGGATTAGGAAGTGATCATGCACTATTTGAATGTTGTAAATTAATTCTAATTATAAAATGTGTATATTTTAAGTATAAATAAAGTTGTCTTTTGGTAAGCTTCCGTGTCACTGTCTCCTACAATGCAAAATTTGAATGTGTATTAAATGGACAGTCTGAGTCTAGTCGAGGATATTCCATGTTCTAGCACTGGAGGGAAATATTGCCAGCCTTAGAATCTTCAAGGATAACGGTCACCTCCTTTTTTACTTCTATATTCTTTTTATTTATTTTTATTCTAAACTTCCATTGGTAGCGGTGTACTTTACAGCTTATGAACAGTTTGATTTCACTCTCTTAACTAGCAGGCTAATGGTAGAAAACTATATCACCAGAATCTAGAGTTTGTGGAGTGTGTGTATATTTAGCACTAGGTACCAAATTTATGGTGTAGCAGACTGGTTACCTCCGCTAATTCCTTCTCTCAGCCAGACTGGAACCATTAAAACAAGCAGACCTCCATTCCTCCAGTAACCAGACAAAATATAGTACTGGGAGTAAACTGACTTTATTTCAGGGCACAGACACCTACATGGGGTCTCAATCACAATAATACAGGGTTTTCATTCCCATGATCCTTTGTCCCTGAGAGAATTGTGTGAGAAACCTATAATTCAATTCTCTGGTACAAGAAAAAAATCTATACAAAATATTCCGAACCCCACAAGTTGTATCCCCAGATAGCCCTGATCTGAGTGTGTAACCCCTCCAAATATCACTCCGATCAGGTTGGCAGAACTGGAATGCCACTGGGTAATGTTTTGACCGGCCAAACACGAGGCGCTAGCCCAAAACCGTTCCAAGGAAATTGGTGTCCCAGCCGGTCTCTCTTCGGGGGGTTCCTGTGCGAACACCATGCAAGGGATTTTCATAATTTCAGGGTACGAATGCTCCCCCTGTTAGGTAGTTCCCATCTCTCGACGCCGTTTGCATAGGTGATCAGGAAGTAGAACAGACAACAGTCTAATCTTTACCGGGGTTCGTGCGAGTGCCTAGCCAAAAAGAGTTCCAGGCACTCTATGACGTGCCGCTGCCTACTTTTGGGAGGCAAAATAACGACCATTCCTTTGTCAACCACATGCATTTGGTTATATGGTGGCCACCCAGGGGAAGCATTCATTAATTACTTCCCTTGCGGTTTCGCACTTAAGTTGCTAGCGTGAACATTCTAATGGGGTACACATGGGTGATCCTCGTTCGGTAGACAAATGGAGGGTGTTGGTATATCATAAAATACAATAAATGATACTGCACTCAAAAAAATAAAGTAGAAAAATAGTGTTGTATTTAATTATTGATAATTAATCAATTTCATAGATATTTAAATATATATACAAAAAAGTGAAAAAATAATGAATACTGTAAATCACATGTATCCTATAGCAACCAATGTAATATCATGTAAAAAACAGAATCCTTACAAGAGTTGACTCATAAATGTATAGTAAACGTTCCGAATACTGATATAAATGCAGACATATCACTCTTTGTTTTACCTACACAGGGCCATTGAAGGGTCCCAAGCGCGCAGCCCGTCCATCCTTTACAAGAGTCTGCTGTCTGGATATATTTGACCAGGACCTGCCAAGTACAGACTTATACTAACAGAGGAGGAACAGTCTTGAACATACAGCATGGCAGCTTCATTTGGAATTGGATCTTCCCTTTTTTTCAACAGGACATATTGGTGAGATCCACCCATATACAATAGTGTGTACACACTAGTGACTGTATATACATTTTTTCTTCATTTTTCTTTTTTGATTTTTTAAAATTTTTTCTATTTCCATTTTTTCCACTATTGTATATATTGTACATATTTTCTTGTCAATATTGGTCAATATTCCAGATTGGGAATTCTTCATGATACTATGTTTACTATACATTTATGAGTCAACTCTTGTAAGGATTCTGTTTTTTACATATTACATTGGTTGCATAGGATACATGTGACTTACAGTATTCATTTTATTTTTTTTAATTCTTTATTTTTCTGTGCATCAAAGCATTAACATAAGCACTTGCGATGCCACGACAGCATGGTCAAGTTAGACAATAACATACATAACGTTATAAAGTATGGCATGTATAAACTTTGCACAATTTTAAAATGTTGGGTAGAGATAAATGTAAGTTAAACATAAACATGTCTAGATTAGCGATTAGAAGAGATACGTTGCTATACAAACTCAGACATGGTGAGAAATGATAAGGTAAGCATGCTTGTGTTGTCTTAAACTATGCTATCTTTCCATGCATGTAACCTGGGCGCTCATCGAGCACTAGCGTACAAAGTATAAGACCGCCTAAAAATTCAACTCAATATGCTAACATTTGCTTTATTCTTTACGTAACCAGCTAGACCCAGAGGAAGTTTTAGTGACAAGACTGGGCTGCTCATGCTTGCGGCAATATCCACTATAGCGAAGCCTGTCAGTGCGTAAAATAGATGATTAGGTAGGTAAGCGAATAGGCAGGCATTACTGAGTGGTTGGTGCAGTTAACACAAGGTTAAGTTGGCCTCTAGGCTAGGGTTTCAGCAATGTGCCTGTTGGGAGTTGGCTTTTGTTTAACTAAGGTAAAGGTGAAGTATTCTCACATAGGGGCTTTCTAGTCATCCTATTAGACAGACAGGAGCATATCAGAATAACTAAACTGTCACATAATTTTACATTTGCGGCATGCAATGTGGTAAGCCAAGTCGTTAAAGCTAGCACACATTTCTTAATACTGTTTTATCAAAGCGCGTATCTAGACAGCTATGGGTAGGTATTAAGCTAGTATGCATATTGGGCAAAGTTGGAGCTTGCATTGCGTTTTATTCTGGGGCTCTGTACAGAGAGAGATAACCTTTGCATCTAGCTTGTGCAATCAAAACTGGAGGCATCCAGGGGTAGTAAGGCAGTTCTTTCGCACCAAGCCGAGTAAGGCTGATGGATGCCCCCGGTGCACCCTTATTATAGTCCACAGTCACCCTATACCTTGCATCGGTAGGGCACATTCCCTGCCCACACTGGGGCATGCCAAGCTTTGGGGTCCAGATGATAGGCAGTGCAGTTTGATGCCCAGCGTTTGGTCTTTCTGCAGCTTGTCTGGTTTGGGCTTGTTCCACGGCGGTTCCCGCCTCCATGCCGCCGCTAGTGGGTCTTTGCCGGGTCGGCGTGAGGGTGAGCTTAGTTTTCCGCGGTGGCCCACGGCTCGGGTATGCGCTTGGTTACGTCGAGTTGTCCGTCCGGGGGTTAGTCTGCTGCTCCGGTTGGATGTATGAGCCCGCTGTTTAACGCGCGGGGTTGGTCGGTGTCTCAAGCCCTCCGGGTGCTGAGGTCGGCTCGTGGCGGCCATTTTGTGGGTGCGGTAATAAGCGGGTGCTGTGTTTTAGTGTGGCACTCCGCTGCATGCGCCGCTCCAGCTCGTCCCAGAATGCCTGGAAAATTGCGTCCAGCTTTGCGGCGTAGATAGTGTGATCTGGGCTTGGGTTCCCTGTGCTCGCCCTAGGTTTTGTGGGTGCTACTGCGGCAGCAGTTTCAGGGGCACCTCAGGTCCGTTTGGTTACATGCTGAATTGTGGGGATAGTCGTCCCTGGCGAGGACTGGGATAACCCCCACCGGTCCAAGGGGGGGGGTCAGCAGGGCTATAGTGGGCTCTCGGATATGAGCGTGTCCCATGTCAGGGGATCGGCCGCCTCCCCCAGACTTTAGGCTCCGCTCCGTGGTAGGCCGCATGGCCGGCTGCAGTAGTCGCTTGTTGTATCGGGTCAGGAGAGGTATCCCCCTGATCCCAGCTTGATTCCGTTTCAGCTTTCGGGCCTCCCGGGCTGCTGGTGCCAGTATTTCGTTCTGTAGTAGCGTGTTTGCACCCGCCGGATCAGGAGTCCTCAGAAAACTCAACTGGCTGTCAGGCCCCGCCCCCTATTCATTATTTTTTCACTTTTTTTGTATATATTTAAATATCTATGAAATTGATTTAATTATCAATAATTAAATACAACACTATTTTTCTACTTTATTATTTTTTTGAGTGCAGTATCATTTATTGTACTCTATTATTAGGAGGTTAATGGGCCACCTTGATACTTTGCACCAATACGGATAAAAGAGTGCCTGTATATTTATTTTTTTGGTATTTCATAAGTCCCGACTGGGGAGAAAAAAGGCAAACCAGACAAAACTGGCGGTAGGTTCCGCCACGTGGTATGAAAATCACTTCCCATTACTTTATGCCAATTTAAAACTAGAATATATAAATTTTGGATTAAGTGTAACATTACATACAGATCTTTAAAAAAACAAAGTGTCAGTATGATACTACCTGACAAAACAGGGCATTGTGGTGATACCGGAGAAACTGACGGAAGCCAAGCACAGAGAGATGGACACAGGTTTCTTCAGGAAGGAAGAGATTCTTTATTGGATCACCGATCGGGACTCAGAGGGACTAATGTCACCAAAATACAGCAAGTTCTGAGCCCCGGACAATAGTGCAGGCTCCTTATATAGGCATATAACTCCTCCCATATTAAGCTCCACCCGCACATTCTCTTAACCAATCAACACAAATAAGAATTAACTTCCTGTTTGACCGCATGGCTTGTCCAGCACAATGGAGGAGGGGGAATACTATATCCTGTATTCTTGCACATGCTCCGTACACTACTGATCGTATCTTGCCTCGTGCAACCAACTGATCGATACGTCAGCATATGCACGTACACATGCCACGTGGTAATCTCGGCCTACTAAATTTATTTTTACCGAGATTCCACCACATTCCCCCCTTTGATGCCTCTTGATATTTTACAATTACTTGAGGCATCACATAACCTTAGTTTTGCTTACACCGCAAGTTACCTTGAACCAGACCAGACTTATCTTATGATGTGAATCTTTTAACACTCATCTTCCTGCATTGGTTCTCCTTGATCTAGAGCCTTATACTTATATATCGCCATTATCTGTGCAGCAGCCTTCCTCTCTGCTATACTTCCTATCAGGCTTTGCACAGACCTAACTACTAAGGGTATAAGACACGGTAGGAGTAGACACAACAGTAAAATCAGTAGGACTCCACCTACCACTGCCTTAAGCCCTCCAAACCGCTCATACCAGCTACCAAACCAACTACTTGGATTGTACCCTTTCCATACCTGAGTAGGCACATGCGCTAGTTTAACCATATGGCTAGTAAGCTCAGCTATTGCTTGCCCTTCGTCGTCTATTTGAAGACAGCAATTGCTTAGGTTAAACTTCCCACATACACCTCCCTCTACTGCCAAAAGGTAATCCAAGGCTAATCTATTTTGGTAGACTGCTGTCCTCATCCTGGTGTTATGCTTCGCTAGAAGATTGAGCGCTTGTGATGTTTCGTTAGTGATAATCTCAACCACCGCCTGTAATCTTATAATGCGGTTGAGCATATAAATAGGGGTTCTATAACCAAAGGTACCATCCTCAGCCCACGTGGCTGGCCCATAATAATCTGATACGCTGGGGAGGCCATTCATTATCTTCCCAGGTGCCTATCTCTATGGGTCCCCTTTTCTTCCTATGATTCACATCATACACTTTAACACCTAAAGTCTCACCTGTTTCAATCGGTAACAAGAAGAAGGATGGTTTGAGCATACCCAACACACATGCCCCTTCCCAGTCCTGTGGCAGCTCCGAATAGGCTTCCTTACCACAGATCCAGTACAAATTTGCTGGGGCTCTCCAGGTAGATGTGATGGATAGATCAAACCACACATCCTTTAAATTGGCGTATCTAGCAAACGGGTTAGATGGTTCTGAGACATTTGAAGCCGACCACCAAGTTGTATTCTTTGTATCATCATCATAAGCTTTTTGCCCTAGACAAGTTAATTCTCCTACAGAAGTATTATACATTATTCCTTTCCTTGCTATGCAAACATAACCTATGATGGAGGTCTTTAATCTCCACTCAGATTTACCTCTAACACTCAAATGATAATCGGCTTGTGTAGATTTTAGTTGGTCAACTGCCTCAGAACCGGACATTACCTCCTTTGCTTCCCAAGGCCATTGGTCTCCCATGTTAGTACCTCCACACACATAGCAGTTGGTAACATTAAGACTACCGGCAATACTTTCAGCTAGGTCAATGAACAGGTTTTTAGCGTTATGGGGGATCTTATTATCTATACTCATCTCTTCATAAAAGGAATGGTATACTTGATGAGTCTGGGAGGATACCGTATCAGTCTCTATTCCTATAAACAATAATGTCTCAGGATCTAAACCCGTCCCGTATATCTGAAACCCAAATAAATTGCCATACTTATCTAGGAACTTGTCGGGGTTATTAATAAGTATATGGACTGGGTTGCATTCCATAGACTTACAATAAGGGCTAGTCGGCAACTTAGTCACTATCATGTCTTTATCTACTGTCTGTCCCCAAGTCGCCCACCCCACACAAGACCAATATGGGCAAAAGTTATAGTCTTTATTTGGGCATCTAGGACTTACATATTTATTTTTACTACTGGGACAAATATATTTATCATTAGACCCATACGTCCTCTCCCATCTAAGATCCCCACATACATTCCACGGCTTTCTACCACTCGATATCGCTTTACACGCATCAAATAGCAGAACACCCGAAGAATGTACGGATTCTAACACCGTCTTATTAATTAGGGTCCCCTGAGGATCTCCATTCCTGAGAGTCAACCAAATTGTACGAGGTTGATACTCCGGACTGAAGCACTTAGGTTCTCCTACTCCTAAATGGCACACACTATAGTCTATATTTAAGTATCTACATCTCGATACATCTCCTTTACACTCGTATTGTGAATGCCAAATTAGGGTTTGGGAAATATGGTTACCTGTTCTCGTAGTCTTAATGCATACCTCACAGCTAGGAGTGTCGGTACCTCTACCTTCCTGAATATAAAAACACATATAAATAAACACAATCAAAAGCACATCTTTCGCCGTCATCCTCAGTCTTCGTCCGTGCGATGGAACCTCAGCTTCCAGGATGTGAGGGCTGCAGGGAATGGAGTTCTGCTCGTCTTCACAGGTGTCCCTTCGAGACTTTCCTGGCTTATACACTATGTGTTGGTAAGCGGACAGGCTTTATTATGGCCTTCTCACTCACACCTGTAACAATAAAATTTGTAATTCACAATAATTCCTCGTTACTCCGACTGAGTAGTGCGTTTCAACCGGATCTTGCAGGGATTCTCTGGATCTGCTGTAACTTGCCAAGAATCGACTGCTGCTGGTTTAACCCTGGAGTGATGTATCCACGGAGTCACTTCTGCTACTTTTATCGCTGTAGGGGTAGACAAAAGAACAACATAAGGACCTCTCCACTTGGGCCCTAACGGTACATTATTCCACTCTTTAATCCACACTTGGTCTCCTGGATGATAACTATGAACAGGGGGATAAATATTCACAGGTAATCTATCTTGTACCCATTTCTGTACCTCCTCCATAGTCTTACCCAACTCTACAACCTGCTGCCGAGTAATTCCTTCTCCCAACTGACTCAAATCCCCCCTTAAGTTACCAAGTACGGGAGGTGGTCGTCCATACATAATTTCAAAAGGAGAGAGGCCCATCCTTCTGGTAGGGGTACTGCGGATTCGCAATAGAGCTATAGGTAAGAGAACGTTCCACTTAAGTTGGGTTTCCTGACACATTTTAGCCAACTGGTTCTTAATAGTTCTATTCATTCTCTCTACCTTACCAGAACTCTGGGGTCTATATGCAGTATGAAGCCTCCACTTTATACCAAGCATATGAGTCAGTTGTTGTAGGCACTGGTGAACAAAAGCTGGACCATTGTCCGATCCTATAGAACAGGGTAGTCCATATCGGGGTATTATTTCTCGTAGCAGGAATCTCACAACTTCTCCTGCTTTCTCTGTACGAGTAGGACATGCTTCTACCCAGCCTGAATAGGTGCACACAATTACCAGCAGGTAACGATGTCCACCCGATTTAGGCATCACTGTAAAGTCTATTTGTAGATCGGACATGGGGAGTCCCCCCATAAACTGGACTCCTGGTGGCTTTACTGGTCCTTGTCTTGCATTATTCTTAGCACACGTTACACATCTGCGTACAATGGCCTGAGTCAAGTTGGACAATCTTGGTATGTAGAAATGTTTCCTGAGAGATTCTTCAGTACTGTCTCTCCCAGAATGTGTCCCGTTGTGATAATTTTGGACAATTTCTACCGCTAGTGATGCTGGTATGACTATTCTTCCATCTTCTAGCTGATACCACTTGTTCTCCAAATACTTTCCCGGTTCAGTCTTTAACCACTCCTCTTCTTGAGTTGTATAAACTGGAGTCCATTGAGACAGTGGGGTTGGTATTAGAGCAGCTATATGCCCCACATACTCCTGTCTTCCTGATTCAGCAGCACGCTTAGCTGCACTATCTGCCATCCGATTTCCTTTGGTTACATCACCATCTCCTCTCAGATGCGCTCGACAATGTATGATACCGACTTCTTTCGGCTCCCACACTGCTTCCAATAGTTGTAGGATTTCAGCTGCGTACTTGATTTCTTTGCCTTCTGAATTCAGTAGTCCTCTTTCTTTATACAAAGCTCCGTGGGCATGAGTGGTTAAAAACGCATACTTAGAGTCCGTATAGATATTCACTCTTAAACCTTCAGCCAATTGTAACGCTCGTGTTAGTGCTATTAATTCTGCCTTTTGTGCTGATGTTCCTTTCGCCAGTGGCCGAGCTTCTATCACCTTGTCTATTGTTGTTACTGCATATCCTGCATAGCGGATCCCTTCTTTCACATAACTACTGCCGTCGGTATAATATTGAACATCGGGGTTCTGGATGGGAAAATCACGAAGATCTGGTCTACTTGAGAATACTTCATCCATTACTTCCAAACAATCATGTTGACTTTCAGTAGGTTGTGGCAAAAGGGTAGCTGGATTTAAGGTGTTTACAGTCTCTAAATGCACTCTTGGGTTTTCACACAACATTGCTTGATACTTGGTCATACGGCTGTTACTAAACCAATGATTTCCTTTGTAATCCAACAACGTCTGTACTGCATGTGGGACTCGTACATAAAGTTCTTGACCCAGAGTGAGTTTATCGGCTTCAGCTACTAGCAGGGCGGCTGCAGCTACGGCTCTTAGACAAGGTGGAAGTCCGCTGGCCACTGCATCCAGTTGCTTAGACATGTAGGCAACAGGTCTTTGCCATGATCCCAAGTACTGTGTCAATACTCCCACAGCCATTCTTCTTTGCTCGTGTACATATAAGTAGAATGGTCGTGTGTGATCAGGTAGACCTAATGCTGGGGCACTCATCAAAGCCTTCTTCACATCTTCAAATGCCGTTTGCTGTTCTTGGGTCCATAAGAAGGGGTCGTGCTCTGTACCTTTGATAGCTGCGTACAGAGGTTTTGCTAGTATCGCATAGCTGGGAATCCATATCCTACAGAAGCCTGCTGCCCCCAAGAATTCTCGCACTTGTCTTCTATTCTTGGGTATTGGTATTTGGCAGACAGCTTCTTTTCTCTCTGGCCCCATAATCCTTTGACCTTCAGAGATATGGAATCCCAGATACTTGACAGTTGGCAAACACAACTGAGCCTTCTTCCTGGACACCTTGTATCCTGCCTTCCAGAGAATGTGCAGTAGATCGTGCGTTGCTTGCTGACAGATTTCTTTTGTAACTGCTGCTATCAACAAGTCATCTACATATTGTAACAATACACATTCTCCTGGGATAGACTCGAAATCCAGTAGATCTTGACTTAGGGCTGAACCAAATAGGGTAGGTGAATTTTTAAACCCTTGGGGCAGTCTTGTCCAAGTCATTTGGCGTTTTGAGCCCGTTACAGCGTTCTCCCATTGGAAAGCGAAAATACATTGACTTTCTGCGGCAATTCGGAGGCAAAAGAAGGCATCTTTGAGATCTAAGACTGTGAAGTAAGTAGCCCCGCCCGGAATTAAAGCAAGCAGGTTATATGGATTGGGTACAACTGGATGTATACTAACAACCGCATCATTGACTGCTCTCAAGTCCTGCACAGGTCGATACTCATCTGTACCGGGCTTTTGAACAGGCAGCAATGGGGTGTTCCAGGGGGAAGTACAGAATTTTAGGATACCATACCGTATGAACTTATCCAGATAGGATTGGATGTTCTTCTTAGCCTTCTGTGGGATGTGGTATTGTCTTAGGCTCACTGGATAAACCCCAAGTTTTAGTTCAATTTTTATAGGTGGAATATTGCGGGCCAGTCCTGGTGGGTTGTTCTCTGCCCAAACTCCTGGTATGTTAAATAATGTCTCATCACTCCTAGGGTTTTGGCTAGTCAACACTGTATAAAGTCGCCACTCTTCTTCCTTTGGTACGGATAAAGTCATAATACCTGAAGGTCCATTAAACTTTAAGGATGTTGTTCCATTTGGTAGGAACGTAATCTGCGCTTGTAATTTTGATAGCATATCACGTCCCAGCAATTGGACTGGACATTCAGGCATATAAAGGAATTGGTGTTTTACTACGTGGCCTCCCAATGTACAGAGTCGACTTTTAAGAACCGGTCTTTCAGCACTTCTTCCAGTTGCTCCTATCACAGTAATAGTCCTTCCAGATGGAGGAGCAACTAGATTAGTCACCACTGAATGTTCAGCACCAGTGTCGATCATGAACGCACTCCTTTTTCCCCCTATTGATACATCGACCATAGGCTCCGCTCGACCAAGGGGGATGGAGCCCGGTCGGTATCAATAGTCCTCCATGACCGTGTCAGCCAATCCTACGAAGTCCCTACCTTCTCTATCGCGGGACCTTTGCGCTGCTGGAATATACCTGTCTTCCCTAACACTTCCTCTGTTCCCATTACTCCCTCTATAACCATTACTCCCTCCGGGGCCTCCTCTACCTCTCGCTCTGCCTCTAAAGTTTCCGTAGCCTGCCCTGGGTTGGTCTCTCTCGTACTGCTCTCTTTGCGGACATTCGTTCCTCCAATGCCCTTCTTCCCTGCAATACGCGCACTGATCCCTACTCAAAGGCTCCCTACTCCATCTATTATTGCCTCTATCTGGGCCCCGTTTATCTACGCCTGCGATCGCTACCGCTAGCATATCAGCCTTTTTACGCATCTTGCGCTCTTCCTCTTTCTTACTTTCTGTATCCCTGTTCATATAAACCTTATTAGCTACCTCCATTAGTTGGGTGATGGACATACCTGCAAACCCTTCTAACTTTTGTAGCTTGCGCTTAATATCTCCGTATGCTTGGCTGACAAAGGCGGAGTTAACCATTCGGGAATTGTCTGCGTCTTCCGGATTAAAGGGGGTATACAAGCGGTATGCCTCCAATAATCGGTCATAAAAGACACTGGGCGCTTCATCGCTTTTCTGGATCACCTCAACTGTCTTCGACATGTTAATGGCTTTCTTTCCTCCTGCTTTCATGCCAGCAATTATAGCGTCTCTATAGGCTCTGAGTTGAACCATATCAGCACCATTTACGTTCCAATCGGGATCAGTGTTGGGATAATGTGTTGCGGCCCATGCTGCTGGATTAGCTTGGTTCAAAGCACGGGCTCTATCTTCTAATGCTTTAATGGCTGCTTGATTTATTCTTGTCCTTTCCTCATTGTTAAATAAAGTCATTAATAACTGCTGGCAATCAGCCCATGTCGGATTATGCGTCTGTACTATTGAGGTGAACAGATCAGTCATGGCTTGTGGTTTCTCAGTATACGAGGAATTATGGGTCTTCCAGTTTAAAAGGTCGGTAGTGGTAAATGGGACATATACGAAGACTGGGTCAGCGTGTGCCATTTGACCTGCGGCATCGATATAAGCTGACCCGGGATTTAGGCGAAGAGGCATCTGATAGTGCTTTAATTGTTGGGCACCAGTCAACTGTCGGGTTTGGATGGGGCTACGTAGAGAGGCGTCAGTCATGGGTTCCGGTCGGGGAGAGGTAGGGTATGGGGATGTGGGAGGTTGGTTTTGGGAAAAGGTCGTAAATAAAACACTTCGAGCCGAGCTAGATGAAGCTTGACCGGAAGTCTGAAGTGGCGCCAAATCAGGATATTCGTTTTTAATGGGGGTGGGTTCTGGTTCCGGAAGGGGAGATTTAGTACGAGGGGGGGTGGATCCTGTACTGGAGGAGGAAGCGGAAGTGGATGAGGGTAATGAGGGGAGGGGTGCAGGGCTTCCTGCGTTTGCGTCACTTCTTCTTAACGGAAAGTAAGGGGGCGGCAAAGGGATCTCGGACTCAGGGGGCGTGTCCAAAATGGGCCTAACACCAGTCCTAGTGGACGAACAAGTCCTAGCTACCATGAGGCGACACTGCTCCTCGTGGCATGTCTGGAGCCATTTTGGCGAGTCATTTACGGCCTGTCTCCAACAGTCAATATAAGGAAACTGGCCGTAAAGTTCAGGCCTACCTGATACAGCCACGTGTAAGCGCTGTACCAGAGTTAGATCCAAACTGCCACGTGGCGGCCATGCCGCAACCAAAGTAGGCCACTCCCTAGTGCACAAAGTAACTAAACGTACAGGAGACATCTTAACCCCAAAATCACAAGTTTTGAATCCCTTTTTAAAATTCTTAACCATACATCCTAAGGGATCCGGAATCGTTGACTGCGACGCACCCATACTTAACAATGGAATGTCGTCGACAACGAATACTATACACGCGTACTATTCAACAGTCACACCCGTTTCCTCTGGCAACAGCACCACGTGGTACGGTTACCAAGTGAAACGTACACAATAACAATAAACACTCAGGGAATTCCCGTACACACACAGCTGTTACACCAGTCACTATATAATCAATATTATGCCCTTTGGCGTAACTATACAGTCACCCACGCTATAATTCTCTATATACGAATTACCCGTCTATAACACACCCCAGTAACATCGTCTTTTACAAATAGCGGTTACAGTACGGTTAGCATAGGTCAAAGCACAAGTTAAGGTCACAATACAATTATTAGTGGTTATGGTGTTAAACATGCAATGGACGACAATGATTAGTACTTATATACAGTGTCAGTAAATATACAGGGTTATGGTACCGTGCACTATAATACAGCAACACACTATTAACACTCTCGCTAGACGGCTGAGCTCGCGCTATCTAACAAGATATACACTTTACTAAAACAATCGTTAACACATTTACAATTCCCAACTAAACTATTGGCCAGTACCTTGAATGGACTACCTAAAACTATATACACCCGTTTTGGTTAGCCACACTGCCCAATCACCACATATATAGCGAGCTAGAGAACCGAATTTACACAGGCGCCTCTTAGTCGCACTATCAAAAGTCTAGTGGGTTCCAAATTTACACGCCTTCCCACTTAGCCCAGATAGGATGAGAACTAGCGAACCGAATTTACACAGGCGCCGCTTAGTCTCCCGGTCCCTCCGACCTAGCGAACGTAATATACACCCTAGAACGCTAGTCTAGACAAGACACCGGTGTCCGGCTAGGGCTATTTACACCAGAACCCCGCCTGACTAACCAAATCAAACGGTCTGACTAAAGAGCGTTCGATCGAGCGGTGCGCCTTCGCTCCTTCCCTCCGACAGAGGGGGCAGATACACAGATTCAAAACCCCTTTGGGCCTACCGCACAATCGGTATACCCCTAGTGGGTCCTGCCGTCTAAAACAGCAGTTATCTTACCTCCTCGTTCCTGAACCTGAGTTCACACTCATCGACGGGGACACCCCAGCACTTCTCACGTAGAGGCCGATGATCTCCTGGACAACGGCCCAGTGGCGCCGAGACGAAGGGAGGTCCACGCAGAAGTTCAGGGGTGCAGCCGTAGAGAACGTGGGCAAAGATAGACCGTCTCACGCCTCTGCCTCTCAGCTACCGTTGAACGATGAGCTTCCCGGCCAATGCACCAAATGATACCGGAGAAACTGACGGAAGCCAAGCACAGAGAGATGGACACAGGTTTCTTCAGGAAGGAAGAGATTCTTTATTGGATCACCGATCGGGACTCAGAGGGACTAATGTCACCAAAATACAGCAAGTTCTGAGCCCCGGACAATAGTGCAGGCTCCTTATATAGGCATATAACTCCTCCCATATTAAGCTCCACCCGCACATTCTCTTAACCAATCAACACAAATAAGAATTAACTTCCTGTTTGACCGCATGGCTTGTCCAGCACAATGGAGGAGGGGGAATACTATATCCTGTATTCTTGCACATGCTCCGTACACTACTGATCGTATCTTGCCTCGTGCAACCAACTGATCGATACGTCAGCATATGCACGTACACATGCCACGTGGTAATCTCGGCCTACTAAATTTATTTTTACCGAGATTCCACCACATTGGCAGGCTTCTGCAATGTATGGCCATATATTGTATCAAAACAAAGACAGACTATGTTGTACCCCCTGTAACATGCTTAAGATGAGCAAGAAAACTGGTCAATTTATTGAATCCTAATAGTTCACAATTAATTGGAAGCTCACCAGCCCCCACCCAGTTAACCCTTAGGACAGGGGTCACAGCCATAAATTATTACAGCATGAGTGTTTGATAAGTGGGGTGTTTTTGTTTGTTTTTTGACTTGGTATTACGAACACTATACTGTTCCTTTTTAATTGACTGTGTTGAAACTAGAGAACTATGAAATATTTAATACCATAATAAAAGTAGTGATTTAACAGAACTGCATGTTGTAAGCTCATGGCCTATCTAGCTTTGTATAAAAGCTCTTTGGGGCAGAGCCGATCCTGGATGGGAGCATAGTGTGCTGTAGATGGACATTCCAGTGGGGGGTTCAGAGTTGGACTCCTCCCTCTGTGTTGGACTCTGCTCCCTTGTGCTTGGCACCAGACCACAGAGCTTGGAGGCAAAGACTGACACCTCCTGGCATTAGGATGGCACTGGTAAGCGGTTTGGAAAGCAAAATGGGAATCATTGGCAATTCTAGCACAAAGCTGGCACTGATAAGCCTATTTGGGCACAATGAGGAAATGGATTAGAAGTATGGGGGCAGAAATTGCACTGGGAAGCTTTTGGGGGTATGCTGGCACTGTAAGAAGTGGGTGATTTGTTACCTGGTGACGTTGGGGGGCATAAAGAGGTGGAGTGATACTTGCAAATGCAAATTGCTGGCAATTCAGTAACCTATTAACATTCAAAGGAAGACTGTGTCAATTTGGCTACTTTGGCTTTTTAAAAATGTTTTTATTTATATTCACATTTTTGTGACTATATATCTGAAAATGCAAATTATTTGCAATGATGCCTGAAATGTAATGATCAAGGCTTGACAGAGGCCTCTGTGAAGGCTGAAACATTGAGAATTTTGGTTTTCAATAAATCTGCCTCTTAGTAGAAAGTAGGTCCAGCAACTCAAGGTTTCTTCAAACCTTTAAGGATCAACATTTTTGTTTTGAATGTATGATCTGTTAAAAAATCAGTTAAATATAAAATCTTGACACATGTAGGGGTTTATTGATTATGTGAAAACTAACTTATTAAACAGATTTTATTTTTAATTCTGTCTCCTAGTACTGACATTTTTTTTTTGCTTTCATTTCATGATTTAGGAGTGTTCCTTTTCCCTTTATTTCCTGTATTGGGCATTCACACACTGGGAATAAAAAATATTGAAGAAAATTGTCTGAAATGTTGAGTGATATTGCACAATCCTCTTAATAAAAGTTTTATCTTGACATTAAAGGAATACTCTGCTGCCTAAATACAAAACCAATAAAAAAAAAAAATACTGTTTTTAATACAGGGGTAGGCAACCTTTGATGCTCCAGGTGTTGTGGACTACATCTCCCATAATGCTCCTACAGCCATAAGGTTGCCTACTACTGGCCTATCAGGAGTCCCAGTGGAACTTCAGATATCTGCTAGTGCAAACTGTTTTGATTTGATCAAACACACCAAAACCCCTAATTTTGGTGAATTTGTGGTGCGCAAGGCAGAAATAACATGTCAGATAAGGTAAAATCATTCCAGACCATACATATATTTTAGTGATTAAGAAAGTTAGTAAAGGAAATCAAAATGTTAAAAATACTATAGCTAAAGTAAATAATAAAATGGCTACTTTAATGACTAAATGTAATAGAGTAAGGTATTATAAACCAATTCAAATCCCAAATGATAAAATACCAGAGATAAAATATTTGTATACATAATGAAAGAGGAGGTTGGAATGTTGGCTGCAGTATTTATACACTACCCTGTAACCTGATTGGCTATTTGTTATGTCAGTTGATACGATATTGAAATCTGTTTCCGTTCAATTGTTCTTTACTACTCTATCTAGTAAAGAAAAAGAAATCCATAATACTTGCCTCCGTGTCTTGTGATAAAATCCTCAACTTTTGCATTGCAGCACCTCAGGTCACTTCCTCCCAGCACTTGTGAACAGATATCCACATTGGAGTAAAGCAGCCATGACAGATCCTGCCCTTGACCGGTACCTGCGAAGCCACTCACACCGCTACATATACACAGAGCTGCAGAAGAAGCTCCCTTCATACAAATAAGGCAAACCGCCCACACAGTCTCCAAAAACACCACTGACCATCCATATACGCGCACACAGCCTCACAAGCAACTTCAGACATACACACGATGTGACATATTATCCACACCGTTACACAAGCAGCCTGCATGCATATATATTTTACTACTAATGGACCTATACAATATAACAGCCCACATACGCACAAATGCAAGACTGCAAAGCAATGGCAACACTCATAAATAACACAATACAGCAACATACATACCTCAATTTAAAAACAAACCTAAAAAAAATTTAAGAACCAGCATGGCAAGGGACTTAAAGATATTGTTTTGGCACAGTATTACTAAAAGGTTGCCTACACCTATTTTAGTACATATACCTCCAATTAAAACATGCATGCTTTTTAAAAAAAAAAATAATAAAAACAAAATTAAAAAAAAATTGGTTTTCTTTGGGGGTATATCTACAAACAGCTGGTCAAAGAAAGCCTGGGGAATTAAGAAGTGTGACGAACTGCCTGGTGTCGCAACCGGGTACCTCTGTCAATTAATGCTTCCTAGTACTTGCGAGCACCACAAGCACTGCACTGGAACACCATAACCACCGTAAACCGCAGCTTGGTTAGGGTCTTGCCGTCTTCCACCCAACCTGGACCCAAGACCAGGATCCAGCTTCCAGTGGGTAGACCTCTCCTAGTCCAGAGAGTGTAGCAGGAATTGCTCTTATAAGAGCTAGTGATTATACTCAGGGGGGTATTGTGATATAGCAATCCCCAGAGTGTATGTAGTTCTCCAATCCCCCAAACGTGAGCCAAGACTTCATGAATGGGTAAACGACTCTCAATTTAATGGGAGCCACACTTGTCCTCTTATGACAATCCCCATGCCAGGGGTACACCCTTGTTGGGGATTCCAACATAAAGACACAGACCAATAAGAACAGTGATTAAATGCCCGACACTCCCATAACAAACATACAATCCCTCCTCCCTGCTTAGGAGATAATTGGATCAGTAATTGTACTAATTCTAATCCAATTATCTCCAAGCACAGAAAAAACATACTTTTCTAAAAAAGTCCCAAAAGTACCCCAAAACACACGATATCCCCACAAATCACCCAGATCAGTTCAAGGGTTCAAGAATTCTATGGAAATCATTTATTTGACCGACCGCAGCCATGGCCCCATGCCCAAAACAGTTCCAGAGAATCAGGGCTTGCGGTCGATCTGGTTTGGTAGTATGAAAATGAACAAACTACCGAACAGAGTCAATAGTCTTACCCTGGAGCTTGTTCCCTTCATCCAGACGAATGATCCCACCGAACAGTGCCCTTCTAAGATGAATAGAACTGAACGCAGCGATGATGGATTAAATGCCCGACACTCCCATAACAAACACACAATCCCTGTTTAGGAGATAATTGGATCCGTAATTGTACTAATTCTAATCCAATTATCTCCAAGCACAGAAAAAACATACTTTTTAAAAAAAGTCCCAAAAGTACCCCAAAACATACTATATCCATTCAAATGTTATATCCGTTCAGGGGTTCAAGAATTCTATGGAAATCATTTATTTGACCGATCCTATGCCCAAAACAGTTCCAGAGAATCAGGGCTTACTGTCGGTCTAGTTTGGTAGTTTGAAAACGAACAAACTACCGAACAGAGTCAATAGCTTGTTCCCGTCATCCAGACGAATGATCCCACTGAACAGTGCCCTTCTAAGATGAATAGAACTGAACGCACCAACGAGGGAAGTCCAGCGGTGTTCGGGAGTTTCTGTATCTGATTTCAGTTCCATGAGTTTCATGCCCAAACACCGTTGCCTGCGTTCATGCGAACAAGATGGCCACCACCCCGTGGTTGTTCATAGGAATTGCGGCCATCCAGACGAACAATTAGAACACTGCGGTGAGAAACATTCCAAGTTGTTAATAGGTGTTAACAAGCTCGAACAGAGCCTGTTTGAAGTATTTTAGCCTGGTCTATTACAGGGGCCATAGTCACAGGGTAGGAGGCTGGCAAACAGGCCCCTCCAAAAGACAGTGGCAAAGTTCAGTTTGTCACAAGAAGATTAATTTATAAAAGTGACAATTTCTATTGAAATCTGCACTCTCTTTAAAAAATAAATAAAAAAGGTGAGGGGGGAGGCGGTAGAGGGCAGGCACACTTTTCACTCAGCAGGCTTAATTGCTTTAGTGGTCTGGAGTTCCCTTTCAATAAGCCATATATAGTATAAATTGAGCAAAATTCCCCCAAATGGCATGATGGTTTTTGTCTGTCTCCCTTTTTCTTCATCCATCAAGGTGATTCGATCGGTGCTTGCATCACATACAGGGCAGGGCAAGGGAGAGTGAACTGATTTCCTAAAAAAGGGGATGAGGAAGCACTCTATAAATCCAAAGCAGAGTCTTCTTTTCTCAACACTTTGTGCTTTGAGAGACAGTGTGACTGACTTGTAGTGAACCATAGCCAATCACCTCCTCATTCCCATCACATCTTATCAGCTGCTGCAGTTATACCATTAACTCTCTCTGCTATCACATACAAATCCCTCTGCTACCTCTTGTCTCATCTCCCCAGTTTAACCTTTAGATTGTAAGCTCACGGGTTGGGTCCTCTACCTGTTGTATCGGTCTGTTATTATTGTGTTTGTCTTTTTCCCAATTGTACAGCGTTGCGGAATTTGTTGGCGCTTTATAAATGCCAGTAATAATAATAATATGATTGATTCTTCTGTGTGAGACTGGTAAACCAAGCCACATACTAGTGACTTTCACTGTGACTTGAACGAGACCGCACTTTGTCTATGTGGTGTGTATTACAGTTCTTACGTCTTCTTTGAATTTGAAGTGTTTTTACTTTGTTTAAACTGATTTTTCTTCCCATGCTGCAGTAATGGTATTAGCCCAAAGGTGCTCTTGTTATGTCGAGATAGCATTGACCTCTGTTCGGAGTGATTTTTATTCTTCCTTTCTATATCTCTGATGGTACTAATGTGATTAATTTAATCCTTAACTTAATTGTTTGCACTTTGAAGCAGTTTTGTGCAAGCACAGTCATTTTATAACAAGACATGGAGGCTAATATTGCATATCCCTTTCTTTACTGTCCACCAATAGCCGCAAAGAACACAAAAAACAGTAAGAAAAATATGGTATGGTATGTAGTGATATAAGCCACTCCCATACCAAGTCACAATATAATAGCCAGCACCTCTCAATTCTTCCCCTTTCTTTGCTGCTCCACAGTCAGTTAAGTACCAACTTTTTTTTGTCTCTAGAGATTCTAGTTGTACTGCTTTTGTTAGACTTATTTTCTTTCTCTTATTTCTTTGGTTGAACTTGTAATGTTATATTAAAGGGTTTGTTGTACCTGTTTGCTGTATATGTGTTTTATTCAGTGCTCAGGGTCACAGGCCAGCTAAAGGTTTCTCTTCCTTTCCCTTGTTCCTTGGGGTCACCCCACTTGGCTTACTTGGCTTACTTAACCTTGCTTTGGTGCTTGTATTTTTTCCCTCCTGCAGAATCGGTGTCCCCCCCCCCCCCCCCCCTTCTTTCTCTGTTGTTTTTTCCTGCCTAGGTATCTCCCCCTTGTTCACGGCTCAGTTTTGACACCCTTTTGGTGGTATTTTGCACCTCTTTTCGGACCAATTTGTTCAGTTTTGGGACCTACAATCGTCAGTTTGCATGCAAACACCAGGTAGTTTTATGCATATTGATTTTTTGCGAAATGAAAATGTGCGAGAGCACAGACTGAGAGTGACTGACGCTGGTGTTGAGTCCGGTAGTGACAAAGAAAATGGTACCGGGGACATGGCTATTGACATCTTTTCCTCCGCCTCTGCGGGGATGATGGAAGGCGACCCTAGAGCTGATCCGCCCCCGGCTGCGGGGACTGCCCTTATGGATCCATGGGTGAGCCCTTGTTCGACCCTGATGACCTACATAATCTGAGATCGGCAGAGTGGCTACCGGCGGACCATGTGGCCCGATACCTGGAAACCTGTGTGCGGCGGCCCCTTAGCAAGGCAACATGTAACAAGTTAGAGCTGAGTGCCCTAGACTGGTGGTACCTAACAAGGTGTGTGACACCCCGGAAGTAGACCCCAAGATGATGCAGTTCTTGACCAAGCTGGGTTGGAACCCGCATAAGGGCCTTAATTCGGCACTCAGATCGTGCCAAGACAAGCACTTAGAAATTTTTGGCCCCCTGGCCAAGCTTTTTGATCTGGCAGAGGACGCCAGGGCTGATAATAGGCTGGTCAACACGGAGAACCTCTACCAGGGCCGGCAGATCCAGGTGCTGTCTGGCCGGCCGCAACTACTTTAATTTCCGTGGCTCGGAACGAGGCTCTTTCAACCAGCACCCCAACTGCCAGGAGGCGAAGACCTGTTCCCTCTCCTTTCCATTCCATGGTCGACCATGGTGGTCAAGGGGATTCAGAAGGAATTCCGGTGGCAGATGACCATACGGTAAGCTTTATTTTACATGTCCATCACGTGTTGACACATGGGTTCTCGACACAGAGAGGAGGTTTCTCATAGAGTTAGTAGTTACATCCCTATCCCTCACCGATCTGTTTTTTCCCTTCGGGATCGTAGGTTGATCGAGGAGTAGTCAGCCCTATGTACCAAGGAGGATATAGAGTTGGCTCCGCTGCACCCATTGGGAGTCATCAGCAAAATCTTCCTGGTGGCCAGATTCGCCCTGTAATCAGTTTGCACCCACTCAATTCAAGGGTACGCTATTGACATTTCAAGATGGAGGGCAAACACCTACTCAGAGACTTGCTCCTACACGGGGGTTGGTTGGGGAAACTGGATTTGAAAGACACATACCTGAAGGTGTCGGTAAACGCAGTTTCGAGGGATATCCTGCGATTCTGTTAGAGGAATCACGTACGGCGCTTCACCTGTCTTCCATTTCGTCTCTCTTTGGTGCCTTCGTGCTTCACCAAGCTGCTAAGTCCTGTGATGGCCTGGCTCCGCAGTTGGAGTGTGGGACTTTTTGTATACCTGGATGATATTCTGATCATGGCTCAGGATCGCTCTGTTCTCCTGCGACATCTGCGATGGACGGTGGATCTTCTAACGCAGCTGGGTTTCCTCATCAATTGGGAAAAAAACAGTTTGACACCTTCCAGGCACATGGGGTTCTTGGGTTTCCTCGTGGACTTGGAAGAGGACTCCTTGTGACTGACTTCATCTAAGATTAGAACGATCACAGGGCACTACTCCGGCCACCCTGCAAAACTTGTCGAGGCTCATCGGACTGTTTGTGTGGCAAAGATGCCTCTGCCATGTGCTCTTGGAGGAGCCTTCTGGCTAGCTTCCTGCCCAGGGACTATGGGCCATGTACAAAGTCCTGTAAAAAGAATATGTGACTTAAAGGACCACTCTAGTGCCAGGAAAGCATACTCGTTTTCCTGGCACTAGAGTGCCCTGAGGGTGCCCCCACCCTCAGGGACCCCCTCCCGCCCGGCTCTGGAAAGGGGAAAGGGGTAAAAACTTACCTTTTTCCAGCGCTGGGCGGAGAGATCTCCTCCTGCTCTCCTCCTCTGATCCTCCTCTTCTCCTCCCCGTCGGCTGAATGCGCACGCGCGGCAAGAGCTGCGCGCGCATTCAGCCGGTCACATAGGAAAGCATTCACAATGCTTTCCTATGGACGCTGGCGTGCTCTCACTTTGAAAATCACAGTGAGAATCACGCAAGCGCCTCTAGCGGCTGTCAGTGAGACAGCCACTAGAGGACATAGGGGGAAGGCTTAACCCATTCATAAACATAGCAGTTTCTCTGAAACTGCTATGTTTCTGAAAAAATGGGTTAACCCTAGAAGGACCTGGCACCCAGACCACTTCATTAAGCTGAAGTGGTCTGGGTGCCTAGAGTGGTCCTTTAACGCTGTCACTGAGTACCATGCCCACTCGCTTGCCTGCTTATTATTTCCAGTTCATAAGGCTGGGGATCTCCCTATCTATGAGGCAATGTATTGTTGTGGGGTCCCCATGTTCACAATGTTTGGGCTGGATTGGAAGATTGTGCTTGTCCCATTCTGGATATGATATTGAAACACAAGGGGTTGTTTGTTCCTGAAAGCTGATAAGCATTAACATGTCAAAGGACTTCCTATCTAGGAGGCAATTAGGACATGTGAACAATGAAAGAGTTGATTTGTGCTGCACCCAGACGTCCAGGCCACTTCTGTGTGACGTCTCACACCTGGCTGAGTGGCTCTGTTGGGGGTCACAGCTTCAAAGAGGAACTGGGTTGTAAGCTCTGACCTTCCATGTAATAATTAGCCCTTTTTGAAATATTAAAATTTGTGTGTGGGGGTTTGGAATTGTTGTAGATTTTTCTGTACTTGACAGATAATTAAATTAAATATGCTTCCTTGGGCAATTATCTCTGACACAGAGGGTCATGGGAGGGATTTGTGTTGGAAGCCACTTGCAGGGGACTTTTGCATAAAGACAGTCTACTCCCAGCATTAAGTCTCAGCTATGTGTGGGGGGTACAGCTGGAAGTTCTTATGGTGTACCGGCGAATTGCTTATGGTACTGATAACTAGGAAGCGTGATTGGTGGAGGTACCCAGTCAGGGTACCAGGCGGTCCGCCAAATCTGGTTGCAGTGGTGGGATGGCTTCCTAGGGATGGCTTCCTAGCGAGTGGAGAAGCATCCTGCTGGAATTACTGTCAAGAGGGATAGCGCTAGCATCCATGCAGTGTCCCCATATGAGGAGCAGTTCCTCTGAAGACTACAGCACAACTTGGTCCAAAGGGATGGTCCTGTATCAGAGGACGGCTTGCTGGACTCGAGAGATGCCACTTGAAAGAAGCTCTGGTACGAGGCCCTGGAGGATGTTCAGCTTCGGTGGAGAGAGAGCCTTCCAAGCGAAGAGCAGCTGCTCCAGGTACAAGTGGCTATGCAGTTGCCTCTTCTGGGAGAGCAGCCCCTGGAGGAGTGGGTGACGGAGCTGGAGAATCTGGTCTGGAAAGAGCTGTGGCTGGACGAGGCTTACTGGGCACTAGAGTGGTACACAACCCGGCACAACCAGTGGATGGCTGAGGATAGTATGCCAGAGGGTGAGGACTATAATGACTTGTTGTGGGAGGCCTTTGAGGAAGACATTGACTTTGGCAGTTCAGCAGAATTTCGGCTCTGGGACATCCACAGTACCAAGGAAGCCCTGATGGGTCTCCCTAGAGCTGATTACTTATAGCCAGACCTGATCCATCTGGTCACCATGAAATGGGAGCTGGAGCAGAGTTACCAACGCCTGTTCTGCTCAGTTCGGCAACAGAGTATCCTGCAGGGAGAGGAGACAACCAGTCCCTCTCCCCAACCACAGTTGGAGTCATTGGGAGTAAAGACCACCGGTCTCTCTAGCCAGTGGTACTGTATCCTGCAGGGAGAGGAGACAATCGGTCTCTCCTCCCAGTGGCAGTGTATCCTGCAGGGAGAAAAGACAACCGGTCCCTCTCCCCAACCACAGTTGGAGTTATGGGGAGTAGAGACCACCGTTCTCTCTCCCCAGCGTCACTGTGTCCTGCAGGGAGAGGAGAAAATCAGTTATTGGGAGTTATTGGGAGTAGAGACAATTGGTCTCACTCCCCAGCGGCAGTGTATCCTGCAGGGAGAGGAGACAACCGGTCTCTCTCTCCCCAGCGGCAGTGTAGCCTGCAGGGAGATGAGACAACCGGTCCCTCTCCCCAACCACAGTTGGAGTTATTGCGAGTAGAAACAATTGGTCTCACTCCCCAGCGGCAGTTTATCCTGCAGAGAGAGGCGACAACTAGTCCTGGATCCAGGGCTTGGGTCCAGGGTGGGAAGAGGCGGCGAGACCTCATCCAAGCTGCGACGACTAGGGGCTGGAAGTGCTTATGGTGTCCAGCGAAGTGCTTATGGTACTTAATGATATCTAGGAAGCGTGATTGATGGAGGTACCCAGTCGGGGTACCATGCGGTCCACCACAGTTGGCATCATCAATACAAGCAGTTTTCGCGGCGCCTCTTCACTATCGAGCTCTCCAACAGTTGAGGAATGCACGTCCGCGAGGGTGTCATGGGGTGGCGGTCCGAAGACCGGGACCCAGTATGCCTGATGTTGGTAGGAGTCACAGTGTAGAATAGGACAATCAGGGTCTGGCGAAGGGTAACCACACGCCCCCTAATGACCACCAAGGTTTGTACGGCCACATACCAGGGCCCTGATGCAGCTACTGTGGATCCCAGGTGTTTGATATTATGCAGACCTCCCAAGATCTGGATAGGGAGGCTCTGCAGCAGATATGAATCCAGTACTAGAAACGAATGATGCTTGATTATTATAATTAACATAGAAAAGTGCTACTGCTACTCCTGCTTTATAAAATATAAAATTGTGCATATGCTCTGGAATAGCCCAAATGTAAAGCGTGATAATATGCCTGAAGATTGCCGTTGGTTACCTCAAGCTTGTTTTTGAGAACCAGAAAATTCAAGAAAAACTAAACAAGAATTGTAAAAAGAGTACCTGATATAAGAAGCCATGATCAGAAATAATCCGGAACCGGATGTGACAGAGGGAGAGTCATTTGAGGACCTGATCTCCTTGGACAAACGAAGGACTAGTTGCGTTGGTGGATTCACAACCTATGTGCATGGAACGGAAGGGCCATATTTGGATCTCAGCCGGAGTTCACCAAAGACTCAGATGCTAGTCTCCATGGCTGGGGTGCCCACTGCGAGGGTGTGTCAACAGGGGGTCGCTGGTCAGAGAGGGAATCCAGAATGGATCTCAATGCTTTGGAACTTCTAGCAGGATCGTTTGCAATTCAGAGTTTTGCGAAGGGGACAGCCAATGACTGTATTCTCCTACTAATGGACAACATATCAGCAGTTCGGTATGTCAACCACATGTGCGGAACTCAATCGGCATTACTGGCTCGTCTATCATTGCATTTTTGGGAGTTTTGTCATGGAACTTGGTGATTTAGGCGGAATATCTTCTGGGCCTGCACAATGTCCAGGTGGACTGGAATTCTCGTTATCTCTCCGACAGCAGCGATTGGAGATTGAATTTAGAGGTGTTTTACGTTATCTCATCCCTTTGGGGTCCTTTAGCCATCTACCTGGTTGCCTCGTGACTCAACGCCCATCTACCTAGTTTCTTCAGCTGGCATCCAGACCCAGCCGCAGAGGTGGTGGGCGCTTTCCTGCAAGATTGGCACGGACCACTTCTCTACGCTTTCCCTCCATTTTCCACACTTCCCAGGATACTCCTTCAGGTTAGCCGTCAAGAAGCGGAGCTGGTTCTCTTAACCCCATTGTGGGGGAATCAGTCGTAGTTCCCTCAACTTCTGGAGATGTTGGATGTTCCCAGGTTGTTTCCAGGTTGTTGCTGGCCCATCCGGACCTGCTTCTGGATCCATCAGAATGTTGTCATCCTCTCCTCCTAGAAGGCTCCCTGCTGTTGATGGCTTGGTGAATTTCGGGGGACCCTGGCATGTCTTTGGAGTTTCGGATGCATGGGCTCCCGGAACTCGACAATCATATGGGTCAGCGTGGAGATCTGGGCTAGCTTGTGCCTGGCTAGGGACGTGGATCCTGTTTCAGCCCCTGTAACAGCGATTCTCCAGTTCCTCATGTCTCTTTTTTGAAGCTGGCCGGGTGTACCAGACAATGTGTATAGATCAGCCATTTCTTCTGCCCATCAAGACTTTGAGGGTTGTCCGGCAAGACAACATCCCTTAGTGTGCCGTCTTCTACGTGGCCCCGCCTCTCTCATCCGCCCAGGCCACGGTATTCCTCCACTTGGGATGTTTCTGTCGTGTTATCGCTGTTTGACTCGTCGCCATCTAATGCAGATTTTTCCTTACGCCAATTATCGGCTAAATTGGTCACTCTTTTTTGCCTGGTATCCTGTAAGAGGGTATCGGACGCACGTGCCTTGGATTTTGACGCACGTTCCTTCACTCCCGACAGGGTGACATTTAATATATCCAAGTGCACAAAGACTTCGATTAGATCGGTATCTTATCCTTTTCCTTTCGGCACCAGTGCTGTGTCCGGTGGCCTGTTTACGAGAGTAAGAGATTTGCACTGGGCCGCATCGGTCGTCATCTATTCCTCATCTTTTTTTTTTTTTCCATTCGTCCTCCATTCTCCCCAGTGACGAGTACTACCCTGGCTCGTTGGTTGATATGGATGTTACAGCAGGTGGGCGTAGGCACCTCAGTGTTTGTAGCCCATTCTGTCCGGGGTGCTTTGGCTTCATCTATGATTAACTCGGGGGCACGGTTGGAGGATCTGATGAGGATAGCGGACTGGTCTCGGGAATCTACTTTCCGTGAATTTTGTTTTCAACAGGTGACTCTTGGTTTTTTTTGTTAAATTCTTCATTTTGTTGTGCTCGGGTTTACAGTACATGATTGTCTAGCCACAACAGCGTCCACAAGCTCAGTTATAACAATTATTGGCGGTTACCAGTATGGCATTTGTTTGTGAGAAAACATTGTGAAGAAACATGTTTGTTAACATAAGAAAACTTAAGCATGCAATAGGTAGCTTCTGGGTTAATGCTAACACATATGTCAGATTGCATAGTATAGGCTGCATTTCAGATGTTGATAAAAACATAATATAGGCAGCTCACGTTGTACAAGACACAAACTAAACAGTAGTAAAAATACAATTATAAATTTGCCATAGTCTTTGTGCTAGGCCTGTATGTCGTAAGTTTAAAGTTAGACTAGTATTCGTAAGCATAAATGGCATGTAGTGTGTAAAGGCTGTGTTCTAATAGCAAGATATCAGCTGTGTGTGTTAATTTATCACCTTTATGTGAGAGTTGAACATAAGCATTGAAATGCAGAGACAGTGGCAGGCCTGACGTTCCTACGTGCCATAGGTATGTGAAGTAGCAAGCTTTTTTGATACATAGACTCATGTTTTTTTCTGCAGTTGTCAGTCAGTTTTGAACTTGCAATATGAGCCTCCGTGTCTTGTTATAAATTTACATGATTTTGCTATTAAATGACGAAAAGTCGTGATTTCATTAAAGACACGGAGGCGAGTATTGTCCCACCCTAGATATATTCCTGAATTTGTTTACATCTTCCCTCCCTGTTATGCTAGTGGTTGGATAAGGTTTGTATTACGGTAAGTGGGGATATTATTACACTAATACTTTGGTGGTCAGTATGCTTTAACATGAGGTTGTTCAGGGTTTTTCATGATTGTTTGATAAAAGGGGTCTGTTTATGCTTTACATTTACACTAAGTTGCAAGGACCAAAGTAACCGTGTGGCTCCTGTTCATTTATGTTTTCACAGCCTGATCCGGATTTGTTCTATGGATTCCTGATCCTTATCCTCTGACGGGATCCTCTAGTTTGGCGAATTTCTGTTCCTGTAATGGATTTGTTCTGGCTTGCTGGACTGTTGCCTGGTTGGTCTCCGACTGGATTTAACTGCAATGTTATTGTGCGGTTGGACTGATTCATCGATTCCTTTTTCGTGTTTGTTTTATTGTGTTCGCATCTTCAAAGAAAGAGGAAGAGTTAAGGGAGGTGCTGACTATTATGCTGGGACTTGGTCTGGGAGTGGCTTATGTTACCATGTACACCATATTTTTATTTTTCTGTTTTTTGATTCTTTGCTGCTATTGGTGGACAGTAAAGAAAGGGATATTCAAAACTGGCCTCCGTGTCTTTAATAAAATCACAACTTTACGTCATGTAATAGCAAAATCATGTAATTGTGTGACTGTGCATTGCATTGTGAGTTAATACAAATTGATTACTAACAGTTTCCAAATTTAGATTTATTTTTTTAAATTACATTTTACATAATTTTATTTAACTTTTTCCCCCCAGCCTGTCAAAATGTAACCTTGAAATTTAGCTTTAGTGAATAACCACAAGTCAGCTATGCATTACATTCTAATACTCTGGCTCTAAATTTCAAATTCGCTCTGAATTCACCTGACCGTCCCCCCAGCTTGCGGTACATGACGGATGCACTTTTTGGCAGGTTGTGCTACACAGTTGCAAAGAAGAAACCTTCTGCCTTAAGCTTTCTGATGTGGTGTATATTATGTCTTTGGGCTGTGTTTGCAAGAGTTATTTTAGCAGACTTAGTTCAAACACTTACACAGTTATACCCAAACAACAAAAACTGAATTAAATCAATTAAATCAAACACCAAATTAAATGAAAACACCAACAACCCCTTATACACTAACAATTTAACCCTTTAAAGACCGGGGTGGACCCAGAAATTAAACTCAGGAGGGGCACTGGCAGATTATTTAAAAAAAAAAAAAAAACCCAGGCATAATAACCACTACCAATAACATAATAACCACTGTGGCGCCCTCCCAGAGTAAGTAGTCAAACTGTTTAAAAAAACAATTTGACACCCTATCTGGGATCTTCCCTGGATAGAGGCAGTAGCGTGTGTGGGGTGAAGTGTATGCGTGAGTGGTGCAGTGGGTATGTGAGGGGTGCAGTGTATGGGGGGAAGTATGTGTGAGGGTCGTAGTATGTGTATGGGGGGGCAGTGTGTTTGTGGGTATGGGCAGGGGTGTATTTACCGCGAGGCTGACAAGGCATTTGCCTCGTGTGGCACTTCCTGGGGGGTGGCAAAAAAAGCAAACCCCCCAATTGCCCTGGCAAATACCTTGCCTGCCTCTTGCCCAGGAGCTGGCCGGGTGGCCACTTCAGGGCCCCCTGAGGCTGGCAGCGGGCGGGCGGCAAGGAAGCACTGATCCTCCTGTTCAGCTCCCTCGCGTGCACCGCAGTGATGCGGTCACATCACTACGCGGCGCGCAAGGGAGCTGAACAGAAGGATCAGTGTTCCCTCACTGAATGCAGTCTCCGGCCGGCCGCCCAGCAGCCCCACTGGACCCCAGGGAAAGCGAGAATCCACCCCAGCACTCCCAAAGGTAGGGAGACTGGGGGGTTTAATTTAAAAAAAAAATGTGAGTGTGTTTGTGTGTGTGTCTGTTAGGGAGTGTTACTATGTGTGTGTGTGTGTGTCAGTGTGTGTGTGTGTCTGTTAGGGAGTGTGTTACTATGTGTGTGTCTGTTGGTGAATGTGTTAGTGTGTGTGTTTCTGTTAGAGTGTGTTAGTGTGTGTGTCTGTTAGTGTTTATGCATTCTGTTAGTGAGTGCGTATGCGTGTCTGTTAGTGAGTGTGTGTCTGTTAGTGACGTATATGTCTGTTAGTGAGTGTGTGTGTCTGTTAGTGAGTGTGTATGCATGTCTGTTAGTGAGTGTGTATGCATGTCTGTTAGTGAGTGTGTATGCATGTCTGTTAGTGAGAGTGTGTATGCGTGTCTGTTAGTGAGTGTGTGTCTGTTAGCAGGGCTGCCACCAGAAATTTAGGGGCCCCTGACACAGCCCACGGCCCGCCCCCCAAGTCAGTCCACATGACCTGCCCCAAGTCTGCCCACATGACCCGCCCCCAAATCCACCCACAGGGCCCATCTTAAAGGACCACTCTAGGCACCCAGACGACTTCAGCTTAATGAAGTGGTCTGGGTGCCAGGTACCTCTAGGATTAACCCTTTTTTTTATAAACATAGCAGTTTCAGAGAAACTATGTTTATAATGAGGGTTAATCCAGCCTCCTAATCCTCTAGTGGCTGTCTCACTGACAGCCGCTAGAGGCGCTTGCGTGATTCTCACTGTGAAAATCACAGTGAGAGCACGCAAGCGTCCATAGGAAAGCATTGTAAATGCTTTCCTATGCGACCGGCTGAATGCGAGCGCGGCTCCTGCCGCGCATGCGCATTCAGCCGATGACGTCGCGATCAAGATGGAGAGGAGGAGGAAAGCTCCCCGCCCGGCGCTGGAAAAAGAGGTAAGTTTAACCCCTTCCTCTCTCCAGAGCCCGGCGGGAGGGGGTCCCTGAGGGTGGGGGCACCCTCGGGGTACTCTAGTGCCAGGAAAACGAGTATGTTTTCCTGGCACTAGAGTGGTCCTTTAAGTCCACCCACAAGGATGAAGTCAAGTGTGTGTGTGTACTGAATTTGTTTGTGTGTGCATAGTGGCTATAGAATGTGTGTAGTGGATACAAAGTGTGTGAGTAAAGTGGATTCAGATAGTAGGTTTGTGTAGTGGACAGTGTGTGTGTGTATAGTGGATGTATTGTGTGTATAGTGAATGCAGAGTATGTGTTTGTGTACTGGATGTAGTGTGTGTGTATAGTTAATGCAGAGTGGATGTAGTGTGTGTGTGTGTATAGTGAATACAGAGTGTCTGTGTAGTGGATCTAGTGTTTGTGTGTATAGTAAATGCAGAGTGTGTGTTTGTGTAGTGGAAGTAGTGTGTATATAGTGACTGCAGAGTGTGTGTTTGTGTAGTGAATGCTGTGTGTGTGTGTGTGTGTGTGGTTGTGTAGTGGATGCAGTTTGTCTGTTTATGTGGTGGATACTGTGTGTGTGTGTGTGTAGTGGATGCAGTTTGTGTGTAGTGGATGCAGTTTGTGTGTAGTGGATGCTGTGTGTGTGTAGTGGATGCTGTGTGTGTGTAGTGAATGATGTGTGTGGTTGTGTAGTGGATGCAGTTTGTGTGTTTATGTGGTGGATGCTGTGTATGGTTGTGTAGTGGATGCAGTTTGTCTGTTTGATGTATGTGTGTGGTGGATGTGTGACAAATGCTGCTGGGAGGTATTTTTTTTTATGTTGAATTTTTATAATTTAAAAAAAAAAAAATATTCCCCCCTCCCTGTCTCTTACCTGTAGCCAGGGAGGGGGGACACTGGATTCCCTGGTGGTCCGGTGGCTCCGCTTGTTGGGCCAGCAAGGAGGAGCCCAGCAGACTCCCTCCATGTTTTCCCTCCTGCCAGCCAGTGCTCTATTTCTGACGCGAACCCTGCATGCATTGCGTGCCCCGGAGCGTTGTCATGACAACCCGCGGCAACGCTTTACAGCTGTGGCTCGCGAGAGTGCAGGAGGGGAAGGTAAGTATATCCTGGGCCTTGCTTGGAAGCCAGCAGGGCCCGCAGAGGCATATATACATAGCGGTACTCGCTATGTATATATGCAGATTGAAGGGCTGGGGGCCCGGGCATGCAGAGGATTACCTGTGCAGTCCGGGTCCCCCAGTACCGCCGGGCCCGTGACAACCGTCATGGTTGTCACCACCTGATGGCGGCCCTGTCTGTTAGTGACTGTATGTGTCTGTTAGTGAGAGTGTGTATGTTGTCTTTCAGTGAGTGTGTATGTCTGTTAGCTAGTGTATGTGTGTCTGTCAGTGAATGTATGTGTCTGACACGGAGTGTATATGTGTCTGTCAGTGAGTGTGTATGTGTATTTAAAAGGCAGGAGAGGGGGGTGCCTGAGTTTTGTTATGCCTAGGGCAGCACAAAACCAGGATACACCACTGTGTATGGGCATAGTGTTTAATGTGTGAGAGGTTCAGTGTGTGTATGGGGGGCAGTGTATTTGTGTTAAGGGTTCAGTGTGTGTGCGTATGGGGGGCAGTGTGTGTATGGAGGGACAGTATGTTTATTGGGGGCAGTATGTTTGTGTGTATTGGGGCGGTGTGTGGTGTAGGGAGTTATTGCTTGTGAGTGGGCAGGGCCGCCATCAGGGGGTGACAACCATGACGGTTGTCACGGGCCCGGAGGTCCTGGTGGGCCCGGACTGCTCTGGCAGTCCCGGGTGCCACATTCCCTCTCTGCACACATCGCTATCTATATGTGCAGCCAGCACACTGCTTCTGCACATTCCGGTCCTCTCTTCCAATAACTCTCGCGAGACCCGCGGCCTTCTGAGTGTTGCCACGGGTTATCATGGCAATGCTCCGCGCGGCACATGGCCACGGGTCTCGCAAGAGTTATTGGAAGAGAGGACCGGAATGTGCAGAAGCAGAGTGCTGGGCCCCCTCTGCAGTAACAGGGAGCGGGGGCCCCCCATGCCACCGGACCACCAGGGATGGAATCTCCCCCCTCCCTGGACACAGGTAAGAAGCAGGGAGGGGGGAATAACATTTAATTAAATTTAATATAAAATTAATGTGAAAATGCCCTCCTTCCACCCCCTCCCCTTCCCCCCTAGATTGCAGGCCCTAGTTTGCACATTTACACACACACACACTCTGCATACACTAATACAACACACACTCTGCATACACTAATACAACACACACTCTGCATATACTAATACAACACACACTCTTCATACACTAATACAACACACACACTGCATACACTACCCTGACACACACTCTGCATACACTAGTACAACACACACTCTGCATTCACTACACAGTAACACACACTCTGCATTCACTACACATTAACACACTCACTGCATCCACTACACTGACACACACTCTGCATTCACTACACTAACACACACTTTGCATCCGCTACACACTGACACACACTCTGCATTTGCTACACATTAACACTCTGCATTCACTACACTGACACACACTCTGCATTCACTGCACTAACTCACACACTACATTCATTACACTAACATACACACTGGATTAACTATACACACAGCATCCACTACACAAACATCATGTATTCACAGTACACACACTACATCCACCACACATTGAAACACTCTGCATTCACTATACAGAGACACTGCGTCTAATACACACACTACATCCACTACAGACACTGCATCCACTAAACACATTGCATCTAGTACACACAAACAGGCCCGGACTGGCCATCGGGCATACCGGGCAAATGCCCGGTGGGCCGCGAGGGCCGTGGGGCCGAGGCCAGCAGGGGAGATCACAGGATCTCCCCTGCCAGCCCCTGCAGGGCCAGCGCTACCCGAGCGCCAGCCCTGCTGTGTGTCTCCATGGGCCGGTGGGGAGATCAAAGATCTCCCTCACCAGCCAAGAGTCACTCAGGTGCGGCCGCCGGCTGGGGAGGGAGGCAGGAGAGAGGACTGGCGGAGCTCTAGCCAGCAGTTACCGCGGCAACACTCAGATCTCGCGAGAGTGAACTCTAGCCTTCAGGCTAAAGTTCACTCTCACCACTGGACCACCAGGGAAGGATGGCAGCATGGCACCTCTCCTCCCCTCAGGCAGAACGGATCCTCCCCCCTCAGGCTAAAGGTAAGAAGGGAGGGGGGGGAATATAACTTTTTTTTTATTAATAAAAAATATATATTTAAATAAAATATACATTCACACTCACACACACAGCACCCTCAGACACACACACAGCACCCTCAGACACACACACAGCACCCCCAGACACACACACAGCACCCCCAGACACACACACACAGCACCCCCAGACACACACACACAGCACCCCCAGACACACACACACAGCACCCCCAGACACACACACACAGCACCCCCAGACACACACACAGCACCCCCAGACACACACACACAGCACCCCCAGACACACACACACAGCACCCCCAGACACACACACACAGCACCCCCAGACACACACACACAGCACCCCCAGACACACACAGCACCCCCAGACACACACAGCACCCCCAGACACACACACAGCACCCCCAGACACACACACAGCACCCCCAGACACACACACAGCACCCCCAGACACACACACAGCACCCCCAGACACACACACAGCACCCCCAGACACACACACAGCACCCCCACACACACAGCACCCAAACACACACAGCACCCTCAGACACACACACAGCACCCTCAGACACACACACAGCACCCTCAGACACACACACAGCACCCTCAGACACACACACAGCACCCTCAGACACACACACACAGCACCCTCAGACACACACACACAGCACCCTCAGACACACACACACAGCACCCTCAGACACACACACACAGCACCCTCAGACACACACACACAGCACCCTCAGACACACACACACAGCACCCTCAGACACACACACACACAGCACCCTCAGACACACACACACACAGCACCCTCAGACACACACACACACACAGCACCCTCAGACACACACACACACACAGCACCCTCAGACACACACACACACACAGCACCCTCAGACACACATATACAGCACACTCCCACACACACATATATTGTTGCACATAGAAGGCTTATCAATAAACTGCAATCTTTGAGTTTGGATTCCAATATTGTTGAATGGGTAAGGCAGTGGCTGAGTGACAGGCAACAGAGGGTTGTAGTCAATGGAGTATATTCGAAGCTTGGGCTTGTCACCAGTGGGGTACCTCAGGGATCTGTACTTGGACCCATTCTCTTTAATATTTTTATTAGTGATATTTCAGAAGGTCTTGATGGTAAGGTGTGTCTTTTTGCGGATGATACTAAGATATGTAACAGGGTTGATGTTCCAGGAGGGATAAGCCAAATGGCAAATGATTTAGGTAAACTAGAAAAATTGTCAGAGTTGTGGCAACTGACATTTAATGTGGATAAGTGCAAGATAATGCATCTTGGACGTAAAAACCCAAGGGCAGAGTACAGAATATTTGATAGAGTCCTAACCTCAACATCTGAGGAAAGGGATTTAGGGGTGATTATTTCTGAGGACTTAAAGGTAGGCAGACAATGTAATAGAGCAGCAGGAAATGCTAGCAGAATGCTTGGTTGTATAGGGAGAGGTATTAGCAGTAGAAAGAGGGAAGTGCTCATGCCATTGTACAGAACACTGGTGAGACCTCACTTGGAGTACTGTACACAGTACTGGAGACCATATATTCAGAAGGATATTGATACCTTAGAGAGAGTTCAAAGAAGGGCTACTAAACTGATTCATGGATTGCAGGATAAAACTTACCAGGAAAGGTTAAAGGATCTTAACATGTATAGCTTGGTGGAAAGACGAGACAGGGGGGATATGATAGAAACATTTAAATACATAAAGGGAATCAACACAGTAAAGGAGGAGACTATATTTAAAAGAAGAAAAACTACCACAACAAGAGGACAGTCTTAAATTAGAGGGACAAAGGTTTAAAAATAATATCAGGAAGTATTACTTTACTGAGAGGGTAGTGGATGCATGGAATAGCCTTCCAGCTGAAGTGGTAGAGGTTAACACAGTAAAGGAGTTTAAGCATGCGTGGGATAGGCATAAGGCTGTCCTAACTATAAGATAAGGCCAGGGACTAATGAAAGTATTTAGAAAACTGGGCAGACTAGATGGGCCGAATGGTTCTTATCTGCCGTCACATTCTATGTTTCTATGTTATATATATATATGTAAAATAACCCTCAGTGAGTTAACAGACAAAGAAAACTAGAAAACCTAGAATGTGACAGCACATAAAAACACCCTCACACACCCCTCTTACATACACACACACTGCGCTCCTCACGCATACAATATGTCCAAATATATATATATATATATATACACACTACAGCACCCCTCACACTGCACCACTACACACATTACGCTCCAGATACACGCTAGATCCCTTACCCTATATGCACTCTTAATCCTCTACACACACACACACACACACACAATCTCCTATACACGCTCTGGGTCCTTTACACAGTAGATCTCCTACACACACACACTGCACCACCTACACACACACTACATTCCTTGTCAGCAAACACATACAACATTCTCTAAACACACCCTCTCTACAACCCCTACACACACTACGTCCCGTATGCACACACTCGCTACATCCCCTATAACACTATGCTCCCTATACACACACTCTCTACAGCCCCTAGCCACACATATTACACCACAAACACAAATGAAATTTACCTATTTACACAATACCACACCACACTCTACACACACGCAATCCCACAACCAGGCTCCAAACACATGCACCATACACTTTCCTGGCCCTTTTGTCCTCTGGTATCCCACTTGTGGAGACACCAGAGACAATTTAAAAGCAAACACAGCGCAAGCATGTTATTAAATTTGCTTGCACTGCGCAGAACAAATTCAGAGCCTTTTTCTAATGCCAGAGCTCTTCAGCGGGGCTCTGCGCATTGAACTAACATGCTCACTTTGAGAGGGGGGCGTGCTTGTCATTAGTGATGACAAAACACACCCTCTCTGGCCCCGCCCCTTTCTTAGGGGGCTGCTCTGATTGAAAAATGCCCGGGCCTAATTTTTTTCCCAGTCCGGCCCTGCACACAAATACACTAAATCACTGTACACACACTACATCCACTACTCAAACACACTCTGCGTTCACTATACACACTGCATTCGCTACACAGAGACACACTCTGCATTCACTGCACAAACAGTATCTAATACACACAAACACTACATCCATTACACACATTCTAATTCACTTCCACTATACACACCACATTCAGTCCTGCATCATTGTCAGCGGCCTGACCGGCGTCCTGTGCTCCTCCGTGCACCTGTGCAAGTAGTGACATCATTATGTGTGTTTCCATGGCGACGTAGTATAAACACTTGTCGCCATGGGGATAATATGGAGGATTACACGAAGTTAAAAACCCGGTCTATGAAAATAAACGAAAAAATAGAGTACTAGAGATCTAAAGATACATGCATTATATATAACTTTGCATCACACAGCCTGGTTACAATGCTGCTACCCATCCCATGTGTTCCCTATTAAGGGTTAATAAGTATAGGGGTGTATATAAAAAATACCCCTTTCTGTCTCATTAGAGATATCTTTGCCAGAAGCTCAAGGAAGCAGGCTGAAGGGTCAGTGTTAGGACCCGCTTAGGGGGGTCTGCCTTGACGTTGGCAGGTGGGCATTCCTCTAATGGCCATTGGAGCAACTAAATGACCTCCATTTGTCTAAATATACATAGGGATTAAGGAGAAAGCGCAAGTAACATTTTCTTTTCTTTGGTTTTTACTATATATTGGGGCTGATGTGTGTTGTAGTCCTTGCTGCTTAAGCGCAGGACTTCTCTTTTTGTATTTGTATTTACTTTGCATCACACAGCCTGGTTACAATGCTGCTACCCATCCCATGTGTTCCCTATTAAGGGTTAATAAGTATAGGGGTGTATATAAAAAATACCCCTTTCTGTCTCATTAGAGACATCTTTGCCAGAAGCTCAAGGAAGCAGGCTGAAGGGTCAGTGTTAGGACCCGCTTAGGGGGGTCTGCCTTGACGTTGGCAGGCGGGCATTCCTCCAATGGCCATTGGAGCAACTAAATGACCTCCATTTGTCTAAATATACATAGGGATTAAGGAGAAAGCGCAAGTAACATTTTCTTTTCTTTGGTTTTTATTATATATAAAGTGCATACTTTAAATATAAATAGACCCAATAACAGCTATTTAACAGAGGTCTAAATGAGGTGCTTTCACTAATTTAAAGTGAAACCGTGCTCATAATGTGCAAGTTTAGAAATAAAGTGCCTTTGTGTATAAAAGGGTATTCTACTAATTATAGCATTATATAGAGTATTCTGCTGATTACCTAAACAATCAAAACAGATTACGAATATACATATAGGAGCTTGTAATAACATCTATAGCCTGGTGTTTGACAACAAAAAATATTCACTTCATGAAGGCTTACTATTATGGGTAATGCCTACTTTGCATAAGCTATGCTAACATTAACGTCCTAGGGTCCAAAAAAGTGGACAGCTAGCCTTATGTGCCAGTTTAAGAGGGCTGGGGCCAAGGTAAGACCCCAAAATCACTTAATTACTGCTAACCTTCTTTGGCTTATGAATATACTAATGTAGCCCCATGTAGCCAAAAGTGCAGCTTAAGCGAAACAGGGCCTTGACAGGGGTTAGGAGGCGGGCTTAGGAGGAACAGACAGGACAGGTGGGTTGTGGGATATGGGGGTTTGGCTATTTAAATGAGGAGCCATTTTGTAATGTTCACTTTTAATTTCCTACCCGGTTTAGTTTGTGTGCATCTTGTGCTCTCTAAACTTGCTGGGTAGGGCCTTTCTTCTTTTTGTCTCCTCTGCAGGGCCATGGATGTCGTGGAGAAGCTCTTGGAGGGGATCAGAACAGCGGCGCGGCAACAGGGAGCAGAGTGGATGCAGGCCCAACTGGGCCCGGTCCTTGCTGCAGCGGCCGGACGGGATGCTGGAGGTGTGCGCCCGGCGCGGGCTAGGAGGCCCCCGAGGCGTTTGAGCCCAGGTGGAGAGCCGGAGGTCGGAGGCACAGGCATGCGGGAGGCGGCTGGTGAAGGCCGCAGCAGGCCCAGAGGCTGCCTGGCTCTGCCTCCCAGTGTGCGGCCGGGGCTTCGGCGCGTTGAGGCTCAACGGGCGGCTGCCCAGGACATCGCTGGCGCACCCCCTGAGCTGGATGGGGCCGTGCACGGAGCTGGATCCAAGATGGCGGCGGGACGGCCCGGTGCGGAGCCCGGCGGGGCGGGGTCACGGCCCAGGAGGGCGCCCCCATCGGTCATGGCGGTAGACGGCGGCGCACGGACCAGGACGGTCCAGGACAGGCCCAGGACAGGCCCAGGACACAGCAGGCAAGTGCAGGGGGCCCTTCTGGGGGTCCCCTTGGCGGGGGGGTCAGAGGGGGTGCGCGGTCCAGGTCATGTGAGCGGGTGGAGAAGGGGGAGGGTAGGCGAGCTGCCCATGGGCAGCAAGGGTCGGGTGGAGGGGTCCCAGGAGGGGTGCAGGATGCTGCGCAAGGGTCTCAGGGGGTGCAGAGGGGTCAGGCTTCCCCCCCGTGGGGGAGGGTCTGGGGTTACCTGGTAGTTCCCAAGGGGTGCAGGGGGGGCCCTCTGGTCTAGTAGGTGCCGGGGGGGCGTTGGGTGGTAAAGGTAAGGGGAAGGCCCCGAGGTCCGGTCGGTCGGGGGTAGCCGCCTCTGGGAGCGGTGTGCCACAGTCCGAGTCTTTAAGGGGTCCCGGGGGCCGCGTCCCTGGTCTGGGTGGCGTGGGGGCGGGGGTAGGTCGGGTTGATGCAGGGGAGGGGCGCGGGGCGCTGGGGGGGGTGGGCACAGTTCGGAGTCTAGTAGTGTTAGCCCCTCGCCAGTTAGGGTCCCGAGGGCACGCAGAGTCCATAGGAGGTCCCGGCGCAGGCGCGCAACTTCAGGCAGTTCAGCGGGGTCAGGGACCCCCAGGCTGCATCGACGGGGGATGGCATCTAGGGGTGACGGTAGGAGCCGTAGTCCGCGGGGCAGGGCTCTCCGGGCATTTGGGGCGCAACAGCGGGGTGACACCCGGCGGGAGGCTTTGGCGGTTGGCAGGCGCTCCCCGGTTCGGGACGGGAAGGTGGTGGGGGAACAGTACGCCTTGCCCAGGACTTCTTCTCCTCTTTCCAGGTCCCGGAGCCGTTCTTCGTCAGTGTTTTCCAGGCACCAGGTGGGCTCCCTGGTTGGCGGGACGTCGGCGGATGTCGCTCATCCTGGACTGGCAATGATGGACAGCGCAGCCCCGGGTATCCCCGGCTCGAGGGGCCTGGCCGGTGAGTCTACTGAATCGCTACAGTCCAGTGCATTGGTGCAAACACTGCAATCACTACTCCACTCACTGGGAGCGGGGGGTGGTAAACAAGGTAGCGTAGGGCAGGTGTGGGCACAGGGGGCGGTGGACGCGGGGTCCGGTCTGGGGACCCCAGCGGCAGTTGCGGGCAGAGATGCCATGGCGGCTTCCAGCGTGGGGGAGGCGGGGAGCGAACGGGCGGAGTTGATGGGGGGGGGTGCTGGATGCGGCGAGGCAGCATGCGTATGTGTCGTTCGCGGGCCCGCTGGGGCTGCACCTCAAGCAGGAGGTGAAAGACAAAATCTGGAAAGGGGAATTTTGCAAGATTTTCTCCCTTCTTCCCTTGGAGGACTTTATTGACCTCAAGGACGAGGACAAGAAGGACGAGAAAAAGGAGGAGGAGGAAAAACGGCGGCGGTATCGCAAGATACCGAAGTCTTTTGGTAACTGGCTGAGTGCTTTCTGTATCCTGACCAGCGTGATCGGGGAGAAATCGCCAGGTTCCTGCTCATCCCTGTTTTGCTACTTGGACGGCTTATGGGAGGCATACCGCACCTATGGCGGATTGGCATGGTGGCGGTATGATGAGCAGTTCCGGCAGCGATTGGTGGCTAATCCGGGTATGAGGTGGGACCAAATGGACCTGCCTCTCAGCACGCCTTTCAGCACGCGGCTGGCGCTAAGGGTCAGTCCTCCTCGTCGGCCGCCTCGCAGAAGGGCTTATGCTGGCTCTTTAATGAGGGTCAGTGCAAGTGGGGCACAGCCTGCCGCTTTAAGCATGAGTGCTCGGGCTGCAGAGGGGCGCACGGGCTCCAACGGTGTTTCAAGAAGGGAAAGTCTGGGGGGGCAGGAGCCTCTGCCGCGGTTGGCGGCGGGGGGTCTCCCGCTACCCCGGGGGCTAACTCCGGTGAAGCTAGACGCGATGGAGCCCTGGCTAAGCCGTTACGGTAACAGGGCGGACGCGGAGCTGCTTCGGGCGGGGTTTGGGCAAGGGTTCGTTATTCCTTTTCGGGAGAGGGGCGGTACGGCGTGCCCTCGTAATCTCAAGTCCGTGGCAGAGTTTCCGGGGGTGGTTCGGGAGAAGCTGGGCAAGGAGGTGCGGTTAGGTAGGATGGCGGGACCGTTCTCGGCCCCGCCGCTGCAGGGCCTCAGGGTTTCCCCTCTCGTGGTGGTCCCCAAGAAGGAAGCAGGGAAGTTTCGGCTCATTCACCATCTTTCCTATCCCAAAGGGGAGTCGATGAACGACGACATCGATGGGGACTTGTGCTCGGTCTCTTATGCATCATTTGACCAGGCGGTCGAGCTGGTGAAGAGAGCCGGGCGTGGTGCCTTGATGGCCAAGGTGGATGTCGAAGCCGCTTTTCGGTTGATCCCGGTACAACCGGCATGTCACCACCTGTTGGGGTGCTTCTTCGAAGGGGGCTACTTCGTGGATCTGTGCCTCCCCATGGGGTGTTCCATTTTGTGCTCTTACTTTGAGAAGTTTAGTTAATTTCTCGAATGGGTGGTGCGGGTTGAGGCGGGAAATAGAGCGGTGGTGCACTACCTGGATGATTTTCTGTGTGTGGGGCCTGCCGGCTCTCCCGCGTGCCAGCACCTGTTGAGGACCATTCAATGGGTGGCGGGCCGATTTGGGGTGCCGCTGGCGGCGGATAAAACGGAGGGCCCGACCGAGTGCCTCAGTTTCTTGGGTCTGGAGATCGATTCAGTGCAGGGGGAATGTCGGCTGCCACTGGCAAAACTGGAGGGGTTGCGCTGCGTGGTGGCCGAGGTGCGGCGGGCGCGGAAAGTAACCCTGCGCCGCCTGCAGTCGCTGATTGGCATGCTCAATTTCGCTTGTAGGGTGATACCCATGGGTAGGGTGTTTAGCCGCAGCTTGTCGGCGGCTACTGCGGGGATTCGTTCCCCTCACCATTTCGTACGGGTATCTTCATCCATGCGGGCGGACTTGGGGGTGTGGGATACCTTCCTACGGGACTTTAATGGGACGGTGTTCTTTCGGCAAGGGGGCGTGTCGACGGCTGAGCTGGAGCTGTACACCGATGCGTCGGGTAGCGTGGGCTTCGGGGCCTACTTCAGCGGGAACTGGTGTGCTGAGAAGTGGCCGGAGGCATGGGGGCAGAGCTCCCTCATGCGTAACCTGGCTTTTCTAGAGTTGTTCCCGCTGGTGGTGGCATTGGCTCTGTGGGGGGACCGGTTGAGGGACCGGAAGGTAGTTTTCTTCTCGGACAACATGTCCGTAGTGCACGCAGTCAATAACCAATCGGCGGCATCTAAACCGGTGGTGACACTGCTGCGTCGCTTTGTTTTGTTGTGCATGTCCCTGAATGTGGTCTTTCGCGCGCGCCATGTGCCAGGGTATTTGAACGAGGTAGCTGACGCTCTGTCTCGTTTTCAGTGGTCCCGGTTTCGGATGGTGGCTCCGGAGGCTCAGGACGTGGGTCAACCGTGCCCGGACGAGATGTGGCAACTAGGAGCGTCCTGCTTGGCGGACTCGTGAAGGCTTCGCTGGCGCCGGCCCCCTGGGCCGCCTACAGTAAGGTCTGGAGTTCATGGGAACGTTCCTGGGGCGGGCTGGGCCGAGGGGTGAAGGGGGAACCGCCTCTGGATGACTTCCTGTGGTTCACCTTTCAATTATTGGCGGGGGCGCCTCCCCGGCGGTAATTGACAGGAACATGGCAGCAATGGCGTTTTGGTTCAAACTCCATGGGGGAGAGGACCTTACCAAGGCATTCATTGTCAGGCAGGCGCTCAAAGGGTATCGGAGGCCTCGGAAGGTTCCCGATGCTAGGCGCCCGGTGTCGGTGAGGGTGCTGGAAGGGCTTCTCCAGGTGCTACCGGACATCTGTTTCAATGATTTCGAGGTATCCCTATTCCGAGTGGCATTTCTCTTGGCTTTCTTTGGGGCGTTCCTCATCGGGGAATTGGTGAGCAACACCCGAGCGGCCACGGGGGGCCTGCAAGTGTCCGGGGTGCGTATACTGGAAGGGAGGCTGGTGGTACACTTGACCAGGTCCAAGACGGATGTGGAAGGTAAGGGCCGGGACGTTGCGCTGGGTGCCTTGCCGGGTTCGGCACTGTGCCCAGTGGCTGCGGTAACGGAGTATTTGGATCAGAGACCCGCGGTGGGCGGGTCTTTGTTGGTTCACGCGGACGGCTCATCGCTTTCTCGCTTTCAATTTCAAAAGGTTTTTAGTTTGGGTCTGGGTCGGATGGGACTGGATGCCGGCACCTACGGTACCCATTCCTTTCGTATTGGGGCGGCCACGGAGGCCACGCGCCTGGGTTTGGGGGACGAGGTAGTCAAGCGGATTGGGAGATGAGTTCCACTCGTATGTACGTTGGGGTCTGTTGGATCACTAGGGGGCCTTGGGGGTGTGGGTGTGTTTTATCCTGTTTTTCTTTCTTCCCCAGGCCAGGTCGCATGGATCGTGGGTCATTCCTTTGTTTTCTGGGCCGGAAGGAGGGCTGCAGCTCGAGCTCAAGGCCAACAGCTGGGCTTTCCGGAGGACCAGCTTGTGGTGCGCTGGTGGGGGTATCAGGGATTCTGCTGGGGGGACGTCTGCGGGGCGATATTCCGAATGGTCACAGGCGGGGCACGGCCGGACATGCTAGTCTTACATGCGGGCGGTAATGACCTGGGCCTCATCCCGCAGCGGAGGTTGGTAAAATGGATGAAGCAGGATCTTAATAGGTTGGTTGATCTGCTTCCCGGGGTGATGCTGGTATGGTCGGAGATCGTTCCGAGGCGGCGGTGGCGGCACGCACGGGACCCGGTAGCCATTGACAGATGCAGGGGTAAGGTGAACAGCCTAATGGTAAGTTTTGTCAGGAAACTGGGGGGAGTGGTAGTAAGACATAGGGAATTGGAAGAGGGGTTGGCTGGGTATTACCGCTCGGACGGTGTACACCTTTCGGCGGTGGGTTTTGACCTGCTGAACTTGGGTCTACAGGAAGGGATGCAGAGGGCGCTCTTTCTCCTGGGTGGCGGAGCTCAGACAGCTTAAGGGGTCAAGGTCTGAGCTTGTGGCGGGATAGGGAGCTGAGAGAGAGGACATAGGCTCCCTATGAGGAACGTGAGGAACATGGAGAATTATGGTCAATGGTGGTTTCGAGTCCTGGAGGTGGCTCAGAACCTGGTGGGGCAGGGGTATCCGGGTATACCCCTGCCGTGGTTACTTATGGTTGGCACTTGTTCGGTTCAAGTTGGAGAGTTTGGAAACTGTCATTATATAATTGTATTAGTTATGTTGGGGGTCATTGCCCTTTATTAAAAAAGAAGGATACGGATGCGAGGGGCGGAAGGTGGGGGCAATGACCCATGTTTATATGTTCATTTATATGTTAATTTATTGCTATCATTATTAGGATTGTTATTATTAAAGCAGTATTATCGTTATATAATATATTTGTTTAATAAAGCTGTGGACAAATTTTCCCATATACCATAGTGTCAGTGTGTTATTGGGTTAGGTACGTGGGGGTTTTTGTCCAGGGTTCCGACAGCCCATATGGCGACTATACACCGGTCATGCGGCTATGGGGAATAAGCATACTTTCATATTTATCTCAATATGGACTCAATGTGAATTACTCTAATATTAACATAAAGTGACAGTGACTGTGCAAATTTAATGCTATAGTTACAAAATACGAACTAACTATACTACACTATAATATACATATGTACATATGTACATGTTAAAACCAAAATCAAGCTGGAACCTAAAATCATAGGAAAGAGTGGAACGAGATGGTCTCATTAAGTCCCTTTGGAGACACTGTATTTAATTCGGAGATCCAGTAGGTTTCACGGTTAAGTAAAGCTTTACCTCTGTCACCGGCTCTTCTGGAACCTCTGTTAAATAGCTGTTATTGGGTCTATTTATATTTAAAGTATGCACTTTATATATAATGCATGTATCTTTAGATCTCTATTTTTTCGTTTATTTTCATAGACCGGGTTTTTAACTTAATGTAATCCTCCATATTATCCCCATGGTGACAAGTGTTATACTACGTCACCATGGAAACACACATAATGATGTCACTACTTGCACAGGTGCACGGAGGAGCATAGGACGCCGGTCAGTAACACATAACACCTGTGGGTAAGCCAATTTACTTAATTCACTCCATGTATAATGCAATATATGTCTGTTTTTTAATTCACATTGTTAGAACTGTTGATCTTGAGGAAAGTCCCGTGTAGTGGACTGAAACGTCGATCATTTTAAATATGCTTTTATAAAATTTGGATTTTTTAGCTGTACCGTGAGTGCTGCTACCTCTTTGGATTTCTTGGATATTTAACCCCTTAAGGACCAAACTTCTGAAATAAAAGGGAATCATGACATGTCACACATGTCATGTGTCCTTAAGGGGTTAAAGCCTTGGCTTAACACCCGGCACACAAGGGACATTTAAAGCGTGAGTGCAAGAGCATTTTTTCTTTTATATACAGGGAGTGCAGAATTATTAGGCAAATGAGTATTTTGACCACATCATCCTCTTTATGCATGTTGTCTTACTCCAAGCTGTATAGGCTCGAAAGCCTACTACCAATTAAGCATATTAGGTGATGTGCATCTCTGTAATGAGAAGGGGTGTGGTCTAATGACATCAACACCCTATATCAGGTGTGCATAATTATTAGGCAACTTCCTTTCCTTTGGCAAAATGGGTCAAAAGAAGGACTTGACAGGCTCAGAAAAGTCAAAAATAGTGAGATATCTTGCAGAGGGATGCAGCACTCTGAAAATTGCAAAGCTTCTGAAGCGTGATCATCGAACAATCAAGCGTTTCATTCAAAATAGTCAACAGGGTCGCAAGAAGCGTGTGGAAAAACCAAGGCGCAAAATAACTGCCCATGAACTGAGAAAAGTCAAGCGTGCAGCTGCCAAGATGCCACTTGCCACCAGTTTGGCCATATTTCAGAGCTGCAACATCACTGGAGTGCCCAAAAGCACAAGGTGTGCAATACTCAGAGACATGGCCAAGGTAAGAAAGGCTGAAAGACGACCACCACTGAACAAGACACACAAGCTGAAACGTCAAGACTGGGCCAAGAAATATCTCAAGACTGATTTTTCTAAGGTTTTATGGACTGATGAAATGAGAGTGAGTCTTGATGGGCCAGATGGATGGATTGGTAAAGGGCAGAGAGCTCCAGTCCGACTCAGACGCCAGCAAGGTGGAGGTGGAGTACTGGTTTGGACTGGTGTCATCAAAGATGAGCTTGTGGGGCCTTTTCGGGTTGAGGATGGAGTCAAGCTCAACTCCCAGTCCTACTGCCAGTTTCTGGAAGACACCTTCTTCAAGCAGTGGTACAGGAAGAAGTCTGCATCCTTCAAGAAAAACATGATTTTCATGCAGGACAATGCTCCATCACACGCGTCCAAGTACTCCACGGCGTGGCTGGCAAGAAAGGGTATAAAAGAAGAAAATCTAATGACATGGCCTCCTTGTTCACCTGATCTGAACCCCATTGAGAACCTGTGGTCCATCATCAAATGTGAGATTTACAAGGAGGGAAAACAGTACACCTCTCTGAACAGTGTCTGGGAGGCTGTGCTTGCTTCTGCACGCAATGTTGATGGTGAACAGATCAAAACACTGACAGAATCCATGGATGGCAGGCTTTTGAGTGTCCTTGCAAAGAAAGGTGGCTATATTGGTCACTGATTTGTTTTTGTTTTGTTTTTGAATGTCAGAAATGTATATTTGTGAATGTTGAGATGTTATATTGGTTTCACTGGTAAAAATAAATAATTGAAATGGGTATATATTTTTTGTTAAGTTGCCTAATAATTATGCACAGTAATAGTCACCTGCACACACAGATATCCCCCTAAAATAGCTAAAACTAAAAACAAACTAAAAACTACTTCCAAAAATATTCAGCTTTGATATTAATGAGTTTTTTGGTTCATTGAGAACATGGTTGTTGTTCAATAATACAATTAATCCTCAAAAATACAACTTGCCTAATAATTCTGCACTCCCTGTGTGTGTGTATATATATATACACACAGTGAATACCCCTCCTCCTTTCTTACCTGTGGCTGGGAGGGGGACAGTGCTTCCAATTCCTGGCAGTCCTAGTGGTGAGAATGAGAGAGTTAACTCTCGCAAGAATGGTAACCCTACCCGCGTTCTGGACTAGCGAGAGGAGTACTCGGAGGAGCTGCAGGTAGGAACTCCTCGTGGTCCTCTCTCTCTCCCCAGCCGGCTGCCCAGCAAGGTGCCTGTGGGCCTGTGAGGGAGACCGATGATCTCCCCTCTGGTCCGTGAAGACAAACAGGGCCGTCTTTAAGGAGGGGCAAACGGGGCAGCTACTCATGGGCCCAAAGCAGCTGCCCCGTGGGCCCCGCTGCCTGCAATCATTTTTTATTTTTTTTAAATATTTCCCTACATAATGGGCCCGCGGTGCTAGTATTGCGGCTGCACCGGGGCCCGCACACTAAGGGGGCCCACCGGGTGGCCCATACCCTTAGGGCCACCCAGTGAGCATGTTCCAGCAGGGGTCCGGTCGGCGCTGTGGCCCTTTAACAGCGCGACCGGGCCCTTGCTTAACGGCTGCATGGGAGGAAGTGACGTCCGCGAATCACTTCCTCCCAGCTCACAGACATCGGGCCGCGCGGGAGGCTGCTGAGCCAGGATCCAGTGAGGAGGGGGAGCAAGCAGAGCCAGACTCCCAACTACCCCAGCCAGCACACTGGACCCCAGGGAAGGAAGCCTCTTTCAAAGGTAGGAAACTGAAGAGTGTCTGTCTGTGTGTGTGTGTGTGTGTGTGTGTGTGAGTATGTTTGTCTGTGTGTGTCAGTATGTCTGTCTGTGTGTGTCAGTATGTCTGTCTGTGAGTGTCAGTATGTCTGTCTGTGTGTCAGTATGTCTGTCTGTGTGTGTCAGTATGTCTGTCTGTGTGTGTCAGTATGTCTGTCTGTGTGTGTCAGTATGTTTGTCTGTGTGTGTCAGTATGTCTGTCTGTGTGTGTCAGTATGTCTGTCTGTGTGTCAGTATGTATGTCTGTGTGTCAGTATGTATGTCTGTGTGTCAGTATGTATGTCTGTGTGTCCGTTTGTTTGTCTGTGTGTGTGTCAGTATGTATGTCTGTGTGTGTCAGTTTGTGTGTCTGTATGTATGTCGGTGTGCCAGTCAGTATGTCTGTGTATGTGCCAGTCAGTATGTCTGTGTATGTGTCAGTATGTATGTCTGTCACAGTGTCAGTATGTCTGTCACAGTGTCAGTATGTCTGTCACAGTGTGTGTGTGTGTGTCAGTGTGTATCTGTATGTTGTCAGTATGTATGTATCTGTGTGTGTGCCAGTGTGTATCTGTATGTTGTCAGTATGTATGTATCTGTGTGTGTGCCAGTGTGTATACCTGTGCATGTATCTGTATGTAGCCAATGTGTGTATCTGCATTTGTCAGGTTATGTATCTGTGTGTCTGTGTGTGTCTGTGTATCTGTATGTTGTCAGTGTATCTGCGTGTGTGTCAGTGTGTGCATCTGTGTGTCTGCATGTGTGCCAGGTGTGTGTGTCAGTGTGTGTAAATGTGTCTGTATAGCTGCATCTGTATGATTGTGTATATCTGTGTATCTGTAAGTGTTTCTGTGTGTGTATGTGTATCACAGTGTGTGTGTTTGTGACAGTGCATGTGTATTTGTGCATACATCTCAGCATTCAACACTACACGCAAATACACACCTGCATTCAAACTTCAACACTACATATAAACACACCTCTTTTTTAAACAACAAAATTATATATGAACCAGTGTACCACCAGTGTATTCATAAACCAACAAGACACATAAATGCATACTTGCATTTAAATGCCATCTCCACATACAAACACACCCCTACATTAACACAAACATACTCCATACAGAAACATGCTTACACTCAAACACACAAATACTGCTCAGTGCTAAATACAACCCTGCATGCATGGGAAAATGGTAGCGTCCCAGCTGTCAAAGCATTGTTGGAGTTGCATGACAGATGGGGATCTACCTTTTACCCCCTCTTGCCCAAAATAATTCATGCACCAGAGCCCTCTCTACTTTACGTCCGCCTCTGCGTTGGGGTGGGGGGCATGATTGCATGCCAGGGAGGGGATGACAGGATTCAGGGGGCCCAAGCAAATGTTTGCCCAGGGTCCAATCCATATTAAAGATGGCCCTGAAGACAAACAGCAAGGACAGTGCTTGGATAGCACCAGCCCTGCATGGGACGGCAGGAGAGACCCTCAGCCAGCACTATTTTCTCGGGGGGTGCAATTGCCCTCTTGGATCTGCCACTGTTAAGGCCTGAGGCAATTGTACACGTAACCAAAACAAAACCTGGAATTTGCACTCTTCATCTTCAACCATGCACCCATATACTATTAGCTTTTGCTGGAATAAAAAACACATATTTGTATTCAGTGTTGTCTCATGAATACAACAGTACCCCAATGTACAGGAATTATGGCATTTTATAAAGTTACAAGATCAAATATAGGGCTTTCCCTGTTTAAAGTTTTTAAATATTAAAATTTGACATATTGGTTTGCTGGGTCTATGTTGCCATTGAGACTGTATGGCAGCCCATGAATGGAAATTAACCCCAACATTTGAAAAAGTAGACAACCTATTTAGTCACAAACGCTGGCCAAAGTTAGCGTCTATTTTAGTTTTTTTTTTTTTGCATTTTTCACAAACTGCCATTACAACAGTACCCCCTGACCATGTTTAAGGTATCTTTGAATGTTATAGGTTAAAATATAAGGCTTGCTCATTTCCATTTTTGCACATTGAATTTTGCCAGGTTGGTTATGTTGCTTTTGAGACATTATGGTAGCAGTGGCGTCTCTAGGATTCATTTTTTGTGGGGTGGGGGGGGGGGGGGGGACATGGTGGGCCAGGGACAAAAGTAGGGGGGGCAAATTTAACCCCACCCTCACCGCAGTTTGACCCCGCCCCCGCCGCATGTTAAGCATGTTAAGCCCCGCCCCTGACACAATGTGTTGTTGTTGTTTTTTTTATAATCCCTGGTGGAGAATTCATTATTTTCCACCAAGGATTATTAAAGAACAAACACATTTCCCTTGATACAGTCCACACACACACACACACACTGCTGAGTCCTTACACACACAGAGACACAGACTGCTGACCATACACACACACACAGATTGCTGAGTTCATACACACACTGCTGAGTCCATACACACACACACACACACACACACAGACTGCTGAGTCCATACACACAGACTGCTGAGTCCATATACACACACACACACACACACACACAGACACAGACTGCTGAGTCCATCCACACAGACACAGACTGCTGAGTCCATCCACACAGACACAGACTGCTGAGTCCATCCACACAGACACAGACTGCTGAGTCCATCCACACAGACACAGACTGCTGAGTCCATCCACACAGACACAGACTGCTGAGTCCATCCACACAGACACAGACTGCTGAGTCCATCCACACAGACACAGACTGCTGAGTCCATCCACACAGACACAGACTGCTGAGTCCATCCACACAGACACAGACTGCTGAGTCCATCCACACAGACACAGACTGCTGAGTCCATCCACACAGACACAGACTGCTGAGTCCATCCACACAGACACAGACTGCTGAGTCCATCCACACAGACACAGACTGCTGAGTCCATCCACACAGACAGACTGCTGAGTCCATCCACACAGACAGACTGCTGAGTCCATCCACACAGACAGACTGCTGAGTCCATCCACACAGACAGACTGCTGAGTCCATCCACACAGACAGACTGCTGAGTCCATCCACACAGACAGACTGCTGAGTCCATCCACACAGACAGACTGCTGAGTCCATCCACACAGACAGACTGCTGAGTCCATCCACACAGACAGACTGCTGAGTCCATCCACACAGACAGACTGCTGAGTCCATCCACACAGACAGACTGCTGAGTCCATCCACACAGACAGACTGCTGAGTCCATCCACACAGACAGACTGCTGAGTCCATCCACACAGACAGACTGCTGAGTCCATCCACACAGACAGACTGCTGAGTCCATCCACACAGACACACTGCTGAGTCCATACACACTGCTGAATCAATACACACACACACACAAGCTTCCTCACTAGCAGGCAGGCAGACAGACACAGACCCACACACACACAAGCACATTAAGCCTACCTGTCACTGGAGCCTGTTGCTGGGGGTCAGATAGCCATCTTTCATTCTTTCCAGCAGCAGCATGGGCTGCTGCTTAACGGCGGGGGCGTGGCTTATGTGAGGGAGGCGGGGCTTCATTTGGGGGCGGGGCCTGTGCCGGGAAAGCTGCTGGGTGCTGAAAACACCCAGCACAGTTCCAGCTGCTCTCTCCTGCATTCCCTCGGGCTGTCACACACTGTTACAGTCCGAGGAAATAGAATTTAGACACATGGCCAGCAAGTTGCTGGCATTTGGGGGGGGCCCAAGGGGTGGCACAGCATGATGTAGGGGGTGGCCATGGCCCCCTCTGGCCCCCCCCTAGCGACGCCACTGTATGGTATCCCAACAATGAAAATGAACCCCAATGGCATGCCATTTGAAAATGTAGACAACCCAGTGTATTTAAAATGGGGTATGTCCAGTCTATTTTAGTTGCCACTTAGTCACAAACGCTGGCCAAAGTTAGCATTCACATTTGATTTCTGCATTTTTCACACAAAAACTGAACTTTTACAGATTATCTCATTGCTGTGATACATTTTACAGTTTTGAAATACTAATATTTGTGTTTAGTGAAGTCTCCCGAGTACAACAGTACACCCCATGTACAGGTTTTGTAGCAAGTTACAAAGTTAAATATAGGGCTTACAAATTAATTCTCAGGACTTTCTGCCTGGGTTGTTAGGCAGGTCTATCAAATTTTAACTAGTAAAATCACATAATTATGCAAAAAAGATTACATAAATATACATGTAGAATCTAAAGATAAATAAAATGTGTATATTTATGTAATTATATGTATATACATATACATTTTTTAAAATTATTTTTATTTATTTATATATTTAAAAGTTATTTATAATTTCATTCTAACTGTATTTTGATACGAATATATATATATATATATATATATATATATATATATATATATATATTTTAATATTAATATAAAAATACAAACGGCTTGGAACGCTTTAACGGCAGAAATGGCTTAGCTTTGCTGATTAAAGTTGTTAATCTTTATATTTTGCAAAACCTCTTTACATTAAACATCAACACTTGCAATTGGATTCTAAGATTCTTATGAGAAAAGTGAAGGAGAGGCATATTCCATCCACCACCACCACCAGAATTGCTCGTAGTACTAGTGTAAGAAATTATGACTCTCTTACAAGGTTATTCTTAGGGAATGTATGCCAAATTAGACACAAACACAAGTGTATAAAAAGATTTATTGTTGATATTGATTTAAGTTACTGTTACAAGTTTTAAAGGAATATACCCAGTACATATTATAAACATATCCAGTCCATAACCAATACGTCATAAGGTCCATAACCAATACGTCATACGGCATAAGATCTCCTTATGCCTTTATCTTCTCAAGACTGATTCGCCTTGGATGATTCTTGCAGTCCTTAACTAGATATCCAAGAATCCTTCCCAAAAGTGCTCAATCCAGCCCCCTTTTTCAGAGAGTTTTCCTATTGATCTCTTCCCCCAGCTATACTAGAGCATTCTGTAAAAAGTGACCCGTTATGGTGGGTTTCTGTGGGTAGGTTTGGAGCAGTCTTGGACTGCTTTAGAGATAGGATGGCTTGGGAAAACACAAACTTGCATGGTTACACCTAGATGTTAATTACTGTGATGTTCTGATCTCCTGGTAACATGACTCATGCAACCTTTTATAGTAAAGAGTTACACCATATGTCTTACATATCTACACTGGAAAAGCTTGTCATCTATGCTGTACTCTTTGATGACAACTTCTTTTGATATGTACTTGGCATTCCGTTGTGAAACCAGATAGCTTATCTTAGTTTATTATACACCAAACCTCCAAAAAAGCATATGTCTATTGTCACGAACGCACCCTACTCCAAGAGTGTGCGTGACGTAGTTTTGGTGGTGAAAGGGTTAAAGTACACTATTTGTCTGCACTAGACCGGAAATAATGACAAAATACCCCTTTTTAACACCACCCACACTTAAACATAATAATATAACTATTACTATTTTAACGCTGCCACCACCAAGACAATTTATAAATGGGGTGCCTTGGTCCCCCAGGTAAATCAACAATAAAACCCACCAAATATTACTTAGCACAATATCTATGTAATTACAAAAATACTAACTAGTCTCTTCAGGTAACGTGATTCTTAACCAGACAAAGGCAGAACTTAATAAATGAATGTTTATAATGAACAGAAAATGGTCACAGTGCATATAAAAATATATGATTAAACAAATTATTTACACCAACAACATTTAAAAACAAAAAGGATAAAATAACAGAAGTCCTAATTACTCACTTAAGTTTTCAAAGTACAACTTCTGTCCAGGGGGTCTCTGGCAAGGAAGGATGATGGTGACTCACTCAAAATTAGATCTTGGCCCCAAGCAAGTACACCACCACCCTTCAGGATCACAGGAGATATACCCTGTGGAATTATCACACCCCACCCAGGGGCGTACCTATAGTGATTCTAAGTGACCACCTCCTTTGTTCCAGAAACAACAAGCCAAATATAAACTTTTGGTTTATATCTCCTCTACTGTACTTGCCACAGAAATAATAATTGCCTCTATGAATTTGTTATTGTTTTCCCATTCCATAGACATGTTGCACGCCCCACCTGCGATCCAATAGGACAGACATCACAATTCCTGCCACACGGTTTAAGTTGTGCAACTCATGTTTAGGCTTAATTAAAAGATTGGGCTTGTCCCATTCCAAATATAATAAAAATGAGGCTTTATTATTATTCTGTGGGGTAAATATGAATGTTTTTGTCCTTCCTTTGGGTATGATACTGGAGCAAAGCTAATGGCATTTACATCTCAAAGAGATTTACTCAGCACTTAATGGTACAGGCCAAATGGATGAAGAGACATTCAGACTTTTCCCAAGTGTAGAACCTCACACCTTGCAGAGCCTTGATTACTTCACATCCATATTAGTAAAATCCTTTCAACATTGCTATGCCATCCACACTTCCCCTTCTGTCATCCGACCTCTGTGGGGGTCCCAGCTTCAAAGGATGTAACCCCCCTTTTGACCTCAGCACTGCCATCTCTGTAATTCGTGCCATTTGCTACACAAATTACATTAAAGGATAATATTTCATAGTGTAATAATAAAATATGCACCCTTGCCGTGACATCTATATATTAGAAAATAATATTTTCAAAGGCAATTCATTTCTTACACTAGTATGAAGTCTGTGCCTCAATACAGTCAGGCAAATATGTGTCCATGCCCAACTCCCCACCTGCAGGAGGCCAATGTATTGACCTCGCCTTTTACTGGTGCAATAATCAAGAAAAAGGAAAGGGATCCACAGTAGGGCAGCTAGGCCAAGCATCAGGAGCAGTTTCAGTGGGGAAACGTGCAGGACCTTCTAATGGTAGCAGTAGGGCAACTACTAAAAATACTTTTAGCAAGTGAGGAACAACTGAGTTTAACCCCCAGCTTCTTACACTATTCGCACACTTACTTCATTTGGCTGTGAAGAAAGTGCAATGGAAGGTTTGGTACAATGTATTACAACAGGGTTGGGAATGGGAGTCAGGTTCCCAAGCAGCCTCTTCATGTACCATGAAGCTATTTTCTGATTTCCTCTCCGAAGATCCCCAGCTCTACTTCCTCTACTTCTCCAGCCTCTTACCTCTACTTCAACCAAGCAAGATATGATTGGTGAAACCACCAGTGGAGGATCGTCCATAGGGCATTTTTTGGCAGCGCCACAACATTTATGTGGGGGAAAATGTATTTGGATTAGTTTAGAAACACTATGATTCTTTTTTCTAGAGGGATGGTGGTTAGTTAGAAAATATGGATGGGGGTTTGGGGGTGGGGGGGGAGAGAATAGTATCTCATTCATTCTGTAATAGGTTTCAGTTCTTGTAAACCCTCCCCCTCATTAGTAGCTGTTTGTAGAACCTTATTTGAGAGCATCTAGGCATGTCAGAAAAATGGGACTGGTTTGAAATCTGCCCTGTTTCAGTAGGTTTTGCACATGTCTAGTGTGTTTTAGAAGGAGTTTCCATTGAGTTGCTATTTGAGTAGCAGAGCCAGCTAGAGTGGAGGCATGCTATTGGCCTCTATTCAGGGGCCATCATTGGCTAATAGTACCAGGGGTGCAGTTACAGTGCCCACAGGAGAGGGAAGCAATAAGTCATTTTTGAAGCAGCGCAGAGAGAGTACAGCAGCAGCGGCTCCTGGCCCCTACCAAATTATATTATTCTAATCTCTCCCACAATAGCCCCAGTGACTGCCTGAGGGCTGATTAAACAGTTACTCAAACATACAATATATATATATATATATATATAAAATAAAAATTGATTTTTTTTCACCCCTCCTGGGTGGTATTTTTATTCCTCATTCTCGGATCCTCTACCAGAGACCTGGGAGTTTGAGGGTTCTGTGCAGTATCTTAGCTGTTCCTAGAACAGCACTCTTCTGGACAGCGATCTAAGATGTCCCACCTGGAATCTGTGGAAGCCACTCCCCAACGTAGGAGTCACAGCCCCGGGTGCTCCTATAACAATTGGGGCTACTACTGTCTTCACTCTCCACATGCTTTCTAGCTCTTCTTTCAGTCCTTGGTATTTTTCAATCTTCTCGTGTTCTTTCTTTCTGATGTTATAGTCACTGGGTATTGCCACATCCACCAGTACAGCAGTCTCCCATTCCTTGTCTACCACCACGATGTGAGGTTCGTTGGCCAGTACTTGCTTGTCCGTCTGGATCTGAAAGTCCCAAAGGATCTTAGCCCTGTCGTTTTCAACTACCCTTTGTGGCATCTCCTATCTGAACTTGGGCAGATCCAGCCCATATTCCATGCAGATGTCTCGGTACACGATCCCAGCAACTTGTGTATACTGGACCTGTTAACATCTTGCATTCGGCCACTCTGTGACGGATTGTTTCAGAGGCCTCTTTGCACAGTCTGCACCTTGAGTCATTCATGGTGTGGTAGACTCCAGCTTCTATTGATTTGGTGCTGAGTGCCTGTTCCTGTACTGCTAGGATTAGTGCCTCAGTGCTGTCTTTCAGTCCTGCCTTTTCCAATCACTGGTAGGATTTTGTCATGTGAGCCACATCCACTATCTGCTGGAGGTACACCCCATGAAGAGGTTTGTCTTGCCATCAGGGCCGTCTTTAATATTAATTGGGCCCTGGGCAAGCATTTGCTTGGGCCCCCTGGACCCACTCCCTGGCATGCAATCATGCCTCCACCCCAACGCAGTGGGCGAACTAAAGTAGAAAGAGCCCTGGTGCAAGAATTTCATTTGGACCCCCAATTGCAAGGTTGGAAAGAAGGTAGAACCCTATCTGTCGTGCAACTCCAACAATGCATTGACAGCTGGGGCTCTACCAATTTCCCATGCTTGCAGGGTTGTATTTAGCACTGTGTTTGTGTGTTTGAACGTAAACATTTTTTTGTATGGAATATATTTGTGTGAATGTGTTTGTATGTAGTGTTAGAGTTTGAATGCAAGTGTACATTTAAGTGCAGTGCTGGTTTTTGAATGTAGGGCTTTGTTTATATATAATTTTGGTGTTTAACACAGAGGTGTGTTTGTATGAAGTGTCGACTTTCAATGCAGGAGTGTGTTTGTATGTAATGTTGAAGTTTGAATGGAGGGGTGTATTTGTATTTATTGTTGGTGCTCAGACACACAGGTTAAAGGGACACTATAGTCACCTGAACAACTTTAGCTTAATGAAGCAGTTTTGGTGTATAGAACATGCCCCTGCAGCCTCACTGCTCAATCCTCTGCCATTTAGGAGTTAAATCCCTTTGTACAGACATACTAACACACACACAGTATCTCTATCAGCGTATGTGGCTGTGTGTGTGTCAGTATGTCTGTATATGTGCCTGTGTGTGTGTCAGTATATCTATCAGTATAAGTGCCTGTGTGTGTGTGTGTGTCAGTATGTCTGTATATGTGCATGTGTGTGTGTGTCAGTATTAGTGATGTCACGAACATAAAATTTTCGGTTCGCGAACGGCAAACGCGAACTTCCGCAAATGTTCGTGAACGGGCGAACCGCCATAGACTTCAATGGGCAGGCGATTTTAAAAACCCACAGGGACTCTTTCTGGCCACAATAGTGATGGAAAAGTTGTTTCAAGGGGACTAACACCTGGACTGTGGCTTGCCGGAGGGGGATCCATGGCAAAACTCCCATGGAAAATTACATAGTTGATGCAGAGTCTGGTTTTAATCCATGAAGGGCATAAATCCCCTAACATTCCTAAATTGTTTGGAATAACGTGCTTTAAAACATCAGGTATGATGTTGTATCGATCAGGTAGTGTAAGGGTTACACCCGCTTCACATTGACAGACCAAACTCCCCGTTTAACGCACCGCAAACAACCGCAAACAGTCCATTTGCACAACCGCAAACTCCCCATTTGCACATGTTTTAGTGCAAACTAGTCTAACTACTAATATAGTTGAAACATGCTACTTTTATTCATGCCAGACAACCATGCAGGCCAGACTAACAAACATGCCAGGGCCAATCATAGTTAACCACCTCAGATAGTAACATGGCTCCCTCTATATACAGAGTAAACATGGCTCCCTCTATATACAGAGTAACATGGCTCCCTCTATATACAGTGTAACATGGCTCCCTCTATATACAGTGTAACATGGCTCCCCTCTATATACAGAGTAACATGGCTCCCCTCTATATACAGTGTAAACATGGCTCCTCTCTATATACAGAGTAACATGGCTTCCCTCTATATACCGTGTAAACATGGCTCCCTCTATATACAGAATAACATGGCATCCCTCTATATACCGTGTAAACATGGCTCCCTCTATATACAGTGTAAACATGGCTCCTCTCTATATACAGAGTAACATGGCTTCCCTCTATATACCGTGTATACATGGCTCCCTCTATATACAGAATAACATGGCTCCCTCTATATACAGAGTAACATAGCTTCCCTCTATATACCGTGTAAACATGGCTCCCTCTATATACAGTGTAAACATGGCTCCTCTCTATATACAGAGTAACATGACACCCAAATAAAAAAGCCCCTACCTACCTCCCTCACCCTAAAAAATAGTGAGGGGGGAATAAAATTACTACCCTGTAAAGTAAAATTCAACTTACTATTCAACGTCTTCTTTTTTCTAAAATCTTCATTTTTCAACCCCCAAAAAGGCCAAATAAAAAGCCATCATACCCGTCGAACTTAAAAATAAAATAAAAAACCCGAGCGCAAAAAAACAATTAATCCATCTTCACCCATGGAGGGCTCCGCGCAGACTAGGGTATTAACATATACCCTATTGTTACTGTGATGGGCAATTGTAGGTATAATACACATTGCTAAATTGTATTTCTTTAAACTGCAACTGTTTCTTTAACCCCTTAACGCCGTTACGGAGTTCTATGCCGTCGCGGCTTTAACCCCTTAAGGACCAAACTTCTGGAATAAAAGGGAATCCTGACATGCCACACACGTCATGTGTCCTTAAGGGGTTAAAGGGCTTTAAAGCCGTTGCGGCGGCATAGAACGCCGTAACGGCTTGCAGCCCCAGGAGCAGAGGTGTACTCACCTCCGCCGCGATCCTCTTCTGGGGGGCTGTCTGAGAGCCCAGGCAGCCCCCCTACGGCAAATGAGGCCCCCGGGGGCCATGTGATCGCTCTCAAAGAGCGATCACATGGCCCCCTATAGCTGGCTATGGATCTGCCAGCAGGGGGACTGTCTAAAATATTAGACAGTCCCCCTGCTGGTAGGTAGTGTAAAAAAAAAAATATTAAAATGTTATAAAATAAATTAAATGCCTTTTTTTATATATATAATATGTATATATATTATATATATAATATATATACATATTATATATATGTAACGTCATACGTAATGTATTTTAATATTAATATTAATATTAGTATATATATTAATATTAAAATACACTTAGAATGACGTTACATATATATAATATGTATATATATTATATATATATATAATAGATCTACATATATATATATATATATATACGCATAATTACAATAATAAATAAATAAAATAATTAAATAAATAAATAAAATATTGAAACAAAATATAAAATAAATTATATATTCATATGTAATTTCATTCTAACTGTATTTTGTTATTAATATATATATATTGGAAACAGAATACACTTAGAATGACATTCTATATATATCTATCTATATATAAAATACAAATAACCGCATATATATATATAGAGATAAATACATATAATTACATAAAAGATTACATTAGTATACACGTAGAATTTATATACCTATAAATGCATATATATTAAAATTCTACGTGTATATTTAAGTAATTTTTTAACATAATTATGTCATTTGATTAATTAAAATTTGATTGACATGCCTGACAACACAGGGAGAAAGTGCAGAGAATTTAATTCGCAAGCACTATATTAGACCCTGTAACTCTCCAAGACACCATAAAACCTGTACATAGGGGGTACTGTTTTACTCGGGAGACTTCGCTGAACTCAAATATTAGTGTTTAAAACTGGTAAATTGTATTACAACGATGATATTTTAAGTAAAAGTTAAGTTTTTTGCATTTTTTACAAACAAACGGCACTTTTATGGACTATATTATTGTTGTAATATGTTTTACTGTTTTAAAACACTAATATTTGTGTTTAGTGAAATCTCCCGAGAATAACAGTACCCCACATGTACAGGTTTTATGGTGTTTTGGAAAGTTAGAGAGTCACATATAAGGCTTGCATTTCATTTTTTTGACATTGAAATTTGCCAGATTAGTTATGTTGCCTTTGAGACCGTATGGTAGCCCAGGAATAAGAATTACCCCCATGATGGCATACCATTTGCAAAAGTAGACAACCCAAGGTATTGCAAATGGGGTATGTCCAGTCATTTTTAGTAGCCACTTAGTCACAAACACTGGCCAAATATTAGTTTTTTGCTTTTTTCACACAAAAACAAATATGAACGCTAACTTTGGCCAGTGTTTGTGACTAAGTGGCTACTAAAAAAAACTAAACATACCCCACGTTCAATACCTTTGGTTGTCTACTTTTTCAAATGGTATGCCATTATGGGGGTAATTCTCATTCCTGGGCTACCACACCGTCTCAAAGGTAACATTACTAATCTGGCAAATTTCAATTTGAAAATGGAACGTTCTATATTTGACCCTGTAACTTTCCAAATCACCATAAAACCTGTTAATGGGGGGTACTGTTGTACTCGTGAGACATCGCTGATTACAAATATGTGCATTTTGTTGCCGTAAAACCTAACAGTATTATGACATTTACAGCTAAAATGTGAGGCGGAACTACAAATTAAAAAAAAAAAAATTAAAATTTCTCCGTTTTTTTTTATTTTATTCATAATAAATTGTTTCAAATACAAATATTTTATATGAAATGAAAGCCCTGTTTCTCCTGAACAAAATGATATATAATAAGTGTGGGTGCATTTAATATGAAAGAGGGGAACTACGGGTGAACAGACATATAGCGCAAATTCCAGTTTTTGTTTACGTTTTGTTTTGATCAGAACGTGTACTATTGACTCCGTCCTGAAGGGGTTAACTAATAACCTTTTACCTATTTACAGTACACAACATGTTTACTCCATCTTGTCTTAGACTAATGCAATAACAAATCAAGGCTTTGCCTATGTCAACCTAACGTCTAGTCCAAATAAAGATTAAAGATGTCTAGGTTATGACATTAGACTGTTAAGTATGTTTTCTCTTTTATTTTTAACCCCTTAAGGACCGGCCTGTTTTTGCGATGTTTGTACGTTAAGGACCAGAGCAGTTTTAACACTTTTGTGGTGTTTGTGTTTAGCTGTAATTTTCCGCTCTCTCATTTACGGTTCCCATACAAGTAATATTGTGGTGGAATCTCGGTAAAAATACATTTAGTAGGCCGAGATTACCACGTGGCATGTGTACGTGCATATGCTGACGTATCGATCAGTTGGTTGCACGAGGCAAGATACGATCAGTAGTGTACGGAGCATGTGCAAGAATACAGGATATAGTATTCCCCCTCCTCCATTGTGCTGGACAAGCCATGCGGTCAAACAGGAAGTTAATTCTTATTTGTGTTGATTGGTTAAGAGAATGTGCGGGTGGAGCTTAATATGGGAGGAGTTATATGCCTATATAAGGAGCCTGCACTATTGTCCGGGGCTCAGACTTTGCTGTATTTTTGGTGACGCTAGTCCCTCTGAGTCCCGATCGGTAATCCAATAAAGAATCTCTTCCTTCCTGAAGAAACCTGTGTCCATCTCTCTGTGCTTGGCTTCCGTCAGTTTCTCCGGTATCATTTGGTGCATTGGCCGGGAAGCTCATCGTTCAACGGTAGCTGAGAGGCAGAGGCGTGAGACGGTCTATCTTTGCCCACGTTCTCTACGGCTGCACCCCTGAACTTCTGCGTGGACCTCCCTTCGTCTCGGCGCCACTGGTCTGTTGTCCAGGAGATCATCGGCCTCTACGTGAGAAGTGCTGGGGTGTCCCCGTCGATGAGTGTGAACTCAGGTTCAGGAACGAGGAGGTAAGACAACTGCTGTTTTAGACGGCAGGACCCGCTAGGGGTATACCGATTGTGCGGTAGGCCCAAAGGGGTTTTTGAATCTGTATCTGCCCCCTCTGTCGGAGGGAAGGAGCGAAGGCGCACCGCTCGATCGAACGCTCTTTAGTCAGACCGTTTGATTTGGTTAGTCAGGCAGGGCGCTCTGGTGTAAAATAAGCCCTAGCCGGACACCGGTGTCTTGTCTAGACTAGCGTTCTAGGGTGTATATTTTGTTCGCTAGGTCGGAGGGACCGGGAGACTAAGCGGCGTCTGTGTAAATCCGGTTCGCTAGTTCTCATCCTATCTGGGCTAAGTGGGAAGGCGTGTAAATTTGGAACCCACTAGACTTTTGATAGTACGACTAAGAGGCGTCTGTGTAAATTCGGTCCTCTAGCTCGTTGTATAGTGCGACTAAGAGGCGTCTGTGTAAATTCGGTTCTCTAGCTCGCTATATATGTGGTGATTGGGCAGTGTGGCTAACCAAAACGTATGTAGATTGTTTTTAGGTAGTCCATTCAAGGTACTGGCCAATAGTTTAGTTGGGAATTGTAAATGTGTTAGCGATTGTTTAGTAAAGTGTATATCTTGTTAGATAGCGCGAACTCAGCCGTCTAGCGAGAGTGTTAATAGTGTGTTGCTGTATTATAGTGCACGGTACCATAACCCTGTATATTTACTGACATTGTATAATAAGTACTAATCATTGTCGTCCATTGCATGTTTAACACCATAACCACTAATAATTGTATTGTGACCTTAACTTGTGCTTTGACCTATGCTAACCGTACTGTAACCGCTATTTGTAAAAGACGATGTTACTGGGGTGTGTTATAGACGGGTAATTCGTATATAGAGAATTATAGCGTGGGTGACTGTATAGTTACGCCAAAGGGCATAATATTGATTATATAGTGACTGGTGTAACAGCTGTGTGTGTACGGGAATTCCCTGAGTGTTTATTGTTATTGTGTACGTTTCACTTGGTAACCGTACCACGTGGTGCTGTTGCCAGAGGAAACGGGTGTGACTGTTGAATAGTATGCGTGTATAGTATTAGTTGTCGACGACGTTCCATTGTTAAGTATGGGTGCGTCGCAGTCAACGATTCCGGATCCCTTAGGTTGTATGGTGAAGAATTTTAAAAAGGGATTTAAAATTTGTGATTTTGGGGTAAAGATGTCTCCTGTACGTTTGGTCACTTTGTGTACTAGGGAGTGGCCTACTTTGGTTGCGGCATGGCCGCCACGTGGCAGTTTGGATCCAACTCTGGTACAGCGCTTACACGTGGCTGTATCAGGTAGGCCTGAACTTTACGGCCAGTTTCCTTATATTGACTGTTGGAGACAGGCCGTAAATGACTCGCCAAAATGGCTCCAGACATGCCACGAGGAGCAGTGTCGCCTCATGGTAGCTAGGACTTGTTCGTCCACTAGGACTGGCGTTAGGCCCATTTTGGACACGCCCCCTGAGTCCGAGATCCCTTTGCCGCCCCCTTACTTTCCGTTAAGAAGAAGTGACGCAAACGCAGGAAGCCCTGCACCCCTCCCCTCATTACCCTCATCCACTTCCGCTTCCTCCTCCAGTACAGGATCCACCCCCCCTCGTACTAAATCTCCCCTTCCGGAACCAGAACCCACCCCCATTAAAAACGAATATCCTGATTTGGCGCCACTTCAGACTTCCGGTCAAGCTTCATCTAGCTCGGCTCGAAGTGTTTTATTTACGACCTTTTCCCAAAACCAACCTCCCACATCCCCATACCCTATCTCTCCCCGACCGGAACCCATGACTGACGCCTCTCTACGTAGCCCTATCCAAACCCGACAGTTGACTGGTGCCCAACAATTAAAGCACTATCAGATGCCTCTTCGCCTAAATCCCGGGTCAGCTTATATCGATGCCGCAGGTCAAATGGCACACGCTGACCCAGTCTTCGTATATGTCCCATTTACCACTACCGACCTTTTAAACTGGAAGACCCATAATTCCTCGTATACTGAGAAACCACAAGCCATGACTGATCTGTTCACCTCAATAGTACAGACGCATAATCCGACATGGGCTGATTGCCAGCAGTTATTAATGACTTTATTTAACAATGAGGAAAGGACAAGAATAAATCAAGCAGCCATTAAAGCACTAGAGGATAGAGCCCGTGCTTTGAACCAAGCTAATCCAGCAGCATGGGCCGCAACACATTATCCCAACACTGATCCCGATTGGAACGTAAATGGTGCTGATATGGTTCAACTCAGAGCCTATAGAGACGCTATAATTGCTGGCATGAAAGCCGGAGGAAAGAAAGCCATTAACATGTCGAAGACAGTTGAGGTGATTCAGAAAAGCGATGAAGCGCCCAGTGTCTTTTATGACCGATTATTGGAGGCATACCGCTTGTATACCCCCTTTAATCCGGAAGACGCAGACAATTCCCGAATGGTTAACTCCGCCTTTGTCAGCCAAGCATACGGAGATATTAAGCGCAAGTTACAAAAGTTAGAAGGGTTTGCAGGTATGTCAATCACCCAACTAATGGAGGTAGCAAATAAGGTCTATATGAACAGGGATACAGAAAATAAGAAAGAGGAAGAGCGCAAGATGCGTAAAAAGGCTGATATGCTAGCGGTAGCGATCGCAGACGTAGATAGACGGGGCCCAGATAGAGGCGATAGTAGATGGAATGAGGAACCTCCAAGTAAAAATCAGTGCGCTTACTGTAGGGAAGAAGGGCATTGGAGAAATGAGTGCCCGCGAAGGGAACAGTCTGAGAGAGACAGACCTAGGACAGGTTACGGAAGCTTTAGAGGCAGAGCGAGAGGTAGAGGAGGCCCCGGAGGGAGTAATGGTTATAGAGGGAGTAATGGGAACAGAGGAAGTGTTAGGGAAGACAGGTATATTCCAGCAGCGCAAAGGTCCCGCGATAGAGAAGGTAGGGACTTCGTAGGATTGGCTGACACGGTCATGGAGGACTATTGATACCGACCGGGCTCCATCCCCCTTGGTCGAGCGGAGCCTATGGTCGATGTATCAATAGGGGGGAAAAGGAGTGCGTTCATGATCGACACTGGTGCTGAACATTCAGTGGTGACTAATCTAGTTGCTCCTCCATCTGGAAGGACTATTACTGTGATAGGAGCAACTGGAAGAAGTGCTGAAAGACCGGTTCTTAAAAGTCGACTCTGTACATTGGGAGGCCACGTAGTAAAACACCAATTCCTTTATATGCCTGAATGTCCAGTCCAATTGCTGGGACGTGATATGCTATCAAAATTACAAGCGCAGATTACGTTCCTACCAAATGGAACAACATCCTTAAAGTTTAATGGACCTTCAGGTATTATGACTTTATCCGTACCAAAGGAAGAAGAGTGGCGACTTTATACAGTGTTGACTAGCCAAAACCCTAGGAGTGATGAGACATTATTTTTTTTTTTTTTTTTTTTTTTTATAATTCTTTATTTTTGTTGTGCGCAAAATGGGTTACAGACAGGCCTGAGGTGCCCCGAGAGCAGTCCTCAAGAATTTACACCGCTTAACATGCGGGACATTGGGATGTCAGGCACATTTTTATAGAAAATTGGTTACACGTACATTCAACTGGTGAAAGCAAAGACTGTCGCCACAGCTAGGGTAATCAGTTTTGGCATAGCTTAACAACAGTTAGGTGGCATTGTATATCTCACAGTTTTATACAAGTTTTTAGTACAATTGCTTATCCAAGAGTTGTCATAATATGATAGCAGATAGATGGTGGATTACAAGGTTAAACGATTAAGGGTTAAACATGGCTTTGTCGTTTTGAGTTATTTGTCGCTTGGTAACAGTATCTTGGGGTTAACAATTATATTGAATGCCATCGCTTTAGTATTTAAACAGTGGTGCGGTTAACTAGTTAATTAACAAAAAATCATAAACAAACATAGTAGGCTACAGAGGCACATTAAACAGTGATGCTCCTAAAGATAAGCTGCTCAGCTGAGACATTAGTAGGTATCAATTCAGTAAAGATGGGCATTAAAGAAGGACTGAGTTGCTATCTGTGTGCGAGTTGGAGTAACTAGTATAGACTATGCTAAACAACAAATATACATACGAAGGTTTGTATGAATGCAGTGCTTATTTTTTTTAAAAAACAGTTGATGTGGACACAGGTTTGTCAGCAATCTCGCCTGCCCTGTCTCAAGCAGGTATGTTTGTGTGCCCCCAGTATGTCAAACTAAGAAAGCGAAGTCATCGCTGAAGGTGAGTTAAATGAAAGTGTTTAGTCCGCAGTTCCGTAAGGAGCTTTATTGTGAGGTGAGTGTCTGGGCGGTATTTTGGTACCAACGGCTGCAATGTCCCGGATGGTGCCTGATGCAGAGGTTGGAGCCCAGTGCCATCTGCTGTGCAAGTAGGTCCTTTCAGCCTATGCCCACCGGGTATACAGACCTGACCAGCATGGGGGTGCCCCGTCTGAGGGCTGCACGCTTGCTTGGCGGGGTGCAGTTGTGTTGTCCTGCGCAGCAGGAAAGGTGCCCCCCCGCTATCCTTTCCTTGTTCGGCGGTGGGTAGGCTCTCTGCCGGTATCGATTGTCGGTGGACGGCCCTGCTTTATCGTGGGTAGTGTCGCAGTGGGTGTTAGGGCGTCTTGTGTGCTGGGTTGCGCTGTGGTGTTCGGCCGTTGCTGGGAGCGCTGAGTGGTAGGCAGGTCTTGGATGCCGGCGGGCCCCGGTCTGCCGCTTGAGAGTGTGAGTGTTGCTGTCTGGGGGACAAGGTGCTTTGTCCGGCCTCGCCGAACCCTGTCGATACTTCCGGCGGGGGGCTGCTCCGGAGACATAGGGGGGATTCCCCTGCATGCGACGTCGGACAGCCGGGCGGATCCATGCCACCACCCTTCTCACCGCCTGTCTATATAGTTGTCTCCGTGCTTTGAACTGCGTGTAGAGGTGAGTGCATAGCCGGTCAAAGAACTCTTGCACGTGTTTTGGCGGCTGAGTAAATGCGTGCTGTGCCTTGGGCTGTTTCTGTGCCGCCATCTTGGCTAGGCCCTTGCGGCCCCGTTTGGCCGTGGATTTTGGCGCTTGGGCAGGCAGTGAAGCAGCTGTCTTCGCCCTCCGCGAGGACCGGGATGACCCCCTCCGGTCCATAGGGGGGGGTAGCAGGGCTGTAGAGTGAGCCTGTCCCGTACCGGGAGGTCGACCAGCACCCCCGTGCCTCAGGCTGTGTTCCGGTTTAGGCCTCATGGCCAGTGCAGAGTTGTCCGCGGTTCTCCGGTGCCGGTCAGGCATCAATTTGTCGTTTAGGTCGTCCTGTATTTGTTTCCGAGCACCGTTTGCCGCTATCTCTCGTGGATCTGGCGCTATCGACGTTTTTGGCCCCCTTATTGCAGGAGCTAGTAGAATGTGCGACTGGCCATCTTGGCTCTCAGGCCCCGCCCCCCTGATGAGACATTATTTAACATACCAGGAGTTTGGGCAGAGAACAACCCACCAGGACTGGCCCGCAATATTCCACCTATAAAAATTGAACTGAAACATGGGGTTTATCCAGTGAGCCTACGACAATACCACATCCCGCAGAAGGCTAAGAAGAACATCCAATCCTATCTGGATAAGTTCATACGGTATGGTATCCTAAAATTCTGTACTTCCCCCTGGAACACCCCATTGCTGCCTGTTCAAAAGCCCGGTACAGATGAGTATCGACCTGTGCAGGACTTAAGAGCAGTCAATGATGCGGTTGTTAGTATACATCCAGTTGTACCCAATCCATATAACCTGCTTGCTTTAATTCCGGGCGGGGCTACTTACTTCACAGTCTTAGACCTCAAAGATGCCTTCTTTTGCCTCCGAATTGCCGCAGAAAGTCAATGTATTTTCGCTTTCCAATGGGAGAATGCTGTAACGGGCTCAAAACGCCAAATGACTTGGACAAGACTACCCCAAGGGTTTAAAAATTCACCTACCCTATTTGGTTCAGCCCTAAGTCAAGATCTATTGGATTTCGAGTCCATCCCAGGAGAGTGTGTCTTGTTACAATATGTAGATGACTTGTTGATAGCAGCAGTTACAAAAGAAATCTGTCAGCAAGCCACGCACGATCTACTACACATTCTCTGGAAGGCAGGATACAAGGTGTCTAGAAAGAAGGCTCAGTTGTGTTTGCCAACTGTCAAGTATCTGGGATTCCATATCTCTGAAGGTCAAAGGATTATGGGGCCAGAGAGAAAAGAAGCTGTCTGCCAAATACCAATACCCAAGAATAGAAGACAAGTGCGAGAATTCTTGGGGGCAGCAGGCTTCTGTAGGATATGGATTCCCAGCTATGCGATACTAGCAAAACCTCTGTACGCAGCTATCAAAGGTACAGAGCACGACCCCTTCTTATGGACCCAAGAACAGCAAACGGCATTTGAAGATGTGAAGAAGGCTTTGATGAGTGCCCCAGCATTAGGTCTACCTGATCACACACGACCATTCTACTTATATGTACACGAGCAAAGAAGAATGGCTGTGGGAGTATTGACACAGTACTTGGGATCATGGCAAAGACCTGTTGCCTACATGTCTAAGCAATTGGATGCAGTGGCCAGCGGACTTCCACCTTGTCTAAGAGCCGTAGCTGCAGCCGCCCTGCTAGTAGCTGAAGCCGATAAACTCACTCTGGGTCAAGAACTTTATGTACGAGTCCCACATGCAGTACAGACGTTGTTGGATTACAAAGGAAATCATTGGTTTAGTAACAGCCGTATGACCAAGTATCAAGCAATGTTGTGTGAAAACCCAAGAGTGCATTTAGAGACTGTAAACACCTTAAATCCAGCTACCCTTTTGCCACAACCTACTGAAAGTCAACATGATTGTTTGGAAGTAATGGATGAAGTATTTTCAAGTAGACCAGATCTTCGTGATTTTCCCATCCAGAACCCCGATGTTCAATATTATACCGACGGCAGTAGTTATGTGAAAGAAGGGATCCGCTATGCAGGATATGCAGTGACAACAATAGACAAGGTGATAGAAGCTCGGCCACTGGCAAAAGGAACATCAGCACAAAAGGCAGAATTAATAGCACTAACACGAGCGTTACAATTGGCTGAAGGTTTAAGAGTAAATATCTATACGGACTCTAAGTATGCGTTCTTAACCACTCATGCCCACGGAGCTTTGTATAAAGAAAGAGGACTACTGAATTCAGAAGGCAAAGAAATCAAATACGCAGCCGAAATCCTACAACTATTGGAAGCAGTGTGGGAGCCGAAAGAAGTCGGTATCATACATTGTCGAGCGCATCTGAGAGGAGATGGTGATGTAACCAAGGGAAATCGGATGGCAGATAGTGCAGCTAAGCGTGCTGCTGAATCAGGAAGACAGGAGTATGTGGGGCATATAGCTGCTCTTATACCAACTCCACTGTCCCAATGGACTCCAGTTTATACAGCTCAAGAAGAAGAGTGGTTAAAGACTGAACCGGGAAAGTATCTGGAGAACAAGTGGTATCAGCTAGAAGATGGAAGAATAGTTATACCAGCATCGCTAGCGGTAGAAATTGTCCAAAATTATCATAACGGGACACATTCTGGGAGAGACAGTACTGAAGAATCTCTCAGGAAACATTTCTACATACCAAGATTGTCCAACTTGACTCAGGCCATTGTACGCAGATGTGTAACGTGTGCTAAGAATAATGCAAGACAAGGACCAGTAAAGCCACCAGGAGTCCAGTTTATGGGGGGACTCCCCATGTCCGATCTACAAATAGACTTTACAGTGATGCCTAAATCGGGTGGACATCGTTACCTGCTGGTAATTGTGTGCACCTATTCAGGCTGGGTAGAAGCATGTCCTACTCGTACAGAGAAAGCAGGAGAAGTTGTGAGATTCCTGCTACGAGAAATAATACCCCGATATGGACTACCCTGTTCTATAGGATCGGACAATGGTCCAGCTTTTGTTCACCAGTGCCTACAACAACTGACTCATATGCTTGGTATAAAGTGGAGGCTTCATACTGCATATAGACCCCAGAGTTCTGGTAAGGTAGAGAGAATGAATAGAACTATAAAGAACCAGTTGGCTAAAATGTGTCAGGAAACCCAACTTAAGTGGAACGTTCTCTTACCTATAGCTCTATTGCGAATCCGCAGTACCCCTACCAGAAGGATGGGCCTCTCTCCTTTTGAAATTATGTATGGGCGACCACCTCCCGTACTTGGTAACTTAAGGGGGGACTTGAGTCAGTTGGGAGAAGGAATTACCCGGCAGCAGGTTGTAGAGTTGGGTAAGACTATGGAGGAGGTACAGAAATGGGTACAAGATAGATTACCTGTGAATATTTATCCCCCTGTTCATAGTTATCATCCAGGAGACCAAGTGTGGATTAAAGAGTGGAATAATGTACCGTTAGGGCCCAAGTGGAGAGGTCCTTATATTGTTCTTTTGTCTACCCCTACAGCGATAAAAGTAGCAGAAGTGACTCCGTGGATACATCACTCCAGGGTTAAACCAGCAGCAGTCGATTCTTGGCAAGTTACAGCAGATCCAGAGAATCCCTGCAAGATCCGGTTAAAACGCACTACTCAGTCGGAGTAACGAGGAATTATTGTGGATTACAAATTTTATTGTTACAGGTGTGAGTGAGAAGGCCATAATAAAGCCTGTCCGCTTACCATCACATAGTGTATAAGCCAGGAAAGTCTCGAAGGGACACCTGTGAAGACGAGCAGAACTCCATTCCCTGCAGCCCTCACATCCTGGAAGCTGAGGTTCCATCACACGGACGAAGACTGAGGATGACGGCGAAAGATGTGCTTTTTATTGTGTTTATTTATATGTGTTTTTATATTCAGGAAGGTAGAGGTACCGACACTCCTAGCTGTGAGGTATGCATTAAGACTACGAGAACAGGTAACCATATTTCCCAAACCCTAATTTGGCATTCACAATACGAGTGTAAAGGAGAGGTATCAAGATGTAGATACCTAAATATAGATTATAGTGTGTGCCATTTAGGAGTAGGAGAACCTAGGTGCTTCAGTCCGGAGTATCAACCTCGTACAATTTGGTTGACTCTCAGGAATGGAGATCCTCAGGGGACCCTAATTAATAAGACGGTGTTAGAATCCGTACATTCTTCGGGTGTTCTGCTATTTGATGCGTGTAAAGCGATATCGAGTGGTAGAAAGCCGTGGAATGTATGTGGGGATCTTAGATGGGAGAGGACGTATGGGTCTAACGATAAATACATTTGTCCCAGTAGCAAAAATAAATATGTGAGTCCTAGATGCCCAAATAAAGACTATAACTTTTGTCCATATTGGTCTTGTGTGGGGTGGGCGACTTGGGGACAGACAGTAGACAAAGACATGATAGTGACTAAGTTGCCGACTAGCCCTTATTGTAAGTCTATGGAATGCAACCCAGTCCATATACTTATTAATAACCCCGACAAGTTCTTAGATAAGTATGGAAATTTATTTGGGTTTCAGATATACGGGACGGGTTTAGATCCTGGGACATTATTGTTTATAGGGATAGAGACTGATACGGTATCCTCCCAGACTCATCAAGTATACCATTCCTTTTATGAAGAGATGAGCATAGATAATAAGATCCCCCATAATGCTAAAAACCTGTTCATCGATTTAGCTGAAAGTATTGCCGGTAGTCTTAATGTTACCAACTGCTATGTGTGTGGAGGTACTAACATGGGAGACCAATGGCCTTGGGAAGCAAAGGAGGTAATGTCCGGTTCTGAGGCAGTTGACCAATTAATATCTACACAAGCCGATTATCATATGAGTGTTAGAGGTAAATCTGAGTGGAGATTAAAGACCTCCATCATAGGTTATGTTTGCATAGCAAGGAAAGGAATAATGTATAATACTTCTGTAGGAGAATTAACTTGTCTAGGGCAAAAAGCTTATGATGATGATACAAAGAATACAACTTGGTGGTCGGCTTCAAATGTCTCAGAACCATCTAACCCGTTTGCTAGATACGCCAATTTAAAGGACGTGTGGTTTGATCTATCCATCACATCTACCTGGAGAGCCCCAGCAAATTTGTACTGGATCTGTGGTAAGAAAGCCTATTCGGAGTTGCCACAGGACTGGGAAGGGGCATGTGTGTTGGGTATGCTCAAACCCTCCTCCTTCTTGTTACCAATTGAAACAGGTGAGACTTTAGGTGTTAAAGTGTATGATGTGAATCATAGGAAGAAAAGGGGACCCATAGAGATAGGCACTTGGGAAGATAATGAATGGCCTCCCCAGCGTATCATAGACTATTATGGGCCAGCCACGTGGGCTGAGGATGGTACTTTTGGTTATAGAACCCCTATTTATATGCTCAACCGCATTATAAGATTACAGGCGGTGGTTGAAATTATCACTAACGAAACATCACAAGCGCTCAATCTTCTAGCGAAGCATAACACCAGGATGAGGACAGCAGTCTACCAAAATAGATTAGCCTTGGATTACCTTTTGGCAGTAGAGGGAGGTGTATGTGGGAAGTTTAACCTGAGCAATTGCTGTCTTCAAATAGACGACGAAGGGCAAGCAATAGCTGAGCTTACTAACCATATGGTTAAACTAGCGCATGTGCCTACTCAGGTATGGAAAGGGTACAATCCAAGTAGTTGGTTTGGTAGCTGGTATGAATGGTTTGGAGGGCTTAAGGCAGTGGTAGGTGGAGTCCTACTGATTTTACTGTTGTGTCTACTCCTACCGTGTCTTATACCCTTAGTAGTTAGGTCTGTGCAAAGCCTGATAGGAAGTATAGCAGAGAGGAAGGCTGCTGCACAGATAATGGCGATTTATAAGTATAAGGCTTTAGATCAAGGAGAACCAATGCAGGAAGATGAGTGTTAAAAGATTCACATCATAAGATAAGTCTGGTCTGGTTCAAGGTAACTTGCGGTGTAAGCAAACTAAGGTTATGTGATGCCTCAAGTAATTGTAAAATATCAAGAGGCATCAAAGGGGGGAATGTGGTGGAATCTCGGTAAAAATAAATTTAGTAGGCCGAGATTACCACGTGGCATGTGTACGTGCATATGCTGACGTATCGATCAGTTGGTTGCACGAGGCAAGATACGATCAGTAGTGTACGGAGCATGTGCAAGAATACAGGATATAGTATTCCCCCTCCTCCATTGTGCTGGACAAGCCATGCGGTCAAACAGGAAGTTAATTCTTATTTGTGTTGATTGGTTAAGAGAATGTGCGGGTGGAGCTTAATATGGGAGGAGTTATATGCCTATATAAGGAGCCTGCACTATTGTCCGGGGCTCAGACTTTGCTGTATTTTTGGTGACGCTAGTCCCTCTGAGTCCCGATCGGTAATCCAATAAAGAATCTCTTCCTTCCTGAAGAAACCTGTGTCCATCTCTCTGTGCTTGGCTTCCGTCAGTTTCTCCGGTATCAATATATTGTTTTTTTCACAACAAGAAGGGCTTTCTTTACATACCAGTATTTATATTATGTCATATATTGTATTTAACAAAAAAAAAAATAAATATGGTGAAAAATAAAAAAAACAAGCATGTTTTTGGACTTTTACTTGAAAAATCTTTTACTTATCTACAAAAGCTAATGAAAAAAACTGCTAAATAGATTCAAAATTTTGTCCCGAGTTTAAAAACACCCAGTGTTTACATGCTTTATTGCTTTTTTTGCAAGTTATAGGCCTATAAATACAAGTAGGAAATTGCTGTTTCAATATATATATATTTTAAATGTATCAATAGTGACATTGTTACACCGTTATCTGTCATAAATCCCCGAAACACACCTAACATGTACATATTTTTTAAAGTAGACAACCCAGGGTATTCAAAATGGGGTATGTCCAGTCTTTTTTAGTAGCCACCTAGTCACAAACACTGGCCAAAGTTAGCATTTATATTTGTTTGTGTGTTAAAAATGCAAAAAATGCTAACTTTGGCCGGTGTTTGTGACTAAGTGGCTACTAAAAAAGGCTGAACATACCCCATTTGCAATACCTTGGGTTGTCTTCTTTTGCAAATGGTATGCCATCATGGGGCTAATTCTCATTCCTTGGCTACCATACGCTCTCAAAGGCAACCTAACCAATCTGAAAAATTTCAATAAAAAAAAAAAAAGTAAAATCAAGCCTTATATTTGACCCTGTAACTTTCACAAACAATATAAAACCTCTACATGTGGGGTACTGTTATACTCAGGAGACTTCGCTGAACACAAATATTAGTGTATCAGAACAGTAAAATATATCACAGCAATAATATCCTCAGTGAAAGTGCTGTTTGTGTGTGAAAAATGCAAAAAACTTCACTTTCACTGACAATATCATCGCTGTGATATGTTTTACTGTTTTGAAACACTAATATTTGTGTTCAGCGAAGTCTCCCGAGTAAAACAGTACCCCCATGTACAGGATTTAGGGTGTCATAGAAAGTTACAGGGTTAAACACAGTGCTAGCAAATTAAAATATCTGGACTTTTGGCCTGGGTTGGCAGGCAGGTCCCTCAAATTGCAATCATTAAAATTACTTAATTAGGTAAAAATATTACATGAATGATTTTTTTGTTTTACACTTTATTTTATGATTTTACATATGCAGGGAGACTGCCTGTCAGCACAGACAGTCCCCCTGCAGGCAGATACAAAGACCCCTATTGCGGTCATGTGATCGAGTGATCACATGGCCGTGGGGTCCTGATCTGCCGAGGGGGGACTGCCCGGGCAGACAGGCAGTCCCCCTGGACCGGGAGGAGAGCTGATCGCCGCCGTGGGACCGACGGCGATCAGGTAAGTTGCCCAAAACCGTTATGACGGTTCAGGACCGTCAGCGGTCCAAACGCACGTTCTACCGCTGACGGTCCTGAACTGTCAGCGGTCCTTAAGGGGTTAAATATGAACTGCTTTCAACCCTAAGGTGCATGTCAACCTAACTTCTAGTCCAAATACAGGTTAAAGATGTCTGGGTTATGACATAAGACTGATAAGGGTGTTTTTCCTTTATTTTAATATATGAACTGCTTTTAACCCTAGGATTAATTAACCCATACATTACCAGTAGTAATTAGACATGCTATACTATATATACATGCATAATCAATGCTAGGTAGAGACTTACTGACCGACTCTGGAGGTGACATACTGAGAGATTACCTGTATATGCAGGAGGGTATGTTATACTAATACTTTTGCAAGCATTTATTCATTTAATTTTATATACTCTGCTTTATGATATAATAATGGATTATATTCAATAAACTATATTAAAAGACAAAGTTATTGCTTCCAACTCCTATTTTTATTGTATTCTCAATTATTTATGTATTTTAAATAGAGAAACTCTATACCGACTATACAAAATTTGAGCTAAGATATCTGTATGGTTAGCCCTGCTAAATTCTAGGTTTTAAGACGTTATAGCGGTAAATAGGAGTACTAGCGGTTACATTACAATTGTTACTTGAAAAGCATGAGGAATGCCGTTGGGGTACCACATGCTCATTTGTTATACCTCCATGCACTACAAAAATAAAGAATTTAAAAAAATAATAATAAATAAAAAAAATATAAAATAATAAAAAAAAAAAAAAAAAAATGTATGCAGCTTCCAAATGAATCTAAAATGGATGCTGTCCAGGAGGTGGGAGGGTCTGCTAGGGAGGGTGTGCTGCTGATTGGCTGGAATGTGTCTGCTGACTGTGAGGTACTGATACCGGAGAAACTGACGGAAGCCAAGCACAGAGAGATGGACACAGGTTTCTTCAGGAAGGAAGAGATTCTTTATTGGATCACCGATCGGGACTCAGAGGGACTAGCGTCACCAAAATACAGCAAAGTCTGAGTACTGAATACATAGAGTACATTCCTTATATAGCACTGTAGCTCCTCCCACAATTAACTACACCCACACATACCCTTAACCTATTTAATGAATAGAGTCTAAACTCATCCATCCGGTCTAACCACGTGGCTCATCTGATACAAAGGAGAGGGACGCGTAATTCCAGTTCTTACATTCCTGCACCTGGTCAGTACAGTGATGACAGTATCTTAGCTACGTGTTATTAACTAACTGATACTACAAACACATATACATACATATGCCTTGTGGCAATCTTAGCCTGCTAAACTTGTATTTTACTGGAATTACATCACATTCCCCCCTTTGATGCCTCTGATATTTCACAATTACTTGAGGCATCACTTAACCTTGGTTTGCATATACCTCAGGTTACCATGAACCAGACCAGACTTATCTTATGATGTGAATCTTCAACATTCATCTTCTTGCATTGGTTCTCCCTGATCTAGAGCCTTATACTTATATATCGCCATTATCTGTGCAGCAGCCTTCCTCTCTGCTATACTTCCTATCAGGCTTTGCACAGACCTAACTACTAAGGGTATAAGACACGGTAGGAGTAGACACAACAGTAAAATCAGTAGGACTCCACCTACCACTGCCTTAAGCCCTCCAAACCACTCATACCAGCTACCAAACCAACTACTTGGATTGTACCCTTTCCATACCTGAGTAGGCACATGCGCTAGTTTAACCATATGGCTAGTAAGCTCAGCTATTGCTTGCCCTTCGTCATCTATTTGAAGACAGCAATTACTTAGGTTAAACTTCCCACATACACCTCCCTCTACTGCCAAAAGGTAATCCAAGGCTAATCTATTTTGGTAGACTGCTGTCCTCATCCTGGTGTTATGCTTCGCTAGAAGATTGAGCGCTTGTGATGTCTCATTTGTGATAATCTCAACCACCGCCTGTAATCTTATAATACGGTTGAGCATATAAATAGGGGTTCTATAACCAAAGGTACCATCCTCAGCCCACGTGGCTGGCCCATAGTAATCTATAATACGCTGGGGAGGCCATTCATCATCTTCCCAGGCGCCTATCTCTATGGGTCCCCTTTTCTTCCTATGATTCACATCATACACTTTAACACCTAAAGTCTCACCTGTTTCAATCGGTAACAAGAAGAAGGATGGTTTGAGCATACCCAACACACATGCCCCTTCCCAGTCCTGTGGCAGCTCCGAATAGGCTTTCTTACCACAGATCCAGTACAAATTTGCTGGGGCTCTCCAAGTAGATGTGATGGATAGATCAAACCACACATCCTTTAAATTGGCATATCTAGCAAACGGGTTAGATGGTTCTGAGACATTTGAAGCCGACCACCAAGTTGTATTCTTTGTATCATCATCATAAGCTTTTTGCCCTAGACAAGTTAATTCTCCTACAGAAGTATTATACATTATTCCTTTCCTTGCTATGCAAACATAACCTATGATGGAGGTCTTTAATCTCCACTCAGATTTACCTCTAACACTCATATGATAATCGGCTTGTGTAGATATTAATTGGTCAACTGCCTCAGAACCGGACATTACCTCCTTTGCTTCCCAAGGCCATTGGTCTCCCATGTTAGTACCTCCACACACATAGCAGTTGGTAACATTAAGACTACCGGCAATACTTTCAGCTAAATCGATTGAACAGGTTTTTAGCATTATGGGGGATCTTATTATCTATACTCATCTCTTCGTAAAAGGAATGGTATACTTGATGAGTCTGGGAGGATACCGTATCAGTCTCTATCCCTATAAATAATATTGTCCCAGGGTCTAAACCCGTCCCGTATATTTGAAACCCAAATAAATTTCCATACTTATCTAAGAACTTGTCGGGGTTATTAATGAGTATATGGACTGGGTTGCATTCCATAGACTTACAGTATGGATTGGTAGGCAACTTAGTCACTATCATGTCTTTGTCTACTGTCTGTCCCCAAGTTGCCCACCCCACACAAGACCAATATGGGCAAAAGTTATAATCTCTATTTGGGCATCTAGGACTTACATATTTATTTTTGCTACTGGGACAAATATATTTATCGTTAGACCCATACGTCCTCTCCCATCTAAGATCCCCACATACATTCCACGGCTTTCTACCACTCGATATCGCTTTACACGCATCAAATAGCAGAACACCCGAAGAATGTACGGATTCTAACACCGTTTTATTAATTAGGGTCCCCTGAGGATCTCCATTCCTGAGAGTCAACCAGATTGTACGAGGCTGATACTCCGGACTGAAGCACTTAGGTTCTCCTACTCTTAAATGGCACACACTATAATCTATATTTAAGTATCTACATCTCGATACATCTCCTTTACACTCGTATTGTGAATGCCAAATTAGGGTTTGGGAAATATGGTTACCTGTTCTCGTAGTCTTAATGCATACCTCACAGCTAGGAGTGTCGGTACCTCTACCTTCCTGAATATAAAAACACATATAAATAAACACTATCAAAAGCACATCTTTCGCCGTCATCCTCAGTCTTCGTCCGTGCGATGGCGCCTCAGCTTCCAGGATGTGAGGGGCTGCAGGGAATGGAGTTCTGCTCATCTTCACAGGTGTCCCTTCGAGACTTTCCTGGCTTATACACTATGTGATGGTAAGCGGACAGGCTTTATTATGGCCTTCTCACTCACACCTGTAACAATAAAATTTGTAATCCACAATAATTCCTCGTTACTCCGACTGAGTAGTGCGTTTTAACCGGATCTTGCAGGGATTCTCTGGATCTGCTGTAACTTGCCAAGAATCGACTGCTGCTGGTTTAACCCTGGAGTGATGTATCCACGGAGTCACTTCTGCTACTTTTATTGCTGTAGGGGTAGACAAAAGAACAACATAAGGACCTCTCCACTTGGGCCCTAACGGTACATTATTCCACTCTTTAATCCACACTTGATCTCCTGGATGATAACTATGAACAGGGGGATAAATATTCACAGGTAATCTATCTTGTACCCATTTCTGTACCTCCTCCATAGTCTTACCCAACTCTACAACCTGCTGCCGGGTAATTCCTTCTCCCAACTGACTCAAGTCCCCCCTTAAGTTACCAAGTACGGGAGGTGGTCGCCCATACATGATTTCAAAAGGAGAGAGGCCCATCCTTCTGGTAGGGGTACTGCGGATTCGCAATAAGGCTATAGGTAAGAGAACGTTCCACTTAAGTTGGGTTTCCTGACACATTTTAGCCAACTGGTTCTTTATAGTTCTATTCATTCTCTCTACCTTACCAGAACTCTGGGGTCTATATGCAGTATGAAGCCTCCACTTTATACCAAGCATATGAGTCAGTTGTTGTAGGCACTGATGAACAAAAGCTGGACCATTGTCCGATCCTATAGAACAGGGTAGTCCATATCGGGGTATTATTTCTCGTAGCAGGAATCTCACAACTTCTCCTGCTTTCTCTGTACGAGTAGGACATGCTTCTACCCAGCCTGAATAGGTGCACACAATTACCAGCAGGTAACGATGTCCACCCGACTTAGGCATCACTGTAAAGTCTATTTGTAGATCGGACATGGGGAGTCCCCCCATAAACTGAACTCCTGGTGGCTTTACTGGTCCTTGTCTTGCATTATTCTTAGCACACGTTACACATCTGCGTACAATGGCCTGAGTCAAGTTGGACAATCTTGGTATGTAGAAATGTTTTCTAAGAGATTCTTCAGTACTGTCTCTCCCAGAATGTGTCCCGTTGTGATAATTTTGGACAATTTCTACCGCTAGCGATGCTGGTATAACTATTCTTCCATCTTCTAGCTGATACCACTTGTTCTCCAGATACTTTCCCGGTTCAGTCTTTAACCACTCCTCTTCTTGAGCTGTATAAACTGGAGTCCATTGGGACAGTGGAGTTGGTATAAGAGCAGCTATATGCCCTACATACTCCTGTCTTCCTGATTCAGCAGCACGCTTAGCTGCACTATCTGCCATCCGATTTCCCTTGGTTACATCACCATCTCCTCTCAGATGCGCTCGACAATGTATGATACCGACTTCTTTCGGCTCCCACACTGCTTCCAATAGTTGTAGGATTTCGGCTGCGTACTTGATTTCTTTGCCTTCTGAATTCAGTAGTCCTCTTTCTTTATACAAAGCTCCGTGGGCATGAGTGGTTAAAAACGCATACTTAGAGTCCGTATAGATATTTACTCTTAAACCTTCAGCCAATTGTAACGCTCGTGTTAGTGCTATTAATTCTGCCTTTTGTGCTGATGTTCCTTTCGCCAGTGGCCGAGCTTCTATCACCTTGTCTATTGTTGTCACTGCATATCCTGCATAGCGGATCCCTTCTTTCACATAACTACTGCCGTCGGTGTAATATTGAACATCGGGGTTCTGGATGGGAAAATCACGAAGATCTGGTCTACTTGAGAATACTTCATCCATTACTTCCAAACAATCATGTTGACTTTCAGTAGGTTGTGGCAAAAGGGTAGCTGGATTTAAGGTGTTTACAGTCTCTAAATGCACTCTTGGGTTTTCACACAACATTGCTTGATACTTGGTCATACGGCTATTACTAAACCAATGATTTCCTTTGTAATCCAACAACGTCTGTACTGCATGTGGGACTCGTACATAAAGTTCTTGACCCAGAGTGAGTTTATCGGCTTCAGCTACTAGCAGGGCGGCTGCAGCTACGGCTCTTAGACAAGGTGGAAGTCCGCTGGCCACTGCATCCAGTTGCTTAGACATGTAGGCAACAGGTCTTTGCCATGATCCCAAGTACTGTGTCAATACTCCCACAGCCATTCTTCTTTGCTCGTGTACATATAAGTAGAATGGTCGTGTGTGATCAGGTAGACCTAATGCTGGGGCACTCATCAAAGCCTTCTTCACATCTTCAAATGCCGTTTGCTGTTCTTGGGTCCATAAGAAGGGGTCGTGCTCTGTACCTTTGATAGCTGCGTACAGAGGTTTTGCTAGTATCGCATAACTGGGAATCCATATCCTACAGAAGCCTGCTGCCCCCAAGAATTCTCGCACTTGTCTTCTATTCTTGGGTATTGGTATTTGGCAGACAGCCTCTTTTCTCTCTGGCCCCATAATTCTTTGACCTTCAGAGATATGGAATCCTAGATACTTGACAGTTGGCAAACACAACTGAGCCTTCTTTCTAGACACCTTGTATCCTGCCTTCCAGAGAATGTGTAGTAGATCGTGCGTTGCTTGCTGACAGATTTCTTTTGTAACTGCTGCTATCAACAAGTCATCTACATATTGTAACAATACACACTCTCCTGGGATGGACTCGAAATCCAATAGATCTTGACTTAGGGCTGAACCAAATAGGGTAGGTGAATTTTTAAACCCTTGGGGCAGTCTTGTCCAAGTCATTTGGCGTTTTGAGCCCGTTACAGCGTTCTCCCACTGGAAAGCGAAAATACATTGACTTTCTGCGGCAATTCGGAGGCAAAAGAAGGCATCTTTGAGGTCTAAAACTGTGAAGTAAGTAGCCCCGCCCGGAATTAAAGCAAGCAGGTTATATGGATTGGGTACAACTGGATGTATGCTAACAACCGCATCATTGACTGCTCTTAAGTCCTGCACAGGTCGATACTCATCTGTGCCGGGCTTTTGAACAGGCAGCAATGGGGTGTTCCAGGGGGAAGTACAGAATTTTAGGATACCATACCGTATGAACTTATCCAGATAGGATTGGATGTTCTTCTTAGCCTTCTGCGGAATGTGATATTGTCTTAGGCTCACTGGATAAACCCCATGTTTCAGTTCAATTTTTATTGGTGGAATATTGCGGGCCAGTCCTGGTGGGTTGTTCTCTGCCCAAACTCCTGGTATGTTAAACAATGTCTCATCACTCCTAGGGTTTTGGCTAGTCAACACTGTATAAAGTCGCCACTCTTCTTCCTTTGGTACGGATAAAGTCATAATACCTGAAGGTCCATTAAACTTTAAAGATGTTGTTCCATCTGGTAGGAACGTAATCTGCGCTTGTAATTTGGATAGCATATCACGTCCCAGCAATTGGACTGGACATTCAGGCATATAAAGGAATTGGTGTTTTACTACGTGGCCTCCCAATGTACAGAGTCGACTTTTAAGAACCGGTCTTTCAGCACTTCTTCCAGTTGCTCCTATCACAGTAATAGTCCTTCCAGATGGAGGAGCAACTAGATTAGTCACCACTGAATGTTCAGCACCAGTGTCGATCATGAACGCACTCCTCTTTCCCCCTATTGATACATCGACCATAGGCTCCGCTCGACCAAGGGGGATGGAGCCCGGTCGGTATCAATAGTCCTCCATGACCGTGTCAGCCAATCCTACGAAGTCCCTACCTTCTCTATCGCGGGACCTTTGCGCTGCTGGAATATACCTATCTTCCCTAACACTTCCTCTGTTCCCATTACTCCCTCTATACCCATTACTCCCTCCGGGGCCTCCTCTACCTCTCGCTCTGCCTCTAAAGTTTCCGTAGCCTGCCCTGGGTTGGTCTCTCTCGTACTGCTCTCTTTGCGGACATTCGTTCCTCCAATGCCCTTCTTCCTTGCAATACGCACACTGATCCCTACTCAAAGGCTCCCTACTCCATCTATTATTGCCTCTATCTGGGCCCCGTTTATCTACGCCTGCGATCGCTACCGCTAGCATATCAGCCTTTTTACGCATCTTGCGCTCCTCCTCTTTCTTGCTTTCTGTTTCCCTATTCATATAGACCTTATTAGCTACCTCCATTAGTTGGGAGATTGACATACCTGCAAACCCTTCTAACTTTTGTAGCTTGCGCTTAATATCTCCGTAAGCTTGGCTGACAAAGGCGGAGTTAACCATTCGGGAATTGTCTGCGTCTTCCGGATTAAAGGGGGTGTACAAGCGGTACGCCTCCAATAATCGGTCATAAAAGACACTGGGCGCTTCATCGCTTTTCTGGATCACCTCAACTGTCTTCGACATGTTAATGGCTTTCTTTCCTCCGGCTTTCATGCCAGCAATTATAGCGTCTCTATAGGCTCTGAGTTGAACCATATCAGCACCATTTACGTTCCAATCGGGATCAGTGTTGGGATAATGTGTTGCGGCCCATGCTGCTGGATTAGCTTGATTCAAAGCACGGGCTCTATCTTCTAATGCTTTAATGGCTGCTTGATTTATTCTTGTCCTTTCCTCATTGTTAAATAAAGTCATTAGTAACTGCTGGCAATCAGCCCATGTCGGATTATGCGTCTGTACTATTGAGGTGAACAGATCAGTCATGGCTTGTGGTTTCTCAGTATACGAGGAATTATGGGTCTTCCAGTTTAAAAGGTCGGTAGTGGTGAAAGGGACATATACGAAGACAGGGTCAGCGTGTGCCATTTGACCTGCGGCATCGATATAAGCTGACCCGGGATTTAAGCGAAGAGGCATCTGATAGTGCTTTAATTGTTGGGCACCAGTCAACTGTCGGGTTTGGATGGGGCTACGTAGGGAAGCGTCAGTCATGGGTTCCGGTCGGGGAGATATAGGGTATGGGGATGTGGGAGGTTGGTTTTGGGAAAAGGTAGTGAATAGAACACTTCGGGCCGAGCTAGATGAAGCTTGACCGGAAGTCTGAAGTGGTGCCAAATCAGGATATTCGTTTCTAATGGGGGTGGGTTCTGGTTCCGGAAGGGGAGATTTAGTATGAGGGGGGGTGGATCCTGTACTGGAGGAGGAAGCGGAAGTGGATGAGGGTAATGAGGGAAGGGTTACAGGACTTCCTGTATTTGCGTCACTTCCTCTTACCGGAAAGTAAGGGGGCGGCAAAGGGATCTCGGACTCAGGGGGCGTGTCCAAAATGGGCCTAACACCAGTCCTAGTGGACGAACAAGTCCTAGCTACCATGAGGCGACACTGCTCCTCGTGGCATGTCCGGAGCCATTTTGGCGAGTCATTTACGGCCTGTCTCCAACAATCAATATAAGGAAACTGGCCGTAAAGTTCAGGCCTACCTGATACAGCCACGTGTAAGCGCTGTACCAGAGTTGGATCCAAACTGCCACGTGGCGGCCATGCCGCAACCAAAGTAGGCCACTCCCTAGTGCACAAAGTGACCAAACGTACAGGGGACATCTTAACCCCAAAATCACAAACTTTGAATCCCTTTTTAAAATTCTTAACCATACATCCTAAGGGATCCGGAATCGTTGACTGCGACGCACCCATATTTAACAGTGGAACGTCGTCGACAACGATTACTATACACGCGTACTATTCAACAGTCACACCCGTTTCCTCTGGCAACAGCACCACGTGGTACGGTTACCAAGTGAAACGTACACAATAACAATAAACACTCAGGGAATTCCCGTACACACACAGCTGCTACACCAGTCACTATATAATCAATATTATGCCCTTTGGCGTAACTACACAGTCACCCACGCTATAATTCTCTATATACGAATTACCCGTCTATAACACACCCCAGTAACATCGTCTTTTACAAATAGCGGTTACAGTACGGTTAGCATAGGTCAAAGCACAAGTTAAGGTCACAATACAATTATTAGTGGTTATGGTGTTAAACATGCAATGGACGACAATGATTAGTACTTATTATACAGTGTCAGTAAATATACAGGGTTATGGTACCGTGCACTATAATACAGCAACACACTATTAACACTCTCGCTAGACGGCTGAGCTCGCGCTATCTAACAAGATATACACTTTACTAAAACAATCGTTAACACATTTACAATTCCCAACTAAACTATTGGCCAGTACCTTGAATGGACTACCTAAAACTATATACACCCGTTTTGGTTAGCCACACTGCCCAATCACCACATATATATAGCGAGCTAGAGAACCGAATTTACACAGACGCCTCTTAGTCGCACTATACAACGAGCTAGAGAACCGAATTTACACAGGCGCCTCTTAGTCGTACTATCAAAAGTCTAGTGGGTTCCAAATTTACACGCCTTCCCACTTAGCCCAGATAGGATGAGAACTAGCGAACCGAATTTACACAGGCGCCGCTTAGTCTCCCGGTCCCTCCGACCTAGCGAACGTAATATACACCCTAGAACGCTAGTCTAGACAAGACACCGGTGTCCGGCTAGGGCTATTTACACCAGGACCCCGCCTGACTAACCAAATCAAACGGTCTGACTAAAGAGCGTTCGATCGAGCGGTGCGCCTTCGCTCCTTCCCTCCGACAGAGGGGGCAGATACAGATTCAAAAACCCCTTTGGGCCTACCGCACAATCGGTATACCCCTAGCGGGTCCTGCCGTCTAAAACAGCAGTTATCTTACCTCCTCGTTCCTGAACCTGAGTTCACACTCATCGACGGGGACACCCCAGCACTTCTCACGTAGAGGCCGATGATCTCCTGGACAACAGACCAGTGGCGCCGAGACGAAGGGAGGTCCACGCAGAAGTTCAGGGGTGCAGCCGTAGAGAACGTGGGCAAAGATAGACCGTCTCACGCCTCTGCCTCTCAGCTACCGTTGAACGATGAGCTTCCCGGCCAATGCACCAAATGATACCGGAGAAACTGACGGAAGCCAAGCACAGAGAGATGGACACAGGTTTCTTCAGGAAGGAAGAGATTCTTTATTGGATCACCGATCGGGACTCAGAGGGACTAGCGTCACCAAAATACAGCAAAGTCTGAGTACTGAATACATAGAGTACATTCCTTATATAGCACTGTAGCTCCTCCCACAATTAACTACACCCACACATACCCTTAACCTATTTAATGAATAGAGTCTAAACTCATCCATCCGGTCTAACCACGTGGCTCATCTGATACAAAGGAGAGGGACGCGTAATTCCAGTTCTTACATTCCTGCACCTGGTCAGTACAGTGATGACAGTATCTTAGCTACGTGTTATTAACTAACTGATACTACAAACACATATACATACATATGCCTTGTGGCAATCTTAGCCTGCTAAACTTGTATTTTACTGGAATTACATCACAGTACAGGGTCAAAGTTTACTCAATGATGACGAATAGGGGGCGGATCGAACCGCGCATGTGTTCGCCCGCCGTGGCGAACACGCTATGTTCGCCAGGAACTATTCGCCAGCGAACCGTTCGGTACATCACTAGTCAGTATGTCTATCAGTGTATGTGCCTATGTGTGTGTGTCAGAATGTCTTTCAGTGTATGTATCTGTGTGTCAGTATGTTTGTCATTGTATGTGCCTGTGTGTGTCAGTATGTTTATCAGTGTGCCTGTGTCAGTATGTATATCAGTGTATGTGCCACACACACACACACACACACACACTGGAAGACATACTGACACACATGCACACACACTGGAAGATACTGACACACACAGACACTTACACTATCAGACATACTGACACACACAGACACATACACTGTCAGACATACACACACAGACATACTGACACACAGACACATACACTGTCAGACATACTGACACACACAGACACATACACTGTCAGACATACTGACACACACAGACACATACACTGTCAGACATACTGACACACACAGACACATACACTGTCAGACATACTGACACACACAGACACATACACTGTCAGACATACTGACACACACAGACACATACACTGTCAGACATACTGACACACACAGACACATACAATGTCAGACATACTGACACACACAGACACATACACTGTCAGACATACTGACACACACAGACACATACACTGTCAGACATACTGACACACACAGACACATACACTGTCAGACATACTGACACACACAGGTACATACATAGATACACGGACAGACTAACTGACATACATGTAAAATTAAAATGTTAAGCCCACCCTCCAGTTTCCTACCTTTTCCTGGAGGGTGGCATCCCTGGGATCCAGTGTGCTGCCTGAGGATAATGTGAGTGAGGAGCCCCCACTGCCTCCTCCTCCCTCCCGTGCAGGTCCTTCTTCTCCCGCGCAGCAGCTCTTTATGGGAGGAAGTGACGCTCGGCACTCACTTCCTCCCAGTGCTGCCGAAAAGCAAGGGGCCCGGTCACGGTGTTAAAGGGCCACAGCGCCCGACCGCCCCCTGCTGGTACAAGCCCACTAGGTGGCCCTAAGTGCATGGGCCACCCGGTGGCACTTCTTGCAGTGCGGGGCCCGCCTAAAGTGACCGGGAAACATTTATTTTTTTTTAGGGCAGCGGGGCCCACGGGACAGCTGCCTTGGGCCCCAACAAGCCCTGCTTGCCATAGAACCTCCTCCTTTTCTGCATCCTCTATCTGTTATCCTAGTTTGTTGCAAAATTGGAAGCACTTCAGACTAGGGTTTTTGTAGCGTTCTTTTGGATCAACAGCAAAAACATATGTGAGGAAGGCTGAACTTGATGGACACAAGTCTCTTTTCAGCTATGTAACTATGTAACTATGTTGAAGTCTCAGGCATTCTCTTAGCAGTTTATCTTTGGGAGCGATCTTCATGATGTACTTGTGGATGCTCTGTGTTTCATGCAGGACTGTGGCCGTGACACTCATCAGGCCCGGACCTCCTTCCTTTCGGCTTCTATTCAGTCTCTTGGTGCTAGATTTCAGGTGGAATCCTCCATTCATAGTGAGTAGTTTCCTGGTCTTGACATCCATGGTGACCAGTTATTCTTTTGGCCAGTTTATTATACCAACTGGATCCTGGATGACTTGTAGGGCCAGAGAAGACAAGGGGAGGTAAACATTTCTGGCTGGCATGGGCTGATGTGGGAGGCAGGCGGCCAGGGAGTATTCTGAACTCTTCCCTGCTCAGCTCCCTCGCGTGTACCGCAGTGATGCCAGAGCTGGAATATGACGTCACTCCGGCATCACTAAGAGGCGCGAAAGGGAGCTGAACAGAAGGATCACTGCTCCCTCGCCGCCTCCACGCCTCCACTATGAGTCTGCCTGCCCGCGTGCCTGACAGTCCAGCCAGCAGCAGCCCCACTAGACCCCCAGGGAAGAAGCCACCAACATGTAAGCAAATAATTACCAAAAAATTACAAAAAAAAATGGGGTTATGAGTGTGTGTCTGATAGTGAGAGTGTGTGTGTGTGTGTGTCTGGTAGTGAAAGAGTGTGTGTCTGATAGTGAAAGAGTGTGTTTTTCTGTTAGTATGTGTGTCAGTTAGAGTGTGTGTGTGTGTCTGTTGGTGAGTGTTAGTATGTCTGTTAGTGAGAGTGTGTGTCTGTTAGTGAGTGTTTGTGTCTGTCAAAGAGTGTGTGTCAGTGAGAGTGTGTATGTCTGTTAGTGAATGTGTATGTCAACCAGTGTATGTATGGGTGTCTGTCACTGAGAGTGTGTATCTGTCAGTCAGTGTGTATGTCTGTTAGTGAATGTGTGTCTCTGACACTGAGTGTATATGTGTCTGTCAGTGAGTGTGTATGTGTGTCTGTCAATGAATGCGTGTGTCAGTTAGTGTGTCTGTTGGTAAATTTGAGTGTGCATGTCTGTTTGTCAGTGAGTGTATGTTTCAGTGAAGGTGTGTGTTGGTTACACAGTGTGTGTGACAATGACTGTGTATCTGTCAGTGTATGCATCAGTGAAGGCGTGTGTCTGTTAGGCAACAAGCGTGTTGGTTTTTAACAGGAAGTGAAATTTTGAAGGGGGGGGTGTCTGAGTTTTGTCATGCTTAGGGCAGCATAAAACCAGAATGCACAACTGGATTTCAGTCTGTTTTAATCTGTAATGATTGTTAATCCGGTTAACTATGTCAGCTACTTCTTGACCCCATGTTACCACTGCAGATTAATTATATTGCCAGCTGCAAAGCCAATAAGGAGTCTATCAGTATCTTTATGCTTTAACCCTGTGTACACTGTGTGCCGAAAGCTAATGGAGTAGCTGACATTTTTCATAACAGCAGCAAAATTTAATAGAAAGCTAGAGTTATATTCTATTGTACAACTACCACAATACTATTCTAGTTGGGGATCTATCATTTGCCCATCCTTGCTGGGTTGTATTTGTGAGCATTGTTTGTGCATTTTTTTTAGGCGTGTTTTTGTATACAGTGTGTGCATGTAGGGGTGTATTTGTATGTATTATTGCCATTGGAATGCAGTGGTGTACTTGTATGTAATATTTCCGTTTGAGTGCTGAGGTGTGTTTGGATGTAGTGTTGGCTTTTAAATGTGGATGTATATTTGTGTGTAGTATTGGTGTTTGAGAGAAGAGGTATGATTGTATTTAATTTTGGAGTTTGAATGCAGGAATGTGTTTTTTTTAATGCAATCTTTGTGTTTAATTGCAGGGGTGTGTTCGTATGTTGTGTTGGTGTTTGATTGATGGGATGTATGCACATATATTGCCACATACTTACACAGATATACATACACATTAACACACATACACACACATTGACATGCACAATGACACATACACACTTATAAATACACAGATGCACACACCTTGACACACAGATGCACACACTGGCACATACACACGCTGACACACAGATACACACTGGCACATACATACATACACACTCTGATACACACACTGACACACATCTTGACACACAGATGCACATATTAAACCAAAAAGTTGGTGTTTAAACCAATGTATAAAAACTTTGAAATTCTTATTTATAGCAATTTTCTTGAATGAATGTCCTTGAACCTTGCGTGCAAACAGGGATGTTTTTGTCACGAGGCAAACAAGGCATTTGCTTTCCAGGGGACAGCAAAAAACGCTGCCCCCAAATGCCCAGGCAAATACCTTCTTAGCCTGGTGGCATTCGGCTAACTAAAAATCCAGACGGGCGGGCGGCACTTGCGAGGTCATATTCCGGCTCCCTGCATCACTCTGTGGCGCGCGAGGGAGCTGAGCAGAGACAGCTCACAAATCGGTGCTCCCTTGCCGGCGCTGCGCGCCTGGATTACAATTAGCCGCCCAAGTGCCTGCATGCCTCCCTCCCTGCAAGAAGACCCACTGGTAGGGAGGCTGGGTGGATTTAAACTAAAATAGAAAAAGTCATCTTTATTAATTAATGTTTGACGGGGGTGGGTTGTGTGTCTGGCTGTTAGTGTGTGTGTGTGTGTATGTGTGTGTGTGTATGTCAGTGTGTGTGTGTCTGAGTGATTGTGTGTGTCTTGCTGTCAGTGTGTGTGTGTCTGAGTGATTGTGTGTGTCCCACAGTAGGTGGGTTAATGTCACGGCCATGGCCCCAGTGGTTGTAGATCTTTTATGACTTGTATGTGTTCGCTCTATAGCAGGGTTACAAGTCACTACTGGTGGAATCTAAGCGGTGTTTTCTTTTCTCTCTGAATTGCAGCAGCTGTTCAGGTGATGTATTCAGGGCAAATTGTATTTATCCAATTATATTGAGAGCTCTGTCAGTCTTTGGCATAAGAGTGGATACAGTGTTATGTGATAGCTTGCTACAAGTTTTGTCTTGTTTTGTGTGGTTTGATTCAAAAATAAAACTAGACAAAGTAACTTCATCTGTGGTTTTATATAAACAGATACATTTTGGTTTAACGTTGGCACAGTCCAGGAAACTAACGCAGTATTATAATGCAAGTTATAATTTTAGGTTTAATGAATGGGTGAAATTAATTAATTGATTGTTGATTCGTTCCCTTTTTGTGTCTGAATGATAAAAATATCTATATAGCATGGAGGGTGTTACTAAAGACTTTTATAAAACATACCTCACAAAATTGTAAGTTATGCAACCAGGATGGGGGTGTGGCCCCCCGATGCGCCGGCGTCACTGGTGATTAGATTCACTTCACCAGCGATGCCCATAATGGGCAGATCTACTCAGAAAGGGGCATTACAGGAAGCCTGGACAGCCCCTTACAAACAGGACCATGCAGGGTACAAGGCACTCTCTGCATGGTGGATGGTCCTAGTACCCACTGCACAGCGCAAGTGCGTCTAATGGTGTGCTCGAGCTGTGTGACTGCTTGATAACTGACTGGTCAACTTTGCAAAATATGTAGACTTTCAATCAAATCGCCATTACGCCGTTAGTAACTTTAGTAACTTTAAATGCGGAGGATCACCAAACTTTAACAAAAACAAAACTTTAACTAATGTGGGAAGGCAGGACAGAAGCCTGAAAGTAGGAATATTCCGCTGAAAAACTACTTTTGGGAGGCATGCAGAAGTCTCAATTTCTTTCAAACCTTTAGTTAAACCCCTCAAGCACTTCCTTCACTGGTGACTGGATTGTTTGTTTAAGCTGTAGCCTTTGGCTGTCTTTCTTATTTGATTGGTACAGGTAACTGAACAATATGTTGGAACAAATCTAAATTACATACAGGATAATTATAGCACATCACTATATTGCAAACTGGTAATATGTGTAGGTTGGATGTCAAGCTGGTCTTAAAGGAAGACTGTAAATCATAAAGCTCATCAGCTTTCTGTATAGTGACTTTTACTGAAAACAGATCTATGGGAAACTCCAAATCTAGTTTTTTTTTTTTTAACACTCTCTTCTCTGGAGTTAGCTTGAGTGGTACGGTTCTACCCCTTGCAATTGTAATTCCCTATGGTACTTCTTGGATGTGAAATAATTCATGAGGGAACCGGAAGGGGTCAAGCTTGAATTTGAAAATCGAAGCTTATTGAGAATCTCATCAGGGGATGTTCAACAGACTATACCAGAACTTCCTGCTGCAACGGCAGAGATTGTGTCGAGAAATATGGCATCAAGCAGGCTGGTCAACAGTCATGGCATGGATGGCCAATTAGAGAGGTCTCTCGCTATGGACATCCATTGATGCCACTGGGCTGTGTAGGGCTTGACAACTTTGCTTTCAACCTAGGAGCCAGCTTAAAAGGTTAGGAGACATTTTTTTTCTCAACAACAAAAATACAATTCTTAAAGGGACACTATAGTCACCAGAACTACTACAGCTTAATGTAGTGGCTCTGGTCTCTATAGATTGTCCCTGTAGGCCTTTCAATGTAAACTCCACCTTTTCAGAGAAAGGGCAGTGTTCACATTGCTGCCTAGTAACACCACTAGTGGCCGTCACTCAAATGGCCACTAAAGTGTCTCCTATCTCAGTGCTGCAAATGTGCAGCACCTACATTCAGCGTCATCACACTCTGCATGGAGGCCCTGAATGTTCCCCATAGAGATGCACTTATTTATTGCATCTCTATGAGGAGATGCTGATTGGTAATTGATCATCTCAGCTATTGAGCAGGGCAAGCTGCAGAGAGACCGGCACAGTTTTGGAAAAAAGGTTAGTAAGAACACCATTCCCAAGCAATCAGAGGAGGCTGGTAACCTAAACACACACACTCATAGACAGACAGATACACACACATTCATGGACAGACAAACACACAGACAGACACACACAGACCACATAAAAGAGGTGAAAACGTGCCCACAGTGATTATTTTTGTCTCCTGTAGTTTAAAAACCTATATGACATAAAAATGAAATATCAAGTGCAACATGAATGTACAAAAATAGATTGGGGAGGGGGTGTTGGAAAAACTCAGTCTTTAGAACCTATACATTGGCTCTAAACTGTGGAGGCTTCAAACAGAAACATTGCTTTAGATAAATACAGGGAGTGCAGAATTTTTAGGCAAATGAGTATTTTGACCACATCTTCCTCTTTATGCATGTTGTCTTACTCCAAGCTGTATAGGCACGAAAGCCTACTACCAATTAAGCATATTAGGTGATGTGCATCTCTGTAATGAGAAGGGGTGTGGTCTAATGACATCAACACCCTATATCAGGTGTGCATAATTATTAGGCAACTTCCTTTCCTTTGACAAAATGGGTCAAAAGAAGGACTTGACAGGCTCAGAAAAGTCAAAAATAGTGAGATATCTTGCAGAGGGATGCAGCACTCTGAAAATTGCAAAGCTTCTGAAGCGTGATCATCGAACAATCAAGCGTTTCATTCAAAATAGTCAACAGGGTCGCAAGAAGCGTGTGGAGAAACCAAGGCGCAAAATAACTGCCCATGAACTGAGAAAAGTCAAGAGTGCAGCTGCCAAGATGCCACTTTCCACCAGTTTGGCCATATTTCAGAGCTGCAACATCACTGGAGTGCCCAAAAGCACAAGGTGTGCAATACTCAGAGACATGGCCAAGGTAAGAAAGGCTGAAAGACGACCACCACTGAACAAGACACACAAGCTGAAACGTCAAGACTGGGCCAAGAAATATCTCAAGACTGATTTTTCTAAGGTTTTATGGACTGATGAAATGAGAGTGAGTCTTGATGGGCCAGATGGATGGATTGGTAAAGGGCAGAGAGCTCCAGTCTGACTCAGACGCCAGCAAGGTGGAGGTGGAGTACTGGTTTGGGCTGGTATCATCAAAGATGAGCTTGTGGGGCCTTTTCGGGTTGAGGATGGAGTCAAGCTCAACTCCCAGTCCTACTGCTAGTTTCTGGAAGACACCTTCTTCAAGCAGTGGTACAGGAAGAAGTCTGCATCCTTCAAGAAAAACATGATTTTCATGCAGGACAATGCTCCATCACACGCGTCCAAGTACTCCACAGCGTGGCTGGCAAGAAAGGGTATAAAAGAAGAAAATCTAATGACATGGCCTCCTTGTTCACCTGATCTGAACCCCATTGAGAACCTGTGGTCCATCATCAAATGTGAGATTTACAAGGAGGGAAAACAGTACACCTCTCTGAACAGTGTCTGGGAGGCTGTGGTTGCTGCTGCACGCAATGTTGATGGTGAACAGATCAAAACACTGACAGAATCCATGGATGGCAGGCTTTTGAGTGTCCTTGCAAAGAAAGGTGCCTATATTGGTCATTGATTTGTTTTTGTTATGTTTTTGAATGTCAGAAATGTATATTTGTGAATGTTGAGATGTTATATTGGTTTCACTGGTAAAAATAAATAATTGAAATGGGTATATATTTTTTGTTAAGTTGCCTAATAATTATGCACAGTAATAGTCACCTGCACACACAGATGTCCCCCTAAAATAGCTATAACTAAAAACAAACTAAAAACTACTTCCAAAAATATTCAGCTTTGATATTAATGAGTTTTTTGGGTTCATTGAGAACATGGTTGTTGTTCAATAATAAAATTAATCCTCAAAAACACAACTTGCCTAATAATTCTGCACTCCCTGTATAGGTCCCAGAGAGAGACTTGCAGTTACACCTAAACTGAGGTTCCGATGGTAGCAGCATAAAATATCAGGAAACGGGGAGGAGGAGGGAGGGAACGGGCCGACCAGTCCCAGGCACCAGGGCTAAATTTTTTCTGACCATTGTGACCTGGCTCCTGGAATTTGTCGAGCCCTGGTGGAGACACACATTACGCACAATGCGTCACGGAAGAAAAGATACTCTGGTCCTGACAAAGTTCAAAGGCGAACAAAACACGTAGACTATCACCGCTCTTAGATGTATTTAATTGACTTCTGTTGTGGACTGGAGCTGGCATCAGCAGTACAATCGTTCTATTGCAATTACTGCTGATCACCTGTGAGATCTCCTATCTCTGTATATTGTACTACATCATAGGGTTATGTGTTTGCTGCTGTTCACGCGGACAGTTTGATTGTTGGACATATTTTGCTACATGTTCTCTGCTGTACTTTATTGGATACATGATCTATATCATCTCTGCCTTCAGGATCTTTGAGCAATATGCCCCCGAAGGACTGGTAACACATTTTCATTATCAGAATGTTACTTTGCACTCAGAAGGATTTTGGGCAATCAGTCATTAAACCTCTTGTAATAGCTAGTTTCTCTCCACATGCCGTTTTTTTTCTCTACTAGGAGGTTTATGTTTTTACGTGTATTCTAAGTGTATCAGTTTTTATATGATAAGTGCACTTTTTTTTATAAATGTTCTTATCTCACATAGCAGTCTATGTTCGAGAGTGGTGACTCACGGTATTTGATAATTTAGCAGTCCTTGAGAATTGTATTTATTTATAGCTTTTCAATAAATATTACTATTTTCTAAGTACTTTTGTTTTGCTTCCTCCATTCTTTAATATAAGTATAGTGGAAGAAAGAGGCCGCTTTTCATTTGTTTTGACATGGTCCATTTGCACTTTGTGTTCAACCCTTAAAAGAGAACCGAGGGGCTCTGTAGACAGGAAACACCTGTTGTACCCATTGAGATCTGTTTCCGGGTACACATCCAGTGGGCTTAATGTAGGATTCCTGGCACATGATGTTCTGTATGAAAGACACCTTATGGCTTTGTAGAAATGATATGGTCTATTGAGCAAGCAGTAGACTGTTGCATGCTGATTCGAAGCATGCTCAGAGACTATGCCATCAATGATTGCCTCGGAGAACACACAGAGGATTGAGACATACCCCCTCGGCCTCAAAACCTTTTGCTTGGTTTTACTTCTTTCAACCCCACTAAAATATACTTTATTTCCCATCCCTTTCCCCTGATCAGGGGTAAGTAGGCACTAATAAACAGGTTTTACGTGGTGGAGTACCATAGTGGGGATTATTTATATAGAGTTTTTATTTTACAGCAATAAAGCATGCAGAAAAATGTGGTCGATCTGGCAACACTGTTTAGGGCCTGGTAGGAAAAGGACGATCCGGCCAAAGTAGTTAAAGAAAATCTTGACAGAATTATATTTCCTATCATGAATAAATGGCAAATTAACTATAAGTTACACTACAATGAGATGAGTTTGTTATTGGTGCAGAGTGCCACACCCTGCAAACAGTTTTCTCACGCAACCCAAATCCAACTCCTGTTCTGCATCTGACATAACTTTCCTTCAGAGCAATCCACCTATCGTTGCCATATCATTGCATGGGATTGTTACCCGAAACGGTTCCCCTATTTACTACTATAACATCTTAAAGCATAGGATTTAGCAGGGCTAACCATACAGATATCTTTAGCCATTATTATTATTATTATGTTATTTATATAGCGCCATCAAATTCCACAGCGCTTTACAATGGGTGGACGAACAGACATGTAGTTGTGTAAAATAAATAAATAGAAGTGGCGCTTAAGGATAAAGATAGTGAATGGTGCTGCTATACCCAAGTATATTGCCACTACATATACTTAGAAAGAATACAGTAAGACATAAAAAGGTAAAAGCGCACACATAAGAAAGGAGGTAGTTACCTGATGTATAATATAATGTATAGTAAAAGGTATATATACCTTGACACTCCTGGCTCCTGACTCCAACTTTCCAACAGATGGTTATTCAGATAAGTGGAGAATTCACTTGAAGGGAGGAGGAAATTCGTATGTCCGTATTTGAGTGACATAAAAGCTGTATAAGTCCCAAGCCTACTTCTACGGCTCAGAAAAGTGTGAGTGATTTCAGCTCAAAATTTCCACTTTATTGTAAACTATATACAGATTACACTATGTTTTGTTTTGTGCTTATATTTTCTGTATAGGCATTTTTGTTTGAATACAATACTTCATACATTTGCTGTATAAAAGGAGGAGAGATCAGACATGCAGTTGTAACCAGACAAGTTGGACACACAGGAACAGAGGGGTTGAGGGCCCTGCTCAATGAGCTTACATGCTAAAGGGAGTGGGGTAAAATGACACAAAGGTAAGGATAGTATTAGACTAGTATTAGACTAGTGACAGTTGCAGAAGAGGAATCAGTCAGGAGCTATTAACAGTTTAATTGATACGCTTTTAAGAAGTGGGTTTTTAACAATTTTTTAAAGGAGTGGAAACTGGGTGAGCATCTAACGGAGGAGGGAAGCGAGTTCCACAGGAACGGTGCAGCCCTCGAGAAATCGAGAAAGCCATAATATTATAAAGTTAGTAAGAGTTCCTCTATTTAAAATATATAAATAATTGAAAATACAATATAAAATAGGGATTGTCTTGGAAGCAATTAAGCTTTGTCTTTTTAAATATTTTATTAAATAAAAATATAAATTTAGACATATAAAAACGTAATAATCCATTACAATAATTTAAAGCAGAGTTTCTAAGATTAAAGTAAATGCTTGCAATATCAGTAAAATAGAATAACATACCCTCTTGAAGATGTCAACCTCTCTCTCAGACATGATAAATTGGAGCAGTGTCTCTGTCTCCAAAATCTCTCCTCTATATCCTAACATTAATAAGTACACATGATGTGGGAAATTCCCTGACTTGGGGAATTCCACTAATCTAGGACGTCCTAAAGTCTGAACACCCCATTTGCTGCATATGAGTAAGAGGTGATTTATTAAAGAAACATTGTATGAAACAATATGTTCCATTTCTAACAATTTGCCAGTTTGCAATATCTCTTAAAGATAAAGTACACAGTTTAAGAAATACAACTTTTCATTCTAAAACTTTAAATATTTGCATATGCCCATAACAGGATAATATGGAAATTCACATTTAAATGCGCCAAACAGCAGCAGAGATGCCGAGCTTTCAGTGCCAAGAGAGCAAAATGTAGAAATGTATGTTTTATACCACTTAAAAGCCTGGACACAAACTGGGAGAATGATGCACGAAGACCCTTGCATCATTATGTCTACAGTGAGCTATAGAGGTTATAGTGCTTGCCTCTAACTTCAAAATGACTTGACGAGAGTGTACATTTTTTTCCAATAGAATAGACTTTTGGCCCTTGTTTTTTCTCTCAACGTTTTCTTTACTTTAGACTGCTGTATGGCGACCTCACATGGCTGCAACTGACATTACACACTGCAAATGAATGCTCTTCTCTACTAAGGAAATGCTTTTGTTCCGGGTTTCTCAGGATTCTGATTTTGAAGTCAAATTCCAGGATGAGCTCTGCTTTTTTTAAAAAATTTATATTTCTATTTGGAATTGGCCTAGCTATGTAAAGTACAAGTAGCATAACATTGGCTTATGTAGTAGGACCACCAACACACACGTAATAAAATATATCTTCCATTAAAGCATATCATCAAGTGGTTACAAGTAATGCAGAATATATAAGGATACAGAAGAAGAGGATAAAAATAAGTGGAACTGTAGTCACCACCAAGGGAGCTGCTGGGGACAAGGTTGACTCAGGCTAAAGCCCTGAGTGAGTTCATGAGAAGACTTGGGTGTTATATTTGCAGCCATTTATTATGAGTCCTGAGTCTCCTGTTCCATGACTGGCTAGTTAGCCATGGAGAAGGAGGCTGAGTGTGTTCAGTTCATCACTAAAATCCATTCATTCCACAGTCATAGGCCATGCCGGATCTTCCCTGATGATACAATGACTCTGAAAAGATTGATGTACTCAGATGCCCTGGTTGATACATTTGCAGGCTGTGTTGTTGGCTCATGTGTAAAATTGTTGCCATTTTTATTATTTTGGGTAGGATAACCGGGTATATAAGAATAACCTTATATCAAATGGCAAAAAATCATCACACAGGTACTTGTTGCTTCTGTGTCTTTATTTTAAAGGAGCACTATATGGTCAGGAACACAAACATGTATTCCCGACCCTGTAGTGTTAAAGCCACAATCTAGCCCCCTTGACCCCCTTTGTCTCTGTAACGATACTAAAACCCTACTTGTATTCAAGTCGGAAGCTGCTGCCTCTGCCTGTGAACTTCCTCTGACCCAGTGGCGTACTAAGGGGGGGGCGGTCCGCCCATGGGCGTAGGAACCCAAAAAAATCTGGGGGGGATAGCATTTTTACTCGCCGGGTATATTCTTATTCCATAAACTAGGAGTTGTTTATCCCATTGTACAGCGCTACGGAATTTGCAGTCGCTATATAAATGATTAAATAATAACATTAAAGGGTCACTACAAGGAAGGGGTTTTACTTACCCGTATACAGCGCCGGGATCCTCCTGATTAGAACCACCCCTACCCTTCCCATGAATATTAGAACCACCCATACCCCTTCCATGCACAAAAGAACCCCACCTACCCCTCACCACGCATTTTAACCCCCTACCCCTTCCATGCATATTAGTACCCCCCTAACCACTTCCATGCATATTAGTACCCCCTAACCACTTCCATGCATATTAGTACCCCCTAACCCCTTCCATGCATATTATAACCCACCCTACCTCTTACATTCATATTAGTACTCCCCTAACCCCTTCCAATAATTTTTCTACCTCCCCCCTCCTCCCATCCATATTAGTAGCCCCCCTAAACCCTTCCAATTATTTTTCTACCTACCCCTCTCCCCTATCCTTACTAGTAGCCCCCCTAACCCTTTTCAATTATTTTTCTGCCATGTTAACTAACGCCAGTGCTGGAGTGCCGCCGTGTTTACATTAAAAGGTCTGCAGGGACAGGCTATAGACACCAGAACCACTACATTAAGCTGCAGTGCTTCTGGGGACTATAGTGTTTCTTTAATGTGAGGTAAATTAGAGATTAGTGCCACAAATAATATGCTAGATTGCCTACTTACAACCAGATGAGGATGATGATGGGCTCTAGCTGCAGTCTGGCTCCACTGGTCTGGTGTAGAACAGGCTCTCTGGAGGCTGTTTGTAACTGTGGTCCCAAAAATCAATGTTCTGTGAGAACGGGAATCAGCTCCATTTTTTGGGGGCCCTTTACACAGCTCAAGGTCTGGGTTCCAGGGTCCACCTTCACGTTCCACCAATGAGTTTGTTCACAGGGGGTGGAGTGTGTAGGGGATGTCCTGATATGTGTGTAAAGAATGCATTGTGTGAATCTGTGTTTGTATGTGTAAGGGCTGCAAGGTGTGATTCTGTGTATGTACGGGATGCAGTGTGTGCGTCTGTAAGGGGTGCATTGAGTGTGTGTACGGGGTGCATTGAGTGTGTGTAAGGAATGCATTGTGTGTTTCTGTGTGTGTAAGGATTGCATGATTGTGTGTTTGTGTGTGTGTGCACGGGTGCATTGAGTGTGTGTAAGGATGAATTGTGTAGCCCCATGTAGCTAGAGCGCAGCTAAGCGGAAAAAGGCCTTGACAGGGGTTAGGAGGCGGGCTTAGGAGGAAGTAAGCGAGGGTTGGAATTATGGGTAAGTGGGATTGGCTATTTAAATGAGCAGCCATTTTAGGTGAGTCATTCTAACTTCCTACCTGGTCGAGTTTGTGTTCACCTCGGTGTGCGCGGACTTCGCTTGGTTGGATTTTCTTTGTCTCCTCTGCAGGACCAATGGACGACGTGGAGCGATTGCTGGAGGGGATCAGGTCGGCTGCACGGCATCAGGGTGTGGACTGGCTACGGGCACAGCTCGGCCCTGCCCTGGCGGAGGCGGCGGATCGGGACGGCGATGGCGGGAGACCGGTCCGGGCCCGGAGGCCCCCGAGGAGGCTAAGCCCGGGCGAGGGGCCCGGTGAAGTGGTACCCGGTAGCAGTGGAGTTCCAGTTCCGACCGGCAGCAGGCCCGGGAGCCGCGTGGTCGAGGCCTTGCCTCCCCGTGTGCGGACGGAGCCTCGGATGTGCACTAGGCGGCAAAGGGATATCGTGGACGGGGGCGCGGCTGCTAGCAGGTCGGAGGCGGCCGGGCGGCCCCCTGGTGCTTCGAGACCCACGGAGGGGAGGCCCAGGAGGGCTTCCCCCCCTTCGGACAGCGGAGACGATGAGGAGGCTGGATCCGGGAGACCACATGGCAGGCATCAGGCAAGTGCAGAGGGCTCAGGTCGGGGCCCTCTTGGCGGGAAGGTTGTTCGGGGGAGCTCTGCCACTGGGGGGGGCGGGAGTAAGCCGGTTGGGGGTACACAGGCCTTAGTGGGAAAGGGGGAGGGCCCTGGGGCCCCGAAGAGAAAATGTGGCTCTAAAGGAGTAAGTTCTAAGGGTGGTAGGGGTTCCCGGGAGGGGGCCAGGTCAGACAGAGGGTCTCCCGTAGGGGTGGTGGGTAGTTCGGGGCCATCGGGGTCTGGCAAGCAAGGGGTCAGAGGTAAAGGGGTGGGGGAGGGGGTTTCGGAGGTAGCTAGGCAAGGGCGTAGGGTAGGCCGGGAGTCGGGTCTTTCCGTAGTGGAGGGGCGCAGGGGGGGCCCGGGTTCCAGGAGTGGTGGTGACAGTCCCTCGCCCGTTAGATCTCTGGGGTCCCGGGATGCTCGGGGGCGGTCGGGTCGGCGCTGCTCCCCCTCGGATAGCTCAGCAGGGGAAGGTGCGGCAGCCCCTCGGTATGGACAGCAGGGGCGGCTTGCTGGTAGAGACGGGAGGAGTCGTAGCCCCAGGGGTTCCCGGGTGCCACGTGGTGGTAGAGGTCAGCGGGAGGCTTCGGTGCAGAGCAGGCGCTCCCGGGGTCGGGACGGGAGGGGAGTGGATGTTCGTTACCCCCTACCCAGGACTTCTTCTCCTTGTCCTAGATTTCGGAGCCGTTCTGCTTCCTCACAGGCTGGGCACCGGGTGGGCTCCCCGGTCGGCGAGATGGCGGCGGAAGTTCCTCTTCCCGGACGTCAGGCGATCTGTACTGCAGCCCCCACCGCTCCGGTGTCGGGGGGCTTGGCCGGTGAGTCCAGTGGGTCACTACACTCTAGCGCACTAGTTACCACACTTCAGGCACTACTCCACTCATTGGGGGCGGGGGGTGACACTAGCGGCGTTGGTCAGGTGTGGGCTCCGGGTGCAGTGGCTTCAGGTTCTCGGATCCGGGATTCCGCGGGGCCTAGTTCGGGCGGGGATTTGGTGGTGCCGCAGGACGTAGGGGAGATTGGGAGCGAAAGGGCTGAGTTGTCCGGGGGTATCCCCGACGCGGCTAGGCAGCACGCGTACGTATCTTTTGCGGGCCCACTGGGGGTCCATTTGAAACAGGACGTGAAGGATAAGATTTGGAAGGGCGAGTTCTGTGAGATTTTCTCCCTCCTCCCGTTAGAGGACTTCATTGACCTCAAGGAGGAGGATAAGAAGGATGAGAAAAAGGAGGAGGAGGAGAAGAGGAAGCGGTACCGCAAGATACCGAAGTCCTTCGGTAATTGGTTGCGGGCTTTTTGTGTGCTGGCTAGCGTGCTCGGCGAGAAATCGCCGGGGTTGTGCTCGTCTTTGTTCTGCTATTTGGATGGCATTTGGGAGGCGTACCGGACTTACGGGGGTTGGCCTGGTGGAGGTACGACGAGCAGTTTCGGCAGCGGCTGGCGGCTAACCCGGGTATGCGGTGGGACCAAATGGACCTGCCGCTCTGGATGAAGCTAATGATGGCGCAAAAAGCGCAGCCCTTTCAGAGCTCGGCCGGCGCCAGGGGGCAGTCCGCCTCGTCGGCCACCTTACAAAAGGGCTTATGCTGGCTCTATAACGAGGGCCAATGCAAATGGGGAGCCTCCTGTCGTTTCAAGCATGAGTGCTCCGGCTGCGGGGGAGCTCATGGGCTCAACCGCTGCTTTAAGAAGGGTAAGTCCGGAGGCGCCGGCGCGGCTGTCGCGCCGGGGGGAGGGGGTGCATCCGCTTCCCCTGGGCCTAACCCCAGTGAAGCTAAGCGCGATGGAGCCGTGGCTAGGCCGCTACGGTAACAGGGCGGACGCTGCGGTGCTCCTGGCGGGGTTTGCGGTGGGGTTCTTTATTCCGTTTCAGGAGCGACGAGGGGGTCAAGGGAGGCTGCGCAACCTGAAGTCCGTGGCGGACTTCCCGGATGTGGTTAGGGAAAAGCTGGGCAAAGAAATCGGACTGGGCCGCATGGCAGGCCCGTTTGTAGTGCCTCCGCTGGAGGGCCTGCGGGTTTCCCCACTTGGGGTGGTCCCCAAGAAGGAGCCGGGTAAATTTAGACTCATTCACCATCTATCATACCCGAAAGGGGAGTCGGTGAATGACGGTATTCATAAGGAATTGTGCTCGGTGTCATATGCATCTTTCGACCGGGCGGTCGATTTGGTCCGGCGGGCCGGGCATGGGGCCCTGATGGCTAAGGTGGACATCGAGGCCGCGTTCCGGCTGCTACCGGTCCACCGGGACTGTCATCACCTGCTGGGGTGTTTCTTTGAAGGGGCCTACTTCGTGGACTTGTGTCTGCCCATGGGCTGTTCCATTTCGTGCTCCTATTTTGAGAAATTCAGCACTTTTCTCGAATGGGTGATACGGGTGGAAGCGGGGAGTCGTCTTATTGTACATTATCTAGATGATTTTCTGTGTGTGGGACCGGCCGGTTCCCTGGATTGCCTGCGTCTGCTGCGGACGGTTGAGTGGGTGACGGGCAAATTCGGGGTTCCGCTGGCGGCGGATAAGACCGAGGGCCCGACCACGTGTCTGAGTTTTCTAGGTCTGGAGATTGACTCTGGGAGGGGAGAATGTCGGCTGCCCCAGGATAAGCTGGCAAGGCTTCGGGGGGCGGTGGCTGCCGTTGCTGGGGCACGCAAGGTGACTCTGGTGCAGCTACAGTCTTTGATTGGGTTGCTCAATTTTGCGTGTCGGGTCATCCCGATGGGAAGGGTGTTTAGTCGCAGCTTGTCGGCCGCTACCGCGGGGGTTAGATCCCCGCACCATTTCGTACGGGTGTCGGCGGCCATGCGAGCGGACTTGGGCATCTGGGATGCCTTCTTGCGGGATTTTAATGGGACGGTGTTGTTCCGGCAGGAGGGCCAGTCGTCGGCCGAGCTGGAGCTTTTTACGGATGCTTCGGGCAGTATAGGCTTTGGGGCATATTTCGGGGGCTCCTGGTGTGCGGAGCGGTGGCCGGACTCTTGGGGTTCGAGCCCTCTTATGCGCAACTTGGCTTTCTTGGAGTTGTTCCCGTTGGTCGTTGCAGTAGCGTTGTGGGGTGACAGGCTGCGTGATCGGAAAGTGGTATTTTTCTCGGATAACATGGCGGTGGTTCACGCGGTGAATCGCCAGTCGGCGGCCTCAAAGCCGGTGGTTCAGCTGCTTAGGCGACTGGTATTGCTGTGTATGTCCCGAAATGTTGTTTTTCGCGCGCGCCATGTTCCCGGCTATTTGAATGAGGTGGCTGATGCTCTATCTCGTTTTCAGTGGTCCCGTTTCTGGCTGGCGGCGCCGGGGGCATCGAAGGAAGGGCTGGCTTGCCCGGACGAGATTTGGCAGCTGGGGGCGTCCTGCTTGGAGGACTCGTGAAGGCTTCTCTGGCACCGGCCACGTGGGCCTCGTACAGTAAGGTTTGGGGCTTGTGGGAACGGTCACTGGAGGGGTTGGCCATGGACAGCGGGGAGGCCCTGCGGGACGCTTTCTTGTGGTACACCTGTCAGTTGCTGACAAAAGGGCCGTCCCCTGCCATGGTGGACAGATCCATGGCGGCTATGGCGTTTTGGTTTCGGTGGCATGGGAAGGAGGACTTTACCAAGACCTTCGTCATCAGGCAAGCCCTGAAGGGTTATCGCAAGGGGCGCAGGGCGCCGGATACCAGGCGCCCGGTGTCGGTGCGGCTGCTGGGGGACTTGGTGGGTATATTGCATGAGGTTTGTTTTGATGGGTTTGAGGCTTTGCTGTTCAAAGTAGCGTTTGTTTTGGCGTTCTTTGGGGCATTCCGAATAGGGGAATTGGTGAGTGCTAGTAAACTGGCGCAAGGGGGCCTGCAATTGTCGGGGGTCCGTATCCTGGATAGGAGGGTGGTGATGCACCTTGGCAGGTCCAAAACGGACGTCCGCGGCGTGGGCCGGGACGTGACACTGGGGGCCTTGCCAGGCTCTGCTTTGTGCCCGGTGGCTGCTACGGTGGAGTATCTGGCGCGGAGGCCAGCGGTGGGGGGCTCCTTATTGGTGCATGCTGACGGATCGTCCCTTTCTCGGTTCCAGTTCACGAAAGTTTTTCGGTTGGGCTTGGGCAGGTTGGGGCTTCAAGCTGCACGATTTGGGACGCACTCGTTCCGTATTGGGGCGGCCACGGAGGCCGCACGGTTGGGATTGGGGGACGAGGTGGTGAAGAGGATCGGGAGGTGGGAATCGGTAAGATTCCGCTTCTATGTCCGGTTGGGTCTATTGGATTAATGGCATGGGACTGTTTCGTAATTCAAAAAGAAAAAAAAAAAAAAAAAAAAAAGGTAGAACCATCAAATTCAAATGGTTTTGTGTTATGATGTGAGGGTTAATGGCTATGTTGGGTTGTTTCGCTATGTTGGTAGGTGATGGGGTAGGGGTCTCTGTTGGACTTCCCTCATCATTTGTTTTCTCCCCCCAGGGCGTGTGGCATGGATCGTGGGCCATTCGTTTGTCTTCTGGGCCGAGAGGAGGGCCGCAGCTCGAGCGCAAGGCCAGCAGCTGGGTTTTCCGAGAGGCCAGTTGGCAGTTCGTTGGTTTGGGTATCGGGGTTTTTGCTGGGGGGATGTTTGTGGGAAACTGTTTGGGATGCTGGCAGCAGGGTACTCGCCAGACGTGCTGGTTTTACATGTGGGGGGAAATGACCTGGGCCTTACGCCGCAGCGCCGGCTGGTGAAGTGGATGAAGCAGGACATTAATAAGTTAAGGGGCCTGCTTCCGGGGGTAATGTTGGTCTGGTCTGAGATTGTCCCGCGGCGCCGGTGGCGGCACGCTCGGGATCTGGGGGCTATGGAGAGGTGCAGGAAGAAGGTGAATAGCTTGATGGCAAGCTTTGTGCGGAAAGTAGGGGGCGTAGTGGTACGGCACCTGGAGTTGGAGGAAGGGTTGCCAGGATACTACCGCTCGGATGGTGTTCACCTCTCGGATGTGGGTTTGGACCTGCTCAACTTGGGTTGGCAGGATGGTATAAGGATGGCTCTGTTTCTTCGGGGTGGCGGAGCTCAGACAGCTTAAGGGGTCAAGGTCTGAGCTTGTGGCGGGACGGGGAGCTGAAGGAGAGGAAATAGGCTCCCCTGGATGAACGTGAGGTGGAATAAACAGATTGTGGTCATCGGTGGTTGAGAGGTTTCGAGTCCTGGAGGTGGCTCAGAACCTGGTGGGGCAGGGGTATCCGGGTATACCCCTGCCGTGGTTAATGGTGGTTGGCACTTTGATATAAAGTTGGTGTATGTTATAATTATGTATATATGTGTTATTATATGGGGGTCATTGCCTTTTGTATGGTAGCCGAAGGAACAGGATGCGAGGGGGCGGAGTATGGGGGGCAATGACCCATGTTTACCTGTTAATTTATTATCGATATTATTATTATTATTATTATTATTATGATTATTATAATTATTGGTTAATAAAGCTGTGGACAAATTTCCCCATACTACTTAGTGTCTGTGTATTATTGGGTTAGGTTATGGGGGTGGTTTGTCCTGGATTCCGACTGCCCAAATGGCGACTATAGACCTGTCATGTAGCCCCATGTAGCTAGAGCGCAGCTAAGCGGAAAAAGGCCTTGACAGGGGTTAGGAGGCGGGCTTAGGAGGAAGTAAGCGAGGGTTGGAATTATGGGTAAGTGGGATTGGCTATTTAAATGAGCAGCCATTTTAGGTGAGTCATTCTAACTTCCTACCTGGTCGAGTTTGTCCCACCCACCCTCCCTTTGTTTGTTTTGTGTTTATTTAACCCGTTTCTTTCACAGCGGCGGGACGGGGAGCTGAAGGAGAGGAAATAGGCTCCCCTGGATGAACGTGAGGTGGAATAAACAGATTGTGGTCATCGGTGGTTGAGAGGTTTCGAGTCCTGGAGGTGGCTCAGAACCTGGTGGGGCAGGGGTATCCGGGTATACCCCTGCCGTGGTTAATGGTGGTTGGCACTTTGATATAAAGTTGGTGTATGTTATAATTATGTATATATGTGTTATTATATGGGGGTCATTGCCTTTTGTATGGTAGCCGAAGGAACAGGATGCGAGGGGGCGGAGTATGGGGGGCAATGACCCATGTTTACCTGTTAATTTATTATCGATATTATTATTATTATTATTATTATTATGATTATTATAATTATTGGTTAATAAAGCTGTGGACAAATTTCCCCATACTACTTAGTGTCTGTGTATTATTGGGTTAGGTTATGGGGGTGGTTTGTCCTGGATTCCGACTGCCCAAATGGCGACTATAGACCTGTCATGTGTTTCTGTGTGTGTAAGGGTGGCATGATTGTGTGATTGTGTGTGTGTGTGATGAATGTCAATCTCTCTCCCTCCCTTGTCACTCTCTCTCTCCCCCTCCCTTGTCACTCTCTCTCTCCCCCTCCCTTGTCACTCTCTCTCTCCCCCTCCCTTGTCACTCTTTCTCCCCCTCTCTCCCTCCGTCCCCCCCTTGTCACTCACTTTCTCCCCCCCGTTTCTTTCTTTCTCCCCCTCTCCCTCCCTCTTTCTTTCTCCCCCCCTCCCTCCCTCTTTCTCCCCCCCTCCCTCTTTCTCCCCCCCTCCCTCTTTCTCCCCCCTCCCTCTTTCTCCCCCCCTGCCTCCCTCTTTCCCCCCCCTCCCTCCCTCTTTCTTTCTCCCCCCCTCCCTCCCTCTTTCTCCCCCCTCCCTCCCTCTTTCTCCCCCCTCCCTCCCTCTTTCTTTCTCCCCCCTCCCTCCCTCTTTCTTTCTCCCCCCCTCCCTCTTTCTTTCTCCCCCCTCCCTCCCTCTTTCTTTCTCCCGCCCTCCTCCGTCTTTTTTTCTTCCCCCCTCCCTCCCTCTTTCTTTCTCCCCCCTCCCTCCCTCCCTCTTTCTTTCTCCCCCCCTCCCTCCCTCTTTCTTTCTCCCCCCTCTTTCTTTCTCCCCCCCTCCCTCTTTCTTTCTCCCCCCTCTTTCTTTCTCCCCCCCTCCATCTTTCTTTCTCCCCCTCTTTCTTTCTCCCCCCTCCCTCCCTCTTTCTTTCTCCCCCCTCTTTCTTTCTCCCCCCCTCCCTCCCTCTTTCTCCCCCCCTCCCTCCCGCTTTCTCCCCCCCTCCCTCTTTCTCCCCCCCTCCCTCTTTCTCCCCCCTCCCTCTTTCTCCCCCCCCCCCTCCCTCTTTCTCCCCCCTCCCTCCCTCTTTCTTTCTCCCCCCTCTTTCTTTCTCCCCCCTCCCTCCCTCTTTCTCCCCCCCTCCCTCTTTCTTTCTCCCCCCTCCCTCCCTCTTTCTTTCTCCCCCCTCCCTCCCTGTTTCTTTCTCCCCCCCTCCCTCCCTGTTTCTTTCTCCCCCCCTCCCTCCCTGTTTCTTTCTCCCCCTGCCTGTTTCTTTCTCCCCCCCGTCTCTTTATCCCCCCTCCCTCCCTGTTTCTTTATCCCCCCTCCCTCCCTGTTTCTTTATCCCCCCTCCCTCCCTGTTTCTTTATCCCCCCTCCCTCCCTCCCTCCCTGTTTCTTTATCCCCCCTCCCTCCCTGTTTCTTTATCCCCCCTCCCTCCCTCCCTGTTTCTTTATCCCCCCTCCCTCCCTCCCTGTTTCTTTATCCCCCCTCCCTCCCTCCCTGTTTCTTTATCCCCCCTCCCTCCCTCCCTGTTTCTTTATCCCCCCTCCCTCCCTCCCTGTTTCTTTATCCCCCCTCCCTCCCTGTTTCTTTATCCCCCCCTCCCTCCCCGTTTCTTTATCCCCCCCTCCCTCCCTGTTTCTTTATCCCCCCCTCCCTCCCTGTTTCTTTATCCCCCCCTCCCTCCCTGTTTCTTTATCCCCCCCTCCCTCCCTGTTTCTTTATCCCCCCTCCCTCCCTGTTTCTTTATCCCCCTCCCTCCCTGTTTCTTTATCCCCCTCCCTGTTTCTTTATCCCCCCTCCCTCCCTGTTTCTTTATCCCCCCTCCCTCCCTGTTTCTTTATCCCCCCTCCCTCCCTGTTTCTTTATCCCCCCTCCCTCCCTGTTTCTTTATCCCCCTCCCTCCCTGTTTCTTTATCCCCCCTCCCTCCCTGTTTCTTTATCCCCCCTCCCTCCCTGTTTCTTTATCCCCCCCTCCCTCCCTGTTTCTTTATCCCCCTCCCTCCCTGTTTCTTTATCCCCCCTCCCTCCCTGTTTCTTTATCCCCCCCTGTTTCTTTATCCCCCCTCCCTGTTTCTTTATCCCCCCTCCCTCCCTGTTTCTTTATCCCCCCTCCCTGTTTCTTTATCCCCCCTCCCTGTTTCTTTATCCCCCCTCCCTCCCTGTTTCTTTATCCCCCCTCCCTCCCTGTTTCTTTATCCCCCCTCCCTCCCTGTTTCTTTATCCCCCCCTCCCTCCCTGTTTCTTTATCCCCCCACTCCCTGTTTCTTTATCCCCCCTCCCTCCCTGTTTCTTTATCCCCCCCTCCCTCCCTGTTTCTTTATCCCCCCCTCCCTCCCTGTTTCTTTATCCCCCCCTCCCTCCCTGTTTCTTTATCCCCCCCTCCCTCCCTGTTTCTTTATCCCCCCCCTCCCTCCCTGTTTCTTTATCACCCCCCCTCCCTCCCTGTTTCTTTATCCCCCCCCTCCCTCCCTGTTTCTTTATCCCCCCCACTCCCTGTTTCTTTCTTCCCCCCCCCTCCCCTACCTGTGTTGTAGCGTGGCCGAGCTGTGTACTGTCCACGGGTACAGGGAGCTTTTGTTTCCTGTATCCGGCGGACTAACAGGAAGTGCACACTCAGTGTTCACTTCCTGTTAGTCCGGCCGGGTACAGGAGACAGATGCTCCCTGTACCGGCGGACTATACAGGGCTCGGCCACGCTACATTGAGGGAGTGACAGGAGGGAGCGCTGAGCGCTTCCCTCCTGTCAGTCCCTCTCCTCTGGCTGCGCCCGGGCGGTGCGCCCTCATGGACACACCAGCCCGGGCAGAGCTGCAGCCGCCTGAGGCTCTCTGCAGAGCGCTCGGGCGGCTGCAGCAAAAGGGGGGGCGGCGGAGCTGGGGGGGATTTCCCCATTACCTGTCCCCCCCGCATGATTTGCTGGGGGGGATGCGTCCCCCCCATCCCCCACGGTTCCTACGCCCATGGGTCCGCCCCGGGTGCCACTCAGCAGGGGGGTGCAAGGCTCTGTACCTTCTGCTCTCCCGCAGCTCCTGGAGACCGGCGCTCAGTTTGTGAGTCAGAGCACAAGGAGGGGATTCCCAGCCTGTGTTCTGACTCACACACTGAGCTTCTGACTCACACACTGAGCTGCAGGGAGGCTATTTCGGAGTGTACCAGCAGGGGGCGCAGAGCCAGGTTGCTCCGCGGTCACTCTGTACAGATCCCCTGCACCTGCTGCCTGCCTGGTAAGGAGCTGCTGCCCATGCACCCTCCTAAATGCCAAATGGTAAGTAACTTTTATACCACCCTCCCTGCCCTATATCCCACCCCCCCACTGCCAATTATAACCCCCCCTCCCTGCCCTGTACCCCCCTGCCATTATAACCCCCCCTCCCTGCCCTGTACCCCCCTGCGATTATATCACCCCGCCGGCCCTATACCCCCCCTACCATTATATCTCCACCCCCGCCCTATACCCCCCTACCATTATATCTCCACCCCCGCCCTATACCCCCCTGCCATTATAACCCCCCTCCCTGCCCTGTACCCCCCTGCCATTATATCACCCCCCTGTCATTATATCACCCCCCTGCCCTATACCCCCCTGCCATTATATCACCACCCCCCCTGCCCTATACCCCCCTGCCATTATACCACCACCCTCCCTGCCCTGTACCCCCCTGCCATTATACCACCACCCTCCCTGCCCTGTACACCCCTGCCATTATACCACCACCATCCCTGCCCTATAACCCCCCTGCCCTATACCCCCTGCCATTATACCACCACCCTCCCTGCCCTATACCCCCTGCCATTATATCACCCCCCTGCCCTATACCCCCTGCCATTATACCACCACCGTCCCTGCCCTATACCCCCTGCCATTATATCACTCCCCCTGCCCTATACCCCCCTGCCATTATACCACCACCCTCCCTGCCCTATACCCCCTGCCATTATATCACCCCCGCCCTATACCCCCCTGACATTATATCACCACCACCCCTGCCCTATACCCCCTGCCATTATACCACCACCCTCCCTGCCCTATAACCCCCCTGCCATTATACCACCACCCTCCCTGCCCTATACCCCCTGCCATTATATCACCCCCTGCCCTATAGCCCCCCTGCCATTATACCACCACCCTCCCTGCCCTGTACCCCCCCTGCCATTATACCACCACCCTCCCTGCCCTATACCCCCTGCCATTATATCACCACCCTCCCTGCCCTATACCCCCTGCCATTATATCACCACCCTCCCTGCCCTATACCCCCCTGCCATTATACCACCACCCTCTCTGCCCTATACCCCCCGCCATTATACCACCACCCTCTCTGCCCTATACCCCACCCCCGTGCCGTATACCCCCTGCCATTATACCACCACCCTCCCTGCCCTATACCCCACCCCCCACTGCCATTATACCCCCACCCTCCCTGCCATTAAAACCCCCCTGCCATTATAACCCCCCTGCCATTATACCACCACCCTCCCTGCCCTATACCCCACCCCCCACTGCCATTATACCCCCACCCTCCCTGCCATTAAACCCCCCCTGCCATTATAACCCCCCCTGCCATTATACCACCACCCTACCTGCCCTATACCCCACCAACCATGGCCATTATACCCCCACCCTCCCTGCCATTATAATCCCCCCTGCCATTATAATCCAACCTGCCCTATACCCCCACCTCCCTGCCATTATAACACCCCCTGCCCTATACCCCTCCACCATTATACTCCCACCCCTTTACCCCCACACCCCCTGCCCTATACTCCCACCTCACTGCCATTATAACCCCCCTGCCATTATACTCCCACCCCTCCTGCCCTATACCCCACCTCACTGCCATTATAACCCCAGAGCAGCCACCAAATGGTGAAACAGACCCTGCTGATCCTACACCCTCCTAAATGGTAAGGTACTACTATAACCCCCCTGCCATTATAAACCCACACCCCTGCCCTATATCCCCCACCCTCCGTGCCATTATACCCTCACCCTCCCTGCCCTATTCCCCCATGCAATATCACACACGAAGTCCCAGACCCCAATCTACTCTGACCCACCCAGGCACATACAACTGTTCCCCTACTGTCACATAGACACATTACACACAGGCTCACATTCACAAATTACATATGCAGTCACACACAATGCACATACATACGCTGTCACACCCACATTTTTTTACACAAGGGACAAGGACAGATATATTCTAGGAGGCAGTGAGGTTAGTGCGCGCCCTGCAGTGAACCGGCAGCTGGGATAAGATGGCATCGTCATCACTACTGGGAGCACAAGTGAGCTGTGCAGGAAGAGCGCCCAGCAGCAACCGTTAATTACCATGGGGAAGATCCAAGAGCAAGGTAGGGAAGCTGGGTGGACATCTTAATTACTAAATGTGTGTAAGAATGTGATTTTTGTGTGTGGCTGTGATTGTGTGTATCTCTGTCGTTGGGTGTGTGTTTATTGTGATTGTGTGTCTGTGATTAGGTGGATGTCTGGGATTGTGTGTGTATTTATATACACACACAACCACAGATGTACAAGTCTGTGTGTATATAAATGTGTATGTGTTTAGTAGAGAACTCCCTTATTTGGTGTCCTTACATATGTAAATCCCACATAAGGATAACAAATACGGGAGTTATCTACTAAACAACTGAAAGATTAAAATTAAGTAAAAGGCTTTTAAATTTTGATCTTTTAGCAGTTTAGTAGATAATTCCCTAAATTAATGCTCTTAAGTGAGATTTCCATATTTAAATATGCCAAATTAGGGTGCTCTTTAGATCTAAATATGGCAATCTCACATAGGGATATCAAATAGAGGAGTTATCTGCTAAACAAAGATCGAAGTTTAGAGGTGTCAGCCAGCGCAGAACAGGAAATCTGGGTGGCTAGTATGAATTCTATGCAAATGTGTTGTCTGATTGTGTGTATATATTTGTGTATGTGTATATGTGCATACATCTTAGCATTTTGCCAACACTACACACAAGCACACCACTGCATTCAAACAACACTACAAACAAACACACCTTTAAAACATCACCATGTTTTTGATATAACCACACCACTGCCCTATACTGCCAACACTACACACAAATGCATGCCTGCATTCAAACGCCAACACTACACACCCCTACATTCACTCACACATTTTCCATACAAAAATCCATGCTTACATTTAGATGCACAAACACTGCTCAGTGCTACATTCATTGTAAAATAATGTGGGTGTTTTTTTTTTACATTTTAAGGGGGGAAGGGGGTGCCATAAGGAGGATCCGCCCCGGGTGCCAAATGCTCTAGGTACGCCCCTGCTCTGACCTCTGACATCATCAGAAGTGGAAGCCTGATCCAATCATAATGCTTTCCCATGGGATTGACTGAGACTGACAAGGAGGTGGATCAGGGGCAGATCCAACACAATTCAAACATAGCCCTTGCCAATCAGCATCTCCTCATAGAGCTGAATTGAATAAATTAATCTCTATGATGAAAGTTCAGTGTCTGCATGCAGAGGGAGGGGATACTGAATGTTTGGATGCATTTTAGACATCCATGACCCAGGAAGGATCTCTAACAGCCATCTGAGGAGTGGCCAGTGAAGTTATCATTGTCTCTGAAAAGACAGTGTTTACAGCAAAAAGCCTGAAGGGAATGATTCTACTCACCAGAACAAATCCAATAAGCTGTAGTTGTTCTGGTGACTATATTTTCCCTTTAACTAACTCAGCTTCTGCTTCCTGTTTCAGAAGGAAAAGGAGGAGTAACAACACATTTTATTTGCAATCCTTTTAACAATACAATGTATAACATAAGTTACAGTACTATGAGAGCACCTTTAGTTTATATATAATCTCAACAAAAATACCAGAGGCTCACACATGCCAGAGATTCCGTGATAAGGTAGGCCTTGGCAGCACTGAGATGACTTCTGGGCTGTTTGTGAGGAGACCATGAGCCTCACTTAGAAATACTGCATTGGTGGTACTGGCAGAGTCTGGAGTGAGACCCCGCTGTGGGCTGCCTGGCAACAGATTACTTTTAGGTTGAGTAAAACAGATTTAACAAATCCCCATTTTCCAATAAGCCCCCTTTCTATGTGCCAACTTTTATCACTCAATACTTTCAATAAAGTTTGAAAATTCTCCAATATTGAAAGTAGCACATTGGGAGGACCAGCAGTAGGGGGGGTTGTTATTGGAAAACCTTTAATCATGGGCGTCCACAGGGAGGCAATGGGGGGGCACATAGGGGGAGACATGGGGGGGGGGGGCAGCCTACAGATCAGGTAAGTTAGACATAGGGGGGGTGTAGCGGAGAGCTGATTTCTCACAGCTTAACTCCACCAGTATATCCAGAGGATGCAGGAACAAGTAATAAATCCAACAGGGTAACCAGCACAATCAGCAATATAATCCAAGTATATCCCATCACCTTTCCCAATAACTGGACGACACACAGTATCAGGAGTAGAACTGAGCTTTACTGGTAACATTCCTGCATTTATGAGATTCTCCCATGCAAGGGAGGGATTCACATTAATTACACATTGTACCAATCATAGAGTCGTTACCTCCCACACATCTCCTCCCCTTAGCTTAACAGATAATACAATTATACTGTACATACTTTTCCCCATTTTCCAGATGTACCCCAAATATGTAAGATATGCCTTTAAATATGATATCCCCTGGTAGCCCTGATCTGGGTGAGAAACATATCCAAAAATCACCCAGATCAGACCAGGGGTTCGGGAGTTATGGGAAGGTAAAGTTTTGACCGACCGCATGGGTAAAGATGCCGAAAATAGTTCCATGAAATCTGGCCCTGCGGTCGGTCTCCGTTCGTGCCCTAAAACTCCCGAAATGCTATATCAAACATAATGGGTTCGGTAACCGGATGAATCCCCTAATTCGTGGGATTCATCCTACTGAACGATGGGCCATTCGTATGTTCCTTTCGGTACTTTTTGTCATCCTGGAGGTCTTAGCGGTGTTCGGTTAGTCGAGTGTCCGTTTTGAGTTCCAGACACTCGACGACCAAACACCGCTGCTGTTCGTGTGTAAGATGGCCGCCACCACGTGTTCGGCTACCGAAATGGCGGCCACCCATAGATTCTAACAGCCAGTTCGTGTGAATCCAGGGAATAAGAGAGCGATCAGGGAGGTAAAGTACATGATTAGTATACTTCTGGGTGGTCCGGTTGTTCGGTATTTTGTTCGTGTACCGAACACAGTAAGTCCATAGATGGTGCAATGTTATTTGTATATCCCAGGCATTGAAAATCTCTGCAGTGCCAGTAAGTAAACCATAATTAAACAATAAAAGGGGACAGCCAAAAAGGGGTTCCGCTACACTGCTCCCCCTTGTCCACAAGCCGGCATACCCAGTCAGATCTATTACGGATCGACTTGGGGCTGTCCGGGAATGCTCGAGGATCATTTTTCCAATTCAGTCTGTCTTGACAACCCGTCAGTGTTTCCATTCTGCTTCCCCGGGCGGTACTGTATATTAAAGTCAAAAGGCTGCAGCGCCAAACTCCAGCGTAGCAGCCTGGCATTGTCTCCTGCCACCCGGTTCAGCCATACTAACGGGTTGTGATCCGTGAGCAACGAAAATGGCTGTCCATACAAATAGGGCTGTAATTTCTTTAGGGCCCACACCACGGCCAGGCATTCTTTTTCGATGGCGGCGTAGCTGACTTCCCTTGGTAGCAGTTTTCTACTGATGCAAGCTATAGGATGTTCTCCGCCATCGGCCCCGACTTGGCTCAGTACTGCCCCCAATCCAAACATAGAAGCGTCTGTGTGAACAAGAAAAAACGTTTAGTTGGATCAGGGGCTGCCAAGACAGGAGCATTTACAAGTGCGTTCTTCAACCGTTGGAATGCCTGCTCACACTCCGGGGTCAAGGTAACCTGACGGGGAAGGTTCTTACGGGTGAGATCAGTAAGGGGTTTGGCCAGGGCGCTATAGTTGGGCACAAACTTCCTATAATACCCGGCCATCCCTAGAAATGCTAAGACCTGAGTTTTGGTTCTGGGGGTTGGCCACTGGGCTACGGCCTCTACCTTTGCAGGCTCTGGTTTCTGCATCCCGCAGCCTACTCTGTGGCCGAGGTACTGAACTTCAGCCATCCCAATACTGCACTTAGCTGGTTTTAAAGTTAACCCTGCCTCCCTAATTCTGTCTATAACTGCTCCTATATGGGCCAGGTGCTCCTGCCAGGTATTGCTGAAGATGGCAATATCATCCAGGTATGCACAGGTATAGTCCTGGAACCCATCTAGGAGTCGGTCTACCATCCGCTGGCATGTGGCTGGGGTGTTCTTCATCCCAAATGGCATTACCTTAAATTGGTACAAGCCGAACGGGGTGACGAACGCCGACTTGGGGATAGCGTCTGGGGCCAAGGGGATCTGCCAATACCCCTTACAAAGATCAATTGTAGTGAGGTATTGGCCCCTGGCCATCTGGTCCAGCAATTCGTCTATCCTAGGCATAGGGTATGCGTCTGATACTGTTTTTTCGTTTAATCTCCGGTAGTCCACGCAGAACCGTGTGGTCCCGTCCCTTTTTGGTACGAGGACTACCGTGGATAACCAGGGGCTGTCAGAGGGTTCAATTACCCCTAGTTGGAGCATCTCCTTGATCTCCTGGTGCATGTGTTCCCGCACCGCCTCTGGTATACGGTATGGGGTCTGTCGCATAGGTAGCTGACCTGGGGTTTCTACACGGTGAGTTGCTAGGGGCGTGTAACCTGGTACATTAGAGAAGGCTGCTTGCTTTTCTCTCAACAACTGCTGTATCTCCCTACGCTCTTGTGGACTCAGCCGCTCTCCCAGCTTAACCTCCGCCAGGTCACTACCTGATTTTCCGTCTTCTAGTAAGTCCGGAAGGGGAAGGTTGTCAAACTCTTCAGAGGGGGGAGCACAAATGGCGGTCACTTCGTCGGAGTGCTCCCGGTAGGGTTTCAGCATGTTCACGTGAATCATGCGTCACCCCCCTGAGCCAGTACAGGGGCCAATTATATAGGTGGTGTCGCAGCGCTGCTCCACCACCCTAGAGGGCCCTGCCAGGCAGCCTGTAGCTTGTCATGCCGGACAGGTTTTAAAATTAAAACTTTCTGTCCTACTTGAAAGCTACGGTCCCTGGCGTTCCGATCATACCATGTGCGCTGACGTGTCTGCGCCGCCTGGAGGTTCTCCCGTACTGCTCGGGTTAGTTCCTCCAGCCGGTTCCGAAACTCCAGCACATATGGTATGATGGGAGTACCTGTGGAGCTGTGCTCTCCCTCCCAGTACTCCTTAATAAGGTCTAGGGGGCCTTGGACCTGCCTCCCATATAATAGTTCAAACGGGGAGAACCCCGTGGATTCCTGCGGCACCTCCCGATAAGCAAAAAGGAGGTGTGGTAGGAATCTTTCCCAGTCCCGATGGGTTTCTGCGAACGTTCGGAGCATCTGTTTCAATGTTCCATTAAAATGTTCACAGAGCCCATTGGTCTGGGGGTGATAGGGGGCACTAATTATTGGCTTCATGTTACAGAATTTCCACAGCTGCTGTGTGACCTCCGCAGTGAACTGAGTGCCCTGATCAGAGAGAATCTCCCGGGGTAATCCTACCCGGGAGAAAATCTTCATGAGGGCCTCAGCCACTGTTTCTGCGTGAATATTTGTTAAAGCTACCGCCTCGGGATACCTGGTAGCATAATCTACTACTGTCAGGATATATTTCTTACCCAAGGGGCTAGCTTTCTTTAAGGGACCCACTATGTCCACTGCTACGCGGCTAAACTGCTCCTCCACTGTGGGCAGAGGATGTAACTTAGCCTTCCTGCGATCTCCCCTTTTCCCTACCCTCTGGCAGGTATCGCAGGTACTGCAGTACCTCCTGGCCTATCCCTGGCCAGAAAAAACTTTGAGTTAACCGGTATCGGGTGCGACTAATGCCTAAATGTCCAGATAGCGGTATGTCATGAGCTATCCGAAGCAACTCAGCTCGATACTTCTGGGGTACTACTAGCTGCCGTATAGTAACTGGGTCTGCACCCTCTACCCTTTTTTCGGTCTCCCTATATAAGAGTTTACCCTCCCATAGGAATTTCTCTCCATCTGACCCTGCCACCCTTGTATTTGTCTTATCCCTGTATACTTGTAGGGTAGGGTCGGTGGCTACCTCCGCTTCAAATTCACTAGGTGGGGCCCAGGGGATACATTCTACAGAGGGGGAAGGATCTCTTACCTGAACCACCGGGTGTGAGTTGTAGTCCTGGGTGTGGGCCTGCTGGCGTGTGACCACGGGATGGGCCTCTCCAACCGCTGGAGTTTGAGGTTTATAGGCTGAAATCCACCAATCAGAGTGCTCTGTGTCATTTTACACAGCGTGGGAAAGTTCTTTGGAATTTTCCCACGCTGTGTAATTTGACTCATAACAACACTCTGATTGGTTGATTGAAAGTAACCAATCAGAGAGTTATGAGTCAAATTACACAGCGTGGGAAAATTCCAAGGAACTTTGGAAATTCAGCAATTCAGCTATTCAGGTCAATTGGTCGGTGACCTTAGAGCTGGGGTTGGAGTAAAGGTTCCTTTTTCACTTCCCCTCAACATCCCCCTCTCTGCCTCAACTCTACTTTCACTTTATTTTCTTCTTCATATCTGCTTCTTTACCTTCTGCACTCATTCCTCTCATTTCTGCTGTTACTTAGGCTGTGGTCCTCTCTCTTGATGGGGGTACCTGTTAGACATTGGAATTAACCCCCTACTATATTGTATGCCCCTATCAATTCTTCACACTAGGAAGGATTTGTGAAGGTGGGAGGCAGTACTTTTATTTGAGTACGAGATGTGCTTTGGTCTATGACAGGGGTCAAGTCCTGGGGAAAAAAGTGTGGGGTATTTTTTTAAATACACTACTATGCATATAGTGCAGTGCAGAGTGTGTATAGTGAATGTAGTGTGTTTGTAGTGAGTGCAGAGTGTGTATAATGAATGTAGTGTGTTTGTAGTGAGTGCAGTGTGTATAATACATGTAGTGTTTGTAGTGAATGCAGAGTGTGTATAATGAATGCAGTGTGTGTGTAGTGAGTGCAGAGTGTGTATAATGAATGTAGTGAGTGCAGTGTGTATAATAAATGTAGTGTGTGTAGTAAGTGCAGAATGTGTATAATGAATGTAGTGAGTGCAGTGTGTATAGTGAGTGCAGAATGTGTATAATGAATGTAGTGAGTGCAGTGTGTATAATAAATGTAGTGTTTGTAGTAAGTGCAGAGTGTGTATAATGAATGTAGTGTGTTTGTAGTAAGTGCAGAGTGTGTATAATGAATGTAGTGTGTTTGTAGTGAGTGCAGAGTGTGTATAATGAATGAGTGCAGAATGTGTATAATGAATGTAGTGTGTGTAGTGAGTGCAGTGTGTATAATGAATGTAGTGTGTTTGTAGTGAGTGCAGAGTGTGCATAATAAATGTAGTGTGTTTGTAATGAGTGCAGAGTGTGTATAATGAATGTAGTGTGTTTGTAGTGAGTGCAGTGTGTATAATACATGTAGTGAGTGCAGTGTGTATGATAAATGTAGTGTGTTTGTAGTGAGTGCAGTGTGTATAATAAATGTAGTGTGTGTAGTGAGTGCAGAGTGTGTATGATGAATGCAGTGTGTGTAGTGAGTGCAGTGTGTATAATGAATGTAGTGTGTTTGTAGTGAGTGCAGAGTGTGTATATTGAATGTAGTGTGATTGTAGTGAGTGCAGAGTGTGTATAGTGAATGTAGTGTGATTGTAGTGAGTGCAGAGTGTGTATAGTGAATGTAGTGTGATTGTAGTGAGTGAAGAGTGTGTATAGTAAATTTAGTGTGTTTGTAGTGAGTGCAGAGTGTGTATAATGAATGCAGTATGTGCATAGTGAATGTAATGTGTTTATAGTGAGTGCAGAGTGTGTATAGTGAATGTAGTGTGTTTGTAGTGAGTGCTGAGTGTGTATAATGAATGTAGTGTGTTTGTAGTGAGTGCAGTGTGTATAATAAATGTAGTGTGTGTAGTGAGTGCAGAATGTGTATAATGAATGTAGTGAGTGCAGTGTGTATAAAAATGTAGTGTGTGTAGTGTGTGCAGTGTGTATAATGAATGTAGTGTGTTTGTAGTAAGTGCAGAGTGTGTATAATGAATGTAGTGTGTTTGTAGTGAGTGCAGGGTGTGTATAATGAATGTAGTGTGTTTGTAGTGAGTGCAGGGTGTGTATAATGAATGTAGTGTGTTTGTAGTAAGTGCAGAGTGTGTATAATGAATGTTGTGTGTTTGTAGTGAGTGCAGAGTGTGTATAATGAATGAGTGCAGAATGTGTATAATGAATGTAGTGTGTGTAGTGAGTGCAGTGTGTAAAATGAATGTAGTGTGTTTGTCGTGAGCGCAGAGTGTGTATAATGAATGCAGTGTGTTTGTAGTGAGTGCAGAGTGTGTATAATGAATGCAGTCTGTTTGTAGTGAGTGCAGAGTGTGTATAGTGAATGTAGTGTGTAGTGAGTGCAGTGTGTATAGTGAATGTAGTGTGTTTGTAGTGAGTACAGAGTGTGTGTAGTGAATGTAGTGTGTTTGTAGTGAGTGCAGAGTATGTATAATGTATGCAGAGTGTGTATAGTGAATGTAGTGTGTTTGTAGTAAGTGCAGATTGTGTATAATGAATGCAGTGCGTGCGCTGGATGAAGTGTGCGTGCGCTGGATGATGTGTGTGTGTGCGTGCGCTGGATGATGTGTGTGTGTGCGTGCGCTGGATGATGTGTGTGTGCGTGCGCTGGATGATGTGTGTGTGTGTGTGCGCTGGGTGATGTGTGTGTGTGTGCTGGATGATGTGTGTGTTGGTGTGTGTATTGGTTGGTGTGTGTGTGTGCTGGATGATGTGTGTTGGTTGGTGTGTGTGTGTGCTGGATGATGTGTGTTGGTTGGTGTGTGTGTCTGCTGGATGATGTGTATTGGTTGGTGTGTGTGTGTGTGTGTGTGTGTGCTGGATGATGTGTGTTGGTTGGTGTGTGTGTGTGTGTGTGTGCTGGATGATGTGTGTGTGTGTGTGTGTGCTGGATGATGTGTGTGTTGGTGTGTGTATTGGTTGGTGTGTGTGTGTGCTGGATGATGTGTGTTGGTTGGTGTGTGTGTGTGTGTGTGTGTGCTGGATGATGTGTGTTGGTTGGTGTGTGTGTGCTGGATGATGTGTATTGGTTGGTGTGTGTGTGTGTGTGTGCTGGATGATGTGTGTTGGTTGGTGTGTGTGTGTGTGTTGGTTGGTGTGTGTGTGTGTGTGCTGGATAATGTGTGTGTGTGTGTGTGTGTGCTGGATGATGTGTGTTGGTTGGTGTGTGTATGTGCTGGATGATGTGTATTGGTTGGTGTGTGTGTGTGTGCTGGATGATGTGTGTTGGTTGGTGTGTGTGTGTGTGTGCTGGATGATGTGTGTGTGTGTGTGTGTGTGCTGGATGATGTGTGTGCTGGTGTGTGTATTGGTTGGTGTGTGTGTGTGCTGGATGATGTGTGTTGGTTGGTGTGTGTGTGTGTGCTGGATGATGTGTGTTGGTTGGTGTGTGTGTGTGCTGGATGATGTGTATTGGTTGGTGTGTGTGTGTGTGCTGGATGTTGTGTGTTGGTTGGTGTGTGTGTGTGTGTGTGCTGGATGATGTGTGTGTGTGCTGGATGATGTGTGTGTGTGCTGGATGATGTGTGTTGGGGTGTGTGTGTGTGTGCTGGATGATGTGTGTTGGGGTGTGTGTTGGATGATAGGTGAGAAGCATTTTTTTTTTAATTTATGTGTGTGTATATTTTTTTAGTTTATTCCCCCCTCCCTGCTTCTTACCTTGTCAGGGAGGGGGGAGATCGCCTGGTGGTCCGGTGGGGGAGCCAGCCGCTGCACACAGGGCCCAACACACGCTGTGTTTCCTCTCCAGCTCTAACTCTCGCGAGACTCGCCTGTGCGGAGCATTGCCATGGTAACCCATGGCAACGCTCTGACAGCCGCGGGTCTCGCGAGAGTTAGAGCTGGAGAGGAAACACAGCGTGTGTTGGGCCCTGTGTGCAGGTAGCAGGGCAGGTCCTGCAGGACTGGGAACGGGAACGGCGTTCCTGCTTTGGAAAAAGTGCAGGAACGCCGTTCCCATGCGTTCCTGCAGGACTCGAGCCCTGGTCTATGAGATGGACTGTATTTTGCTTAACATTACTTGTCAATTCACAGCTAGCGCATATTTGTATGCTATTTCCTTATTATACTATGCCTGTTTATCTGTTTTAAACGTATTGTGTTTGATTCTTCTTGCATACAATACACATTTATTAAACTTAACTATAGAAGAAGCAGGTTAATTTTTTTTTTTTTGTAAATCTGTTTTATTGAAGGGTCAAGAAGGTAGATGCGGCAGTAGTCAATACAATTATTGGCAACAATAAGGACTTGCAGGTCCTCAATATTCACAACGTCAAAGGCGACACACATATTCAGTATATTGATTAACATACAATGCTGCACCGGGTTGGGAGAAACCAGTCATTTCAAACACAGGCACATGGGGCAACAAGTAGCACATTATACTATGCATCACTACCTGTCTCCGCCTAGCTTCAATGTGCATAGCCATGGACCAATTCGGAGTATATTGCGTGTCGCGGGTGTATCCTGCAAACCAAAGTGTTTCGCATGTGGCAGTCGTAGGGATGTCACACTTTATCAGGGTCCGAGCCAGAGCCGATATGGTTATCTGTCCAGGAGCTCTGTGTGGCGACCAGACCCTCCATCAGATATATATACGGGCCTGCATGTGCTGCCACTGAATACGGGGCTTGGTTGTTGTTTTTTTTTTTTTCCCTTTCTTTCTCCCCCTTTCGTCGGTCCATCCGCTCTAACTGTCCCACCCTCCAAGTGTGTGTATAGGTCCTCGCGTCCTCAGTGAAGGCCAGAGTAGATGTGAGAGAGGTGAGTATTGTGCCCATTGTCCGTGTGTTCCCTGACCGGTCCCAGCCAGGGTGCATGCTCTCTACAGGAGCACGAGATTGCCGTGTCCGTGAGCTCATTCGTGTGTAAAATGTGTAGGCGAATACCACAGGTAGCGTAGTAGAGAAGAGAAAAGAGTTAGAAGAATAAGAGGAACGTGAAGAATATGAAAAGGGAAAAGAGGTAGAAGGTTTAGAAGGTTTGCCCTCTAGCCTATCAAGAGGCAGGGTAGGATAGAGTGAGGCAAGCAGTCCTGGCCATGACCCACGGGGGCAGGTTAATTTATTTTGAGAATTTGTGCACATCCAGATTTAATTAGAAGGAATCCACTGGAAATTTGGTATTTAATAAATATGCAAACCCTATATTTCCTAGAGGGATTAACATATAAGAATTAATGAATTTAATGCACACGCATTAATTATTTTAACCAAATTTGTCCATCTGGGCCAGATGTATACTTTAGTGAATAACCTTCTCAACATACTGTGGGGGACATAAAACTTTTTGTATTCTCTAACTATTGGTCAGATTACTTAGTTCAGTTTATATTCCACTCTGTAAGCAGAATAAATATGCATCACAAATAAAAAATAAAAATAAAAAATTATTTCTTGTTACATTTATTGCCACATATATTTAATTAAAGAGAATATCTATTTAATTTTGGGCACAGATATAATTACTCAGAAAGATGTTGAAACGCGTTGCCACCATTGTGGCCAAAATTAAATTTCCTTACAAAATATCAGCTCCTTCCTTATTTTTTTTTTATTCATTTGATTGCTAGATTAATAGCAATGAATATGATAAAGATAGGTATGAAACATTATGTTCTCATACAGCAGCTATTTATTTAACAGAAAATATTGCTCAAAAATTCACTATTTATTGAATACACCCCATAATTAGGACTAAAAGAAACACCAAATCTTAAAGCATCTGCAATATTTCCTCCTTACCATCATTTGGGTGTTATCTTAGGTTTTCCAGCAGAGAAGCCAAGACCTTATTTAACCCGCATTATGCTTACTATTATTATTATTATTATTATTGTCATTTATATAGCGCCAACAGATTCTGTAGCGCTTTACAATATTATGAGAGGGGGGATGTAACTATAAATAGGACAATTACAAGAAAACGTACAGGAACAATAGGTTGAAGAGGACCCTGCTCAAACAAGCTTACAGTCTATAGGAGGTGGGGTATAAGACACGTTAGGACAGGAAATATCAATCAAATAGGGTGGGAGTGAAGCAGAGCTGGAGGAGAGAGTAAACTGCTGCCCTATAGGAGAGAGCAAGAGACAGGTGTGTAAGTCAGAGGTTACTCTGGGAGGCCATAAGCTTTCCTAGAGAGATGGGTTTTGAGGCACTTTTTAAAAGACTGAAGACAGGGGGAGAGTCTGATGGGGGTAGGCTATTTTATAGAAAGGGAGCCACCCGTGAGAAGTCCTGCAAGCACGAGTTGCCGTACGGGTGCGAGCAGCTGTCAGGAGGTGGTCATGGGCAGAGCGGAGGGAATGAGGAGGGGCATACCTATGGATCAGTGAAGAGATATAAAAAGGGATAGAATTGTTCAGTGCTTTAAATGTATGGGTTAGCACTTTGAATTGACTCCTATAGGATACAGGAAGCGAATGTAAGGACTGACAGAGGGGTGAGGTTTGAGAGTGCCGATTAGAGAGGAAAATCAGTCTGGCGGCAGCATTCATTACAGACTGTAGCGGGGCGATACAGCTTTTCGGAAGACCAATCAGGAGAGGGTTACAATAATCCGTGCAGGAAATTACTAGAGCATGGACAAGCTCCTTGGTAGCATCTTTTGTAAGAGAGGGGCAGATGCGGGCTATGTTTTTAAGTTCGAATCTACAGGATTTGGCAACACTCTGGATGTGAGGCTCAAAGGTGGGACCAGAGTCAAGTATGACGCCAAGACAGCGTGCTTGCAGGGATGGACTAATGTGGATACCACTGACTTGAAGGGAGAACGAGAGAGGAGGATCAGTATTAGGAGGAGGAACACAAAGGAGCTCAGTTTTGGAGAGATTGAGTTTCAGAAAGCGGGAGGACATCCAGTCAGAGATGGAAGAAAGGCAAGCAGTGACACTTTGCAGGATGGCAGGGTAGAGGTTCGGGGAGGAGAGATATATTTGGGTGTCATCAGCATACAGGTGGTAGTGGAATCCAAAGGAGGCAATAAGTTTGTCAAGAGAGGCAGTATAAAGCGAAAATAGAAGGGGACCAAGGACAGAGCCTTGGGGAACTCCAACTGAGACAGGACGAGGGGAGGAGGTATCTTTGGAAAAGGAGACACTGTATGAGCGTTGGGAGAGATAAGAGGAAAACCATGAGAGGACAGATTTACAGAGACTGAGCGATTGAAGAGTTTGAAGGTTGAGAGCATGATCAACGGTGTCAAAGGCAGCAGAGATGTCAAGAAGAATTAATATGGTGTAGTGGCCTTTGAATTTAGCTGTGATTAGGTCATTAGTAACTTTGATGAGAGCAGTCTCAGTAGAGTGGAGAGGGCGAAAGCCAGACTGGAGAGGGTCAAGGAGAGAGTTAGAATTGAGGAAGCGAGACACATGGGTAAAGACAAGTCTTTCCAGAAGCTTTGAGGAAAAAGGGAGCAGGGATATGGGACGATAGTTAGAAGGGGAGGATGGATCAAGAGGTGTTTTTTTCAGTATAGGTACTGCAGTGGCATGTTTAAGGTCAGCAGGGAGAATGCCAGAAGAGAGAGAGCAGTTGAAGATGTGTGTGAGGGAAGGCACAAGACAAGGGGAGAGAGATCTGATGAGGTGAGATGGGACAGGATCGAGCGGGCAAGTGGTGGGGCGAGAGGAAAGGAGAAGAGCAGCCACCTCTTGTTCAGTAGCCGGGGAGAAAGTCTGAAGGGTAGGAAAGGCATGATCTACGTGTGGTTGAGAGAGAGAATGGCAGGGTGGGAATTCTTTCCATAGCTGTTCAATCTTGTCAGTAAAGTAGCATGCAACGCTATCGGCTGTAAGGTTAGTTTGGAGGGTGGCCACAGCAGGACGGAGAAGAGAGTTAAAGGTGTCAAATAGACACCTGGGATTGCGGGAGCATTAACTAATTATAGAGGAAAAGTATGACTGTTTGGCGAGGGCAAGGGCTGTGCTGTATAAACACAATATGAATCTATAATAAAGATAGCCTGCCTGGGTGCGGGACTTCCTCCAGGAGCATTCAGCACAACAGGAGCAACTCTGTAGATAGTGTGTTGATTTAGTATGCCAAGGTTGGGGGCGTATCCTCCTCGAGGTGCATGTTTGGAGCGGGGCTGCAGCGTTTAACATACTATATATCAGTAGAATCCCTTGTCAATATCAGCATAGCTTTTTATTGTTCAAATATTTGCTCCATATTTGGGCAGGGCATGTATAGTATCATCATGCCAAGAAAGGCTGCTTCACAATGACTTGACAGATACAGCTACACCCTGGTAGTGGTTGGCTCCAGATAATATTAAATATATGCTTACTAATGCAAGAAACCTAAATAACAAAATGGGGGAACTAGAGTCAATAGACTACACTAAGCAATATGACAAAACAGGTACAACAGATGAGACAAATGACTGGGCAGTAATTAAATGGTTGCACATTATTTAGGAAGGATAGAACAAACAGGTGTGATGGAGAAGTATGTTTGTATGCCAATCATGAGTAAAAGTCAAATATTAAGCAATTGTAAAAGCTGCATATCTGGCTAATACATTTATTATTGGAGACTTTACTAACCAGCACATAAATTGGAATAGAGGGACTAGTAGTTAAGCAAGGGGAATCAGGTTTTCTAAACCTGTAACATAGTTACATGGTTGAAAAGAGACATGCATCCATCAATTTCAGCCTTTTTCATATGTCTTTGTTGTTCATCCAAAAGAAGGCAAAAAAAAAACCAAAACCCAATCTGAAGCCCTTCCAATTTTGCAACAAACTAGGAAAAAAATCCTTCTTGATCCCAAACTGGCATTCAGATATCTCCTTGGTTCAAGAAGCTACTAACTCACTAATTAGAAATGATATCCCAGTATATTATGTTTTTTGCAAGTATTTATCCAATTGCTGTTTAAACATCTGTATGGACTCTGATAAAACCAGAGAATTTCAAATCTTTATTGTTCTTACAGTAAAAAACATTCCTTTCATTTACCTTAGACTAAATCTCCTTTCTTCCAGCCTAAATGTATCACCTTATGTCCTATGTATAGTTCTGTTTACAAATAGATTTCCAGACAATGGTTTGTACTGGCCCAAATATATTTGTATAAAGTTATTATACCAAACTAAAGAGATTTCATTACTTTTTTTTTAATCTTTCTTCATAACTAAAATTATCTATTTCTTTTATCAATTTTGTAGCTTGTCTCTGCACTATTTCCAGTGCCATAATATCTTTCTTTAGAACAGGTTCCCAACATTGTACAGCATATTCAAGGTGTGGTCTTACCAGCGATTTATAAAATTATATTTTCCTCCCGAGAATTTATGCCCCATTTATACATATACAAGACCTTACTGGCCTTAGCAACTGCTGATTGACATTGCATATTGCTGCCTAATTTGTTGTCTATAACAATTCCCAAATCCTTCTTGTGTGTTGTTATCCACAATTCACTACCATTTAGGATGTAAGTTGCTTGTGCATTCTTTATCACAAAGTGCATAACTTTGCATTTTTCTACATTAAATTTCATCTGCCATTTTAGTGCCCAGTCCCCCAATCTATCTAAATCCCTCTGCAGCAAAGCAATATCCTGCTCACATTTTATTTCTTTACAGAGTGTTGTGTCATCTGCGAACACGGAAACATGGCTTTCAATGCCAATATCAAGATAATTTATAAATATGTTAAATAGAAACGGTCCCAAAACAAAACCCTGAGGGACACCACTTACCAATTTTGTCCAGCCTGAAAATGTACCATTAATTACAACTCGCTGTACTCTATCCTTAAGCCAATGTTTTACCCAAGAACCAGAGTATTCATCTAGACCAATTTATTTTATTTTGAAGACTAACCTATTGTGAGGAACTGTATCAAATGCCTTGGCAAAATCCAATCACTTCCACTGCAGCACCCTGATCTATACTTCTACTTACTTCTTCGTAGAATGCAATTAGCTTAGTTTGACATGACTTATGTTTCATAAAACCTTGCTGATTATTGCTAATAACAAAGTTCTTCCCAATGAATTCTTGAATATTATCCCTCAATAGCCCTTCAAATATTTTCCAGTCACAGAAGTTAAGCTCACAGGTATTTAATTTCCAGGCAAGGGTTTTAAACCATTTTTAAATATAAGAACGACATCTGCCTTCCTCCAATCCTCCAGTACAATTCCTTAAAGAAAAGAATTTCAAAAGATCAGATACAGAGGTTCACTTATTTCCACACTTAGCTCCTTAAGTACTCGTGGGTGAATACCGACAGGCAGGGCCGGACTGGCAAAGAAATTCGTCCCGGGCATTTTTTTATCACAGCGGCCCACTAAGAAGGGGGCGGGGCAGAGAGAGTGTGTTTTGTCATCATTAATGACAAACACGCCCCCTCTCAAAGTGAGCATGTTGGTTCAATGCTCTTCCAGGGCAGACCATGCGCAGAGCTCTGCTGAAGAGCTCTAGCATGAGAGAAAAGCCCTGTATTTGTTCTGCACAGCGCAAGCAAATTTAATAACATGCTTGCACTGTGTTTCCTTGCAACTTGTCTCTGGTGTCTCTATAAATGGATACCAGGAGCCAAAAATGCCAGGAAAGAGTATTGTGCATGTTTTTGGAGCCTACCATTGTGTGTGTGCAGAGTGAGCTGATTGTGGTGTGGTATTGTGTTATAAGGTCGGTTTTAGTCGTGTTGTGTTTGTGGTGTAATGTAATGCATATGTGGCTAGGGGCTGTAGAGAATGTGTGTATAGGGGATGTAGCAAGAGTGTGCATACAGGCTATAGTGTGTGTGTGTGAATATTATATATATATATATTTATATAAATATGTTTGGAAGTATTGTGTATGTGTGTCGGGGGGTTCTGTGTGTATGTGAGGGGTGCAGTATGTGTATGTGAGGTGTGATGTGTGTGAGGGTGCTGTGTGTGATTGATTTGTGTGAGGCTTTGATACCTGTATTGCTTTTTGCTCGTGTGTCTCTCTGGTTACCGTATATTTGGCTTGTTATTCCGATTCTCCTGCCTTCTCCATTCCTTTGACCTCGGCTTGTTTCTCGTTCTCCTGTTTTCTGGCTCCCTTTACTTGGCTTGTCTCCTGACTATTCTTAGTGTGCTTAACCCGGCCATTCTAAGGACCGGTACTGCACCCTTTACTATCTGTGACCTGTTAGCGTGTTAGGTTCCCGAATCATGACAATAGGTGGGTTTGTCTGCAAGATATGTCCTTGAGTGTCTGTAGGACACCATAAGGTGTGTTTGCCACGGGCGTCCGTTGTGAGTTGCGGGCATTCCTGTATGCTGCTTAGCCGATGACCTGCTGTGGGAGGCTGCAAAGGAGTAAAGGCTTCAGTGAGGTGTGCGATTCCTGCTGGGGTAGGTCTAAGTCCTGCTGTATTAGTTCCCGTGTTTGCCTATCACTGCGGGTACCTGTGATTAAATTGCAGGTAGGTGGTGTCCTTGTCTTGGACCTCGGGTGTCTCCGTGGCGTTAACAGGGTCTGGTGTTGTGATGGGAGTCTGCCTCTTGGATGGTGCGTAGCTGGTCTCGGTTTCATGCGAGGCTGGGTTGGTACCTGTATGTCCCTGCGGGCTGCCAGCACCGCTTGGTTCAGTCGCTTACGAGCAAGCTGGAGTGGCCTCTGGCGGCGCCATCTTGTGGTTACCCTCGGACGGGGGACAGCATGGCTGTGGCTGATACGTGTGGGTCTCTCTCTGGGTAAGTTCGTTGGCGTGCTGCCCTGCCACTCTCTACGTGCCAGTTTCGCCCAAAAGGCGTCGAAGAGGGCATCCAGCCGCGTTAGGGTACCGGCCTCCACTCTGCCGCCGTTGTGGTCGCACGTGGCGTCCGCTATTGTGGGGCTCCGTTATCTCCGTCTGCTGTTGCCATACTGCCCAGCGGGGTTGGACCGGGATCACCCCCACCGGTCCTGAGGGGGGGAGCGGGCGATCAGTGGTTCAGCGCTCCCAGCGTGGAGGCTAGGAGAGCGGCCGCCTCCCCCCAGCCACTGCAGGCCGCCGTGATCCACATCAGGTTTGTGCCTGTGGGAAATGCTTGTGTCTAGTGTCAGGCGATTCGCCAGGGTGCCCCCAACGTGGGTAGCGTACCCCGGCATCTTTTTAGGCTGTAAATCAGTGAGCATTTCCCCTAAATCCGCTTTGGCATCGGGAGCTCCTCTGCCATGCGACCGTTCAGTTTGCAGGTCAGGCCCCGCCCCCCGGCATAAGCGTTTTAGTTAAAAAATAACCCACTAAGAATAAGATGGATAATCTTTAAACATATATTAGAAGGGTACACTTCTTATAATGTATCATTGGGCAATAAATATAAAAGAAGCACATTTAAAATAACACAGCTTAGTGGGAAGGTAAACCAAGAAATGAAAAGGGCATTTAACTCGGACACATCAGAGGTATGATATATAAGATATAAGGAAGCCTTTAATGCATGCAAAAGACGATAAGATGGGCTAAACTAGAAAATAAAAAAAGTTATAGCAAAGAGAGCAAAACCAGCACCCATTTTTCTTAAGTACATAATTTCTTAAAACATTAAATTGCAGGTACAGTGTAAACAGAGATGGGTGTGTTAGTTAATGAAGACCAGGAAAAGGCTAAAATGTTAAATAACTATTTTACCTCAGTATATACTGAGGAATCCATGGCAAGATACATGTAAATGATTGCTTCAAAAACCATGCAGAAAAAATGTGATTGGATGACTCAAGATAAGGTGTTTTAGCAACTTAAGTACTTAAGGGTGAATACCATAAGGCCCCTGAACTTTGTTTACATTAACTTTCTTAAGGAGCTAGGTGTGGATATAAGTGAAACTGTTTTTTTTATCATTCAGGACTCTTTTCTTTCAGGAATTGTATCTGATTATTGGAGGAAAGCAGATGTAGTTCCAATATGCAAAACGGAGGGAATGTGATACATGGAGGAGTTTGGGGGTGGAAGGAAAAGGACACATGGAGGGGCTGAGAGCGAGGAGGGAATGGGATACATGGATGTGCTGGGGGTGGAAGGAAAAGGACACATGGAAGGGCTGGGGGAAGGAATGGGACACATGAAGGGGCTGGGGAAGGGAATGAGACACATGGAGGGTCTGGGGGTTATGAGACACATGGAGTGGTTGGGGCAGGAATCAGACACAAGGAGGGGTGGGGGCAATTAGACAAATGGAGGGGCTGGAGAAAGAATGAGAAACATGGAGGGGCTGGATGGAGGAATGATGCACATGGATGGGCTTGGGGGGATGGGATGAGACACATGGAGGGACTGGGGGGAATGAGACAATTGGAGGGGCGGGGTGATGAGACACACGGGGTGGCAAGGCAGTTTTTGCAACGGGGCCTCATGGTTCCTAGTTACATCTCTGTTGAGGCATAATATTCAGGAATTAATTGGGAAGAACATTGTTATTAGCAAAAATCAGCATAGTTTTATGAAACATAGGTCATGTCAAACTAAGAAGTAGAAGTATAGATCAGGTTGTTGCAGTAGATGTGATCTAATTGGATTTTGCCAATGTGTTCAATATGGTTAGTGTTCAAACTATATGAAATGGGTTTAGATGAAAATTATTGTTCTTGAGTAAAACACTGGCTTAAAGACAGAGTACAGAGAGTTGTCATTAATGGTAAATTTCAAGCTGGACAAAAGTGGTAAGTGAGACGGCTTCGATTTAACATATTTATAAATTATCTTGAAATAGGCATTGGTGGTCATGTTTCAGTGTTTGCAGATGACACAAATATTTCTATTACAATGTGAGCATGATATTACTTCGCTTCAGAGGGATTTAGATAGATTGGGGGACTGGGCACTCAAATGGCAGATGATCTACAAATTTAATGTAGATAAATGCAAAGGTAGGCACTTTGGAATAAAGAATGCACACTCTAAATGGCAGTGAATTAGGGATAACAACACATGAGAAGGATTTGGGAATTGTTATAGACAACAAACCAGGCAATGATGTGCAATGTCAATCTGCAGTTGCTAAGGCTAGTAAGGTATTGTCATATATAAAAAGGGACATTAATTCTCGGAATGACAATATAAATTTGCCTCTTTATAAATCACTGGTAAGACCATACCTTGAATATACTGTGAAATTTTGGGCACCTGCTCTAAAGGAAGATATTATTGCACTAGAAAAAGTGCAGCGGCGGGCTACAAAATTATTAAAAGGAATGGAACATTTTAGTTATGAAGACAGGTTAAAACATTTAAATCTATTTAGTTTAGTTTAGAAAAAAAATGGCACCTTAAAAGAATTATGATGTCATTATACAAATATATTCGTCGGAACCAATACAGAATATGTATAAGTTATATTTAATCTACTGAAAGTAATACTACCTGGAAGCAACTCTTGATTCACATGTGATCACATATGGGATGTGAGGCAGTGTAGGTGATGAGTTGCTTTGGAAAGCAAGTTATTTTCTTGATGTCCAGAAGGGCTGAGACAGGATCTGCAGAGGAGCACACCTGATTCCAGTCCTATTACCCTAGTAGCAATGATATTTGAAATAATTGGCATAAAGTGCCTTATTCACATAGGCACAAGAGGTCTTAAAATTAAATAAAATAAGAAAAACGTCATTGCCCTAACCGGGTACACACATCTAAATATGCCATGACACCAAACAGTGAAAAAAATAATAAGTGTAAAGAAGAAAATTTTATTTTATTTTGTACTTCTTACAAAATAGCGAACAAACGATACTGATCGAGATAAAACATAGAAACAGTATGGTTGGAGAGATATACAATGTATATAGTGAGTAGATATAATTAGTTAACCATGGGGGCGGGGCCTGACCGGGGAGCCGAGCAGACACGCTTTTCGTGAGCTCCCGAGACTGGACCCGATTTTCGGCGGAAAACGAGGGGAAACCCACCCAATCTGGACCCTCAGCACACCTAAACTGGCACTGAGACAACTGGGGTATGGAGGGGCACTTTTCAGACCCATTAACCCGCTGGGAATCCGGGCTGAGACTTTGGGGCCTACATCGCATGGTGGTGGGGAGAGACGGCCGCTCTCCCAGCCTACCAAATTAAGCAGCTCCCGCAGCATCGGGCCCTTCTACCCCCCCCCCCCCTGGGACCAGTGGGGGTTATCCTGGTCCATTTAAGCAAACACCTTAAGCTAAACTCGGCTGCAGCAGGAGTACACTGTTAAATGCACGAGACACTGCGACAAGCAGACGCACCTAAAATGGCGACTACAGGCCATGCGGCAGAGCACGCTCCCACTCAACCTCTACATGAGCGACTGGACGCATTGTTCCGCCGATTCTGGGAGAAGCTGTACAGCCGGACGGCACCTTTGACCCCGCAACACGGAGAGAAGGTGAGGCGGCCTCAGACAGAGAGACAGGGCGGGCTGACCCCGAGGAAAGCCGCTGTGCACCGACAGACGGCCCAACCATCCAGGCAGGGGAACAGAAGGACATCCCCTCCTATACACCGGCCACACCGCAGGAGAGCCGCCCGCCGCGGTTTGCAACCTGGGCCCTCCGTAGCGCCCGTCATGGGAATGACCCGGCCCCGAGTGGCAACCGAGTCCGTGGCCACATGGTGCGTACCCCACTTGCTGCCAGGAAAGAGGGAGAAGCCCCCTACCGCAATCACCTCCACTCCCTGATGACCCATCTGAAATCTCTGCCGGAATCCAGGACCAGAGAGATCCCGAACGGCCGACACGCGCCCGACCGCACTAAAAGAGCCTTCAGAACGGGCATAGGGTGAGGCAAGTTGGACTTATACAGGCCCCGGCCCACAACCAACAACCCAGCCTAAACCGCAGAGACTTACTTTATGCCGAACTGAATTAAAGAATTTCTTGCATGCCTCCTTTAGTGGTAATCAGACCAAGCCGCATGTATCACAAACCACATACCTACCAAGGGAACACACTCACCTGTCACAATCAGCAATATGCAGGCACCACACAGACAGGTAACGCACCAGCTGGAACCCGAGAAAGCCCTGCTCAGCAAACTCGGATAGTGTAACTCCACTCACATGAATAGCGGTAAAGCCGCAGCATGCTCACACATAGTATAACACACATGCATTACTCTTTTTCTCACGCATTGTCGCAACCTGATCTAACGGATGTTTGTGCTCCATCACCGAGGCAGCAATTTAATTTAATTAAATTATCATAACGTAATAGCTAGTTATGCCCTTCTTCTTGTTACTAAGCCTGTTGTACAGTATTAGCGAGTTTAAATCTATGCTATATCATAACGGTTACTCGCCTGCTGCTGTTGAGAACAGATGTTATTAAGCCATGTCTATCACATTGAATGTTCATCACCTTGACCTTTTTACTTTTTTATGTACTCTCTCTTAAGCGACAACTGTTTAAGCGACAACTGTTTAAGCGACAACTGTTTAAGCGACAAATGTCTAAGCGACAACTGTTTAAGCGACGAATGTCTAAGCGACGAATGTCTAAGCGACAAATGTCTAAGCGACAAATGTCTATCATTCTAATTTTTTATTGTATTAACCACGCTTGTATAAACCTGTTTACATGACGTTCTAAAAAGACAAAAAATATGGCAGTCTTTCTCAGAGGTGTATTGTCCACCACCTTGTTATACTAACCTGTGTACCCCATGACGCATATGCCATAATAAAAGAAAGATTTACATAATTAGTTAACCATATTAATAATTGCCAAGTGGCATAGGAATATGGGTATATCCTAAAATATATATGATCAAGCTTCAAAAGAATGTTGCCTATGTAGCTCTAAATGCGGGTCGCTAGATAGGTGTATAAATCATCAGAGAATACTTGGGGAAGTCCAAAGCAGACCCCCAAACATGATTAAACAACAGTCGGGAAAATGACAGTGGATAAAATTAGAAATTGAAGTTAAATCCCCTATTTCAGTATCCTCTGGTAACACCTGGTTGTGAATAGATTATAATAACACACTGCCGTTAGTAAAGTACTCCTCTAATAATGTCAGAGAATGAGTATCTACAGGCAAAAGCTTGATCCTACCTATGTATATAGTTGCTTAGGTTGCAAGACCTAAAATAGGTACTAAGTTAATATCCCCCCAACAGGGTTCCTTGTAAGAAGAGAGGGGGCAGAAAATAGGTAGACTCTTAAAGATTAGTAGCAAATGAGGGATCTCGTCTAGTCAAGTACTACTGGTCCCTCGGTTCTCTATTTCAATATAGTAGTACACCGACAGTGATAATAGAATGTACCCCATGGCTAATCTTAGGATCAATAACTAAATACTATTCTAGAGAGTCCCTGGGTCAATACATGCCGGAATGAATAAACCATATTAGAACAGAGAAAATGCTTGTAATTTCTAGTAGATCGCTAGAATTTGCTGTGCTTAACTAGAGTGAAAAGATCTACCTAACAGCTGCATCCCGAACCCATATCTAGGGCTAAAGAGGAGCTTGCAGAGTGGTCCTAATGAAAAAGTTCCACAATGAAGTGGAGTCTACCTCAACGCGTTTCGGCGCTACAATGCGCCTTTGTCAAGAGTTCGATTTAGACTGGAGATGCTGGCTCTTATAACTGGATATGTACACCCCTTCACTTGATGACGTCGGCGTTCATCCACCAATCGCATCCTTTGGGGGGGCGGGGTGTTCCCTATTAGTGACGTGTGTGGTTACGTATGGGGAATGGAGATGTAAAATTAACTCCTTCAACCCCGGGAATATATATTTTGTAATAAAACCCTATTAGGGTAATTGATTGTAAATTCATCTAGAAGATATATATTGAAGTGCTTATGTTTAAGTAAATGTTTATACTATATGTGTTCTATACAAAGGAGGGAGAGATAATTTTGTTGCTGTCCATTTATGCTATTTAAATAAAATAAGTAAACATAGCAGGGAAATGTTTAGTCTGCATCATGGGTAATTTAAATGGTTATTGTACCTAGGAACCAACTTCATTAGATCAAGCATATGTAGGTCAGCCAAAGTTAGTATTGGTTCATTTAGCCCCTTTCCCATTGGCTGCAGAGGAAGCAAAGCAAATAGACAATACAAGCACAGGATAGCCCTAACAAACAGGAGGTCTGTGGGGGCTGTGGTTTTGATTCCTTGAGTTTATGTCCTCCCTGAACTTTCCTAAATACAGAGTGTTGCTAAATATGTCGGGAACACTTATTAACTCTTTTGTTAGGTACAGGTTGCTGGGTGGGTCAATTGGTCGGTGACCTTAGACCTGGGGGTTGGAGTAACGGTTCCTTTTTCACCTCCCCTCAACACCCCCCACTCTGCCTCAACTCTACTTTCACTTTATTTTCCTCTTTACATCAGCTTCTTTACCTTCCCCGCTCATTCCTCTCATTTCTGCTGTTACTTAGGCTGTGGTCCTCTCTCTTGATGGGGGTACCTGTTAGATACTGGAATTAACACCCTACTATATTGTATGCCCTATCAATTCTTCACACTGGGAAGGATTTGTGAAGGTGGGAGGCAGTACTTTTATTTGAGTACGAGATGTGCTTAACATCATTTGTCAATTCACGTCTAGCGCATATTTGTATGCTATTTCCTTATTATACTATGCCTGTTTATCTGTTTTAAACATATTGTTTTTTAACCAAATTTGTCCATCTGGGCCAGATGTATACTTTAGTGAATAACCTTCTGAACATATTGGGGGGGACATAAAACTTTTTGTATTCTTTAACTATTGGTCAGATTACTTAGTTCAGTTTATATTCCACTCTGTAAGCAGAATAAATATGCATCACAGATAAAAAAAAAAAATTGTAAATTATTTATTGTTACATTTATTGCCACATATATTTAATTAAAGAGAATATCTATTTAATTTTGGGCACAGATATAATTACTCAGAAAGATGTTGAAACGCGTTGCCACCATTGTGGCCAGAATTAAATTTCCTTAGAAAATATCAGCTCCTTCCTTATTTTTATTTTTTTTTTTAATTCTTTATTTTTGCGTGCATGAGAGATATAAATATGGTACAACATATGCATCACATGAGAGTATAGCAGGTTACAACTGTAGTGGTTTGATGCATTCAGCCGGTTTCAGCACAATTTTTTGTTACTAGTATGAAATCCTAGGTATAGTGTGTGGTTTTGTAGGAGTGTAGTTGGGTTAGTCTTTCGTGGGTTTGTTGCCTAGGTGTTGGGTTGTAGTGGATGTCTGGGCCCATCTAAGCTGTTAACTAAATGAGTGAGGTTATAGCGCGTTTCGGGGGCCTGGGTTGGTCCAGTGAGTGTTGTGTTGTCGGTTGGTAAGTCGCATGAGTAGCCCTAGTTAGTGTTTTTACGCCCCATGGGGGTTTAGTGGGTCAGTGTCGGTGGAGGCTACTCGTGAGGGGTGGTGGCCCTAACCATGGGGCTGTTTTGGGGGGGTAGGTGTCGTCCTGAGCTGCGGTTTCCAAATACTGGTGGTGCGGTTGTGCGTCTGCGTTGGCCGTTACTGCTTGTATGTGATAAACAGGTGTATTAAACTTTGAGGTTATAGTGCGTGGAGGGTGGGGAGAAAACAGAATACATTAAATCTTAAACATGGCAAAGTAGTGTCGCCGTTGAGCGGACAGGAGCAAGAGACTTCTCCCCCCCTGTCCGTCAGGTGGCTTGTGCATTGGTTCTCTGTCTTCTTGGCACAAATGTTTCTGAGGTTGCCGGGTTCCAGTCGTGGGTTATGCCCTGGGCGGGTGGGTTCTGTAGGCCCAGCCTTGTGAGGAGTTCAGAGGCCTCAGTCCCTGAGGTGAGTTTATGTGTTACCCCCTGGTGGGTGACAAGTAAGGGTTTCCCCACCTGTATGGTATTCCCGCCGTGCGCAGTTGGCTGGTGTGTTCAGTAAGCGATTTCCTCCATTGGAGGGTGGCCTTGGATAAGTCCTGATAAAAGGTCAGTTGGGCTTCTTCAAAATCAAGCGGGGTCTTGCCCTTGAGCGCGCTCATGATGTGCCCTTTATCTTGGGGTAGGACGCAGCGAATGATGACGTCTCCAGCTAGTGTTGCTGCTGCTCTGGGTGGGGTGGGTAGTCGGTAGATCCCTGCGAAGGTGAGCTTCTTTGTTACTGCCAAAGGAAGTAGTGATTGTGTGAGTCGCCTCACGTGGTGCGGTAGGTCTTCTTTGCTCACCGAGGCCGGGATTCCTCTTATTTTGATATGGTTACGCCGGCTTTTGTCCTCCTGTACTGCTAGTTGGGTTGCCATGTGCTGGTGGTCTTGTTGTAGTTGGTGGAGTGAGTTTTGCAGTGTGGTGATTTCTCCCTGGATTGTTTTGACTTGTCCCTCTGTGTTGGTCACTTTTTCTGTGATCTGCTGCATGCCCATTTTGAGCGCTGGTAAGTCTGCTGCCAGCAGGCATTGGATATCTTGCAGCATAGTCTGCATCTGCTGCAGATCCTGTTTGGTGGCTGGGTCTGCAGTTCCTAGCAGGGGTGTGGGTTTGGTGGGTATAGCCTGTGTGGGTTGTGGGTTTTTCCCTGATTCTCCTTGGGTGGTTTGGGCTGGAGGGGTATCTGCCTGTGGGGGGTCTGGGCCCTGTTCGGCCGCCATTTTGGCTGGGGTGTGTTTTAGCAGCATTACCCCTATGTCTGACTGTGCTGTACCTTGTTGTGGTTTTTGCGATCTGCGCCCCATCTCCTTGTGGATGTGATCAAGGTCCTGCAGTGGTTCTGTACTGTACTGTACTGTAGTCTCCCAGGCTGTCTCCGCCCCACAGGTACTCCAGGCCGCGGTAGTTTGGTGTGAGGTAGGCCTGGTTTTTGGGTTTGGGCTTTGCCTGCCTCGGTGTGTACCGAAATGGCATCGGATTGTGCAGGGTGGTCTCCCCTTTGTAGTGCCGGTAGTTTTTTGCCTGGATGGCATGTAGTTTTGCAGATATCCAGCGGATTTCGTGCCGTTTGCACGGAGCAGCTTGTAATGGCGTCCGGCTCGTTTCGCCGCGAAGCTCCGCCCCCCTTCCTTATTTTTTTATTCATTTGATTGCTATATTATTAGCAATGAATATGATAAAGATGGGTAGGAAACATTATGTTCTCATATAGCAGCTATTAATTTAACAGAAAATATTGCTCAAAAATTCACTATTTATTGCATACACCCCATAATTAGGACTAAAAGAAACACCAAATCTTAAAGCATCTGCAATATTTCCTCCTTACCATCAATTGGGTGGGTTTTCCAGCAGAGAAGCCAAGACCTTATTTAACCCGCATTATGCTTACATACTAAATATCCATAGAGTCCCTTGTCAATATGAGCATAGCTTTTCATTGTTCAAATATTTGCTGTATATTTGGGCAGGGCATGTATAGTATCATCATGCCAAGAAAGGCTGCTTCACAATGACTTGACAGATACAGCTGTATCTGTGACTAAGTGGCTACTAAAAAAAGACTGGACATACCCCATTTGCAATACCTAGGGTTGTCTACTATTGCAAATGGTATGCCATCATAGGGGTAATTTTCTTTCTTGGGCTACCATAGGGTCTCAAAGGCAACGTAACCAATCTGGCGAAATTTAATGTGAAAAAAATGAAACACAAGCCTTATATTTGACGCTGTAACTTTTGAAAACACCATAAAACCTGTACATGAGGGGTACTGTTGTACTCGGGAGACTTCACTGAACACAAATATTTGTGTTTCAAAACAGTAAAAAGTATCACAGCATAATATCGTCCATGTAAGTGCTGTTTGTGTGTGAAAAATGCAAAAAACGTCTTACTTTTTTCACTTTTACTGGCGATATCATTGTTGTAATACAGTTTACTGTTTTGAAACACTAATTTGGGTTCAGCGAAGTCTCCCTAGTAAAACAGTACCCCCCATGTACAGGTTTTATGGTGTCTTGGAAGGATTTAGGGTTAAATATAGTGCTAGCAAATTAAATTCCCTATGCTTTCGGCATGGGTTGTCAGGCAGGTCCCGCTAATTGTAATTAATTAAGATACCTAATTATGTACAAATATTACATAAATATATATGTAGAATTAATATATGTATATATATACACGTATGTGTGTATATATATATATATATATATAGAATTTTTTTTAAATATTTTTATTTATATATAGGTATATATATAGTGATATATACGTATATATTTCTGTGTGTATATATATATATATATATATATATATTATTTTATTCTACGTTTATTTTGAGATATATATATATATATTAATATCACAATACAGTTAGAACGAAATAACACACATCTATATATTTAATTATTTATTTTTTATTATTTTTTTAATTTTATTTTTTAACGTATTTACATATTTTTTTAATATTATATATAAATATATATATATATATAACAATAATTTTATATATATTTAACCAGTATCAGTCTACGTGTAATTTGAGATTAATTTTATATATATATATATATATATATATATATATATATATATATATATATATATATATATATATATATATATATTTTACTAGTAAAATACACCTAGACAGTGTATGTGTGTGTGTGTATGTGTGTATATGTGTATATTGACATGAAGGGGTGCTGCCCTGCAACAGCACTGTCCCTTTAAGTGTGGGAACCAACTTAGCAGAGAAATAATTCTAGGACACGATAAATGGAGTAATAAAGAAAATGTATTAAGGCAAACCAAAAGGATATAGATATATATAATATATACAAAACAAAATATGACTGTCACAAATATATAAATATATACAATAACCCAATATATACAATAGAGCAGGCAGAGTCCACGATAGTCCTAGGCAAAGGTAAAGGCTTAGTCAGGTTAGTGCAGCCACCAAGTACAAAATGAACATCAAGGGGCAAAGTCCTAAGCAGGTCACACAGAAATAATGCAGCAAGGTCAGAATCACTGGAGAAGGAGTCTAGACAGGAACACTGCAGGCGAACACTGGAACAGGAGGCACAGGACACAGGACCATAAGGACATCGGAACACCGGATCAGGAAACACAGGATACTCAGGAAACAAGACACAGGAGACAGGAGACAGGAGACAGGAGCCAGAATCACGGGAACCAGGAAACAGCAGGTACAGGGTCAAGGATAGAGGATAATGATCTGACAGGGAGTGAGGGGAGAAACCAGAATATATAGGTGCTAAACAAGGGCCAGGTGTAGTGCCTAACGAAAGGAAATGAGAACAGTGCCAAACAGAAAGAGTGGTGAGTGCGAGTACTGCACGAGGGCATGTCGACTAAGGAGTGTCGTGACAGTACCCCCCCCTTAAGGAGCGACTCCCGGCGCTCCAAAACCCAAAGATCCCCCACGGGTGACAGAAGAAAATCAGGGCCACCCAACCAGTAGAGGAAAACAAGGAGGAGGCTTAGGAGGAATGAGAGGTGGACAATCCCATGGGAGAAACCAACGAGGCAGAATAGAAACATACAAAAGCAAGGACTGTAGAGTAACATTTAGCAATAGAAGGGCAGACACAGAAACAGAAGGTAAAGGCACATAAGATAAGAAACACTCCATACCAGTGACCGACAAATGTGTTAACCCACTAGATCTGGGACTATTGCTAGTAACAGGTTCATCACTCAGAAGTCCTGGGTCTGACTTGGTTTCTGGCTTGTGGGATCCTCGGAACAAAGACTGCGATGCAACTTCAGTCGAAGGGAGAACAGTCTCTGCGTAATCTTGGGTAGGTACCACTGGAACCAAACAAGGAGAATCCCCTAAATTAATAGGTACAGGATCAAGAACATTCTGCGAGCCTTCCTCCACAGACCGCAGATATGCATCAAGGAATGGTTCCCCAAATTTCTCCGAGCACGGGGCTAACCGAAGCAGAGATGACTCTCTCTCAAATTGACATTTTTCTGTAGCGGCTAGAGATACCTGGTTAATGAAATCATTCTCTTCTTCCCTTGTGAACTCAGCTCGAGGTAGTTCTTTATTTGTCGTAGATAGACTTTCAACTGAAGGCAAGTCTTCATTTAATACTTGCTGGAGTTTAGGTGGAGTGATAGACATCATGGTAACTGAAATGTCATAGAAGGAGCTTCCTTCATCATGGGAACAGGTACCTCCTTGTTCGGTTTCACTCCCTTCCTTTGGCGTTTGGTTAAGCGGCTGATTAGAATAATCTTCGGCGCTTGGTTCAGGTACAAGCTTGGTAGTTGGGGTTTCCTCTTGCAGCAGAGAAATTGTTCTACCAGAGCATGTAACTTGAAGAACTGTAGAGTCTTCTTCAGGCTGTGGGTTTAGAACAAGCCTGGTCTCATTTAGATTCTTCTCTTGGGCTTGATCCATCACGGGTTTGTCACGTTGCACCCAGTCTGAGTCTTTGTCTTCTATTTGAAGATAACTGTCTTTTTTACTTGGCGACAACTCATTTTCCACAGTTGCGGTTGTGAGAGGGGTGCCAATCTTCAAACCCCCAGAGGTAGAAGGGTTAAAATTGGAATCATCAAGCCTCCCCACATCAAAGTCATGAGCTGCCTTTGGCACAATAGCCTCTTCTTCCACTGGTTGTTCTGAAGTTTTCATCTTTGGTTCTTCAGCCTTCTCAGCCAGTGTCTTGAAAGAAGTAGGTCGTTTACCACGTCTCCTACGTGGTGACTTTTTGACAGGAGATTCACCTTCAACGAGATTGGTCCCCAATTTCAATGGTCCAACCTTGTCGCCACTTGCATCACCCGGAGCACATTTTATAGGTGACTCTTCTAGTTTGGATGCATTGTCCTTTGTGGGACAGACCTTCAGATCAGATCCCGTTACCTGGTTAAGGTCACTGGTGGTCTCCTCAATTGGCACGGTGAGGTAGGAATTCGTATCTCTAGTTGCAGACTCAGGGGAGTCTGTTTCTGCTTCGTGGTTGGGCAGAGTTTGCTTGAGACTTTCTCTGACCAGACATGTACCCTCTTGAACGGTGTTGAGATCGTTCATCTTGGTAGCCGGTAGCTTCACCTTGGGAATAGGCGAGTGGATCTTGCAGAAAAGAGATGGTAATATATGGGTACTATGTGTCTCTGGTACTGAGACAACATTAGGAAACTGCGTACTGGTACTACCTTCCCATTCAGACTGCTCGTCCTCTAAAGCTGCTATGCAACGAGCACCCAGTTCATCAAAGACTTGGTCCATGAGGGGATCGCCAGTGCTGTATAACCCCTCAACATCTTCGTCTTTTGTTTGGGCAGGAAGGCATTCAGCTTTAATTTCCAGAGGGACTTCGGTTTTGCAGTCGGGAGGACCAACAAGCCATTTTCCCAAGTCAGAGTCAGGAGGATTTGTTATGCTATGTACATCAGAAAAGGGAATGCCATCATTATTATCAGGCATAAAGACAGTCATTCTTTCTTGTACAAGATCAATAATAAATTGCACTTCAGGTAACAAGGCAACAAGATTATTGTGCATTACTCTCACTTGTCTCTGCAAATATGATAAAGATTTTTTATGTGATATCTCTTTAAGAGACACACGGATAAGTGTATACACCCTACTTATCACAGGAGGCTCTCTCAACCATATATCGCAATTAGGTAACTGAAAAAGCAATGAATCACATATGTTTTTGTGAAAAGTTTGAAGTTCATAGATAAATCCACATAATACAGATTTCTGGATTTGACAGGAGACATCTATAATAGATAAGCATAAATTAGAGGCCTTTCCAATCTGCCGCTGAATTTTTCCTAACTGATTACAACAAGTCTCAATGAGAGCACACTCTTGCTGTGAATCAGCGTGAATACCAACAAGGTTCTTCATTGTGATCCTAGACATTATACTCTGCCGGTTCCAAGTGGTCAGATCATTCTGTCATGACATGAAGGGGTGCTGCCCTGCAACAGCACTGTCCCTTTAAGTGTGGGAACCAACTTAGCAGAGAAATAATTCTAGGACACGATAAATGGAGTAATAAAGAAAATGTATTAAGGCAAACCAAAAGGATATAGATATATATAATATATACAAAACAAAATATGACTGTCACAAATATATAAATATATACAATAACCCAATATATACAATAGAGCAGGCAGAGTCCACGATAGTCCTAGGCAAAGGTAAAGGCTTAGTCAGGTTAGTGCAGCCACCAAGTACAAAATGAACATCAAGGGGCAAAGTCCTAAGCAGGTCACACAGAAATAATGCAGCAAGGTCAGAATCACTGGAGAAGGAGTCTAGACAGGAACACTGCAGGCGAACACTGGAACAGGAGGCACAGGACACAGGACCATAAGGACATCGGAACACCGGATCAGGAAACACAGGATACTCAGGATACACAGGAAACAAGACACAGGAGACAGGAGCAAGGAGCCAGAATCACGGGAACCAGGAAACAGCAGGTACAGGGTCAAGGATAGAGGATAATGATCTGACAGGGAGTGAGGGGAGAAACCAGAATATATAGGTGCTAAACAAGGGCCAGGTGTAGTGCCTAACGAAAGGAAATGAGAACAGTGCCAAACAGAAAGAGTGGTGAGTGCGAGTACTGCACGAGGGCATGTCGACTAAGGAGTGTCGTGACATATATATATATATATATATATATACTTAGATCATATATGATCTAAATGTATTATTATTTTTTATACTGATTTTAATTTAATTTATTTGATTTCCAGCCAGCAGGGGGACTAACTGTCATTACAGGCAGTCCCCCTGCTGGCAATGCAGCAACCAGCTAACCCGGCCATGTGATTGTGAGGTCCTTGCAAGGACCTGACTCTCACATGGCCGGGGGGGCCGGAGGAGGCAGGATCCGCTGCGGGGGACTCCCTGGGATCCCAGGTGAGTCTCCCCAACCGCGATCACCGGCATGGGATCTCCGGCAACCGGGTAAGTAACAATAAACCGGAGGGCGTACTATTACGCCCTGCGGCGTTTAGAGCCGCTTAGAATAGTGCGTAATAGTATGCCCTCCGGTTTTAAGGGGTTAAATGGTTACACATTATTTAGGAAGGATAGATCAAACAGGGTTGGTGGAGAGGTATGTTTGTATGTCAATCATGAGTTAAAGTAAAAAATTAAGCAATTGTAAAGGCTGCATATCTGGTTAATACATTAATTATTGGAGATTTTACTTACCCGCACATAAACTGGAATAGAGGGACTAGTAGTTAAGCAAGGGGAATCAGGTTTTTGAACCTGTAACATAGTTACATGGTTGAAAAGAGACATGCATCATCAAGTTCAGCCTTTCTCACATTTGTTTTGTTGTTGATGCAAAAGAAGGCAAAAAACCCAGTCTGAAGTACTTCCAATTTAACAACAAACTAGGAAACAATTCCTTCTTGACTCCAAAATGGCAGTCAGATATCTCCTTGGATAGAGCAGCTATTACCCCACTAATTAGAAATGATATCCCGGTATATTATGTTTTTGCAAGTATTTATCCAATTGCTGTTTAAACATCTGTATGGACTCTGATAAAATCAGAGAATTTCAAATCTTTATTGTTCTTACAGTAAAAAACATTTCTTTAATTTACCTTAAACTAAATCTCCTTTCTTCCAGCCTAAATGTATCACCTTATGTATTATGTATAGTTCTGTTTAGGAATAGATTTACAGACAATGGTTTGTACTGGCCCAAATATATTTGTATAAAGTTATTTCATTACTTTTTTTTTAAATCTTTCTTCATAACTAAAATGATCTATTTATTTTATCAATTTTGTAGCTTGTCTCTGCACTATTTCCAGTGCCATAATATCTTTCTTTAGAAAAGGTGCCCAACATTGCACTGCATATTCAAGGTGTGGTCTTACCAGCGATTTATAAAGAGGCAAAATTATATTTTCCTCCTGAGAATTTATGGCCCTATTTATACATATACAAGACCTTACTGGCCTTAGCAACTGCAGATTGACATTGCATATTGCTGCCTAATTTGTTGTCTATAACAATTCCCAAATCCTTCTTGTGTGTTGTTATCCATAATTCACTACAATTTAGGATGTAAGTTGCTTGTGCATTCTTTATCCCATTCTTTATCATCTGCCATTTTAGTGCATTCTTTATCCCATTCTTTATCATCTGCCATTTTAGTGCCCAGTTCCCCAATCTATCTAAATCCCTCTGCAGCAAAGCAATATCCTGCTCACATTTTATTTCTTTACAGAGTGTTGTGTCATCTGCGAACACGGAAACATGGCTTTCAATGCCAATATCAAGATAATTTATAAATATGTTAAATAGAAACAGTCCCAAAACAAAACCCTGAGGGACACCACTTACCAATTTTGTCCAGCCTGAAAATTTACCATTAATTACAAATCGTTGTACTATATCCTTAAGCCAATGGTTTACCCAAGAACCAGAGTATTCATCTAGACCAATTTTATTTTATTTTGAAGACTAACCTATTGTGAGGAACTGTATCAAATGCCTTGGCAAAATCCAAGTAGATCACTTCCACTGCAACACCCTGATCTTTACTTCTGCTTCGTAGAATGCAATTAGCTTAGTTTGACATGACCTATGTTTCATAAAACCTTGCTGATTATTGCTAATAACAAAGTTCTTCCCAATGAATTCCTGAATATTATCCCTCAATAGCCCTTCAAATATTTTCCAGTCACAGAAGTTAAGCTCACAGGTATTTAATTTCCAGGCAAGGGTTTTAAACCCTTTTTAAATATAAGAACGACATCTGCCTTCCTCCAATCCTCCAGTACAAGTCCTTAACCTCCCTGGCGGTATTCCCGAGCGTGACTCGGGGTTAATTTTCGCTGTCAGAAGCGGTAACCCCGAGTCACGCTCGGGGTAGATAACAGAGCCCCCGGAGGTAAGATGTACTTACCTCCACCGCGATCCGCTTCGGGAGGACTGCCTCACAGCCCAGGCAGCCCTCCCACGGCAAATCAGGCCCCCGGGGGCCATGTGATCGCTCTCAAAGAGCGATCACATGGCCCTCTATAGCTGGCTGTGGATCTGCCAGCAGGGGGACTGTTTGAAATATCAGACAGTCCCCCTGCTGGTGGGAAGTATAAAAAAATAAATAAAAGACAAGTGTAAAAATAAATTAAATATATTTTTATATATATATAATATGTATATATATTATATATATAATATATATACATATTATATATATGTAACGTCATACAAAGTGTATTTTAATATTAATATAAGTATATATATTAATATTAAAATACACTTAGAATGACGTTACATATATATAATATGTATATATATTATATATATAATAGATGGACATATATATATATTATATATAAATACGTATAATTAAAATAATAAATAAATAAAATAATAAAATAAATAAATAAAATATTGAAACAAAATTTAATATAAATTATATATGCATATGTAATTTCATTCTAACTGTATTTTGTTATTAATATATATATATCGGTAACAAAATACACTTAGAATGACATTTCTATATATATATCTATATATATATATATATAAAATACAAATAACCGCAAATATATATATAGATAAATACATATAATTACATAAAAGATTACATTAGTATACACGTAGAATTGAAATACCTATAAATGCATATATATTAAAATTCTACATGTATATTTAAATAATCTTTTAACGTAATTATGTGATTTGATTAATTAAAATTTGATTGACATGCCTGACATGGGGGCGGAACTGGGCGGGTAATTCAAATGCAAAAAAATGGTACCGCTTTTGGTACAAAATTCCTGACATAATCATACCGCCAGGGAGGTTAAAGAAAAGAATCTCAAAAGATTAGATACAGAGGTTCACTTATTTCCACACTTAGCTCCTTAAGTACTCGTGGATGAATACCGTCAGGTGCCGGAGCTTTATTGACATAATTTTTTTTTAACTGATATAGCACCTTGTCTTGTGTAATCCAATCACAAGTTATCTGCAAATGTTTGCAACAATAATTTGCATATCTCTTGCCATAGGATCCTCATTAATATACATTGAAGAAAAATAGTTCAGTATATGTTAAATGAGACCTTGATGTCACAACTGATACTAGCACCAACTAGAAAGAATGCTTGTCTGTATCTGGTTATAACAAACAATTTTGAGGAGTGCTTGGGAAATAGTGATTACAATATGGTGTCTTTTGAAATACACTCAGAGAAGCAAATGTACATGGGCATACTAAAACATATAATTTGAAAAAGACAAATTTAAATAAGATAAAGGCAGCTTGACAGTATATTGACTGGTATAAGCGTTTTAAAAAAAACACTAAGAATAAGATGGATAATCTTTAAACATATATTAGAAAGGTGCACTTCTTATAATGTATCATTGGGCAATAAATATAAAAGAAGCAAATTTAAAATAACACAGCTTAGTGGGAAGGTAAACCAAGAAATTAAAAGGGCATTTAACTCGGACACATCAGAGGTATGATATACAAGATATAAGGAAGCCATTAATGCATGCAAAATATGATCAGATGGGCTACACTAGAAAATAAATAAAGTTATAGCCAAAGAGAGCAAAACCAGCCCACATTTTTTTAAAAGTACATAATTTCTTAAAACCAAAACATTAAATTGCAGGTATAGTGTAAACAGAGATGGGTGAGTTAGTTAATGAAGACCAGGAAAAGGCTAAAATGTTAAATAACGATTTTACCTCAGTATATACTAATGAGGAACCCATGGCAAGAGATACGTAAATAATTACTACAAAAACCATGCAGAAAAATTGTGATTGGATGACTCTAGATAAGGTGTTTTAGCAACTTAAGTACTTAGGGGTGAATACCACAAGGCCCCTGAACTTTGTTTACATTAACTTTCTTAAGGAGCTAAGTGTGGATATAAGTTAAACTGTTTTTAATCATTCAGGACTCTTTTCTTTCAGGAATTGTATCGGATGATTGGAGGAAAGCAGATGTAGTTCCAATATGCAAAACGGAGGGAATGTGATACATGGAGGGATTTGGGGGTGGAAGGAAAAGGACACATGGAGGGGCTGAGAGGGAGGACGGAATAGGATACATGGATGTGCTGGCAGTGGAAGGAAAAGGACACATGGAAAGGCTGGGGGAATGAATGGGACACATGAAGGGTCTGGGGGAGGGAACAAGACACATGGAGGGCTTGAGGGGATGAAATGAGACACATGGAATGGTTGTGGGGAATGAGACAATTGGAGGGGTGGGGTGATGAGACACATGGGGTGGCAAGGCAATGTTTGCAATGGGGCCTCATGGTTCCTAGTTACGTCTCTGTTAAGGCATAATATTCAGGAATTAATTGGGAAGAACTTTGTTATTAGCAAAAATCAGCATGGTTTTATGAAACATAGGTCATGTCAAACTAACTTACCGGTAATTGCGTTCCACAAAGAAGAGATCAGATCAGAGAATAAAGTGATATCGATCTGGTGGGATAATCACCAACATCAACTGACAGTTGGAAGTTAAAATGCTTGTCTTTAAAATATTAATAAAGCTGTGGCTGTTGCCCTTATCCATTATACAAGTGTTAGTGTGTTTATTGGGCAACAGAGTAGTTAAAAGGGCAGCAGTCAAGGCTGAACTTGATGAAGGCATGTGTCTTTACAGTCTATGCAACTATATATCTATATATATTATTATTAATAATAATTGTGTTATTTATATAGCGCCATCAGATTCCGTAGCGCTGTACAATGGGTCTTCTCCTGCATCCTAAGGCATTTGCCAATAATTTTAAATTGTAAAGCTGATTGTGGTAATGACCAAACCACCACATATCACATCCAGCTAGCATATGCCACATACCGCTTGGTTTTTCTAAATTATTTTATGGTAAAGTTATCTAAAAGCAGGGCCGGATAGGGAAAAAAATTCAGCCCAGGCATTTTTAATCACAGTAGCCCAGTGAGCAAGGGGCAGGGCCAGAGAGGGATGTATTTTGTCATCACCAATGACAAGCACGCCCCCTCTCAAAAAGAGCATGCTGGTTCAATGCTCTTCCAGGGCAACACATGTGTTTGTTCTGTGCAGTACAAGCAATTTTATTAACATGTTTGTGCTGTAAAGCCCTGGAACTATTTTCGGCATGAAGACTTTGCGGTTCCCAGTCAGTCCCCAGCGGCACTTAGCCGCGATTCTAAGGAACTATTTTTGGCTCAAATTATGACCACTGAACCGATCTGGGTGATTTCTGAATATGTTGGTCACCCAGATCAAGGCTATTGATCAAGAGGGTGTAACTTTCATGGGGTTTTATGTATTTTTAAGGTACTTTTGGGTGTTTGGGAATTGTACTTTTTTTGTGCTTGGAGATAATTGAGTTTTATGCCGGAAATAGTTCCAGGGTTTTCGCGGCTAATTCTACTTGAAGTATATTCACGGTTTTGGTTCATGCGAATGGCCGCCATTGAGCTAGCAGTTGGTTCTATGCGCACAAATGGAAAGTGCCAAACCAGGGGAATAAAATATGGGTCCTTACAGTCGCTGACCTGGCCGCAGGTCCTCCACTCGTATATTGGAACCCCAGTTTACGTATTTGTAAAATGTCACCATCACACAGCACACCGACAATACAACTGGGTCCATCCTGATTAATAGTAAGTCCAGAAACTCTGGTTATTGCACGTACAGTAAATTAAATATTTTAAAGAAATTAGCCGCAGTGGAGGCAGACTTCATACATTACGAAGCCTGCCTCGCAAGTAATAAACCTGCATGAGACACTGGCAAATTAGCACATACAATATTAATATATTCTAATACATTGTAGCATGGAGTCCTTAAACAGCAACACTCCGTCATATCTACTTAGTAGTCTCTTTAATTATTAGATAACTCTACATCTGATTTCAATGAGAATAAAGACACGAGGAACAAATATTTTTTCCAATGGGCATTACTAAGGAAGGGAAGTTGCATAAGCTCACGCTAATCTTGCTTTGATAGTGAAATTTCTTTGCAACATATACCCTATGTTTCTTAATTCTTGTGGGAGCAGTTTCCCCTTTTGTACAGAACACACTTATTTCTCATTTTCCACTTTTGAGGTTGTTTTTTTTTCTGGTATCCTTAGGTTTGAGAAATGCAAAGAAAATGTTTGGAAATAGTCTTTGTTTTTTAATATTTTATCTATCGGTTTGCATAAAATGTATAAAACTGGAAAATAATGACAAAGCATAGAGGACATAAATAGAGAAACATGGTGTATAGCCTAGTTTCTCAACACTTGGTACCCCCTGGGTATGCCAAGAGCTGGTCAGCCGGCCACCTTAGTGTCCCCCATGAAGCGGCCAGCTGGGGGAGAATGGAGGTGACGATGGGACATGCACTCTTTGTGCTCCTCCAACATCTCTCCCTCACTCACTCTGCAGGGATAACGGGAGACAGTTATGACATTACTCTGGCTCCGGCATCACTAAACATTGCACGAGGGAGCAGTACTGTAAGAGTATAAAGATTACACAAGTTTCCCATTGGACCCCTTGGAAATGTTCCCCACTGGGAAAGAATCCCCATTGGACCCCAAGGAAAGGATTTAGTCCTGCTCTCCAAAGGTAGAGAGGCTGGGTGCACTTAAATAAAAATTATAAAAAAAACAATAGTTTTCGATTGTGTCTGAGAGAATGTGTATGTGTTTGTCAGTGATTGTGTGTCTGTCAGTGTGTGTCAAATCAGTGAGTGTGTCTGTCTGTGAATGTGGGTCTGGCATTGTGTGTCAAATCAGTGAGAGTGTGTGTCTGTCAGTGAGTGCGCGTCTGTCAGTGAATGTGTGCCTGTCAGTGAGTGTCAAATCAGTGACAGTGTGTGTCAGTAGGTGTGTCTGTCAGTGTGTGTCAGGTATGTCTGTCAGTGATTGTATCCTCTGTGTGTAAATGTGTGTGTGTCAGTATCTTCTTTGTGTAACTGTGTGTTTCAGTGTCCTCTGTGTGAAACTATTATGTGTGTATTATATTTTAATTGTGTTTCTTCAATACTTAAAATTAATAATTCATCCAGGATGGATAAGACCTCTCCAGGTACAGGGAAATTTAGAGGAGAGGGCTTCACTTGACCAATGTCGAATCTCCACTTCACATCAGCAGTCTTTCTCCCTCTTACTCTGCTGTTGCAGGTTCTACATTGTATCTTCTGCATCTGATCATTGTATTTGGTTCTTGAGGACTAAGAAATGTCAGCATTGACTTAAAACACTGTAGCCTAAAGCAATGCATTTCTCCAGCAACAGGCAGGAGGAGATTGTGAGTCCAGTGAACATGCAATGCTGTTATAGAGTTTTTTTTTTTTTTTGTAAATTCTTTATTATGACGAACAGGTGAGTACAGAAACACACAGTCATACACCACAACAGTGTATATACGGCAAGTCAGTTCGTAAATTAACATCGAAAGTAAGCATTATTATCTTCTGATCATCTGATATGCAACAAGCGTCATATGGCTGTTCAACAACCAATAAAGCGTAGGCAACTTGAGCAAAGTAAACAATCAAACAAATATAAATAGATGCATCTTTAAAAGCTAATACCGTTCCAGTAACATCAAAAACCTCTCAATTAAAGCTAAATAATGGGATATCTCAGGGCCCCCGTTCCGTGGCACCTTCAGGTGGCCCGGTTTATAAGTCTAATAGCCGGGAGAGTAGGTAGTATTCATATTTATAGTCATGGTGAGATGCGACATATATGGCTGAGGGCCCCTGCGTAATCCCAAGTGGGAGCAATGTCGAGGACATGTGAGTATTTATCGATGAGCTAAGTACATTGTGTAGCAAGTGAGAGTGTGAATGTCAAGCACATACAATGCACCACTAAGGGTGTAACCCTCAAATCCTCGTCCTAGTCTAGGGTCCCCTGGAGGAGAACCTCCAGTGGCCACCCATGTTACAGGAGTGGTTTGGGTGCGTCTGTCCACTTCAGAAGTCCGTCAGTCAGACGCCTGATGAGGTGCCTTGGAGTGTCGCAGGGCGTATGTTATGTTCCCTTCCTCTCGTCGGTCTATTGAGTCATACTGTGGAGTCGTTGTTCAGTTCGGTCAGTGTCCTAGTCGTCCCTGTAGTCAGTTTTTGGTGATGGCACTGGAGCGCCTCCCTGGGATCTACTGCAAAGTTCTCCTATAGCTCACGCATCCTCACAGTCAGGTACCCCCGGTCCGGCCTCCCTGGGGCAGTCCGAGCCGCCGCCACTGTGTCCCAGAAATAGGTCGCGTGGGGATGAGTAAAAAACCTTGTATATTGTTGGAAGGAGAAGAAGAGGGGGGGGGGGGGTGGGGGGGTGGATGAGGGGGGGGGGGAAGGGGGGAGGGGTTGGGTTTAGATGTGGCACCATACATCAGCGCACGCTCGGGCACTCCATGACCGTATGAAATGGTGTGTTTCATGGTCTCCCTGCTCCTGGTCGTGAGAGGTATACATACCACGGGGTCCAGGCATCGACATGTTTGGTGCTCCTTCCTAGCAGTTCTGCATATCGCGCCTCAGCCGTGTGAATGTCCTCTACCCTCTGAAGCCAATCCGTCACAGTCGGTGGTTGTGTTTGCTTCCATTTAGCGGGAATGGATGCTTTGGCCGCATTTAGTAGGTGTCGAACTATCGACCTCTTGTATTGGGCTATTGAGCCTTCGGTGTGATGGAGTAGGGCCATTTCTATGGTGAAGTCAGGTAGATCTCCCAGGATGATCCTCATCTCCCGTTGTATATCCTCCCAAAACGGCTTAATCCGTGCGCAGTCCCACCAAATGTGTCTTATTGTGCCTGTGTGGGTTTCGCATCTCCAACATGCGTCTGAAGATCCCGGGAATATTCTATGTAGTAGGGAAGGAGTCCTGTACCAGTGGGAAAGCAGCTTGAAGTTGACCTCCTGGTAGTTGGTACTGATGGAGCTCTTGTGCTGCAGAATCAATATCTGTTCCCATTGTGTGTCAGTGAACGTCCTATCCGTCAGCTCTTCCCATCTTCTTTTGAACGCCGTGTTCCTTGAGCGTTCTCCCGTTATTAGCCGTTGATATATGACTGAGACTCTGCCATCGGCAGCTGAGTCGGTCGTGCAGAAGCGTTCAAACCACGTTTGTTCCCTATGTATTGCTACCCTGTTGGGAAGGTTGTAGTAAAAATGTCGTAGTTGCGCATAATGAAATCTATGCATGAGTGTCGGATGTGGTATTCCACTCCAGTCCCGAAGGTTCCGTATACCCGCGTTACTGAGGACTTCGGATATCGGGACAAAGTCTCCATTTCCTACAACTGGCCAGGAAGAACGGGGAAGTCCTCCACCTATATCAGAATTGAAGGTGATCGGTATCAGGGGGCTCGGCTGCGGGGAGATATGTTGGTTACGTCTCAGGTGGGACCATGTCTTCAATGTTTGAGCGACGGGTGATTCAGCGCCTAGCATTGACGTTGCGTCCACCGAAGTATGCCACGTGAGTCTGTGGAGGGCTTTGTTAATACCCTCTCTATTCAACGCCACCCACAGTTTGGTGTCAGGTGCCACATGCCAATCCCTGATCCGCTGCAGTACCGTGGCATGAAAGTATTTGCGAATATCTGGCAAAGCCAGGCCTCCCCAATTCTTGGGTAGGCATAGCTTGTCAAAGCTGAGTCGAGCCCTTTCTCCCTTCCAGACGTATTGTATCACCGCTGACTTAAGAGATGTAAAAAATCCTGTCGGGATGTGCCAGGGGATGGTGTGAAAATAGTAAAGTAGCCGCGGGAGAATGTTCATCTTTATTACCGATATACGTCGCTGCCAGGAGATGTGGTCGTAGTTCCAGCTTTTGAGATCGTTTAGAATTGTGCGCAAAAGGGGGATGTAATTCTTGGCATACACTTCTTTCGGGTTCCTGGGTATCCAGATTCCCAGGTATCGCATCTGGTCCCGACACCAATGAAAGGGGTACTCACGTTGAATTTGCTCTCCTACGTCCGTCGGGGTCGAGACATCTAATATTTCGCATTTAGTTAGATTGAGTTTCAGTCCCGATAACCGGCCATACGCATCGAATTCTCGCATCAATGCCGGCAGGGAATCAGTTGGGTCGCTCACGAAGAAGAGCATGTCGTCTGCGTATGCAGCTACCTTATGTTCCTGAGTCCCATGCCAAAACCCCCTGATCTCCGGGGCGTGCCTCACCCTATCCAAGAACGGTTCCAGCGAGATGGCAAACAAGAGTGGCGATAATGGGCAACCCTGACGCGTACCGTTGTGGATGGTGAAGGCGTCCGTAAGAGCGCCATTCACCCGTACTTTAGCGCAGGGGTCCGCATAGAGCGCCTCTATCCAGGCCATCATCCCTCTTCCTAGTCCCACTTTTCGTAGTGTCGCCATCATGAAGCTCCAGTTTACCCGGTCAAAAGCCTTTTCGGCATCCGTGGAGAGCATTAGTAGGCCTGATTTCTCCCTAAGGGCTAATGCCTGAATAGAGAACGCCCGGAGCGTGCAATCTCTGGCTTCCCGTCCCGGAACGAAACCCGTTTGGTCTGGGTGTATCAAGCGTGGCACATACTGTTGTAGTCTGGTGGCAATGATCTTAGTGAAGAGTTTCACATCCGCATTGAGAAGCGAGATCGGCCGGTAGCTGCTGCAATTTTCGGGGTTTTTGCCTGGTTTAGGAATTACCGTGATGGTGGCTGCCAACGTCTCCTGGCGAAACGTGTCACCCTGCTGGAGTCGATTGAGGGCTGTCATTAGATGCGGCGCGAGAATGTCCCTAAATGATTTGTAATATCCCGCCGAGAGTCCGTCCGGTCCCGGAGCTTTCCCTCTCTTTGCTGTCTTAATCGCCGCCTGTACCTCTTCCGTGGTGATCGGGGCCTCCAGCAGTTCCGCTTCTTCCGGTGTTAGAGCGTCGGGTTGGAAACCTTGTAGGTAACGCCATGTTGCGTCTTGTAGGTTCGCTCCGTGGGCGTCGGGGAGTGATGATGTGGAATTGTATAGTTGTCTGTAGTAGTTACAGAATTCAGTGGCAATTGCTTCAGGGAATTGAGTAAGTGTGCCATCAGTCTTCCGGAGTTCATGGACCTGCGCCCTCGCTTGTTGGGGCCGGATCATGCGAGCCAGGAGTCTCCCCCCCTTATTCGCATGGATGTAGAAGAAGGCCTTGGATCGTTGTGTCACCCTATGGTGTTTGCTGGCAACCAGGTCTGCCAGTTGTCGGCGAGCATCCAAAAGTGGGCGATAGTGTTCTTCAAGTTGTGATCGTTTGTGTTGTGTTTCCAAGCGGGAGATTTGGTCGGTGAGCTCCAACATACGTCGCTGCGATTCCCTCTTCTTACGGGAAGCAATTCTAATGAGGTGACCTCGAAGTACACTCTTATGTGCCTCCCATAGCGTCACTTTTGATACCTCTTCCGTGTCGTTTTCCCTGAAGTAATTAGTGAGGTGTTCTGTCAGGTCAGCCAGCACACCCGGGTCCGAGAGGAGCGACTCATTTAGTCTCCACTCCGTCCTGGTGGGCCTGAACAGCGAGGAGTCAAGCTTCACGGCCACTGCACTGTGGTCCGACCACGGTGTAGGTGCGATTGTTGCCGACTGTAGGTGTTGGAGGCCTTCTTGTTGGATAAGAACATAGTCAATGCGTGAGTATCTCCTATGTATGGCGGAGTAGTGCGTAAAATCACGGGTTGTTGGATGAATGGTCCGCCACGCATCCACCAATCTCGAGTCCCGCATGGTTTTCTTGATGGCCCTAATCGCGGATTGTGGGATACTACTGTGTCCTGTCGAGGAGTCCAGCAACGGATCAAGTGGTGCGTTAAAGTCCCCCCCTATGATGAGGGAGCCTTCTGTGAATGCTGCCAGTTGGCGGAATGTTTTGCACAAGAACATCGCCTGTTTTGCGTTTGGCGCATAGATAGAGGCAAAGGTGTATGTCTTCCCCGTAATCGTGCCTTTGATGAAGAGAAACCTACCATTGGTGTCTGTCTTTCGGTCCAGCAGAGTGAAGGCCAGATTAGCGGCCAACAGTATCGCAACTCCTACCTTGCGGGCTTCGGGATGAGTGCTGTGATAGTTGATTGGGTAAACTCTGTCTTTCAGTCTATGGGTATCCGAGGATTTGAGATGTGTTTCTTGTAATATTGCTACCGAGATCCGTTTGCGATGAAGCTCTCGTAGGAGGTGTGCGCGCTTCTCAGGTGAGTTAAGGCCTCGGCAGTTTTGCGTAAGGACATGTAGAGGCGCTGCTGTGTACGCCATTGGGATAGCGCGGGCGAGGTCGCTGGTGACTCCGCAGTCGTGTTCAGGTGTTCTGGGTCCAGTGGCCCTCGCGCGCGCTGCCTGCCGGTGTGAGAGGGGGGGGAAGAGGGGGGGGTGGATGGGAAAAAAGGATACAAGTGCAGTTAAGGAAGAGGAAAGGTAGAACCTTCGTAAGTTACAAGTCCCACGAGTTGGGGGCGGCTCGGCCCACACCCAGTTTAGCCCGTCCCAGGAGGCCCCTGGTGTAAGTGCTCAGTGTTACGATGTCAATAAGAATTAGAGTTATCCCCTCCACTCGAGGGTGTCCTGTGTAGCTGGGTGGATAACAAGACCGTACCGTTCCCTAGCAAGCTAGGGCAGCCACGGTCTTGGGGCCCCCAGTAATGTGGTCTACACAGGTGTATGTCGGGGTGGTGGTGTGGCCGAAGAAGTCCAGTGTCACTGTCCAGTCAGTAGTAGATGCACAGTGTCCAGTGGTGTAGTAGTGTGTGTACTCTCAAAGGAGTGTCCGTGTCCCACGTGTTCCTAAGTTGAATTCAATGGCCAATACTTGTGAAAATATCGATTATTACGGTCACGTAGTATGGGGGAATGGGTCAACAACTGTAGGGATAGACGGTGCGGGTGGCTGCTGGTCCTACCCTGTGTCGGGGCGGATAGCCCATTGCTGTCGTAAGGTAGTTCGAATTGTGGGCCGTGTCTGGCCGGGCTGGCTGCACAGGGAGTTCGATCTAAGTCCCCCTGTCTCCCATAGCGGGCTCCGTCCCTGTTCCTCTATTCCGGGGACAGGAAGCGGGGCTGGCCGTCCATGGGGGAGGGGGGGGGGGCAGGGGCCAGGCGGCATGGGTGTGCGTGTGTTTGTCCGCCTAGAGTGAACATCGCAAGTGGTTCCTATCATACAGTGCAGGAAACAAACAATGCTACCTAATAAACACATGACATCACATCTTAGCATTATTCAGAAACCAGCCGCCCCCCCCCAGCCCGACCCCCCCACACCCCCCCAACCCCAGAAATCTGGTACTATTGGTGTATTCGTAGGTGTAGTCCCAGTTAAGCTCACTTCGTGACCCTTATCCCTTTCGTAGCCCTAGGGCTCTACAGCATCTCCGCCCTTCTCCCACCCGTAAAGCTATCACACCCAATATAGCCCGGCATATCAATATCAACGAAAGAAGATCTGTATTCACATAGAAATCCCCCATTCGTTCCCCACCTCCCTCTATCCATCCCTCTTATGGTGCTATAGTCAGTGGTAAGTTATAGCTACGACCGGACCAACTCACAATACAGCATCAGTAAAACCATAATATATCAAGTGCTTGAGTGTCCCGTGATTAACCAACAGTCTCATGAAGCGACCTAGTTCGTGTTCCGCGTGCACAGGTGGGGCATGTCTTGCAAGAGTCCCATCCCGCGGGCAAGCTAGATGGTGCATCCCATCCCCCTCAGGCCCCCCTCCCAAGCAACTTAGAGCAGCCTCCCTTCTCCCGGGGCGTGTTGTGTGGCAACACCCGGCCACGAGGAAGTCTCCATATATGTGCACATGTGTACAGCATTTCAACAGTCCCGTATAGCGACATAGGTTGTGTCGTACGTGCACATGTGGGATATGCTCTGCAAATACCCCATCCCACGGGTAGGCCAAACGGTGCGTCCTCCACCCTTCAGGCCCCCCTCCCTAATCAACTTGGGGTAGCCTTCCTCACCCAAGGGCGTGTTAGAAGAGTGTTGTAACACCCGGTCATGAATAAGTCCCCTTACATGTTTATGCGTAAACAGTACTTATCTGGCATCTGATGTACACGGGATAGCGTTGTCATCTGTGGTTGTCAGCGGGCCGTGGTATGTTAGTGTGTCCAGGTCGGTCTACCTTGCTTGGCGGATACAAGTGGGGGGCAGAACTTTATTCCTCCGGGTCCGTGGGCATCAGTTGCCTGCGGGCCTGTGGGCGCCTAGGTGTGACGTCTCGTCGTCTTCGTTGCAAGTTCGGGGTGTGAAGTCCCTGCCTCTGGTCCAGTGGCCCCAGGATCCAGTCGGTGACCTCTGTAGGCGGGAGGTTGAGGCGCTGTAGGAACCTGGGCACCTCTTCCGGCCAGCGTAGCGGGAACCAGTCGTCATGATGTCTGGCTAATAACATAAAGGGGAAACCCCATTTGTATGGGATCCCCCTATCCCTGAGTAGCGCTGTGAAGGGCAACTTCTGCGCCATTGAAACGCCAGGTGGGTCTTGCGCGGGCTTTGTTCATAATTTTCTCCTTCAGCTTATAGGAGTGGAGGCAACATATAATGTCTCTCGGTGTGTTATCAGACGTGCGTGCTCTGTTAGCCCTATGCGCCCTGTCAAACGTTATGGAGTCTGGCGCTTCTGGGCCCAGTATGTCGCGGAACAGCGTCTGTAGTGTTGCTTCTACGGCCTCCGCCCCTTCAGGTTTCGGTAGGCCGCGGACCCTAATGTTTGATCTGCGGCCCCTGTTATCAAGATCTTCGGTTTGGCGTCTCAGGTGTAGGAGAATATTGCCTTGTCTATGTATAGCCAGATTTGAGGCTTCAACCCTCTCCCCAACAGCTTGCACTGAGGCCTCAGCTGCCTGTATCCTGGAGGCCTGTGTGGAGATTTCGGCCTTAATAGAGTTTACCTCTGTGCGGATCGCCGAGTGTAGATTCTCGGATAGGGTCTGCATGTCAGATTTAGTGACCATTGCTGCTGCCAGGGCTTTAATTGCCTTGATGTCTGCACTGATGTCCGCCAGCGTGGGTGCAGCCGTCTCCGGTATTGGTGAGGAGGCCGGGGAGTCGGCCATGCTTGCGCCGGCTGCCTCGTGGTATTCGGCGGGTGCCGGGGCCAGATATCCATCCATGGGGCCCGTGTGTGCGGCAGTCGCTGGATGCCTGGGTGTTTGGGAGCCGTCAGGGCGTTTAGTGCGCCCCATTTTCGTGCCGTGCTGATGGGTAAGCCTGCTTTATTAGCTATGTGGGTCGGAGCTCGTCCTTTACGCTGCCATCTTCGTTCACGGCCAAACCACGCCCCCGCTGTTATAGAGTTAGCACATGTATCAAATACCAATCGTGACTTACCACACAACCAGCTTTGTACATACACAAAGTACTCTGAAAACGCTTGTACTCACAATTATGTTCTATTCAGGTACTTCTTTATTGGAGGGCAAAAAGGGCAGATGTCCTGGGCCCCATATTCTGCACCAAATAAATAAATGGAGTCCTGCCGCACTGGATTTAGTCCAAACTATGTCCCCGTGAGACACTAGAGTTGGAACTGCAAGCTCACCTTCTTTTGGTCGCAGTCATCTTTTGTAGAACTAAAGTGACAAATACTTGAGACTGCAAAGGAACTGCAAACTCCACCTCAGGAAAATATCATCACTGACGGGTTTATTCAAAACTAGTCCAGAATAGCAGATTCGGTTAAAATGACCAAATTGCAACTTGATTTGAAATTCACATATTTACTTAAAGGGAAACTCCAGTGCCAGGAAAACAATCCCTTTTCCTGGCACTGCAGGTCCCCTCTCCCTCCCACCTCCCATCCCAGGTAGCTGAAGGGGTGAAAACCCCTTCAGGTCACTTACCTGAGACCCTGCCGATGTCCCTCGGCGGTGGTTTTGGGTCGGTGTCGCTCCTCCCAGTAATCACGTCAGAGATTGATCCCGCCCACCGGCTGAGGAAACCTAATGTGCATGCGCGGCAATGCCGCGCACGTGCATTAGGTCTCCCCATAGGAAAGCATTGAAAAAGATTTTCAATGATTTCCTATGGGGAATTGAGCAATGCTGGAGGTCCTCACACAGCGTGAGGACATCCAGCGACGCTCTAGCAAAGAAAATCTTTGCTATGAATCAGGGAGTGCCCTCTAGTGGCTGTCTAGTAGACAGCCACTAGAGGTGGAGTTAACCCTGCAATGTAATTATTGCAGTTTATAAAAAAATGCAATAATTACAGTTGCAGGGTTAAGAATAGTGGGAGTTGGCACCCAGACCACTCCAATGGGCAGAAGTGGTCTGGGTGCCTGGAGTGTCCCTTTAAGGCAAATATGGTTGAAATTCAGCTATTGCAACTGAATGAGCCAATCTTATACGGTACCATCTGGTGCCTGCTTTAAAACCAGTAAATCCTAAAGAAATTAAAGTCATTAACCACTGATTGTCAACCAGGTGCACTCTGAACAAATACACTAGTGGTAAATCTCAGACATATTGATTAGTATACCCTTAATGGAAGCGAATTGGGGATCACAACACCAAAAGGACTTGGGAATTGTTATAGACAACAAACTATGCAACAATGTGAACTATGTCAACCATGTTGAACTATGTCAATCAGCAGTGGCTAAGGACAGTAAGGTATTGTTATGTATGACAAAGGGCATTCATTCTCAGGATGAGAATATCATTTTGCCTCTTTATAAATCGCTGGTAAGACCACATATTGAATATGCTGTGCAATTTTGGGCACCTGTTCTAAAGAAGGATATTATGGCACTAGAAAAAGTGCAGAGGCGGGCTACAAAATTAATAAAAGGAATGGAACATAGTAGCTATGAAGAAAGGTTAACAAATGTAAACCTCTTTAGTTTAGAAAAACGTTGCCTCAGAGGGAATATGATAACATTATACAAATATATTCGGGGCCAATACAAACCATTGTGTGGAAATCAATTCACAAACCGGACTTTACATAGGACACAAGGTCATGCGTTTAGACTGGAAGAAAGAAGATTTCATCTAAGGCAAAGGAAAGGGTTTTTTCACTGTAAGAACAATAAGCATGTGGAATTGTCTGCCTGAAGAAGTGGTTTTATCAGAGTCCATACAGATGTTCAAACAGCTACTAGATGCATACTTGCAAAAACAGAATATTCAAGGATATAATTTTTCAATGTAGGGTAATAGCTTCTTGATTCAAGGATTAATCTGACTGCCATTCTGGGGTCAAGAAGGAATTTGTTTCCTAGTTTGTTGCAAAATTGGAGATACTTCAAACTGGGTTTTTTTTTTTTTTTTTGCCTTCTTTTGGATTAACAGCAAAAAACAAATGTGAGGAAGGCTGAACTTGATGGACGCAAGTCTCTTGTCAACTATGTAACTATGTAACTATGTTTGGGTGTGGATTAATAGGAATTTGAGCTTTAATTTGAGCTTTAAACAGATTTTTGCACAAGTCTTAAAAAATTGTGTTACGTTTTTTAGTGTACTGTGTTGCACTTTTAAATATCTAGGGCCCCACTGGATCCGCCCCCGGGGGGTGAAGGCTGAGAGGAGAGAGAAATATTGTCTTTTATAACCCTTCAATAAGTCCAACAATTGTGTCTTTGTGTGTTTGTGTCTGTATCTGTTTGTGCTTCATTTCAAAGCAACTTAAATGGAAGAAAATAAACAGTCATTGTCACAAAAAATAAATAATGCAATATAAAATCTATTTTGTCTGTCTATCCATCTAACTGTCTTATCCTATCTGTAAGGTTTCTGTTAATCTTGTCAGAAAAACAAGATGATTATTGATTTAAACCACATTTTAGCACATTAGGCAGTCTGCAAATTAAATATGGTTGTAGAACACAAACATCCTGAATGTATGTGGGCATAAAGGTCACACATAGTAAATACGGTTAATAGATGGATAGAACATACAATAAATACAATACATGGCTAAAACATACAGTAAATACAGTCAGAAAGTGGCTAAAACAGGAACCTATAATACAATGGGCTGTGAAGGCTGATACTGGTCTGAATATATGCCCTAATGTTTATCTACATTTTCTACTACTCTACCCATGATGCTGTTCATGAGGCCTGTCCTCGTTGATATGTGTAGACTACCGTACACTTGGTACATATGAATAGAAAAGAGGAGCAGCATTGCCACATTTATTGGTAGAGCGTTAATGAGAAATTGGGAGTGGCATCCCATTCTTATCTCATTTCTAATAATGCCCACAGACCCGTCTCAACAATCACCCTTTAACCCCTTAAGGACCAAACTTCTGGAATAAAAGGGAACCATGACATGTCACACATGGCATGTGTCCTTAAGGGGTTAAATATAGCACACACAAAAAAAAATTATAATACATTTTTTTTTTTTTAAATGATCTTTCCAAAAAGGCTTTGATATCACATCTGCTGCTTGCACATTTATGGAGCAGAATCTTTACTAAGTCATTGTAAACACAAGATATCTAAAATCCATTAAAAACTGTTTTAGTAACAGCTCCTGTCAACTGAACTGCAACTCTGACATTAATCCTTATTCTATTTTATATTATTTTATTTACTTTTACCTACTGCTGTATATCGTTTGCTTCTTGTGCAGTATTATGTGCAGTGTGGGAGGAGCAGGTATGTTGTCATTCACAGTCTCCCTGCATAAGGCAGTGAATGCATTCTGCAGACCCAGCAAGTATACTATAATTCACAGTCTCCCTGCCTAAGGCAGTGAATGGATACTGGAGACCCAGCAAGTATATTATAATTCACAGTCTCCCTGCACAAGGTAGTGAATGCATACTAGAGACCCAGCAAGTATGTTATAATTCACAGTCTCCCTGCACAAGGCAGTGAATGCATTCTGGAGACCCAGCAATTATATTATAATTCACAGTCTCCCTGCACAAGGCAGTGAATGCATACTGGAGACCCAGCAAGTAGATTATTATAATTATTATTATTATGTTATTTATATATAGTGCCATCAAATTCCGCAGCGCTTTACAATGGGTGGACGAACAGACAGGTAGTTGTAACCAGACAAGATGGACACACAGGAACAGAGGGGTTGAGGGCCCTGCTCAATGAGCTTACATGCTAGAGGGAGTGGGGTAAAATTACACAAAAAGGTAAGGATAGTATTAGACTAGTGACAGTTGCAGAAGAGGAATCAGCCAGGAGCTTTTAACAGTTTAATTGATACGCTTTTATGAAGAAGTGGGTTTTTAACAATTTTTTTTAAAGGAGTGGAGACTGGGTGAGCATCTAACGGAGGAGGGAAGCGAGTTCCACAGGAACGGTGCAGCCAGGGCCGGCGCCACCTGTAAGGCGACCTAGGCAGCCGCCTAGGGCGCAACTTACCAGGGGGCGCCGGATCCCTGTCCCCGCTGCGCCTCCTCATGCTGCGCCGCCTGAGCGCTTTAGCAAGCCCCAGGCGGCGCAGCACTGCTGCATGGAGGGCGGCCGTGTTTATGACCGGCAGGAGGGAAGCGCAGAGCGCTCCCTCCTGCCGGTCTCTCCATGTAGCATGGCCGGGCGGCGCGGAACAGGAACCTTTGTTTCCTGTACCCGGCCGCCGGCGGAATGACAGGAAGTGCGCCCGGCCACGCTACATGGGCAGGAGGGGAGGGTAAGGACCACTATGGGGGGGGGGGGGGGTTAAGGACCACTAAGGGGGGGGGAGGGGGGGGGTTTAAAGGACCACTAAGGGGGGGGGGTTAAGGACCACTAAGGGGGGGGAGGGGGGGTTTAAGGACCACTAAGGGGGGGAGGGGGGGTTTAAGGACCACTAAGGGGTGGGAGGGGGGGTTTAAGGACCACTAAGGGGTGGGAGGGGGGGGTTTAAGGACCACTAAGGGGGGGAGGGGGGTTTAAGGACCACTAAGGGGGGGATGGGGGGGGTTTAAGGACCACTAAGGGGGAGGGGGGAGGGGTTTAAGGACCACTAAGGGGGGTTATAAGGACCACTAAGGGGGGAGGGGGGTTTAAGGACCACTGGGGGGGAGGGGGGTTATAAGGACCACTAAGGGGGGAGGGGGGTTTAAGGACCACTAAGGGGAGGGGGGGTATAAGGACCACTAAGGGAGGGGGGGTATAAGGACAACTAAGGTAGGGGGGGGTATAAGGACCACTAAGGGAGGGGGGGGTATAAGGACCACTAAGGGAGGGGGGGGTATAAGGACCACTAGGGGAGGGGGGAGGTATAAGGACCACTAGGGGAGGGGGGTATAAGGACCACTAGGGGAGGGATGGGGGGTATAAGGACCACTAGGGGAGGGATGGGGGGTATAAGGACCACTAGGGGAGGGATGGGGGGGATAAGGACCACTATGGGAGGGGGGGATAAGGAGCACTATGGGAGGGAGGGTGGGGGGATAATGACCACTATGGGAGGGAGGGGGGGATAAGGACCACTATGGGAGGGAGGGGGGATAAGGACCACTATGGGAGGGAGGGGGGATAAGGACCACTATGGGAGGGAGGGGGGGATAAGGACCACTATGGGAGGGAGGGGGGGGGGGTAAGGACCACTATGGGAGGGAGGGGGGGGGTAAGGACCACTATGGGAGGTGGGATAAGGACCACTAGGGGAGGGGGGATAAGGACCACTAGGGGAGGGGGGATAAGGACCACTAGGGGAGGGGGATAAGGACCACTAGGGGAGGGAGGGTGGGGGGATAAGGACCACTATGGGAGGTTGGGGGGGATAAGGACCACTAGGGGAGGGGGGATAAGGACCACTAGGGGAGGGGGATAAGGACCACTAGGGGAGGGAGGGTGGGGGGATAAGGACCACTATGGGAGGTTGGGGGGGATAAGGACCACTAGGGGAGGGGGGATAAGGACCACTAAGGGGGGGAAGGACCACCAAAGGGAGGTAAGGAGGGAGGACTACTAAGGAGAGGGGAGGAGGGTGATTACCACTAAGGGGGTGGGGGGAGTAGGGGAAGGTCTACTAAGGGGTTTGGGAGAGGGAGGACCACTAAGGGGTTTGGGAGAGGGAGGACCACTAAGGGGGGAGGGGGGAGTGAGAAGACCACCAAGGGGGACTGCAGAGGGACAGGGGGCCAAGGGAGAGCACTAAGTGACAGAAGGGGAGAACACGGAGGGACAGAAGGGAAGGGGAAATCAATAATTGAGGGGAGAGCACTATCAATTTAAAAAAAAAAAAAGAAAGCTGTTCCCATCTCAGTCCCTATCCTACCCCACAAACCCTCTATTTTACACTACACACATACACAATGCATCCCCCCCCCACACACACACAGAAACATACAATGCATTCCTACTCACACACAGACACACCCGAAACACACAATTCATCCCTTACGTTCTCTTACATAATTAATGCACCCCTTACAGACACACACTGCATTCAATTACATACACAGAAACAAACCTTGCACCCCTTACACACACACATACCCAGAAACATACAATGCATTCCTTACACGCAAACACACACTACATCCCCTATAAACACACTACATCCCTTACACAAATTGCACACATAAAACATCCCCAACTCATGGATGGGCCATGTAGGTGGATTTATGGGTGGGCATTGTAGGCGTATGCCCCCTGGGGGCCCAGACCTTGAGCTGTGTAAGGGGCCCTAAAAAATGGAGCTGCTTCCTGTTCGTTAATTGTTGTGAGCACTGTTAAAAACAGTCTCCAGAGAGCCTCTTCTACACCAGACCTGTGGAGCCAGACTGAGCCCATCATCAGCCTCTTGTCCTTATCTGGTGGTAAGTAGGCAATCCAATATATTATTAGTGGCACTAATCTCTAATTTACCTCACATTAAATGGATACTATAGTCACCAGAAGCACTACAGCATAATGTAGTGGTTCTGGTGTCTATAGCCTGTGCCTGTAGGCTTTTTAATGTAAACACACTGTCTTTTCAGATGACACTTTGTGAAGACTGGCGTTGGCCCATATGGCAGAGCATATGGGCGGGGCATTGTGATGTCACATGGTGGGCTGGACATATGGGGGGGCGGCAACATTTTTTTTGCCTAGGGCGGCAAAAATCCTTACACCGGCCCTGGGTGCAGCCCTCGAGAAATCTTGAAGGCGAGCATCAGAGGCATAGGCGTGCGCAGCCTATTGCATTAGGGTGTGCACCCTCAAGCACAAGCACACGCGGCGTGTATGTATATATATATATACACATATATACACACACACACAAAGCTGTTAGTGTGATGTGTGTGTGCTGGTAGTGTACTATGTGGGTGAGGGTGTTTGTGTGTGCGTGCTTGTGAGGGTGCTGTGAATGTACTGTGTGTCAGGGTGCTGTTTGTGTGTGTGTGTGTGCACTTGTGAGGGTGCTGTAAATGTACTGTGTGTCAGGGTGCTGTTTGTGTGTGAGGGTACTGGAAGTGTTTTGTGTGTGTGTGTTAGGGTCCTGTTTGTGTTTGTGAGGGTGCTGTGTGTGTGGGTGCTGTATGTGTGTGTGGGTGCTGTATGTGTGTGTGGGTGCTGTATGTGTGTGGGTGCTGTATGTGTGTGGGTGCTGTGTGTGTGGGTGTTGTGTGTCTGTGGGTGCTGTGTGTCTGTGGGTGCTGTGTGTCTGTCGGTGCTGTGTGTCTGTGGGTGCTGTGTGTCTGTGGGTGCTGTATGTGTGTAGGTGCTGTATGTGTGTGGGTGCTGTGTATGTCTGTGGGTCCTGTGTATGTCTGTGGGTCCTGTGTATGTCTGTGGGTACTGTGTATGTCTGTGGGTACTGTGTATGTCTGTGGGTGCTGTGTATGTCTGTGCTGTGTATGTCTGTGGGTGTGCTGTGTATGTCTGTGGGTGCTGTGTATGTGTGTGGGTGCTGTGTATGTCTGTGGGTGCTGTGTATGTGTGTGGGTGCTGTGTATGTCTGTGGATGCTGTGTATGTGTGTGTGCTGTGTATGTGTGTGTGTGTGCTGTGTATGTGTGTGGGTGATTGTGGGGGGTGGAGGTGGGGGTACATTATTTAATATCCCCCCTCCCTTCTTACTTTATGTGGGGAGGGGGGATTCTTGTTCCTTGTCCCTGGTGGTCCAGTGGAGGTGGAGGCAGATCAGTTATCCCCCCTCCCTTCTTACCTTATGCCTGGGAGGGGGGATCCTGCGGCTGCCATCCTTCCCTGGTGGTCCAGAGGAGAGTGAACTCTAGCCCCGCAGGGCTAGAGTTCACTCACGCGAGATCTGAGCGTTGCCGCGGCAACGCTCAGATCTCGCGAGAGGAACCCGGCGGAGCTGCTGGCAATAGCTCCGCCGGTCCTCTCCTGCCTCCCTCCCTGCATGTGAGCCGCGGAGGGGAGGCTGAGAGCAGAGCCGGCGCTCGGATAGCGCCGGCTCTGCATGAGCCGACAGGGGAGATCCCGAGATCTCCCCTGCCGGTCTCAATACATAGGCGTGCCGCGGGGATTAGGGTGTGCCCAGGCACACCCGGCACACCCCGTGCGCACGCCTATGATCAGAGGTGGGAGTACGGACAGAAGATAGACGTAAGTCTTCAGCAGATCGTAAGGGCCTAGACGGGACATACTTGTGTATAAGGGAGGATAGATAGGCGGGAGCAGCATTATGTAGAGATTTGAAAGCAAGAACCAGAATTTTAAATTGAGCTCTATATCTTTTAGGAAGCCAATGTAGGGACTGACAGAAGGATGAGGCGTGGGAGGTGCGGGCGGAAAGGAAGATGAGCCTTGCCCCCGAATTCATTACGGACTGTAATGGCGCAAGTTGGTAGCACGTAAGACCACTGAGAAGCGGATTACAGTAGTCAAGGCGAGAAAGGACAGTGGAATGGACCAGCACCTTAGTCGCATCTGGCGTTAAGTAGGGGCGGATGCGCGCAATGTTTTTGAGATGGAAATTGGCGACAGGATTTGGCGATAGACTGAACATGAGGCTTGAAGGAGAGGTCGGAGTCAAAGAGAACACCTAGGCAGCGAGCCTGCATGGTGGAGCTGATGGTAGCACCGTTGACTTTAAGGGAGACAGGCACAGGAGTATCAACACTTGAGGGAGGAAAGACCAAAATTTCAGTTTTGGTCAAGTTTAGTTTAAGGAAGTGGGCAGCCAGTAAGAAACAGCAGAGAGGCAGTCAGAGACACCAGACAAGAGGGACGGGGAGAGATCAGGAGAGGACAGGTAGATTTGCGTGTCATCCGCATAGAAATGATATTGGAAGCCAAAGGAGCTAATGAGTTTACCAAGGGAGGCAGTATAGATGGAGAACAGTGGGGGACCAAGGGCTGAACCTTGAGGGACACCAACAGAGAGGAGTTGGGGAGAAGAAGCAGACCCAGAGAAAGAAACACTAAAAGAGCGCTGGGAGAGGTAGGAGGAACACCAGGAGAGAGCAATATCTTGTAGACCAATATTGCGGAGGATGAGAAGAAGCTGTTGATGATCAACTGTGTCAAAAGCCGCAGACAAGTCAAGGAGAATTAAGATAGAGTAGTGACAACGAGTTTTTGCAGCGAGTAGATCATTGGATACTTTGGTCAGTGCCGTTTCCACAGAGTGCTTAGCGCGGAAACCAGACTGAAGCGGGTCTAGCAGAGAGTTTGACTTAAGGAAGTCTGTCAATCTCGCATACACAATTCTTTAAAGGATCTTGGATGCAAAAGGCAATAGCGAGATAAAACGGTAGTTGGATGGGGAGTTAGGGTCAAGGTTGGGCTTCTTTAGAATTGGGGTTACAGTTGCATGTTTAAAGGGCAATGGAAATATACCAGAGGAGAGAGAGATTGAGAATTTTAGTGAGAGGTGGAGAAAGAGAAGAAGATAGAGTACGGATAAGATGCAAGGGAATTGGATCTAGGGAGCAGGTGGTGGGGCAGGAGGACTGGAGCAGAGCAGAAACCTCTTCCAAGGTAGCGGGTGCGATTGAACATAGAACAGCAGAGGGAGTGAAGTTAGGGGAAGTATTGTAAGGGGAAGAAGAAAGATGAGAGATCTCTTCCCTGATTGTAGAGATCTTGTCAGTGAAGTGAGTTGCAAAGTCTGAGGCGGTCAAGTTAGTAGGTGAAGGAGGAACAACAGGGCGAAGAAGAGAGTTAAATGTGTGAAATAGTCGTTTGGGTTCGCCGGAGAGTGTGGTTATGAGGGTATTGAAGTAATTTACTTTTGCAGAGGAAAGAGCCAAGCTGTATGAGCTTAGCATAAATTTATGGTGGAGAAAGTCAGACGCACAGTGAGACTTTCTCCAACAGCGTTCAGCAGTTCTGGAGCATTTTTGGAGGTATCAAGTGAGCTTGGTGTGCCAGGGTTGTTATTGGGGGCGCCTGCGTGTTTAAATGGAGGAGGTGCCATGATGTCTTGTTGAGAGGAGAGGGTGGAATTGTAGAAGGAGGTTGCAGAACTAGGACAGGTGAGGTTTGAGATTGGTAAAAGGAGAGTTTGGAGATTAGTGGAGAAATGTTCTAGGTCAAGACATTGGAGGTTTCTGTGAGAGTGATGTTCAGATGGTGTCAATTAGGTGTTAGGTATGCCAATGTCAAAAGTCAGCAGATGGTGGTCAGATAAAGGAAAATGAATATTGGAGAGATTAGAGGCAGTACAGAGGTTGGTGAAGGCAAGATCAAGAGTTTTTTCCGCTGTATGGGTTGCTAAATTGGACCATTGCGTAAGGCCAAAGGAGGAGGTTACAGAGAGCAGACGAGAGGCATCAGTGCAATTGGGGTTGTTGATTATAATTCACAGTCTCCCTGCACAAAGCAGTGAATGCATACTGGACACCCAGAAAGTATATTATAATTCACAGTCTCCCTGCACAAGGCAGTGAATGCATACTGGACACCCAGCAAGTATATTATAATGCAAACTGTAACTATCAACACATATTGGGTAATAATGTGCTATATTTTTGAAAAGTACTAAACAAGGTCTTTTTAGATCACTAGTTCTGCATTTTTTTCCCTCACTAGTTAAGGTTATCAACAAAGAAACCAACAATCCTAATACGAATAAGACAAAGTGAGATAAAAGAAACAGAGGAATAAAACAAATAAAAGCATAAACATGCCTACTACAGCAATAGGAATTATATGACAGAGGTAATATGCTTTAAGAATCTATATCAGTACCAATTCCGTCACATTTTACAGGCCTCAGCACAGTATTGGAATCCCCCATCCCTGTCATGGAGTACGTTGTGTATTTCAGAAACCAGAGAAGAATTAAAGGGACACTATAGTCACCTGAACAACTTTAGTCTAATGAAGCCGTTTTGGTGTATAGAACATGCCCCTGCAGCGTCACTGCTCAATCCTCTGCCATTTAGGAGTTAAATCCCTTTGTTTATGAACGCTAGTCACACCTCCCTGCATGTGACTTGCACAGCCTTCCATAAACACTTCCTGTAAAGAGAGCCCTATTTAGGCTTTCTTTATTGCAAGTTCTGTTTAATGAAGATTTTCTTATCCACTGCTATGTTAATAGCTTGCTAGATCCTGCAAGAGCCTCCTCAATGTGATTAAAGTTCAATTTAGAGATTGAGATACAATTATTTAAGGTAAATTACATCTGTTTGAAAGTGAAACCCGTTTTTTTTCATGCAGGCTCTGTCAATCATAGCCAGGGGAGGTGTGGCTAGGGCTGCATAAACAGAAACAAAGTGATTTAACTCCTAAATGACAGTGAATTGAGCAGTGAAATTGCAGGGGAATGATCTATACACTAAAACTGCTTTATTTAGCTAAAGTAATTTAGGTGACTATAGTGTTCCTTTAAATAGAGTAATAGGACACGGCAACGATATGTCATGTCTCAAAAACAAATAGGTTGAGAACCAAACAAATATAAATGTTACTACTAATAGAGAAAGGAAGGATTGGGCTTGCCGTGATGCTATTCTGGAACATTCTATGTTTCCAAAAGAATGCAAGTAAATACTATAAATGAGAAACATAAGAACGCTAAAAGACGCCAGGAGAACAGTAAGTGGCTTATAAGTAAATTATACAGTAAGGCAAAGCACAGCAGAGATGGTCAGACTTATCTTATTAAAGGATTTGAAGTCAGTCAGATGGCTGTATCATTACATAATTCATCCTTAATAATCAGACTGGAAGAGTGAATAGGGACATGCTATCTATTGTTGCTGTTACCACACTAGCTCACTGTTTGCATCACTCCTGTTTTTAGAAATGATGAGATGTTGGAGGGCTTAGAATGTTTGTAGAGAAGGTGACATTTTGAGGAAGTGGTTTTCACTATGGCAATAGACTGGCTTCAGATACTTGATTTAATCTCATGTTTACAAATAGCACTTTATCAGGTTTTTATTTTTTATAAATTGTCAGGAATTTAAAGAGAATTTCAAATTTAAGGCCAAAATAGCTGATTTGGCCTGTTCAACTATTTCGGCCTAAAATTTGAAATTCACTTTCTACTCACTTTGAATTTCCAACAATTCTCTCTTTCCTAAATGAGTGTGTGTGTGTGATGCTAATAAAAATGTTTAGATAATCTAGCTTTACAGTGCTGATGTTTTCACAGGACACCTCCATTGACCCACAGTTTCTTTGACAAGAGACACCTGGAGCAAGCTGTTTATCTGTCAACGCTATGCAAGGCATGTCCTGAGTCACACCATGGTGTTAGAGATAGCATTCCACCCTTCTGAGGCTCGATCACCATTGGAGTGCATTCCAGTCATAATAGGTGGCATAGTTGGAGGGAGATATTTTCTGATGCGTTCAACTTATTGCTGGTGTTACTGTGTGCAGATGGCATGCAGTCTCACTAGTTGCATTATAATCCACATTGCACAATGATTTTTTCTTTTTTAAAAACGTACATGGCTGTGAAATTCACCAGGGGCATCAGACATCTATTTTTTCCCTATATGTACAAAACTGAAAATGTAAACAGCTATTGCTGTCTAACTTTATAAAAGGGACAATTTAAGAAGAATCTCTCATTAAAAGCACTTGTGTAAGTTCTCATAGAGAAGTATTGGTTTCAATGCTTCTCTCTAAGAAGATCTGAGATCACAAGGGTTGCCACACAAATGTGGCCTGCCTCCAATGCTTCTCAATGATATTGAAAGCGCAGAGGGGAGATGAGGCAAGAAGACAGTCTTGCCACATAATTACAGGTAAGTAATAGCCTTTGTTTTATTTGTAAAAGAACAAGGGGACAAGAAATCTAAATGAACCATAGAGCACTTCAGCTTTATAAATAAATGTATTTTTAAAAAATACTTCAGAGTGCAAAAGATAATAGAATTTCCTGTTGACTCAACTCAGTAGGACCTGTCATATTTGTCTGGTGAGAGTGGGAGTGAAGCCACAACTCACCTCTCAAGAATCACTCTCCAGCTGAACAAAACCGAGTCACTTTTTTTCTGCCGCGTGGTTATTTTGAGCCTCATTAACAAAACAACATTGCTCCATATTCCTTGTCAATATTCCAAAATACAAAAAAGGTGGCATTTAATGAAGTCACGTAATAACGTATGAGATTGTGAATTGAAACAATGACACTTCTAAACTGCAAACATTTTTGTTATGTGTAAAACTGGATTCACATCTTCGTTGTCCCTGGCCATACAATTTGCAGATTCATTTAGATATATTAAAGCACCTGTAACTTTTTAATGCAAATGTGACACAATGGGACTTTTTAGAAAATAAAAACGCAACTATACATTGCAACTATACTGACTGTATTTACTGTATGTTTTAGCCATGTATTGTATTTATTGTATGTTCTAGCCATCTATGTGTGACCTTTATGCCCACATACATTCAGGATGTTTGTGTTCTACAACCATATTTAATTTGCAGACTGCCTAATGTGCTAAAATGTGGTTTAAATCAATAATCACGTTGTTTCTCTGACAAGATTAACATCACATCAATTTATTACACCAATATGTCTCAATTCAACAGCTCGGTACAAAGTAGTCACTACAATGCGACTAGTATACAAAACCATCATAAAATACAGTATTCCAGATTATGAGTTATCCTAAAGTGGACACTCAGGACCAACGGGTTAGACAGGGTCCTAGATACCAAAAACATATTTGCCGAGCTTGGCCTATCAAAATCCCTATGCTAAGAGTGAGGAAGGGCCCAAACTAGTAACCTGCCGTGGTTAATATTCAGAAGGATATTAATTCTTTACTGCCACCGGTACTATCAAAACATGTTGGCGACAGAGCCCCAAATTTTGAGTTTCTTTTATGCAAAAGGTCAACAAAATCTTCTGACAAATTACTGTACATGTCTGTGAGGAGGGCAATCTTCTGGTTGAAATTCTGAAAGTTCCCAGGTATCTGCATCGGCCATTTTGACATTTATTTTAGCAAGGTGGCTTGAACAATTTTGCTCTGTATCACTCCAAGCACCATAATCACTACATTGCTTGAATGTGTGTAATGAAACACCTTTTCAAATCATTGAAGCTTTTCTCATACTTAATAACGAATCGTTCTTGGTACTTCGGCAAATAGTAAAATGGTGATGTGATAACTGAACAATTCCAATTATCAAATATATAATAAATAGACAAAAGAGGGGCATGCAGTCCTTTGCAAATACTAATTAAAAAAAAATGTACATTAAAATAAAACATATTGCAAAACACTTATCTGAGGCCCCAATACTCAAACACAAGGAGTGGACTTTACTTTGGTGGTCAAAGCAACATCTCCCACAGAATCTGCCAAGGGATATTTTGGTATCCTGTTCCCAGTGAGTGCAATATGTTTTATATTTATTATTTAGATCATTTTGTTTTATAGTTGATTACACCACGGGACTGTGAGTCTTTTATTGCATTTTATTTCTTTGAAATTTCTGAAGATCCTCAGTTTCTTGGAAATCTTGGTACTATATATTTAAACAAGTCTTTAACCCCTTAAGGACCAAACTTCTGGAATAAAAGGGAATCATGACATGTCACACATGTCATGTGTCCTTAAGGGGTTAAACTAATAAAGCTTTGCATAGATATTTATACATATCCTTAATAATACATATCTTTAATAATACATATCCTTAATAATACTAAAGTTCAAAGTGAATTTCAAAAGTAAGGTCAATACAGCCAAACTGGAACAATTCTCTAAGTTAGCTACGATTTTAGTCCAGATACTCTGGTCCTAAATATGAAATTCACCTCTAATTCACTTAAAATTTTCATTTTAGTAAATAACCCAGTTCCTTTCATTGTAGACTTATCTATGTTTTGCAGATTTTATACATGATTTATTGAATGTTTGTGGTGAAATAATTGGTAATGGTGTCTTTTCGTTTTAAGTTTGGCACACTCCTAACGAGTAGGTGGTAGATCTTAAAATTCTATTTTGCTATCTTACTTGTGTTCCATGCCAAACACTCTGATGTGAATTTGTCTTTCATTCCAACAGTTTGTATTTGCATCTGCATTTCTCCTGCCATAGTGGAGTTGCTGAGATGACATAATTCCTTGTTGATGAGAAGAATTTTCTTCAGAAGATTTTTCCATCAGCCAACGTCTTAATCAAATCATCCAAAGCTTACTATAGTAAAATTCCTTCTTCATGAGGGGGATTGGAAAAACTATTTTTGGAGGTTACGCTGGCAGACAAAGACATCCCATATTGCTGTCCTTGCCACCACCTTGGCACCATTGACAGGATGTTAGTACTAAACTCACAGAGAGCAGTAAGGATTACAGTAAGTGTTGTATAGAAAATATTCATATGGTCTTATGTTTTGCAATAACTCCTTGGGTCCCATGAAATCTTTATAACAAGGTTCTTTAGCCTCCTGTAACTAAGGCTGCAGATAGAATAGACTTGCTTTAATTAGGTGATACCATATCATTTTCTTTTTTAACTCTTCTGTTCATTGGATCTAGAGCAGTGATGGCGAACCTTTTTGAGCCCGAGTGCCCAAACCGCAATACATGCCAACTTTGTTTTCCTTAAAGTGCCAACACGGCAATTAAACCTCAATACTGAGGTTTAAGTTTTGAAAAAACAACTCGTACTGGGGTGGTGTGTGTGTGTGTGTGAGGGGTGGTGTGTGTGTGTGTGTGTGTGTGAGGGGTGGTGTGTGTGTGTGGGTGTGTGAGGGGTGGTGTGTGTGTGTGTGTGTGAGGGGTGGTGTGTGTGTGTGTGTGTGAGGGGTGGTGTGTGTGTGTGTGAGGGGTGGTGTGTGCGTGAGGGGTGGTGTGTGTATGTGTGCGTGAGGGGTGGTGAGTGTATGTGTGTGTGAGGGGTGCTGTGTGTATGTGTGTGTGAGGGGTGCTGTGTGTATGTGTATGTGTGTGTGAGGGGTGCTGTGTGTATGTGTGTGTGAGGGGTGCTGTGTGTATGTGTGTATGAGGGGTGGTGTGTGTGTGTGTGTGAGACAGGGGTGCTGTGCTGTGTAGGGGGTAGGGCTGCTGTGCAGGGGTAGGGGTGCTGTGGGGAGTAGGGGTGCTGTGTGTGTTGTGGGGCTGCTGTGTGTGTGGGGGGGTACGGGTGCTGTGTATGGGGGGTAGGGGTGCTGTGTGTGGAGATAGGGGTGGGGAGCGATGCTGGGTGTAGGGGAGGGGAGCTGGGTGTGGGGGAGGGGTGGGATGCTGGGGGATAGGGGTGCTGTGGAGGGGTGCTGTGTGGGGGGCAGGGGTGCTGTGTGGGGGGTAGGGGTACTGTGTGTGGGGGGTAGGGGTGCTGTGGGGGGTAGGGGTACTGTGTGTGGGGGGGTAGGGGTGCTGTGGGGGGTAGGGTTGCTGTGGGGGGTTGGGGTACTGTGTGTGGGGGGGTAGGGGTGCTGTGGGGGGTTGGGGTACTGTGTGTGGGGGGGTATGGGTGCTGTGGGAGGTAAGGGTGCTGTGTGTGGGGGTTAGGGGTACTGCTGGGGGTAGGGGTACTGTGTGGGGGGTAGGGGTACTGTGTGTGTGGGGGGTAGGGGTACTCTGTGGGGAGGTAGGGGTGCTGTGTGGGGGAGGGGGGAGGGGTACGCTGTGTGGGGGGGTAGGGGTACTGTGTGTGTGGGGGGTAGGGGTACTCTGTGGGGGGGGTAGGGGTGGTGTGGGGGGGTAGGGGTGGTGTGTGGGGGGGTAGGGGTGGTGTGTTGGGGGGTAGGGCTAAAGGTGTTTTACTATACTTTTTTTATTTTTTTATTAAATCAGTCCCCCCTTCCTCCTTCTTACCTCTAATGAAGGAAGGGGGGGAAACAGCCATCCCTGGTAGTCCGGTGGTGGCAAGCAGTCTTCCGGGTCGGGAGGCAGGGAGAGGGATCTTTGCAGCAGCTCCCCTGTCCTCCCACGCGATGCTGTGTGGAACGCTCCACACAGCTTGCTCACGGGAGGACAGGGGAGCTGCATCACAGATCCCTCCCCTGCCTCCCGACCCGGAAGCAGAGTAGACGCCTGCCGTTTCGGGCAGGCAGGTGCCTACTCTGCATTATTGGCGAACCTATGGCCACGTGCCCACAGAAAGGGCCCGGCGTGCCACCTGTGGCACGTGTGCCATAGGTTCGCCATCACTGATCTAGAGTATGAATATTATTATTAATCACATATACATACAGCATTAATATTTTTGTGCAACACAATTACACAGTGGGATTTTTAACAAGTAACCGACAGACAAAAACAAAGTGGACAAACGCAAGTGGGGAATACACTTCTGCACAAACAAGCTAACAATATAGGAGTATTGGCAGCATCTCCAAGTGGGATTGTTGTTTCCTGTAGTTCACTTTACCCATTTCATTATTTAATTTAAATTTACAAATGTAGAAAAGCAGATAACCTATTTAAACACACATGAAAAATCTTGAATTTTGTAATATTGCCATTTATTCAATAGATTTATGTATGCATTGTCCAAACACGAACTGTGATTTTTATGTAGTGAATTTTAAAAGTCTGGTGTGTCGTATGCTTGAAAAGACCACCAGTTTGTATGGGCTACATTTGCAGAGTAAAGCAGTGAAACTTGCCCTAATTTTGGCCAGGGATAGTTGGAGATATTTTGCGGCCTTGGTCCAAAGATGGCGTCTTTGTCCTTCTGACTAAATCTGTATTTCCTGAAGCCACAGCCAGGAAAAGTAACCCCACTTACATTTCATTGCAACAAAATAAAAAATTCCTTCTGCCCCACATTGATCTTTCAGTTCGACAGCTGAAATCTCATGACATGCGCACAGTCGATTATTCGGCAGGTGCGCTGTTTACCCCAACCCCCCAATAACTTACAGACACCGTATTTCTGTTGGAATATAAAAGTCCACAGCTTTATTTATTATTATAAACAAGGTAACAAATTGGGGTCATTGCCACAAAAGTAAATATACCTCCACCCCCCACCGTACATAAATTACCCCCGGCAATGACCCCGCCCAATAACAATAAATAACATTATAAATAACAAATAACACATAACACATGGCCTACCAAAGAGGCCCCATATCCATAACTTTTTTAACTGTAGGGGTGTACCGAGACCCCCCTACACCACCTGGTTCAGAGCCACCGATGAGCTCGAACCCACAAACCATTTCACACTCCAGTCTAATCCAGCCTAACCAATTTATACTCCTCCTACCTTCCAATTACCCAAGCCCTATCCCGCCATAGCAAGAGACTTGAACCCTTAATGTCTCGAGCGACCCCCACCACACATAAATAGGGCTTTGGAAATACCTTCCTGGAAACCTAAATTTAATAGATCACACCCCACATCAGACAGGTGCACACCATCCCGCCTAAAATAACCGGGCAACCCGCCCTCCAATTCAAAGTGCCTCACTGGGACCCCCCCTATTCTCCTAATAAAGACAGACATGGCCTTGTTTACTTTACCTCGGCAACGTGCCACAGCCGCCGGGTCCCTGGCATGCCTCCAGTTCAACCGCGGCACCATTTCAGACCACACTATTGTAACTCCAGGGACCAGTGCCCTCACCCTATCCAGGTCCCTCTTCATTCTCCTGACCAACACCTTCTGGGGGACCAAACCTAAGTCATTGCCCCCACCGTGAATCAAAAGTATATCTGGGGCAAACCCCCTTGACAACATCCCAAAAATTTCACCACTTATACTCTGCCAGCTGAAACCTCGAAAACCAAACCACCGAAGGTCCACTGTGTCCAGAAGAAAACCCAGTTGTGTGCCTTGTCTCCGAACTGCGGCCCTCTTCTCCGCCCAGTAGACAAACGAGTGACCCACCAGCCAAGCGACCAAGCCTGAAAGGAAACAAATTCAGTTAACCGGCAGAGCACCCTTTACCCACATCCACAACATTCCATTCACACCAACCTTTCCGGCCTTACATATGCACGGAACCTGATGGATTCCCATCTCCCAATCTGCTTTATCCGCTCCTCCCCTAGCCCGAGACGCGCCGCCTCAGTCGCAGCCCCGATACGGAAGGAGTGCGTACCAAATTGTCCGGGCTGCAGGCCCAATCTCGTCAACCCCATGCGGAAGACTCGCAAGAACTGAAAGCGCGACAGCGCCTTCCCATCCTCGTGAATCAGGAAGCAACCACCAACCTTTGGGCGAACCCGTAAAAACACGTCCCCACACACTACCGGGCACACCGGGGACCCTGGTAGCGAGGACAGGACAATTTTCTTACCCTTTCCGAAGACGTCTGTCTTCGAGCGCCGGAGCCAAATCACGACCTTGTCCTGTTCGATAACCACATCCTCATACCGGAGGCCCGATGCCCCCGACCTATTGGCGCTCACCAATTCGCCAATACGAAAAGCCCCAAAGAAAGCCCATACGAAAGCCACAGAGAACAAAGTTACCTCAAATGCCGAACTACACACTTCGTTCAACAACCCCACCAACCCTTGAAGGGTGGCAAAGGACACCGGCCTCCTCGTATCCACGGACCTCCTGCCCTTCTTGAAACCCTTCAAAGTTTGCTTCACCAAGAAATCTTTCGTCAAGTCTTCCCACCCGTTAAACTTGAACAGGAAAGCTAACGCAGACATGTAGCGCTCCACCCTAGAAGGGGACGACCCACCTGCCACCAACCTGCAAAGAAGCCACAACAGCGTATCCAACCTACCGGCTGCAGAATCGCCTGCTCCCGCCTGGGACAACATTTCCTCCCATTCACTCCAAACCTTTGTATAAGCGGTCCAAGTCCCCGGCGCCAGCGAGCTCCTTATGTATCGCCCAAGCACAACGTCCCGAGCCGCCACATCTCCTCCGGGCACGCCTGCCCTGTCGCTTGCGCGTCCGGTGCTGCTTCCCGGAACCGCGCCAACTGTGAACGAGACAGAGCGTCAGCGACCACATTCAGCAGACCCGGCACGTGCCGTGCCCGGAAGACAATATTCCAAGACATACACAAGAGCACTAGCTGCCGCAACAACCTAACCACTGGCAGGGACGAAGCCGATAGACTGTTAATTACCTGTACCACTGCCATATTATCAGAGTGGAAGATAACTTTCTTGTCCCTGAGCTCCTCGCCCCATAGTGATACCGCTACCACAACTGGAAAAAGCTCCAAAAAGGCGAGGTTCCGAATCAAGGGGCTCTCGGACCAAGCCGCAGGCCAAACCTCGGCACACCACTTGCCCCCAAGGTAAGCCCCAAAGCCCACGCTCCCCGAGGCGTCCGTAAACAGCCCGGCGTCGCCAGATGCCTTCATCGCATCCCTGAAAAACACCCGTCCATTAAACTTGGTGAGGAAGCGGTCCCATATGTCCAAGTCCTCTCTCATGCCTACCGACACCCTGATGTAATGACTCGGCAGACGAACACCACAGGTAGCCCTAGCCAGCAGTCTACAAAAAACTCTACCCATAGGGATCACCTTACAGGCGAAATTAAGGCTGCCGAGCAAGGACTGCAGTCCCCGAAGCGTAACTTTCCTAGCGCCCTTTATCGCGTTCACCTGCTGGCGGAGCACCCTCAACTTCTCCTCCGGCAGCCTACATTCCCCCACGACCGAGTCGATTTCCAGCCCTAAAAAAACTCAGGCACTCGGTCGGGCCCACTGTCTTGTCCTCAGCCAGAGGAATCCCAAACTGTTGAGCTATCCTCTGAAACACCCGCAGTATTTGGGCACATCTGTCGGACCCAGCCGGGCCCACACACAGAAAGTCGTCCAGGTAATGTACCACCGTACCCCCGCCCGTTTCCCTGCGCACTACCCACTCCAAGAACGTGCTAAACTTTTCGAAATACGCACATGAAATGGAGCAACCCATGGGTAGGCACAGGTCCACGAAAAACTGACCCTCGAAAAGGCACCCTAACAAATGGTGACAGTCTGGGTGGATAGGAAGGAGCCGGAATGCTGCCTCCACATCCACCTTCGCCATCAAGGCCCCTCGCCCTGCCCTCCGAACCAACTCGACAGCATGGTCGAATGATGCATACGATACGGAGCACAGGGCCTCATCGATGTCATCATTTACTGACGCCCCTTTTGGGAATGATAAATGATGAATCAACCTAAACTTACCCGCCTCCTTCTTGGGGACTACCCCTAGCGGGGATACCCTCAAGTCAGGCAACGGCGGAGCCTCGAACGGCCCAGCCATCCTACCCAGTTGCACCTCCTTCAGCAACTTGTCCCGCACAACTCCCGGGTGTTCACCCACCGACTTGAGGTTACTGCATAACCTCCCCACATCCCTACTCTGAAACGGTATTGAAAAACCCTCCGTAAAGCCTTGCCATAAGAATTCGGCGTCCTGACGGTTACCGTACTGTTTTAGCCACGGCAGCATCTCGCCTACTTTCACCGGAGTTGCCCCCCGCGGCAGCGGAGGGGGCCGCCGCTCCATTGGCTCCCCCTCCTGGCGCAGACTTACCTTGCTTAAAACACCGACTGGCTCCATGTGCGCCCCCACAACCTGAGCACTCGTGCTTAAACCGGCACGACGTACCCCACTTGCATTGGCCCTCGTTAAAGAGCCAACAGAAGCCTTTCTTTTGTCCGGCCGATGCAGGTCCCCCAGGGGCCGCACCGGCCGTCCCGTGAAAGGGCGCAGCCTTTTGCGCCATCATGAGCCGCATCCAGAGGGGAAGGTCCATTTGATCCCACCGCATGCTGGGATTCGCCGCTAACCTCTGGCGAAACTGTTCATCGTACCTCCACCAGGCGACTCCGCCATAAGTCCGGTACGCTTCCCCAATCCCATCTAGGTAGCAAAACAATTGGGAGCATTTATCCGGCGACTTTTCCCCTATCACGCTGGCCAGGATGCAAAAGGCCCTTAGCCAGTTCCCAAATGTTTTAGGAATCTTCCGATACCTACGCTTTTTCTCCTCCTCCTCCTTCTTCGCGTCCTTCTTGTCCTCCTCTTTCATGTCTAAGAACTCCTCCAGCGGGAGTAAGGAAAAAACCTCAACAAACTCACCCTTCCAAATTTTCTCCTTGATGTCCATTTTTAGATGACAACCTAATGGGCCCGAGAAAGACACGTGCACGTTTTGCCGCGCAGCGTCGGTAATTTCGCCCCCAATACCAACCTTCTCCCCCAACTCCTTACTAGTTTCGGACACAGATAACCCCACTTCGCTATCCTGCGTTGGGCCCACGGCCCTACCTTGTAACCCTTGGCCCTTCTCACACGTCCACACTCTCCCAAACTGAGGTGAAGCCATTTCCCCACCCGCCCATGAATCTAAGAAAGATTTTAAACAAGTCAATAGTGTTCCTGCGTGTGGTGTAACATTTGACTCACCGCCTGAGCCCGAAGCCGCAGAAGGCCGTGGGTTCGTTTCCCTTCCGTCCGCCATGCTTGGCTCCGGAGCATCCAATTGGCGCCGACTCCTGTCAGCCTGGCCCTGCCTCAGGACCGCGGGTGTATTGCTGCGAGACCTGCAAGGAGAACGACACCTGGGTAGTGTGTCCACATGATCACATACCCGCCCAACCTCCTTATGCTCCTGCCTGTAGTTCCGCACCATATCCCGTTTCCCTGCCTGGCCCTCCCGGCCGTAATCGCTGCGCCGCTGACCTGGCGAGCTCCTGCCTGATGACCCAGACGCACTGCGCCGCTGCCTCCACCTCCGTTCCCCTGAGGCCGATCTCCTCCTGCTAAGCCTGCTCGCTGACCTGCTCCTCTCTCTACCCCTCCACCCGTCAGCCTGCCTCCTGTCATGCCTGGCACTGACGCCGCGCTGCTCCCTGCTGCGATGCGGCCTAGGGCTCCGCGAGGGACCCCTCGGTCCCCGGGAGCCGCCCTTGCGGCCCTCCCGCTCTCTCCCAGCCCGTCCTGTCTCCATGCCCTGGGCTGATTCCTGGGAGCTATCCCGACCCGCTGAACCTGGCCCCTTTTGGGCCGCCTTGCGAACTGGGGATTCCGCCTGACTGTCCTGGCGCCTCCAGTCCGCTAAAGCCGCGGGCCCTGCCGGCCCCAATGTACCTGGCTGAGCGGACCCGCCGTCTGAGTCCCTTGTGCTGCACCTGGCCCCACTAGAGGCCGCCCCCGATGTGTCCCCTTGCACAGGGGCTCCCCCTGCCATCAGGGGGACCGCCTGATCACTAGAGGCCTCCGCTCTGCCCCCCGCCCGCTGCCCAGCCCCAGCGCCATTCCCTGACTCACCGGGCCGCATCCGTTCACTGCTTCCACCATCCGATCTGCTCTGGGTCCTGGCTCCAGCCGCAACCGTCCCGCCTGCCGCCTCCCGGCGGGGCGCACACCGTGTGGTAGGCCTCGGCCTAGCTGCTGCCCGCGCCCGGCCAGCACCGCGTCGGACCGACGGTGCCGGCCGCGGTACATCCACTCCGCTGGGGCCCGCTACCTCATCCAGGGCCACAACAGACTCCGCTGACGGGCTCCTCCGTCTGCCGACTTCGGGCTCCAGGCCCGGGCTCAGCCGCTGGGGCGGTCTCGCCCTCCTCATGGAACGCCGTGCAGCCGCAGGGGTTGTAGGGGGGGGACCCTGAGCCCCCAGTTGCTCGTGAAGCCAGGCCAGTCCTCTATCCCGCACAGCAGCTCTCACTCCCTCCAGGATTTCTTCCATTGATGCCATGATCTGCAAGACAAAAGAAAAAACCAACACAGACCTGCCAAAAACAATTACCAGGTAAGTGTCAGTTTAGTTAAAATGTCCCTTAGTCATAAAATGGCCGCTTAATATACTCCTATTGTCCAACCCCCATTTTACACTAACCACGCCCCTTTAACTGGTTACTCCCCTGCCTACTCCTGGCTCTGTCAAGGCCCACTCCCCTGACTGCGCTGTTCCATGGGCTACACTTTCACTGCACTAGAATTCATATAAGACACAGTCCCTATTTCATCTCCCCATAATCATATTTTCTCAATGTTTCTCCAACAATGCTTTATTTTACCCTGGGATCCTACATTATGTAACGTGTAGAACGAGCTACTAAAACTATTAGTGTTGTGTCTGCCAAACAGGTCCCTTCCCTTTCCTTGTCCTCCCTTATGTTAATGATATGTTTTACCAATCTGGTTAATCAGACCTCAGATAACATGACCGGTGTATAGTCGCCATATGGGCTGGCGGAACCTTGGACAAAAAACCCCCCACATACCTAACCCAATAACACACTGACACCTGGTATATGGGAAAATTTGTCCACAGCTTTATTAAATAATTTATATAATATATAACGATAATATTGCTTTAAATAAGTTAACATATAAACATGGGTCATTGCCCCCACCTTCCGCCCCTCTCATCCGTATCCTTCTTTTTAATAGAGGGCAATGACCCCCAACATAACAAATACAAATATATAACGACATTTTCCAACCTCGCCAACTTGAACCGAACAAGTGCCAACCATAAGTAACCATGGCAGGGGTATACCCGGATACCCCTGCCCCACCAGGTTCTGAGCCACCTCCAGGACTCGAAACCACCATTGACCATAATTCCAATTTTTTCCATGTTCCTCACGTTCCTCATAGGGAGCCTATGTCCTCTCTCTCAGCTCCCTATCCCGCCGCTGTGAAAAAACGGGAAACTCTTATCTAAACATAAATATATAGGGAGGGTGGGCGGGACAAACTAAACCGGGTAGGAAATTAGAAGTGAACCTCACAAAATGGCTCCTCCCTTAAATAGCCAATCCCACATATCCCATAACCCACCTGTCCTGTCTGTTCCTCCTGGGCCCGCCTCCTAACCCCTGTCAAGGCCCTGTTCCGCTTAAGCTGTGCTTTGGCTACATGGGGCTACATGACCGGTGTATAGTCGCCATATGGGCTGGCGGAACCTTGGACAAAAAACCCCCCACATACCTAACCCAATAACACACTGACACCTGGTATATGGGAAAATTTGTCCACAGCTTTATTAAATAATTTATATAATATATAACGATAATATTGCTTTAAATAAGTTAACATATAAACATGGGTCATTGCCCCCACCTTCCGCCCCTCTCATCCGTATCCTTCTTTTTAATAGAGGGCAATGACCCCCAACATAACAAATACAAATATATAACAACATTTTCCAACCTCGCCAACTTGAACCGAACAAGTGCCAACCATAAGTAACCATGGCAGGGGTATACCCGGATACCCCTGCCCCACCAGGTTCTGAGCCACCTCCAGGACTCGAAACCACCATTGACCATAATTCCAATTTTTTCCATGTTCCTCACGTTCCTCATAGGGAGCCTATGTCCTCTCTCTCAGCTCCCTATCCCGCCACAAGCTCAGACCTTGACCCCTTAAGCTGTCTGAGCTCCGCCACCCCGAAGAAGGAACGCCCTCTGCATCCCTTCCTGCAGACCCAAGTTCAGCAGGTCGTAACCCACTGCCGAAAGGTGTACACCGTCCGAGCGGTAATACCCATCCAACCCCTCCTCCAGTTCCTGGTGCCTTACCACCACTCCCCCCAGTTTCCTGACAAAACTCGCCATCAGGCTGTTCACCTTACCCCTGCATCTGTCAATGGCTACCGGGTCCCGGGCGTAACGCCACCGCCGCCTCGGAACAATCTCAGACCATACCAGCATCACCCCGGGAAGCAGATCAACCAACCGGTTAAGATCCTGCTTCATCCATTTTACCAGCCTCCGCTGCGGGGTGAGGCCCAGGTCATTACCGCCTGCATGTAAAACTAGCATATCCGGCCGCGCCCCGCCTGCGACCATACCAAATATTGCCCTGCAGACGTCCCCCCAGCAGAAGCCCCGATACCCCCACCAGCGCACTACGAGCTGGTCCTCCGGAAAGCCCAGCTGCTGGCCTTGAGCTCGAGCTGCAGCCCTCCGTCCAGCCCAGAAAATGAAGGAATGACCCACGATCCAAGCGACCCGGCCTGGGGAAGAAAGAGAACACAGGATAAAAACCACCCGTACCCCCCAGGCCGCCCCAATGCCCCTTAGTGTTCCAACAAACCCAAGCGTACATATGAGCGGAACCTAACAGATTCCCATCTCCCAATCCGCTTGACTACCTCATCCCCCAAACCTAGACGTGTGGCCTCCGTGGCCGCCCCAATACGAAAGGAGTGGGTACCGTATGTGCCGGCATCCAATCCCATCCGACCCAGACCCAGACTGAAAACTTTCTGGAATTGGAAGCGAGAGAGCGACGAGCCATCCGCGTGGACCAACAGGGACCCGCCAACCGCGGGCCTCTGATCCAAATACTCCGACACCGCAGCTACTGGGCACAGTGCCGAGCCCGGCAGGGCCCCCAGCGTAACGTCCCGGCCCTTACCTTCCACATCCGTCTTGGACCTAGCCAAGTGCACCACCAGCTTCCCATCCAGTATACGTACCCCGGACACCTGTAGGCCCCCCGTGGCCGCCCGGGTGTTGCTCACCAACTCCCCGACGCGGAACGCCCCAAAGAAAGCCAAAAGAAATGCCACACGGAATAGCGACACCTCAAATGCATTGAAACAAATGGTGGGCAGCGCCTGAACAAGCCCTTCCAGCACATGCACCGACACTGGGCGTCTAGCGTCGGGGGCCCTCCGAGCCCTCCGATACCCTTTGAGTGCTTGCCGGACAATAAACGCCTTGGTAAGGTCCGCTCCCCCATGGAGCTTGAACCAGAACGCCATTGCAGCCATGTTCCTGTCAATCACCGCCGGGGAGGCGCCCCCCGCCAGTAATTGAAAGGTAAACCACAAGAAGGCATCCAGAGGCGGCTCCCCTCGTACCCCTCGGCCCAGCCCGCCCCAGGAACGTTCCCATGAACTCCAGACCTTACTGTATGCGGCCCATGTGGCCGGTGCCAGCGAAGCCTTCACGAGTCCGCCAAGCAGGACGCTCCTAGCTGCCACATCTCGATCGGGCACGGCTGACCCCTGTCCTGGGCCTCCGGGGCCATCGTTCGAAACCGGGACCACTGAAAACGAGACAGAGCGTCAGCCACCTCGTTCAAGTACCCAGGCACATGGCGCGCGCGAAAGACCACATTCAGGGACATGCACAACAAAACAAAGCGACGCAGCCGAGTCACCACCGGCCTCGATGCTGCAGACTGATTATTAACCGCGTGCACCACGGACATGTTGTCCGAGAAGAAAACTACCTTCCTGTCCCTCAACCGGTCCCCCCACAGCGCCAACGCCACCACCAGTGGGAACAGCTCCAGAAACGCCAGGTTACGCATGAGGGGGCTCTGCCCCCATGCCTCCGGCCACTTTTCTGCACACCAGCTCCCGCTGAAGTAGGCCCCAAAACCCACGCTACCCGACGCGTCGGTGTACAGCTCCAGCTCAGCTGTCGACACGCCCCCTTGCCGAAAGAACACCGTCCCGTTAAAGTCCCTGAGGAAGGTATCCCACACCCCCAAGTCCGCCCGCATGGACGAAGATACCCGGATGAAATGGTGAGGGGACCTAATCCCCGCGGTAGCCGCCGATAAGCTGCGGCTAAACACCCTACCCAAGGGTATCACCCTACAGGCGAAATTGAGCATACCGACCAGTGACTGCAGTCGGCGCAGGGTCACCTTCCGTGCCCGACGCACCTCCGCCACCACGCCGCGCAACCCTTCCAGCTTAGCCAGCGGCAGCCGACATTCCCCCCGCACTGAATCTATCTCCAGACCCAGGAAACTAAGGCACTCAGTCGGGCCCTCAGTTTTATCCGCCGCCAGCGGCACCCCAAAGCAGCCCGCCACCCATTGAATAGTACCTAACAAGTGCTGGCACGCGGGAGATCCGGCCGGCCCCACACACAGGAAATCATCCAGATAGTGCACCACCGCTTTATCTCCCGCTTCCGTCCGCACCACCCACTCGAGAAATGAACTAAACTTCTCAAAGTAAGAGCACGAAATGGAACACCCCATGGGAAGGCACAAATCCACAAAGTAGCCCCCCTCAAAGAAGCACCCTAACAGGTGGTGACACCGCCTGGTCAAATGATGCGTAAGAGACCGAGCATAGGTCCCTGTCAATGTCGTCGTTCACCGACTCCCCTTTAGGATAGGAAAGATGGTGAATGAGCCGAAACTTCCCTGTTTCTTTCTTGGGGACCACTCCGAGGGGAGAGACCCGAAGGCCCTCCAGCGGCGGGGCCAAGAAAGGCCCCGCCATCCTACCCAACCGCACCTCCTTGTCCAGCTTCTCCCGAACCACCTCTGGAAACTCCACCACTGACTTGAGATTATGAGGGCACGCAGTGCCACCCCTCTCCCAAAAAGGAATGACAAACCCTTGCCCAAACCCCGCCCTAAGCAGCTCCGCGTCTGCCCTGTTACCGTAGCGGTTTAGCCAGGGCTCCATCGCGTCTAGTTTCACTGGCAGACCGCGGCAGAGGCTCCCGACCCCCCGGACTTTCCTTTCTTGAAACAACGTTGGAGCCCGTGAGCCCCACCGCAGCCCGAGCACTCGTGCTTGAAGCGGCAGGCTGCGCCCCACTTGCACTGGCCCTCATTAAAGAGCCAGCATAAGCCCTTCTGCGAGGCGGCCGACGAGGAGGACTGACCCTTAGCGCCAGCCGCGTGCTGAAAGGGCTGCGCCTTCTGCGCCATCATGAGCTTCATCCAGAGAGGCAGGTCCATCTGGTCCCACCGCATGCCCGGATTCGCCGCCAGCCGCTGCCGGAACTGCTCATCATACCGCCACCATGCCAATCCGCCATAGGTGCGGTATGCCTCCCATATGCCGTCCAAGTAGCAAAACAGGGACGAGCAGGAGCCCGGCGATTTTTCCCCGATTACGCTGGCCAGGATACAGAATGCCCTTAGCCAGTTACCAAAAGACTTCGGTATCTTGCGATACCTCCGCCGTTTCTCCTCCTCCTCTTTCTTTTCGTCCTTCTTGTCCTCCTCCTTGAGGTCAAGAAAGTCCTCCAAGGGAAGAAGCGAGAAGATCTCGCAAAATTCCCCCTTCCAGATTTTATCTTTCACCTCCTGCTTGAGGTGCACCCCCAGCGGGCCCGCGAAGGACACATACGCATGTTGCCTCGCCGCTTCCGTCACCCCACCCGTCAACTCCGCCCGTTCGCTTCCCGCCTCACCCGCGCTGGAAGCCGACACCGCTTCCCCGCCCGCAACTGCCGCCGGGGTCCCTAGACCGGACCCCGCCTCACCTCCCCCTTGCGTCCACACCTGCCCTACGCTACCTTGTGTGCCACCCCCCGCCCCCAGTGAGTGGAGTAGTGACTGCAGTGTTTGTACTAGTGCACTGGACTGTAGCGATTCAGTAGACTCACCGGCCAAGCCCCTGGATCCGATGATACCCGGGGCTGCGCAGTCCGTCACTGCCCGTCCAGGATGAACGCCATCCGCCGATGTCCCGCCAACCAGGGATCCCACCCGGTGCCTGGAAAACTCAGATGAGGAGCGACTCCGGGACCTGGAAAGAGGAGAAGAAGTCCTGGGCAAGGCGTACTGTTCCCCCACCACCTTCCCGTCCCGAACCGGGGAGCGCCTGCCAACCGCCAAAGCCTCCCGCCGGGTATCCTCCCGCCGTCGCGCCCCAAAGGCCCTGAGAGCCCTGCCACGTGGACTACGACTCCTACCGTCGCCTTTGGATGCCAACCCCCGTCGATGCAACCTGGGGGACCCGGACCCTGCCGAACTCCCTGACGTTGCGCGTCTGCGCCGGGGCCTCCGTCTGCGTGTCCTGGGGGCCCTAACCGGCAAGGGGCTAGCACTACCCGACTCCGAACTAGACCCGCCCTCCCCGTTTCCCGCCCCACGCCCCAACCCCGCTGCAGCCCGACCTACCCCTGCTCCTACGGAACCCAGACCAGGGACACCTCCCCCGGGGCCCTCCACGGACGCGGACGGTGACACCCCGCTCCCCGGGACAGCTATCCCCGACCGACCGGACCTCGGAGCCTTTCCCTTCCCCTTACCCTCTACCACCCTCCTAACAACCACCGAACCCGCAGGCACTACCTTCCGCCCCGCAAGCGAACTACCGAGGGACCCCCCACCCTCCCCCACGGAAGCCCGCCCAGTCTGCACTCCGCGAGACCCCTTTGCAGCATCCCGCACCCCCCCCAGGGGCCCTCCGCCTGACCCCTGCTCCCCTTGGGCCGCTCGCCTGCCCGCCCCCCCGTCCGCCCGCTCCCTGGAATCGGGCCTCACTCCCCGCCTGCCCACCACGCCAAGGGGACCCCCGGAAGGGGCACCTGCACTTGCCTGCTGTACGTTGGGCCCGTCGTGGGCCGTCCCAGTCCGCGTGCTGCAGTCCACTGCCAAGACCGATGGGGGTGCCCTCCTGGGCCGAGACCCCGCCCCGCCAGGCCCCGCACCAGGCCGTCCGGCCGCCATTTTGGATCCTGCTCCGCACACGGCCCCATCCGTGTTAGGGGGTGGTGCAGCGATGTCCAGGGCAGCCGCCCGTCTCGACTCACCACGCCGAAGCCCCGGCCGCACACTGGGAGGCAGAGCCTCGACCAGGCAGCTCCTGGGCCTGCTGCGACTTCCACTGGCTGTCTCCTGCACTCCCGTGCCACCGACCTCCGGTTCTCCTCCCGGGCTCAAACGCCTCGGGGGCCTCCTGGCCCTCGCCGGGCGCGAGTCTCCGGCCTCCTGTCCTGCCGCCGCAGCAAGGACCGGGCCCAGCTGGGCCTGCACCCAATCCGCTCCTTGTTGCCGCGCCGCCGTCCTGATCCCCTCCAGAAGCTTCTCCACGATATCCATGGCCCTGCAGAGGAGACAAAGAGAGAAACCCTACCCAGCAAGTATAGAGAGCACCGGGATGCACACAAACTAAACCGGGTAGGAAATTAGAAGTGAACCTCACAAAATGGCTCCTCCCTTAAATAGCCAATCCCACATATCCCATAACCCACCTGTCCTGTCTGTTCCTCCTGGGCCCGCCTCCTAACCCCTGTCAAGGCCCTGTTCCGCTTAAGCTGTGCTTTGGCTACATGGGGCTACATTATACACCTACATTTGGCACAGGCCAATAGCTACTGATGCTGCACTCTCTCAGTGTTACTTCCAAGATGGCTTTTTGCTTCTCTCTCCCCTCCCACCAGTGCCATGAGCCAATGATGGCCCCTGAATAGAGACCAACAGCATGCTGTCACTCATGCCCAACCTGCTCTGCTGCTCAAAGGGCAACTCAATGGGAGGCCCCTGAAATTCCTTCTTAAAGGGTTATTCTAACCACCATGATCACTTCTGCTTTTAGAAGTGCTCATGGTGGTAAGAGTCAGTATGTTCAGTGTTTCAGCTTGAAGCACTGCACATACTGAGATATTGGCACTTGTGTGCCAGGGGCTAGTTGCACCACTGGCACACATGATTTAGTCAGCCCGGAATTGTCAGCCAAATGTCAATTCTGCACGCACACTGGCAACGGACATATTGAGTTTCCCCTTGCAAAGCCTGAATGTCACTTCCCTCTCTTCTGTTGTGCAGCAATTGTTCAATTTACAGCCCCTCTAACACTTCCTCCCATCCCCCTTGACAAATCAGACCACACACATACACTCTGAGCTGGATAAATGGGCAAATCAAAGGCTATGATATGAGAAGCCTTTGATGGAATCTCAAATGGCTCCAGTAATATCATTAGGGAGCATGGAATTCCAAGCTCATCCTACCTAAAGACCTGTAGAGGAAAAATATACTTACCATATCAATATATGTATTTTTATATTGCATCAAAAACTGCTTCTACATCTACGTCTATGGAATTACCTCCACTAGATACTGTGTAGGTTTAGACCATACTGAGAATGTACACCCTCTCTATTTATAAATGTTTTAAACTGAATGTATGAACATGCATGTGACATGACTCACATGAGCATATGTGTAATGTTCAGTTATGTCTGCAATGGTATACTACCGATTGGCTGAAAATGTTAAGCTTGCCACTTCCCGGTTGCTGCTCAGTGAGAAACTGCAATGTAGAGAGCCTGCAATATGGAACCTTTGCAGTGACGTGCTGATTTGTGTTTACCTTCTTGTTTTTTTTTTTTTTCGTTATTCGGAAACCTTGGTGTAAATAATTTATTTTATAAATTTTTATGACAAACAGTGACACACACACCTTAGAGAGATAGGGACAAGGGCACTTTAGTGAATACAGGTTTGTATTCTGAACACTATAGTGTTCCTTTCCTTTAAAAGTAAAATTATAAAAATGGTACTCAGTGCTCCCTCCTTGTAATTAAAATAAAAAAAAGAATAAAAAAATTAAAAAAAACGAAGGCTTTGGTTGGCACCTTCCAACCTAGACCTGAAGCCACTAAGGTAGTTACGCCTGAGCACTGTCCACACACTCAGAAGGTCCATCGTTCCTGCTCCAATGCAGATCTTTCTGAGATACTGACTTATCCTTTGAGGGCTGGGTCAGTGGACATTCGATGTGGGCTTCGACTGCGGCCTGGGGCTGGAGCAGCAATGTACACAGATCATGGGGCATATTCCCGACTATCATCTAAGGCAGGGGTTCCCAACCCAGTTCTCAAGTAACCCCTACCAGTCCAGGATTTAAAGATTACCCAGTTGTGTCTAAGGTGTTTTTAGAAAGAGGAAAGAAAAAAATAACACTTTAGACACAACAGGGTAATCCCTAAATCCTGAACTGGTAGGGGGTACTTCATGACTGGGTTGGGAACCACTGATCTGTAGCGTTCCTCACCTGTTTTAAAATCCTCTGAGACTCTGTAGTCTTATCTGGACTATTGTGCTGTTAATTTTACTTTAATTTGTCCATGATACTCTTGTTGTTTCTACTCACCCATGGTTTACTGTATGATTATTGATTAGCCCAGTTAGTCCTGGCTACCATGGTGGCTTTAGGCTATTAGCATTAACGTTGCTGCGGTCTCACTCTGGGTTTATGGCTTGTCAGTACTCAGTTTAGGCTCTTTGACTTAGCATTGCTCTTCATTTGCTATCAAGCTACACCCACAAGCCCCATTATATGCTAGTGAACGGTTGACAGGGTTACATTGTTTACTGTTTGATAGCAGCATTGCATATCTGATTTTTCTATTTTATTTTACTTATGACGAAAGTCTATTGCTTTTAATAATTTCCAGCATGTCATTTAAAAAAAATGTATTTTGTTTAATTTCGTAACAGTTTCCCAACTGCACTTTATCACATCATCATCATATGTTTCTTATTATGACCTATGCAGGGATAGGCAACCTTCGGCACTCCAGATGTTGTGGACTACATCCCCCATAATGCTCTTACACACATATGCTGGCAAAGCATCATGGGAGGTGTAGTCCAAAACATCTGGGGTGCCAAAGGTTGCCTATGCCTGAGTCCTATAGTGTATCATGCATCCATTAACAGGCGCCCTTTTACTAACTTAACACATGCCTGTAATTCTCCCACATACGATGCAATGTTACGGGTTGTTTCTCTCGTATTTAAAAAAACTAAAGATTAGTAACCCAGCTTGTTTTGTACAACATTGTCTTTGAATCCTCATATATGATTGTTGTTCTATATTATCGCTTGCCATGTGTTATTTCCAATCAATAAAAATTTGATTGTGGACAAAAAAAATTACACAATTTGCATGCTCCAACTGTATGCGCAAAGTAATTTTGTTTTTTCATTTTTCATGTATTCAATTAATTTGTCTTCGCGAATGAATGTACAAAGTACTGACTTTGAATGCCCTAGTTTAAACTGTTTGTAATAATTCTGATTTATCAGTATTATATGTTTCACCAATCCCGCTTGCCTTTTATTATGGGTCACACAAGCCAGCTGAAATGTAAAATGTGAATTAAAATGTTGTTGAACTATTGTCACTTCCTATGAACTCTCTTTAATGCTTTCACCAGGGGTATAAGTGAGAATGTACACTGTGCATCATAGATTGCAGGGAAGTTTCAATCTCCAGTACTATGAGTATATAGTCTTTCCTTCATAGTGCTTTTATCTAGCCCATAATGACAGCCCAGCCTCTCCATGTGTATAAACACTTCCCTTCTTCAAGGACCTCCCCCCTTCGTGGTCTAGCCCTATAGCAGGTCTCTAAGTGAAGGGCTGGCCTATGGGAGGGACATCTTCATCACTGCATTCCTTGGGTGCCCCTGCCTAGGCAGCAATAAGGAGGGGAGAGTCACACATGGCAGGCTGAGGTCAGCTGTCCTGACACATACAAACAGGCTTACACTGGATGAACACTAGCAGCATGCTGATGCCAGTCTGTGAGCCAGCTCTGTTCTTCACACATTGAGGGGGGACTCTACATGTCTTCTGGGACCATGAGGGACAGCAAAACCAGCACTTGGAGGGGAGGCAAAGGTAAGAGGGGGTGATGCTCAGTAATATATGTCTGTTTGTTTTTGTGTGTGTATTGACATTGTTTGGTGCACCCATTGCCATGCCCTGCTCTGTTACAATGTAACCAGTAATGCTGTGTCTGTCTGTGTGTGTGTACACTACAAGTGTTTACTAAACATCTCTCTAGCCACTTCCTATGGGAAGGTTCCCTTGCCAACCTCAGCTCTGCCAGCTCTTGGTAGCCGGGATTACTCGGTCTATTTCCCTCCCTGTCTCTTTGGCTGTTGTCACCCTCATTGCTCTGTGAGGGTCTCCCAGGCTGTGGAGGTTACACTGTGTTCTCAGATGGAGTGTGGGTGACAATGTGTCCAGGCTGTCTTTATGGGGATTGGATGTAAACACAGAGAGAAGCCGCCCAGATCGCTGTGTGTGTGTGCTGTCTCTCTCATACTTAATGGAGAGCGATTTATGGCTCCAGCAGGGTAAGATGTAGTAAGTTACATACCGTATGGAGGAAAGCGCAGTATACTGAGTGCTCTTAGAGGCAAGTACCTCGATACACGGAACACATAGAGCCTAGAGCACTGACTAATGAATGTTTACATTTATACTGAGGAAGAATGCACATTATAGTAATCACTGGAGTTCACAGGTTGGTGCTATTGTCAAGCAGTTGCATCAAAGATTCCCAGTTTTCTCTCTTTTTCTCAGGTCTGAATCAATACCCGAGGAAGAGAGGAAAGCTTGTCTTTGAAATATTATGTTAGTCCAATAAAAAATGTATCATTGCATACTGCAATACTCTGGTATTTTGGCATCTTGTCTACTGGACTAATACGGCTAATCCAATATACACTGTATTTATATATAAATACACATACACCTTAATAAATATAGTGTAGATTGGATTAGCCATATTAGTCCACACACATATATATATATATATATGTGTGTGTGTGTGTGTGTGTCTGTGTGTGTGTGTGTGTATAGATATTGTTGCGTTACTTAATATTATATATATATATATATATATATATATGCAATCTCAAGGGGTACTGCTTTCATTATCACCTTAAGATTCCTTGCCGCGTTGCACTTCCAGCCTTCAAATATCATACATCATACATATATAGAAGAGTGTCTTCAGAAACCTTATGTGCCATTATTTTCCCTTAATACCCGTTTTTGTGTTATTCATCTTTAATATTAAATGATTTTAGGGATTGTGCTTTTGTCCTTTTTAACCAAAACATACGACCCCCCTGACTGAGATTAATGGGAGTTACACTCTTGGATGGTAGCTGCTGTTTGCAGCTGCTGTAATTAATTCAGCCATCATTCAAGTCTGTCCTAGGCTTTATTTAAATTAGGGACCGTAAAGTTCAACTGGACATTATTTGATGTACGATTTGTCCTTTGAAAAAACAGGCAGATAATGTAATTAAAGGGAAACTCTAGATTGCAAAATTTAAATTTTTGTTAAATCTTACCTTTCATTAGCTGCAAAACTGACTCCTATTGAATATTCACCCCTTTTTTTCACCATCTTCATTTTTCTCATTATTGAGTATTGTCCAAACAAATGCTTGTCACAGGATAGCATTGAGGACACATTGCAAATGCACAACAGTCAGTGCAATTTGCCAATCTGATATTCCTTCCATTCCTTTGGAATCTTTACTTGAGCATCTGGTAAAACTCAACATGTTCTCTAAATCAAGCAAGCACAGAATAAAAAGGTAAATTGGCACCAATTATAGACAATACATTGCATGTGGAGGGATTTTGCAATATAACTTTGCTGCTTAGAGCAGGGCTCGACAAATCCCAGACGCTACGTCGCCCTGGCGCCTAGGTATTTGGGGTGGCGACTAGGAATTTTGTCCTGGCGGCTGGCGCCTAGGTATTTGGGGTGGTGAGGGAGCTGTAATCTTTGAGCTCTTCTTTCCCTGCTCCCTTGCGCGAGCTGCTGTGATGCTGGGAGCGGGGATATGATGTCACTCTGCCCCAGCATCATGAAACCGTGCGTGAGGGAGCAGAGCAAGAAGAGTTTGAACATTACAGCAGCCCCATTGGACCCCAGGGAAAGGACCCACTCCAGCTACCTCCAAAGGCCTTTTCTCTGAAATGGCAGTGATTACATTGACGAGCCTGCAGGGACAGGCTGTAGAGTTAGACACCAGAACAACTACATCAAGCTGTAGTGGTTCTGGTTTGGTTTCTATAGTGTCCTTTTAAGAATTGTATTTTTGAAAATAAAGCTTTGTTAGTTTTTTTTAAATGGCTTCTAACATTTTCAACTGGCTCCTAGATTCCAAGCAAATGTATCAAGCCCTGACTTAGAGGAACCCTTTATATATGAACAAACACACTGTAGTTTGTTAGGACCAAATTAGTTCAGTGAGACAGAATAAGCGTACTGCGCAATCTTTAATACCTGTGTAGTAGGGCATTTTGGAATTTTTAAGACATTTTCTGAAATTGTTCTATATTGGGAGGGAAATGGTGAAAATGTATATGTGCATTAATTATGTATATAACTAATTGGCCACCACATAATATAGATTTAGAAGGGGGAAAAAAAAAATCACTCAAAAAATACCACTTGCACAAGCATTATTTTAAAGGAACACTACCACCCCAATCACAAATTCAACTAATTAAAGTTATTATGGGGGCAGGAGTGTCTGTGCGCCATCTTACTTTCAGAGGTTGAACCATTTTGTGTACTTTTTCTCTCAAATGGTGACCAATGATAGATTGAGATGGTTTAGCTGACACTCCTGTCTTATGAACGACCAGCCAGCTAAACGTTCCTCATATTGTTGAACCTAAAGGAAGGAAGCTTGGGGGACAGTGCCGAGGAGCCCCTGTACACAAACTTCATGGTTATATCATTACAAAACCATTTATCTCCTGAAGGTAAGGTATCACCCAAACACTCCTGCTCTGGAAAAACTTCAATGAGCTGAAGTTGTTATGGGGGTGGAATTGTTCCTTTAATTACATTTCTATAGTCTCTTAGTTGACTAAAGTTTAATGGATAATGGAGTTCTAATATGGCTCATCACTAAACCCTTTGTTGGGAGCTGTGTTGCAATATTTCAGCCAAGATAACTTTAGGAAAGAAAAATTATACATCATCAGAGCTGCAGTTTTGCAACTAAATTCTCGTCTCGCTCAACACACTAACAGGGTACAGGTGGTCCTCATTTTACGACCTACCTGCTTTTACGACGGCTCACACTTACGACCAGCTCTCTTGCGGGGTGGTACGTGTGAGCTGTCGTGGGAATTAGAGGGATTCCTTGGTTGTAGAACGAATTGGTCGGTAAGTGAGGAGTTAATGGATTCCCTGCTCTGCTGCGTTCTTCTATGTTCGGGGAAAAATCCCTGAACATAGCAGAATGCAGCAGAGCAGGGAATCCCTTAACTCCTCACTTACCGACAAATTCGTTCTACAACCGATTCGTAGGAACGGAACCTGGTCGGTAAGTGAGGAGTGTCTGTAATTCACTACAGTGAGAATTTGAGGTGAATTCAAAGTAAATTTCAAATTTAAAGCCAGTGTATGGCTGACTTAACCCCTTAAGGACCAAACTTCTGGAATAAAATGGAATCATGACATGTCACACATGTCATGTGTCCTTAAGGGGTTAAAGAAGGTTACCAGTTTGGCTAAATTTAAAAATTTCACTGTGAATTCTCACTTTAGAGAATAACCCTGTTAATTCTCAGCTTCCTATTTATTGAATAGCATTTATTTCTTGCAACATTTGTCTTTAAAAGTGCCCAGGACAAGAGCCCTGTGCGAGAAATGCAAAGTAACAATTACATGGCACCGATTATCTAAAGCTTTTGATTACGAGTGTCTGTTTTGTCAAGCCAATGCAGTAAAACAGACAGATTTTACAACCAACTTCCTTAGCCTTTATTATCTGAGTAATTCCCTGTAGCTTGACATTATCTCTTCACTAGCATGCCATGTCTTCCTAAATTGCTGTAGTTTAGGGTATTTACCTTTTTAATTACCAGAAAGAAGCCCTCTGTCATTCTTATGGTTAAATCCCTAACTACCAAAATGTGTTGTTTTTTTTAAATTATTTTTTAAACATAGCATCACATTTATTCAATACTTACGATACCTTCAAGTTTATTAAATCAGGTCACTGAATTTAAATCAGGTTTAAATACATGAGAAATGATAATTTTGTGTTATTTATTTGTTATCTTTTGCAGAATAGTGTGCATGTGGGGAAAGGTGGGGGGATACAGCTTTTCTCACATCGACCATTTATTTTGTAATGTTTATTTAAAACAAATACCCTGATCAGTGGCGTACATACAATCTATGGGGCCCCAGTGCGGAAACTGATCCATGGCCTCCCCGTCCCTCTCCCCTCCACCCTACGTATGGGCAAGGGCCACAGCACATGGAGGCAGGCACCCGGCCTCAGGGGTCAGCAGGGCGGCCCCGTCCCCTGGAATGACGGGGCGGTCGCAGCTGCGACCCCTGTATGTACACTACTATAACACACACATACATACAAACACACACACACAGACACTAATATACAGACACACATACATACATACACACACACACACACACACACACACACACAGAGGCACATACGTAGACAGACATACACACATACTTGTTAAAGCACCGCAGCGCTGACCGTGCCCCCTGGAAATTCACAGCCATCGGGTGGCCCTATCGGCCCTTTATGTGCGGCGGGTACCCGGTCGCAGGGGTCTGCAGGGCGGACGGCCCGGACGCAGCTGCAACCCATGTATGTATGCCACTGACTCAGATAATCCGTGTTTGTAATGAACATAATTGCATTTGGGGTATGCTGCTTCCTTAAATGCATCCATGATGACTATATATAGAGGGAAATGTATTCATATTTACCGTGATTTTCTTTTCTTTTGGTTAATCATGGCAGCATATACATATGGGTTAACTTTGCCCCTTACAGCCGATAGGACAGGAATAAAACAAATGCCTTTAAAAGGAGTATCCCTGCATAGGCCCCTCAGTCAGTAATAAGCTCCTACAGAAGAAGTAAAACCAACACTGGGTGGGTAGTATATGGTGCCATGAATAATAGCCAGGAAAAGAAAATTACGGTAAGTATGAATACATTTTCCTCTTCATGGCAGCATATACATATGGGAATACTCAAGCTTACCAGAGAGGGACATAAAGTTACATAACTGCCAATCAAAGAATCAGAACAATTCAACATAGATTAGAAGATTGGACTGAGTTTAGGACGTGGCGTCCAAATTGCGCCTCATTGATTGCTTTATCGTCCAGTATGTAATGCTGGACAAACAAGTTCAAAGGGGTCCAAATGCCAACTTTAGAAAGTTTCAGCAGAGGCCATTGCCATGGAAACCTACATTGCTGCAACTGCACGAGTGGAGAGTGCCCCGAAATCCTTTGGTACAGGTAGAGAATGGCATTGAAAAGCTTTCACTTTAGGCAGGATCTCTGGTGCTAAATGCAAGACAACCATATCCAGTTTAAATTCAGTGAAAGGGGGTACAGAGGATCAAGCCTGGAGTTCACACATTCTCCTTGCTGAGCTACAAGCCACCAGCAACAGCACCTTCTATTAACATCATGGAAGCTACTGCTAGAGGTTCAAATGATGGTTTAGTCAGAGTCTGTAAGACCAGTGGTAGGTCACATATTGGCTGCAACACCCTCAGTGAATGCTTGAGTTTAAAGGACCACTATAGTGCCAGGAAAACATACTCGTTTTCCTGGCACTATAGTGCCCTGAGGGTTCCCCCACCCTCAGGGACCCCCTCCCGCCGGGCTATGGGGAGAGGAAAGGGGTTAAAACTTACCTTTCTCCAGCGCCGGGCGGGGAGCTGTTCTCCTCCGATCCTCCTCCTCTCCTCCCATTCGGCTAAATGCGCACGCGCGGCAAGAGCTGCGCGCGCATTCAGCCGGTCTCATAGGAAAGCATTATCAATGCTTTCCTATGGACGCTTGCGTGCTCTCACTGTGATTTTCACAGTGAGAATCACGCAAGCGCCTCTAGCGGCTGTCAATGAGACAGCCACTAGAGGCTTTGAGGGCTGGATTAACCCATTTATAAACATAGCAGTTTCTCTGAAACTCCTATGTTTATAAAAAAAACGGGTTAACCCTAGCTGGACCTGGCACCCAGACCACTTCATTAAGCTGAGGTGGTCTGGGTGCCTAGAGTGGTCCTTTAATCACTACTTACATGAAGCAAAGCACCAGGTAGAGAATGGCATTGATAAGCATTCACCTTAGGCAGGATCTCTGGTGCTAAATGGTTGACAACCATATCCTGAAAGTAATGAAGAGAAATAATGAAGTAATTAATGTCCATAAGTAAAGGAGCAAAATGCTCACATCCTACGGGCTGTAGGACATGAAAAAAGACTGAGGGACCTATGCAGGGATTCACCTTTTAAAGGCATTTTTATTCCTGTTCTATCGGCTTTAAGGGGAGGAGCTAACCCATATGTATATGCTGCCATGATTAGCCAGGAAATATATAGTGGTAAATAATAGCTGTATGTAGACTTTATACGCAAATACAAAAGTTCTGTTGTCCAGCTAAACCTATACAACTGTATTATACAGGGCTGTAAGGAATTATGACCTTCTTACTAGGTTAATTCTTTGGGGAATGTGGACAAATGGAACACACAGACAAGTGTATATAAAATAATACATATATATTAATATTGATTAAATTATATTGTTACTGTTAATCAAGCATGACAACCACATTAACAGAGCACCAAACCTTCAGCATCTAAAATAGAATTACAGATATTTATATATTAGACTCATGCTGCATATGCATGGCTTTCCTTTTTTTTCGGTATGGTCTGGCTCTGCTTGAACCTCTGGTCACCCCATAAACTCTGTGTCTTTCTATTGGGCAGGTCTCACCAGGATTGCTGTTAATAGCTTACAACCAAGATCTAAATTACTAGTATTTCTTTATCAATGTTGGGTTTCAACAACCGTGGCTAAGGAGAAGTTAAAACGACACTGTAAGGACCAAAATAACTTTTATTATTTAAATGGTTTTGGTGATTAGATCATGTGCGTGCAGATTCACAGCTCGATTCTCTAAGTTAAATCACTTTGTTTATGCAGTTCTAGCCACAGCTCCACTGGCTGAGACTCACACGCCTCCCTATTCAATTCCTTTATTGCAAAGTGTGTTTAATTAAGAATTTTTAACCTACTGCTCATTTAATTGCCTGCTAGAGTATGCAACCGCCTTATGCATGGGATTAAGCAAAGTTGGAGAGAAGAACTTCTTCTAAAGTACTAAAGTAAAACACACTGTGCTGTAAGCTCTGATCGAAAATGAAACCATTTTTTTTTTCATAGAAATGTGTGTGAGTTACACTAGGGAAGGTGTGATTTAACTCCTAAATGGCAGAGAATTAAAGGAACACTATAATGTCAGGAATACAAACATGTATTCCTGAAACTATAGTTTTAAAATTACAGTTTAGTCCATTAGCCCCTCTCTACTTTAATAAGGCATTTTCTTACCTTTTTTACCTATATTAATTCTAAACATATATTTATGTAATAATTTTACATAATTAGGTATCCTAATTAATTACAATTAGCGGGACCTGCCTGACAACCCATGCCGAAAGTAAAGGGAATTTAATTTGCTAGCACTATATTTAACCCTGTAACTTTCCAAGACACCATAAAACCTGTACATGGGGGGTACTGTTTTACTCGGGAGACTTCGCTGAACACAAATATTAGTGTTTCAAAACAGTAAAATGTATTACAACGATGATATCGCCAGTAAAAGTGACGGTTTTTGCATTTTTCACGCACAAACAGCACTTAAACGGACGATATTATTGCTGCAATACTGTTTACTGTTTTGAAACACAAATATTTGTGTTCAGCGAAGTCTCCCGAGTACAACAGTACCCCTCATGTACAGGTTTTATGGTGTTTTCAAAAATTACAGCGTCAAATATAAGGCTTGTGTTTCATTTTTTTCACTTTAAAATTCGCCAGATTGCTTACGTTGCCTTTATGACCCTATGGTAGCCCAAGAATGAAAATTACCCCTATGATGGCATACTATTTGCAATAGTAGACAACCCAAGGTATTGCAAATGGGGTATGTCCAGTCTTTTTTAGTAGCCACTTAGTCACAAACACTGGGCAAAATTGGTGTTTTTTGCATTTTTCACATACAAACAAATACTAACGCTAACTTTGGCCAGTGTTTGTGACCAAATGGCTACTAAAAAAGACTGGACATACCCCATTTGCAATACCTTGGGTCGTCTACTATTGCAAATGGTATGCCATTATGGGTGTAAATTTATTTCCTGGGCTACTATACAGTCTCAAAGGCAACGTAACCAATCTGGCGAATTTCAATTTCAAATGTAACACGCTATATTTGACCCTGTAACTTCCCAAAACACCATAAAACCTGTACATATGGGGTACTGTTTTAAACGTGAGACTTTGCTGAATACAAATATGTGTATTTTATTGCAGTAAAAGCAAACAGTATTATGATATTGACAGTTAAAATGTCATGCAGAACTAAAAAAAAATCTTATTTTCTCCCATTTTTTTCATATTAAATTATGTTTCATAGCTAAATATTTGATATTAAATGAAAGCCCTGTTTCCCCTGAATAAAATGATATATAATAAGGGGGGGTGCAAAATCACTTTGTTTATGCAGTTCTAGCCACAGCTCCACTGGCTGAGACTCACACGCCTCCCTATTCAATTCCTTTATTGCAAAGTGTGTTTAATTAAGAATTTTTAACCTACTGCTCATTTAATTGCCTGCTAGAGTATGCAACCGCCTTATGCATGGGATTAAGCAAAGTTGGAGAGAAGAACTTCTTCTAAAGTACTAAAGTAAAACACACTGTGCTGTAAGCTCTGATCGAAAATGAAACCATTTTTTTTTTCATAGAAATGTGTGTGAGTTACACTAGGGAAGGTGTGATTTAACTCCTAAATGGCAGAGAATTAAAGGAACACTATAATGTCAGGAATACAAACATGTATTCCTGAAACTATAGTTTTAAAATTACAGTTTAGTCCATTAGCCCCTCTCTACTTTAATAAGGCATTTTCTTACCTTTTTTACCTATATTAATTCTAAACATATATTTATGTAATAATTTTACATAATTAGGTATCCTAATTAATTACAATTAGCGGGACCTGCCTGACAACCCATGCCGAAAGTAAAGGGAATTTAATTTGCTAGCACTATATTTAACCCTGTAACTTTCCAAGACACCATAAAACCTGTACATGGGGGGTACTGTTTTACTCGGGAGACTTCGCTGAACACAAATATTAGTGTTTCAAAACAGTAAAATGTATTACAACGATGATATCGCCAGTAAAAGTGACGTTTTTTGCATTTTTCACGCACAAACAGCACTTAAACTGACGATATTATTGCTGCAATACTGTTTACTGTTTTGAAACACAAATATTTGTGTTCAGCGAAGTCTCCCGAGTACAACAGTACCCCTCATGTACAGGTTTTATGGTGTTTTCAAAAATTACAGCGTCAAATATAAGGCTTGTGTTTCATTTTTTTCACTTTAAAATTCGCCAGATTGCTTACGTTGCCTTTATGACCCTATGGTAGCCCAAGAATGAAAATTACCCCTATGATGGCATACTATTTGCAATAGTAGACAACCCAAGGTATTGCAAATGGGGTATGTCCAGTCTTTTTTAGTAGCCACTTAGTCACAAACACTGGGCAAAATTGGTGTTTTTTGCATTTTTCACAAACAAACAAATACTAACGCTAACTTTGGCCAGTGTTTGTGACCAAATGGCTACTAAAAAAGACTGGACATACCCCATTTGCAATACCTTGGGTCGTCTACTATTGCAAATGGTATGCCATTATGGGTGTAAATTTATTTCCTGGGCTACTATACAGTCTCAAAGGCAACGTAACCAATCTGGCGAATTTCAATTTCAAATGTAACACGCTATATTTGACCCTGTAACTTCCCAAAACACCATAAAACCTGTACATATGGGGTACTGTTTTAAACGTGAGACTTTGCTGAATACAAATATGTGTATTTTATTGCAGTAAAAGCAAACAGTATTATGATATTGACAGTTAAAATGTCATGCAGAACTAAAAAGAAATCTTATTTTCTCCCATTTTTTTCATATTAAATTATGTTTCATAGCTAAATATTTGATATTAAATGAAAGCCCTGTTTCCCCTGAATAAAATGATATATAATAAGGGGGGGTGCATTTTCATATATGAAAGAGGTGAATTACGGTTGGACAGACATATAGCGCAAATGCCAGGTTTTGTTTACATTTTGTTTCGTTCACAACTTGTACATTTGGCTGCGGTGTTAAGGGGTTAATAAATGAATTTCCTTCTGGAGAATATGAGATTTGTACACTGCATGCTAAAACAAGAGAAGGATTTGCATATTTTATGTCACAGTAGCCAGGCTTACCAAAGTGCAGATACATAGACAAACCTTTGTGTTAATGTATTTCTGTGCCCCATCCAAAGTATGGGGAATTTATTGTGTTTAATGTTACAACATAAACTGCGTTTATAAGGAGTTGGACTAGCGCTGTGTGTTTTAGAACTCCTTAGTGGATGTAGGAACAATAGTTTCAATTCATGTTTGCTAATGCCTTTTTGTTGTTGTTGTCCATGCTTATTAGTAGCTATGTGTTTGTATAGGGTAGAGTTATATGCAGGTTTTCAGTTAAAATATACTGGTGGGAAGTAATCATATTAATGGTGTTCAAGTTTGACAAGTTTCAAGGTTTTTAATTACTTTTTTTTTAAATGCATTTAATAACCAGGAGACTTTTTCCCCCACATTGTTTCCCTTTTAGCCTACATTTTGTAATTCAATTCTTATATAATCCCAACTTCCAAGGTATTTCATTAAAGTGTGAATTGTCAGAATTTAAAAGTGAATTTTCCATTTTAGGCCACAATAGTTGAACTGAAATAGCTGGACTTTCCCCCTAAAATTTAAAATTCACTTTGAATTACTGACACACAAGTTTAACAACCACGTAAATGTTTAATGAATAAAATATATGTTTAGAGTACTCTAGTTAACCATAGTACTTTAAAGGGTTACTCCAAGTACCATGATCACTTCAGATTTGAAGTGGTCATGGTGTCTGGAGTCTGTATGTGCAGTGTTTTGCTGTGAGATTAGTCCTATAGCTGCCGAAGTTGTAGCCCCTACCTCCGCTAGAGTCCCATGGGGGTGATTAGCCAGCTTCCGGACTGTACAACTTTCTTTGCATGGAATGTCAGTAATTGGCTGAGATCGGCCAGTTGATGCTCTCCGCAGATATTGACAGAGCTATCTTTATGAAAAGCTCTCAAGTGACAGTGTCTCTTTAACATTGAGTCTTCGTACCATGGGACATATTATCCTGGCTTGGAAAGGTTTGTTCTTGAAACTCAGATGGCTGTGTATTTGCAATATTACACCACTTAATAAATGAGCCCCAGTGACTACGTTTGTAGCACAGAATTATTCGCTTGACTCGGTTAGTCCTAAAGTAAACAGTTAATTTGTGTGGTCCTAAGTAGCATGTTTGTGAGACATACTAGATAAGCAGGTGTGAAACTCCCAAAAATATCAGTGCAGCATGTGTGTCTGACATATTCTCATTATTGTAAGAACACATATCTAAACCACTTCCCATATCATGACTTCTGCGCTAGTTACAAACTGAAGAACATATGCCAATTATGCAACTTAATCTTGGAGAATAGGACTGATATATTTTCTACCCGGAGACTGGTGGAAGATATTAATAATTGTAAACATTTTGAAAGTTGGACCAATAAAAAGTTAGTTTTTTGTTTTGTTTCACTTGCTGATTAATATACAGTTTAATAGCTTTATATTACAATGTCTATAAACATAAAATAAAAATGTGTTCCTAGTGGTCGTGTGGCCAAAATCCCCTCAATATATATAATTTTATTTAAAACAACCTTCGAAATGGTCCACTTACATAAAAAGTGAGGATCGCTGGATTCACTACATACTATGTATGTGAATTCAAACTTAGCGACTACCCTTCAAACTGGATTTTGTATGGTTTAACCCTTTCAGTTGAAAGTTGTTGTTACTGTTTAGCCACTTTGGTAACTAGCAGAATTTTGGCTAAAATTAAACATAACACAAGCAGAGAGCAGCGAAATTGGAAGGAAACCGTGTTTGAGGGATGAACCCTGCAGATTTTAGGATGAGTCATGCATCTTAGACTGGTTTTTAGTTTGTGAACGTGCAGTAGTTATGACAACCTCCTTAAGATTTAAGGAACTTTGTATCCCTTTAAGACTTTAAAATGGTAAGCATGTCCAGGCGTCACAAGCACTGTTTGACAAGCCTTCTTCTTTGTGTTTACTCTGTTTTCTTTTTTTTAAATGTCTATGCCAGTCTGCCTGTGTTCTTTAGGAAGACTTTGCAATACATTGCTGTCATAGGTGGTACTACAACAGCTAAAACAGTGTTTGTGATCCAATAAAGAGCACAAAGCTAAAAGACGTTTTATGGGCAGATTATGTTTATCCCAACTTTTCTTTTCTTTCTTCACCCAGCAGTGCCCACACCCAGGGCAAATGCAAACTATTCCAAAAAATAGGCACTGTTTTTATTTGCCAGATTCATTGTGTTTTGGGGACTGACCATTTTTGCAAGCTACTGCACAGATATTGTGTACAAATCAGGTAATCATAATGCTTCAGTTGCGCGGTTCTGATTTTACAACGTGAGCATATTAATTCTACATCCTGCCAGGCGGGACGTTGTAAGGCCTTTCCAAAAACCTGCAGAATTAATGTGAATGGTTCTATGACAATTAATGCAGCTGATGAAAGTTATAAAAATGGTTTGACTTGATAGTGATCAGATTTAAATTCTGCTCTCAAAACTAATTGAAAGAACTAAACCGGTCAAATCTCACCATAACTGCGGAATGACTCCTAATCAAGTTTGCTGTGACCACAAGTTTACTTTTAACAATAAGGTCATTATGCTGTGTTCGTTCTGTCCCCGCAGCACCTTATTTGGCATCCTGTCCTGGAATGTTTTCTAGTTGACAGTTTGCAAACATTCTGCGTGAGGAACGTGCGTGAAGCTATATAAATTATTAGCAGATTAAAATAGTACTCGGCCTTGTTTTGCACATCAGGTACCCTTTAACCTTTTGAGGTGCAATCGCATACCAGGTTCCTTAAAGGGCTTAAAGTGACACGGCCACTTCTCTGGAAATCATGCCTTTGAACAAAACAAGTAAAAATCACTTAACTTGTGTTAAGTTTATTTTGACGCAGTGCTCCATTAATTTTTTCATATGCATTTAAAAAATGTATCAAGTGACATCTATATCCAGTTCAGGTTTAGCTAGGAAATGTGTAAGTGGAGGTGAACAGAGATATTGTTTCATTTCTCCTCTCGCACAAACTACTGTGTCCCATGGGAAAATAAGGCAAAATGGATGATTATGATTGAAAGAAGGCCAAGATGGAGGTGCCCTGTTCCTGGATAAGCCTTTTAGATTTCTACTTTTAGTTTTATTTTTTAGTTCTTCCGTATTCATATTTACTAAATATGAATACGGAAGTAAACATAATATTAAAGTGATACTATAGTCACCAGAAGAACTACAGCTTAATGTAGTTGTTCTGGTGAGTATAATCAGTCCCTTCAGGCCTTTTTCATACAAACACTGCCTTTTCAGAGAAAAGGCAGTATTTACATTGCCTCTAGGGACACCTCCAAGTGGCCACTCCTTAGATGGCCACTGGAGGGGCTTCCTGGGTCAGTGCTGCCAAAAAAGCAGCCCTGACGTTCAGCGTCCCCATGCTCTGCATGTAGACGCTGCATTTTCCTCATAGAGATGCATTGATTCAATAGTGGTAGTGATGCTTTAAAATTCCTGGGATGTGAAGTTCTCCTTTAGCATCATTGCTGCCCAACATTTAAGTTGCCCTAGTAACTTATTACAGTGGAGGATTATTCCACCCTTTCTGAGAATTTGTTACAGTAATATAGCTCCTTATCATCCTACCCATGTCTCATCTAGTAATTATTTACAGGAATATTGTAGAAATAATGTAGAACATCAACATGGATATACACCCCTAATTGGTTAGCAGATTATTGCATCATTTCTTTACGTTTTGTTTTCTTTTAATTCTTTCTTTTATTTTTTTTGCCAGATATTATTTCATTTCCATATTACTAGTATTCTGCATGGGAAGAGGCCGTTGATATATAGCAGCTCTTTCAGCTGCTTTCCAGCTGGGTCCCAGCCAGCGATGATTTGTGTAACCTTTACTCCAATTACGCTGTAATAATGGAGTTACAATGCCAGTTGTTAACTGTTTCATTGCCACAGTGTTGCTATCACCGGTGAAACACAATTTTTGTTTTTTTTAAACCGAATAAATAATAGTGAAAATTGGTTTGGGGGGGGGGCGACCGCCATGCTGACCGGTCGCATGCGGGAGAGGCTCCTGCAGGCACAGGCCCTTAAGCCTGAGAAACACGACACATTAAGCTGATAACAAACCAAGAAGCGCAGCAAAGTGACCAGGAGGCGATGGACGCTACTGCAGACCCCAAGATCGGGAGTTTCGTGGCCCCTCGGGACTACTTGAGACTTTTGAGACTGCGGCCTAATTGGGGAAGGAGCGGGGTGGACGGCCGCCGCTCTGGCTCCAAACCTAGCAGCCACACAGCAACCCGGCAACACTCCTCACAAGCCCTGCCCCCCCTCCTCCCCCCCTGTGGGTTATCCAGGCCCCCACCGGAGGGATCCGAACCGCAAGAAACAACCCCACAGCACCCACCATGCCCTCGGATCCCCGAGCCTCACAACCAAAATGCCCGCTCCGCACTCCGTACCGGGCACTCCGACATACAACAGGCAGAGAGAAGGTACATCACTGCTCCGGGCTGGCTAATGCATGCGCCCCCGAACTGCTCTACCACATCATCAACCGGCTAGGGGAATGGAGGACCAGGCCTTGGCTCTCAGTGACCGGGACCAGTCCTTATGGGTCTCGGACATGGAGCACGGCAGTGAAACTGCTCGCACCACCATGCAACACCTGGGCGGTCTACCCCGACAGGAACCTCCCTTGCTGGCCCCAGATAAAGCCGACGGAGCTACGGCTGAACAGCACCTACCCGACTCTCCACCTGACCGGAAACCCGCTATCACCTCCCACACATGACACAGCAGCAAACGGCAGCCGAAGGTCGGAGACCGGAGGGACTTGTAAGCGGATGTCTGATAGCCACCCGAACACATTGAACCCGGAGGACTGCGGGGCTCACACGACGAGACTCGAGTGGTTTTCCATTTTCTTTATCAGTGGTAGTGCCACACTTGCTTGCCACACTTGCTTGCCACCAGGGCCGGACTGGCCCACCGGGATACCGGGAAATTTCCCGGTGGGCCGCGGCACCTGGGGCTGGGCTGACAGCCCCATCCAGTGATCCCGTGATCCCGGCCGGCCATGTGTGAGCTGTGCGCCGCACAGAGCCCCATGGGAGCAGGGGGAGCCAGGCGGCAGGCACAGCTCACACATTCATAAAAAAAAAAAAAAAATTGCGGCAGGGGTGGAGCCTAGTGTGCGGCGGGCGGGGCTTACCGTGCGGCGGGGCGGAGCTTACCGTGCGGCAGGGCGGAGCTTAGCGTGCGGCGGGGGCCCTCGTTGACTGCAGCATGGGAAGCAGGAAGGAGTCCCTGCTTCCCCAACACCCAGCCTCCAGGAGCTCCAAGCAGGAGGTAAGAAGCAGATCAGTGTGTCAGTGTGTAACTGTCTGCCTGTGTGTGTGACTGTGTGTGTGTGTGACTGTCTGTGTGTGACTGTCTGTGAGTGTGTGTGACTGTCTGTGAGTGTGTGTGACTGTCTGTGAGTGTGTGTGACTGTCTGCGTGTGTGTGTGACTGCCTGCGTGTGTGTGACTGCCTGCGTGTGTGTGACTGCCTGCATGTGTGTGACTGCCTGCATGTGTGTGACTGCCTGCGTGTGTGTGACTGCCTGCGTGTGCAACTATGTGCGTGTGACTGTCTGCCTGTGTGCGTGTGACTGTCTGCCTGTCTCTGTATGTGTGGATGTTTTCCTCAGTGTCAGTGACTCTCTGCCCTTGTATGTGTGCATCTGCTAGTGAGTGAGCGAGCGAGCATCTGTGTGTGTGTGTGCATCTGCTAGTGAGGGAGCCTCTGTGTGTGTCCGCCTTCTAGTGAGTTTGTGTGTGTCAGTGAGCTTGTCTGTAGTGAATCTGTGTGTTAGTGAGCTCTTCTGTAGGGAGCATGTGTGTGTCAATGGGCTTGTCTGTAGGGAGAGTGTGTGCGCATCAGTGAGCTTGTCTGTAGGGAGAGTGTGTGTGTGACAGTGAGCTTGTCTGTAGTAAGCTTGTGTGTGTATCAGAGTTTGTCTGTACTAAATTTGTGTGTGTGCCAGTAACCTTGTCTGTGTGTGTCATTAAGATTGTCTGTCAATGAGCCTATTTGTGTGCATCAGTAAGATTGTCTATGTCTGCATGAGCATATGCTTTACTGTATAATTTAATTACCCTGAAAGAACTAATATTTTGAATTAGAAGAAGAGTGTATATAAGAGTGTATATAAGTGTGTGTATATATATATATATATATATATATATATAATATAAATAAAAGCTGTTGTACCTTGCACTTAGGCTTCAAAGTTGTGTGACCGGGTGCATCACCAGGGCTCCAGTAACCAGGCAATTGAAACAGTTGGCTGCACTCTCAAATTTCCTTAAAACGTAACTTTTATTGAAATATTTAAGAGAAGATCAACGTTTCAGTCCCTCTTGTGGACTTTCATCATGATCCTGATGAAAGTCCACAAGAGGCGATGAAACGTTGCTCTTCTCTTAAATATTTTAATAAAAGTTACGTTTTAAGGAAATCCGAGAGTGCAGCCAACTATTTCAATTGTATATATATATACATATATATATATATATATATATATATATATATATATATATATATATATATATATATATATATATATATATATATATATATATATATATACATACATATACACACACCCTACATAGCACAATGACTTATGGGGCTGGCATAGATTTTTTTCCAGGGCTGCTTCGTATCCCCAGTCCGGCCCAGCTTGCCACACGCTACCAGTAATCAGACCTGGACAATATAACATCTCCAGACCGTAAAGGCAATCAACAGGACAAGGACATAGAGGATACTCAGCTTGCAAGAGTAATCTAGCATATAGACGAACCTTAGCAGGACATGTATGAATAGCTCGCCAGAGTAGCGTAATATAAAAATGTTTCTAACATGAAATGCCTGCCTAGCTTACTAGAGTAGCTTAACACCTACATGTTTTGAATGAATGCCTAGCTAGACTGAGAAAACCATGTACATGTAATGCTTTCCCTTTTTGTCACTCCTCTGCTTTCTGTTCTATGACATGCCCATCCTGATGAATAACAAAGCGAGAATCACAACTACCGTAATATAGCCTTAAGTACAAACGCTTCCCGCCTCAAAATGTATTGCTACAGACCCTTAAGCGTAACTGCCTTTGTCAACCGCGTACTTAACCTAGCATGTCTGGCGCAAACTACTGACCCTACATAGCCTGTTATATACATGTTGTACAAAACAAAAAAATGTGCTGACACCTAATTTTACTTACCGTATATACTCGAGTATAAGCCGACCCGAATATAAGCCGAGGCCCCTAATTTTACCCCCAAAAATTGGGAAAACGTATTGACTCGAGTATAAGACTAGGGTGGGAAATGAAGCAGCTACTGGTAAATTTCTAAATAAAATTAGATCCTAAAAAAATTATATTAACTGAATATTTATTTACAGTGTGTGTATATAATGAATGCAGTGTGTATATGAATGCAGTGTGTGTGTATGCAGTGTGTATGAGTGCAGTGTGTATATAATGAATGGAGTGCAGTGTGTGTATAATGAATGCAGTGCAGTGTGTGTATGAGTGCAGTGTGTGTATGAATGCAGTGTGTGTATGAGTGCAGTGTGTGTGTATGAGTGCAGTGTGTGTGTATGAGTGCAGTGTGTGTATGAGTGCAGTGTGTGTATGAGTGCAGTGTGTGTATGAGTGCAGTGTGTGTATGAGTGCAGTGTGTGTATGAGTGCAGTGTGTGTATGAGTGCAGTGTGTGTATATGAGTGCAGTGTGTGTATATGAGTGCAGTGTGTGTGTATATGAGTGCAGTGTGTGTGTGTATGAATGCAGTGTGTGTATGAATGCAGTGTGTATATAATGAATGCAGTGCAGTGTGTGTATGAGTGCAGTGTGTGTATATGAGTGCAGTGTATAGGAGTGTGTATAATGAATGCAGTGCAGTGTGTGTATATGAGTGCAGTGTGTATATAATGAATGATGAATGCAGTGTGTATGTGTGAGTGCAGTGTGTGTGTATGAGTGCAGTGTGTGTATAATGAATGCAGTGCAGTGTGTGTATGAGTGCAGTGTGTATGAATGCAGTGTGTATATAATGAATGCAGTGCAGTGTGTGTATGAATGCAGTGTGTGTATGTGTGAGTGCAGTGTGTGTGTGTGTGTGTGTGCGCAGAGCATTGGTGGGGGTTGGGCATTTTATTAATTATTATTTAATTATTATCTTAATATTTTTTTTTTGTTTTTTTTTTTTAGGTAATTATTTTTTTATTTTATTATTAATTGTATTAATTTTTTTGTTATTATTATTGTAATATTTTTTTTTCTTATTATTTGTTTTATTAATATTTTTATTTTTTCGTCCCCCCTCCCTGCCTGTTAGCTGGCCAGGGAGGGGGGCTCTCACTCCCTGGTGGTCCAGTGGATGGGCTGTAGGAGGGGGGCTGGCAGGAAGCTGTAACTTACCTTCACCGCAGCTCCTGTCAGCTCCCTTCTCTCTCCTCCGTCCGTGCAGCTCCCAGGTCAGCTTCCTCTGCAACTCTCGCGGCCGCGCGGAGCGTTGCCACGGTAACCCGTGGCAACGCTCTGACCCCGCGGCTCTCGCGAGAGTTGCAGAGGAAGCTGACCTGGGAGCTGCACGGACGGAGGAGAGAGAAGGGAGCTGACAGGAGCTGCGGTGAAGGTAAGTTACAGCTTCCTGCCAGCCCCCCTCTCCCCCCAGTCTGTATTATGGCAATGAAAATTGCCATAATACAGACCTTGACTCGAGTATAAGCCGAGTTGGGGTTTTTCAGCCCAAAAAATGGGCTGAAAAACTCGGCTTATACTCGAGTATATACGGTAATTTTATATTTATTTTTCTCTTATTTTTTGTTTTTAATGCGCTACAAAGACATACATTTAAATGACTAGCCTGCTCCATATCTTAAGCGCAACCAGCACTGTTCTATGCATGTCTAGCTTAGCCTGTAATAACATAAAACCAATGTTTAATAGTTTGATACTCTCATATAATATAAAAAAATAAATGTGCTGTCTAAACTGTCACGATGTGAAATGTTAAGGAAACGCATGTGGAAGCTGTCGTGGCTCTACACGTCTGTTGTCAATCTTTGCACTAGACAAAATAAAGAATAAAAAATAAAAAAAATTGGTTTTGCCATTCAAAGTATCTCATGAGATCAACGTTACTGTACGTTTACATTCCTGGATACAGTCATTCTCGGCATTGTAATGGTTTTGCTGCTTTATACAAAAGACTACAGGAAATTATAACTTTAAATTCTCAAAAAAACAAAAAGATTTTTAGCTTTAGTATTTTTTTTTTTTTTTAATTGACGCTAGGTAAGGTTGTGACTCAGGAACCTATTTAACTTGCTTATGCCTTTGCTATAACCAGTGCCAGACCCATTGGGGAAAAAACAACTTTCCCTGTAACGATTTGTTCTGTATGTTTGCCTGTCACTTGGGTAATAGAATATATTTATGCACACATACAATTATGTGCTTTGCCTTGAGTCCCCTTCATTAAGAGTAAGCAGATTTTGCTGGTGAGTTCATACCCCTAATTCAGTTTAAGTTTTACCAGCCCAGTCTCATTTCTCCCACCAACCCTTGTGTTGGACTTTCACTCTCCACCAGCCTATTTCATTTCTCCCACAATTCATACTTCACTCAATTCATTTTGTTTCAACGACCAGCCATATCTCTCCAATCCAGTTCATGTAATGTCCTCAATACCAGCTTAATGCTTTTCCCCTCGACATTACATCTATCCCCCTATCTTAAAGGGACACTATAGTCACCAGGACAACTACAGCTTATTGAATTTGTTCTGGTGAATAGAATCATTACCTTCAGGCTTTTTGCTGTAAAAAATGTTTTTCAGAGAAAATCCAGTGTTTACATTAGAGCCTAGTGATAACTTCACTGGCCACTCCTCAGATGGCTTGTAGAGATCCTTCCTGGGTCATGGCTGTCTAAAATGCATCCAAACATTCAGTGTCTCCTCCCTCTGCATGCAGACACTGAACTTTCCTCATATGAGGAGATGCTGATTGGCCAGGGCTGTGTTTGAATTGTGCTGGCTCTGCCCCTGATCTGCCTCTTTGTCAGTCTCAGCCAATCCTATGGGGAAGCATTGTGATTGGATCAGACTACCACTTCTGATGATGTCAGCAGACAGCTTGTTTTTCTGAGACAAACAACATACAGTAAGATGTTGCTATATTTATGGAGGCATGAGGGACCCAAGGGGGCTAGATGGTGGTTTTAACACTAAAGGGTCACAAATACATGTTTGTGTTCCTGACCCTATAGTGATCCTTTAATTTATTTCCCTCCATCTTATTTATTAAGTCAGTTCCTTCTAACACCCAACATTTTATTTTTCATTTTTTAAAAAATTATTTATTTTGATTCATGCAAAGATTAAACATCAGCTTTGCACTACCACAACAGCAGGTGCAAACACATTTGTAGTCATATAGCAACAGTAATATGGCATCAAAAGCATTGCACTTTTTTATAAGGGGAGTGAACAGGATTATATAGTAAGCTTTATTAAAACAAAGCAAAAACATACAAAGTGACATCACAATTTTAGTTAAAGTAAGAAAAAGAGTCAGGCTAAATAGTTGCATTTTGAGACTGAACTGATTAAGCTTGGTTCAGTACCTGACTGCACTAGCTTTTGTTATTATTATAGTGAAAATGTAAACCAGACTCATCTGGCATGTTTAAACCTAAATTGGAGATAGTTGTAATGGAGATATTGAGACCTGCAGGTCTTCTTTAAAAACGTAGAAGCGAGATTCAAGAAGTATCACATTAGTTGAAATTGTTCTTTAAATGTAGGGTATAGCAAAATAATATATTCGAGTGTTTATGGGGCTCATTTGCCGTAACAGGCTGATAAGCTATAAGCAAAAGAGAAAAGAAAAAACAAACAAAAAAAGCAATGGATAATCATTTAGTTCTCACTGTACTGTAGCACTACATTAAGGATGAGCTCATGATTCTCTAGCCAGCATTGTGTCGTGTTCTATCAGGGCTCATCTGAGGGGGGGAATGGGGTGGGTCATAAGCCAACTTGTATGGTTGGGGTAAATGTAGTTTAAACTGGCCTAGACTAAAGAGACTTGGTCTCGGAGGTCTGTGGAACTAGAACCATATAACTAAATTACGTTAAAACATAAACAAGCTTATTGGTGTCCAGGGTGTCTCCTGGTACTGTAGGGGTGAGGCTTCCAGCTTGTGCTCAAGTAGTGACTGCTGCATACTGCTCTTGAGTAGGTTGTCGGGGGACAAATGGGGTGATCCGCTTTGGGTCCCATGTCCGTGTAGTCTGTTGCGTTGTAGCTTGTCTGTTCTGGTCAAGGGAATCTAGTGGCAGTTCCAGGCTTTGTAGAAGGGCCTTGGCTTCCTGGAAGTCAGTAACAGCATGAACTGTATGCCCCTGGAACACTATGAGTGTATGAGATAAGCGCCATTGATACCGGATAGTGTGGCTTTGCAGAAGCATGGTAAGTGGTCTGAGATACCTCCGCCAGGCCACGGTGCCTCCAGAGAGATCGACGTAGAAGGTAAGTGGCATATTTTCAAAATGGTAGGGAGTTTTACCTCGTACAGCCGTCATGACTGCTGCCCAATCAGTCCCACTCTTAAACTGAATCACCAGGTCCCATGGGGCCATGGTCGGGTCTTTGGCTGACTTGGGGACACGGAAGATGCCTTGGCCTGTCTCGGTTGCAGCAGGGCACCCAGCTGACGTCTTATTAAATGTGGCAGTTCAGCCTCCAATATGTCTTCAGAGACTCCCCGTACCTTTATGTTGTTCCTAGATCAGGTTTTGCCGCTGTAAGTCCTGTACCGCCTGTTGGAGCGAGTGTATGTCCTGTGTATTCTTAGTGGAGGTGTTTTCCAGCTCTCCCAGGCGGCTGGTTAGGCCCCGCAGGTCACTGCGGATTGTAGTCACATCTGCCGAGATACACCTCTTGAGGTCCACCAGCATTTCTTGGAGCATAGCTTTTGTCAACGGAGAGAAGGCCGGGTCCACTGGGTTCTGCTGCACTGTGGTCGGGTTCTGCCGTGGGATTGACATTCCCTCGTCCTCTGCCTCAAGGGATATGTCATCCGAAAAGCCATCTTGGGCCCTGTTGCACCAATTGCCTGCTGGCACACGTCTCCTATTGTGAGCCCCGCTCCAGGCCTCGGTTTTTTAGATTTTCGACCCATTTTCGTTGGGCTAGTTTGGGGGGTTCCCTGGATGTAAAAGATGTGATTTAGATTGTCGAAATGAACTATTTTAATCCCCAGACATCATGAGTACCCTCCATTTTTTTTATTTTTTTTTTAAAACAATATTTTATTAAGTTTTTTTTTAAAATACAACATTTATTAACAGTCATTCAATACATACGAAGAAAGTTTGCACGTTACGCAAGTTACACGTTTTATAATTAACAGTAGTGATTGATATGTGCCTTTCTAAATCGCGTACTTGTATTCTATATTTGTTAGTTTATAGAATGTTTCCTGTAAATTAACAACTGAATGAACAGATTTTTTAACATGTAGCCAAGTCTTACACCAGATCTGTAAGGGGAACTCCATCTCCATGTCTCTTCCCCATTTACTAATGGAGGCAATAGGGGGGGTGGGCGGGGGTATTTTGATTATTTAATATTTTTTTATATTAAAAGTTTTTTTTAACCTCGATCTCCCGTGCTTAGTCCGGCAGGACCTCTCGCACGCCCACTGAGGGCCCTGTTCTCTCCCCCTGTGGGCCGGGGGGGTTATCCCGGACCCCACCGGAGAGGCAGTGACCACTTACACCACCTGAGCGGCGACATGATAAAACATGGACCGCATGGCAAAATCCAAGATGGCCGCCGCGCCTAATACAAGCCGGAGAATGAGCATCCATCTACACAATCGGACACAGCACGCAGGCTGTATTTTGCACCCAAGGCTGATGCTGGAAGAAGCACAAAAACGAACACACCCCTGGCTAGCAAGTGCCGAAGCACTCAAGCAACCAGCGGGAAATATAAGGGACTTGATGGTGGCCAGGATGCCAGCCTAACCAGCGCAGCTGCAGGAGTAACTAAGCGGCTGTATATATTTATATATATATATATATATATATATATATATATATAAATATGTGTGTAACTAAAATTCTAGCAGAGCACTGTATATTATTTAGTCTAGCATACCCCTCTTATTATTATCCTTGATTTTAATACAATCGATAGTATTACTGCTAACCTGCATAGATATCATCTAAAATTGCCTAAGCATACATGAAAGCTAAATCTGGCTAGCTCAGTGACTCGCTGCCCCCTGGTGGTCAATCTTAAGCAGTGTGGAGAAATTTGCACCTGACATAATTTCACATAAGCCTGTAACTTAATAATCGTATCATACCTACTGAAAAAAGCATGTATAGCTCAGCTATAAAGTTTTATCAACGTGTACCAAACCTGTTATAGCTAAAAATTTAAATCTGCTGTTTACTCTGCCATGACTTTGTATAACGCTATTGTTCAACCTCTTTCACCTAAAAAATGTATGCATACCCAACTTGCCACAATACTGCTATCATATAGAGAATCGAGCCTGTCAATGCTGTTGTGGCGACACAGGCACTGTTGTAACTACCTGCATACCAAAAATAAAGAATAATAAAAAAAAAAGGTTTTTAACCTAGAGATCAGTTTATTCCTATATGTTTTCCCATAAAATCATCCAAAATAGTTGAGTCAGAAATAGAATTATACTTTAGAAAATGCTTAATCCTCAGATAAAGAAAGACAGCGTAATCTAACTCCCTACATTTTTTACCCCTATTCTTTTCTCACTCCATCTCACCTTTCCTAATTAAATCGCCTATTTTTGTTCACTCCACCTCTCACCATATTTTATTTCTGATTTTATGTCTTCGTCTACCTTTTTCACTAATGTTACTCTCGTTGTTCCTTCCTCCTCAATTCCTCCTTATTCTATCAACCCAATAATCCCATGTACCCTCCCTAGCTCATTTCTTCTCCCTTTTTTGTGCCCTCATTTACACTACTATATACCAACCCCTTCTCCTCTTCTGTTTCTTTCCCCCTTTTATATGCCGTTCAAGTGTCCTGTAATTCCATTCACAGGCCAGCATCCTTGCAGACTTTTAATGCTCCTGCCTTCATGCAGTGTCATAAGCAGGGTTCTATCTACCACGAGGCAAACAAGGCATTTGGCACGCTGTCCCCAAATGCCCAGGCTAATGCTTTGTTTGCCTCGTTTTATGTTGGCCCAAGAGCCTGCCGACTGGACACCTTTGGGCCTCTCCGGGGCAGGCAACTAGTTGTTTCCCGGGTGGGTGGCGAGGGAGCTTTAAACGCCCTTGATAAAGGCAGCCAGTTGGTGCCGAAACATTCGGGGGTTATTTTTTCGTGCTTCTGCCCTATTAGGCTTGTGAGAACTCTGGTAAATTATTACTGTTGATTATTTGTTTGCCTGTTTATTGTCATTTTGTATTTTATTGTAATATACATGTTTGACCAATTGTTGGTTCATTAAATAATTGTATATATTTCTTTTTTTTTTCTGGTGTGCATTCTCTTTCATATAATACTAAAAAAGACTGAACATACCAAATTTGCAATACCTTGGGTTGTCTTCTTTTGCAAATGGTATGCCATCATGGGGGTTATTCTCATTTCTGGGCTACCATAGGCTACCATGTAAAACAGTGACCCCCTCCCCCCCTGATTTACAGGTCATAGGGTGTCATACAAAGTTAAAGGGTTAAATATAGGGCTTGTCCCAGACAGTCATCTAGATCGAGAGGAACATCGATCGCCGGCGGGGGAACAGTGGCGATCGGGTAAGTACTAAGAATACCGCGGACCAACTAGGTATCTAAATAGTGTTTTTTAAATACTATAGAGTCAGGAATACATTCTAATATTCCTGAAACTAGTGTTCCTTTAATTAAAACCTGTGCTGCTGTTTAATATTAAATAAAATGTGTTTGTTGTAGTCTAAAGTCTCAGATTAGACCGGCTTTTCCAGACTTGCCCGTCTTTTTTGCCTAGGGGGTGGATTCAGGAGGAAGAATGGGCACCCATAACTTTGTGCCTGTTCTGCATCGCCTCCCTCCCAGATACATGTTCCTTCAAATCGTCTTGTGTCGTAAAACCTCCTTGTGATGAATTTAGAATCTATGCTCATCTTATTTTCTCTACCAGACTTCTGTACATAATGTGAAGCCCTTTTCAGAATTTTTCTTTTTTTTTTTAACCAATACTACTCTGTCCAGTAAGGTAAGGTATAAGGTATACGTCAAGCAAAATGTTGCTAGCATGAGTAATGAAAATAATCCTGGAATATGTATTGAAAATTTGGTGCAGCCAGTGAAAGAATAAAAGTACAAGCTAAAAACGTTATATGTAGCACGAACTGCTTGGAATGTGAGATCTAAATAAAGGCTCTTATTAGATTTTGCATAGAAGAAAATTGTACACTTCAAAAACTTTGAATTAAACTAGGGCAAAATTTACAGGGTACAATATAAATGCGTGCTCAAGTTTTGTCGATGGCAGAATCTTACAAATTTCAATGTAGTTATTACTGTTCACCAAAAAACACTGACTAACTTATGATAAAAAAAAAAAAAAGAGATGGACAAGAAAAATGGGTGGAGAGAAAATGTCATGCGCACGTAAGGTTTGTCAACAAAAAATATATTTTTAGCATGATGATGACGATGATAATACCAGAATAACAAAAAAGAAAGCACCCAGGACACCTCCTCCCTTTATTGCAGCCTTGAAGAATGTAACCCAGTAATGTTTTTCTTTCCTGGGGGTTGGGCAGAGGAGAAAGGAAAGAAAAAGCCATTGTAAACAAGGTTGGGTGGAGAGTGAAAGTAGAAAGGCTAAAGCAAAATAAAAACAATGGAGAACAAAAGGCCCAAGTAGTGAGTCAAGGTAAAAAGGGTGAATTAATAGAGGGGGTGGGGGGCGGGTGAGGAGCAGGGGGAGCGTATGTCTAGTTGGCCCCAGGATTTATAAACGTGCAAAAAAGTAGAACAAGGATGCGTCACAACAACAAGTTAGGCTTATTGTGACATGTCCTTTCACTCCTGCATTGAGATGAGAAATATGTCTGTATATCATAGTATAATTAAAGGGTCTTCCTAAGCATAACAAAAACAACCTTAGCTGTATGAAGCAGTTTTGGTGAATAGAGCATGCCCCTGCAGTTTCACTGCTCTAATCTCTTCCATTTAGGAGTTAAATCGCTTTTGTTTCTGTTTATCAGACCTTATATCACATTGTGTTTACTTTAGAAGTTGAACTCTAATCACACACAACAGGAGGCTGTTGCAGGTTATCATCAACAGAGCAAGAGATAAGAAAGTCAAAGTTAAATACACTGCGCAAAAAGGGAAGCTAAGGGAGCTGTGGACTCTTGTTAATGAAGTGTATTGGGAGGCTGTATGAGTTTTAGATGTGCAGGGACATGATCTATACTCTAAAACAACTTTATAAGCCTTAAGTTGTTTAGTGATTAGTGTCCATTTAAGGCTGAAAAAAAGATTACACATGTTAGGTTACCAGTAGTTATACTGCAGGTTTTTTTGTCAGGGATCAACCGATTATCGTTTTTTGCCGATATTATCGGACGATATTCAGATTTTTTGTAAGTATCGTCCCATAATAACCGGCCTATAATCACCGGCAATACCGATAATGAATGGGTGGGCTGGTGCATCCATAAGGCGGGTTGGCGCATCCTTACAGCGCACCGGCCTGTTGGGCGCTAGATCGGAGTGACCGGCAGGAGGTGGGTGCACAGTGCTTCCTCCTGCCAGGCACTCTGTGTAGCGTGGCGGAGGAGTGCGCATCACGATACAGAAACTTATGTTTCCTGTACCCGGCCGGACTGAAAGGAAGTGCTCACAGAGAGAGCACTTCCTGTCAGTCCGGCCTGGTACAGGAGACTGAATCTCCTGTATCGCGGTGCGCACTGCTCCGCTCGGCCACGCTACCAGGAGACACACCTTGGAGCGGTGACCAAGGAGAGGAGAGAAAGAGAGGGGCACTAAGGTACAGGGACGGGGGCACTATGGCACGGGGGGATGGTAAGGACCACTATGGGGGAGGGGGGATGGAAAGGAACACTATGGGACAGGGGAGGGGGGAAAGAATACTATGGAACAGGAAAGGGGGGATGAAGGACACTATGGGACAGGGAAGGGGGGTAAAGAACACTATGGGACAGGGGAGGAGGGGGAAGAACACTAGGGGGTAGAGAGGAACATTAAGGGAGGACACTAAGGTACAGGGAAGGGAAAAGGAACTCTGGGGTAGGGAGGACCACTAAAAGAGCAAGGAGAGGAACTTTAAGTGGAATGGGGGGGCACTAAGGGACAGGTAAGGAGTCGTTGGGGGGGGAGTTCCTACCGCGCATATTTACACACAAACACACACACTGAATCCACTACCCACACTGCATCCACTATACAAACACACACACACACACACTGCATCCACTACACACACACACACATTGCATCCACTACACAAACACACACACACACACACACACTGCATTTACTAATCAAATACTCTTACTGCATCCACTACAAACACATATAAATATTCTTGAAAACATAAAAAAAAAAAAAATCTGACTGGCATGTATATTTTGTGCCTTTACCACTTAAAAAAAAGATTTGCAAAAAAAATTAATACGGTAAATGTACAGAATATCGGTAAGTTATTGGCTATCTGCCTGAAAGTTTATTGATTATCAGTATCGGCTCTAAAAAAAATATAATAAACATATTTATTATTTTTACCCCAGAAGCCCATCTTTCATCTGCTCCAATATTGCAATGTGTGTGATGTTCTAGCTGTTCTGGAATAGTATTTATCTTATTTTGCACAATGATGATTTATGGAGCTTGTAATTCAGCTGTTGGCACCTACTGCAGGTTGCTGATAGCTGAGATTATACCTAGACTTGCTGTGTTCATAGAGCCCTGTCCAGTTGGTTTTTGATACTCTAAGCATCCACTTAGAAAATATAGGAGTATCAGCAGGGCTCATAATTACAACTCACCCACTAGCCATTTGCAAGTGAAAAAACCTTGTGTATCAGGATACAATGAGTACAATAAATGCTGGAAACTAAAATATGATGTTTTCTGTTTTTTTAATTAACTTTATTTGTGTATTTTTAAATGCATTATCTATATCAGGGGTAGTCAACCTTTTAATACATACCGCCCACTTTTGTATCTTGATGATTGGTGGTAAAATTTCCTTACCGCCCACCAGTGCCGCAGTAACTAATTTTATAGTGCAAGTGCAATATATTTTTTCTTTTTTTTTGAAAGTTTTTTTCTTTCCTTTTTTTTTTTTTTTTAAATATGTACTTTTTTTCCTGTGAGTGTCTGTCAGGTGCTGTGTGTATGTGTGTGTGTGACTGCACCTCTTTGTGTGAGGGGTTTAGTGTATGAGAAAGATGCAGTGTGTGCGCGTGAGTGGGGCAGTGCGTTTGAGGGGCCCTCCCAGGCCCTTCCCTCCCTCTGCTGGAAGTAAATGCCAGATCTTTGATCTCCTCACTAGCCCGAGAGAGTATACAGCAAGGCTGGCTTTGCTTGGGCCGGCAGGGTAGATGAAAGGATCTCCCCTGCCAGCCTTGGTCCACGGCCATCGAGGCCCACTGGGCATTTTCTGCAGAACCCACCACTGCCCACCTGAAATCCCAAATTGCCCAATAGTGAGCAGCAGGGACCAGGTTGACTACCCCTGATCTATATAATGCTTTTAAAAGAAGGGGTTCACTTCAGCGCAGAGTTTACCAACTTCAACTTACCAGCATCAACTTATTATTGGTACTGTCAATACAACAAGACATCACCTATAACACATTTTGATTTAGGAATATGATCTGCCCTTTCTTAAAGATATTTACTGTATTTGTTATATGCAGTGCATTCTATATCTTTAGCGGGACACTATAGTCACCAGAACAACTACAGCTTATTGAATTTGTTCTAGTGAGTAGAATCATTACCTTCAGGCTTTTTGCTGTAAACACGGTCTTTTCAGAGAAAATGCAGTGTTTACATTACAGCCTAGTGATAACTTCACTGGCCACTCCTCATATGGCTACTAGAGGTGCTTCCTCAGGCAGTGCTGCAGAGTAAGCAGCACTGCCGTTCAGTGTCTCCACCCTCTGCATGCAGACACTGAACTGTCCTCATAGAGATGCATTGATTCGATGCATCTCTATGAGGAGGTGCTGATTTGCCAAGCTGGTGTTTGGCCCCGCCTCCTTGTTGATTTTTAGCTAATCCATTGCTCCGCTTTCGATTGGCTGAAGTGATAACTTCTGATGATGTCAGCAAGAAGGCAGATCGAAGGCAAGGCCAGCGTCGGCAGACTTGTGCTACGCTGGAAATATGGTAAGTTTAATTACCTTTTAAGTGGTCTAAGGGGGGGGGGGGGTGGGGGCAAGCTACATAAACTGTGGTTTTAACCCTTCCAGGATTACATGTTTGTGTTCCTCACCCTATAGTGTTCCTTTAATGCTCTTATTGTTCACAATGCTGTCTAGTGAAATATGAAACCAACTACCTTGAGTCTCAATGAGAAGCCTCATGGCCATGGTGGTTATATCCACAAATAGTTGTTTGTTTGGTTCTTGAATATTAATAAGCCTTGGTATGTGTGAAATTCCTCAGTGAGAGTTGTGTGAGGGGCCAAATTGGGGATGTCATTGATGAAATACAGATAACCTGTGATGTGATTTTTGGACTATGCTGTGACCATTTCATGGAGAGTAGTTGTGCAGGGATGTGTAGCAGCAAATTCTCTGCATTACTTCTGCTGACCACTAGATGGTGCAGCAGGACTGTTAAAGGTCAGAGATTTTGAGTGCCTTCTATATGCAGTAGCTTCACATGAGCAGGATAACATACATTTGGGATTACATTTATTCATTTACTCTATTTATAAGCACTAATGTCCTAATGTTTTGTTCAGGTTCCCGTGCATTCTCTCACTCTCTGCCTTACCCGTCCTCTATATCTGTTTGCCCTATCATTCTATCTCTCTATACTAGTTAACTCTGACATTTTGTTCCTCTATATCAGTGTCTCATTGTGACTTGGATAAATGGATATTTCACTAGACCCTTCTCAGCTAGGTGATGTTCAAACCTGTTGACCTGAACAGCTATATTGAGCTGATAGCTGTCACGGTCGGAAATGGTTAATCAACGTCCCTAAAAGTTAACTGCTACGTATTGAAAGGGATAGTACAGATGAGATGGGTTATCAAACATAAACTGATATAATTAAAAAGGGTTTCTCATTAAAAGGTTATTCGACAAACCTATTGGAAATAGCGTAAAAAATAGGTTAGATGGTCATTATTGGAATATAAAAAAAGTTAAACGATAACAAAGTTGGATTTTACGTTTTCCTAGATTTCTAATTCTAGTAATGGTAGTAGAAAAGATAAATCACTCATTAAAAAGTTTTGACCAGTCCTCTTAAGGACCCAGACCTTAACCCCTTAAGGACCAAACTTCTGGAATAAAAGGGAATCATGACATGTCAGACATGTCATGTGTCCTTAAGGGGTTAATTTGATAAAGTGAGTGTTTCCCCTAGTAACACAGAGCCGACACATCATGAGCTGGATCTTTAGGCTCCATCTCGCGTGAGTTTTATTCTTGAATTTTCTGAAGTCTGCTGTTGCATTACTATCTACACTGCTGGCATAATTTCCATTTATTTGAGGATTCCCCACCAAAGTGAAGTCTCTACTAAAGGCAGGTGTGGTGGGAACCTTGAGACACCAACTGCTGCTGTATTCAGAGCCAGAATTAAGTGGCTCTGAAACATGTGAGTGCATACCTTTTTAATATATAGATTTTATTTCACTAATGTAACAGTGTACACTGTTTTGTATTCTTATTTTATTTTATTTTTTATTTTTTTGGGAGGTATATTTAGTTTTTGGTTGCCGATTCCAAGAGTCCATAGGTAATTCACAGTGTTTTTACACAATACCACGTTTTGTTTTTCACTTTGATGTTTGCATTCTTTCTCTAGTGTGTAGAGGGAGAATATATACACAAGTGGTTGCTTGTGTTTTATTTCACAATTCTCTGCTGCACATACATGTTGTTGTATATTTTTCGATGTTAATTGTGACTGGGATTATTAACTATATAAATGAGGTGGTCATACAGGGGATGGCTAGCAAGGAGAGTGGGGACAATTGATCTGTGCCACTCGAAAAGAGCGGATTGTGGACTGCTGTAGGATAGGATAATTATAAAATAAATTAAGATAATTTAACAGTATTGGTTTTTTTACTATTATTGTATTCTAGTTCTTTAATTAGCAGCATAAAACATTTAATGTACATTTAAGAAAATAAGTTGTTTGTTAGATTTGGGTAAATCTAGTTGCCTCTCTTCCCAGGCCAAATATAGACATTCTTTCCCCATGACTTTTAGGGAAATAAACTTCGTCATCATGTCATCATGTTGTTGTTTTTTTTATTTTTTATTTTATTTATTTTTAGCTAAGAAGTGAGAGTGCATGTATAGTGGAAGTTCTTGGTAGAACCCTACACTTTAGAGTAGTGTTGAAATGAAGCATTTATTCTACGGGGCTGCATTACTATGTTCCATTTTTTATGAGGCTGCTCAGTTCAAATGATTCACATTGCAGTCAGTGACAGGAAAATGGTCCATTATCATTCTCTTATTCCATGTTATTCTCAATCATAGCAAAATGATCAATTCCTCTGTTGTGTAATGCTTAGCTTGGAACTATACTGCAATTATGATTTTTTTTTTAGAGGCTTCTATTTTAAAGAAAAATAAAATCACTGTCTCATTGTTGGTCATCTGAAATTTCACAGTGTGTGAAATGTTACAAGTGAGTTTCAATGTAAACTAACTGACTAGTATACCATGTGCCTGTACAAGTGACCATTAGCAGGCAGAAGACCATTGTCTGTCTGCCAGAGTCCTATCTAAGGAAACATTAACAATTATACCTTCTGTTGTGCTTATTTAGAATGTGGAGAGCTCACTCTACAAAAGGAGTCTAAATGTGGCTAGCACAACTTAAGACATTCTGAAGGAATTGTGAAGTCCACTGTAATGTGTCAAAGGTAGGAAGTGTTACACATATATAAAATTGATCAATTGCAGCAAATTCATAGATGCAAGATTGGTATTTGTCTCAAATCGTAAGGGGCAGCCTCTTACATCTCCTATAGGTACATCTTCTCGCTATAATACCCTCAGGGCTGGCTTGGAAACTTCAGATGAATGCAGCGGGTATAGTTTTGGTGACGATCAAATGCATGGCATGCTCCTGAGGGCCAAATTCTAATTTTGAGTAACCATCATTCCTTGCCAGAGCCCCTGGGCAGGAGGTACTGTTTAACATCTGAGTAATTAGGTTTTCTGCTAATTTCTCCTTTGTATATTTAACTGTTGGTGGTGTAAATAGTTTGTCATCAGTTTTTGTTTTGTTTTTATGTGTACTCTGTGACTATTTCTGTTCCTAATAAATATGCCTTGATGAAGTTCTGCCTCTGTCTGGTAAAGAATCGAGTTAGATTAATTAATTTACTAATAATTTGAAATTGCATAGATATTGTCATATTTTGGGTTGTTAGTCTTATTGGATTGGAGGACCAAGGCACCCAATGTATACATTTGCTTGGTGGTGGCAGCACTGTGTTATTGTTTATGTTATTGTAGTTAAGTGTGGGCTGTGTTAAGGGGAGTTTTTGATTATTCCTGGTCTGGTGCAGATAAACAGTGCAGTTTCATTCCTTCACTACCAGACTCAAGTCACAATAATGCTTGGTGTAGTGTGCATTCGTGACAGTTTTAGCCACAGACGGTTGGCAGTATTGATCTTAAATATTAAGTTTGCAAAGCATTGAGATGTGTTAAATTAAACATTGCCAGTGATGGGTTGGCCAAAGTGTAGATGACATGTAATGCAATGTCATATCCAAATGGTACATGTCACGAGTTGTATACATGTAAGATAAAGGGCAGATTTTTTTGTTTTGTTTCATTTTTCATGTTTATTGTATTTATGGAGTAAGCCAATAGGCAATACAGCCACGGACGCTGTCAGCCATTTATTGCAGTCCTGCTTTGTTTAAGCCTTGACAAATGTATAACTTATCATTGGACATTGTAAGAACATTCAGTCATTATTTAGAGCAGAAAGTGAAAAGTCTGGATGGACATTTCAAATAAAGCGTATAAACATTGTTTCATATCCCCTCTTATCTGAATGCCTTTTCTATACTGACTGCCAGGTGGTAAGAGCAGAGATGGAGGTGCCCAGTTGCAAAGAGTACAAAAATTGTGGATTTCTACTTTTAATATTTTCCACCTATTGTGAATAAATATTTGTTAAATATGTGGGTCAGTAACATTCCCCTTTAAGTACCAATTTCATTACATTTCCCGAATTACCCTTGTTCTATTGGCCACACAACTTTAGGTCCCCTCTGGTCAGGAGTACTGCTAATCCAATTAAAAACTTCACCTTCAACTTCACCAAGATGCACTCTGGGACTGTTTTGGCCGTTGAAATTCTGCATAGTCTTAGCTGATGGTGCAGCTAGCCAAACAGGGCATAAATATGGCTGCCCTCATGGAACAAGGGTAAGCCAGGAGACGTAAAGTTAAAAGGAAACTGTGCTGCTAGGGGGGAAAAAACAGCTTTTTAAGCACTATAGGGCCTCAGTCATAATTGTTTTGTCTATTAAATCAGTAGAATGGACAATAAATGGATCCATATATCGATTTAAGCAACAACAACAACAAAAAAGGCTTTCTTACTGCAGTAACTGTGACCGAAATTAAATGCCTGGTGGCGGTCCATTTTATATTACTTGATCCCAGTTCTTTATAGAATTCTTACTTTATTATATGTCTCAAAAATATGGCGTTGATGGTTTGCCTATATATTCTCCAGCCCTGGACTTCTCTGTATTTATGAATGAAAGATTCACAGTTGTCCCTGATTTATATCAAATTGAATCCCTGTTTTATTTCCTTCTCCATGTCCTGTTTTGTTTTGTTTTTTTTTTTACCTTTTTTCATACTCTTGAATCCTTTTTTCTTATAACTTTAACTGTACTCCTGTTTATATGTTTCCCCTATTTATCTTATACAATAAGATGGATAGACAGCCTTCCAACATTGCTTGCTATGCCAGGTATAGTTAGAATACTGTAAAACAAACTGTTTCTATTATGATACTTTTGCTAGCATCCTTGGATGGCTAACATGACATTTTGTAATGCATCTTTCTGTCCTTTGAATAAAAACATTTGAAGATTTAGCAAGTGTTAACATTGTTTTTGCTTCTCTTCCACAAATTATATTAAATGCTGTAATAATGCAACATTTTATAACGATGATTGACAGACGAGATTAAAACACCCTGTACCAGGATAGATGTGTAGATTTCTACAATGTATTTTTTCGGACTTCCCTAAAACACGTTTGCTTAATATAGACAGTAAGTAAATACAGGCATATATAATATTTAAAATACTGGGAATTAATACTTCCCTTTAAGCCCATTACCAGTGCCACAATGGCTGTTTTGATGGCTCAGTGTTCATTGTATTATTTAGCTCTGTTCCGTGGTAATATATACATATACTAAGCTGGGCCGAGGCTTAAGATTCCTTGGTTAAATTGCTGTAAAATAAATAGATGAGTAAATCACAAATATGATGGCCAGGGAGGGTGCGTGCATGTATTTACACCCCCAGTATGGGATCTTATAAGAAACAAGAAAACAAAGTAAATAAGTGTGCAATTACTAAATAAATCTATTCTGAATAATAATAACAACAACTTAAATAAGTTATAACTTTATCATTTTATTAAATGATATTTATTTCAATCTAAATATTACTTTTAGATTGTAAGCTTGTTTGGGAAGGGCTCTCTTTACCTTCTGTTCTTGTATGTCATACATGTTCTTTTTAGAATGAAATGTTTTGTTTGCTGTTGTACAGCGCTGTAAAGCATGTTGGTGCTGTATAACTAGTTGTGATTGTAAAAAAAAAAAAAAATGTGCAGGGATTTCCCCTCTCTAAGTGTCTTTATGGTAGATCCACAGAAGCTCCTCTATACATGTAAATATGGTAAGATCCACCGCCCACTTGGGAGGAGTTTGCATGGCCCTCACTTTTCAGGACATACAGACAGATGGTGCGTTTGTGCAATCAGTACAGAGGGTGTGATGTGTCTTGTCGGAACTCACTGCATGCTGTGTGTTAAGTGTGTGTCTCTGTAGTGTATGTGTGGGTTCACTGCCTGCTAGCAGTCTTTGCAGTGTGAGAAGTCCCTCAGCTGGTTCCAGTGATGGCTGAGTCTCCCCGAGAATTGACCCAGAATCCACTGAAAAAAATCTGGGTTCCGTATAACAATGGACATCCTGTACCGCACAGCGCCCAGAGGAAAGGTAACTGAGTGACGTGAGATTTCTGACCTGAGCCTACATTGCAGATTGACACAGTAAAATACAATGTTCCAGAGGGCTGCTAAGCTTTAAATGCTGGGGCTGCACAATGTCCGTCCATATCCCAGCATCTGAATCTTACCACCTGAAGTTAAAATGCTGTGATGCGGATGGGTGATTCTTGATAACTTAGAGCTAAGACCATGCTACGCAATTCTTTATAGGGAACGGGTGTCAGAATGAAATGTCTTCATTCGTTCATGAATTGGATGAGGATTTAAATTAATGGCCATTGTGCATCATAACAAGAGCAATGAACCAGTAACACAGCCGGCATGCTCACAGAAAACTGGAGACCTGCTTATTCCAAGGGCAAGTGTCACAGTGCTTGCATTTAGGACGTGCATGCTGCAGTGAGCGCCTTGAAAGTCTGCATTGCACTGCGGCTGTGTGTTCAGTATTGGGAATGATACAGTTACTGATGCTTCCATGCTGTACGACATGCAATAAGTTTGACAGAAAGGGAACACATGTGGGCCGGGTCACCTCACTGCATGCTTAGAACGGCAGCTTCTGCAGCCTGTTTAGATTTACAGCTTTCTTCGTTTAATTTCATTTATTTGGTTTTTCTCTCTCATTTGAAAACAGCATTGCGTCTTTACAGCGGAGTTACTCTTGCGTCATACCTTTTGCAACAACTGCAATCTATTATAACTCTTGTGTCAAATTATAAACTACGAGTCTGAATAAGAACTATTAAATATGTTGTATTTTTTTTAACAGATGTTCAAAGCACATTTTTTTTAACAGATGTTCAAAGGGGTGGGGGGGAGTATTTTGCAATTTCTTGCAATATACACTCCTAATTAGTTCACTAAATATAAACCACAAATAGATTACCATATTAGTTTATTTGCTTTTCTGCTGTTTTCTTACCCTCTTTTAGGTTTTTTTTTCTCATAAAGGGACACTCGATGCACCAAAAGTGCTGTAAATTATTGGAGTGGTTATGGTACTGGGTTCTATGGATTGACTCAAGGTACCCCTAGCAAGGTCTATCTGATGTCAAAATGTGGAGTTTCACTTCCTTGTTATACACGGAAATTTTAGAGGACATAAGTATGCATTACGTGGAATGATTGGCCAATTATATTTCTATTTTTAAAAGTTTAACTATGAATATAATCAGCATGCATTTGTTTGACATTTTATGGGTCTGAGTAATGTGTGAATAATAAAATAAAATGTAAAGCCGGATATAATAATTTTTTTCCCTCAACTTTTTGTCCTGATCTAAAATTGCAATGATGAATTCACTTTAACAATACCTGTGCTAAATAAAGCCTATTTAAAGTTTGTAAAAAATGATTTTAGCACCACAACTGTGCGTATTGCACCTATCAGCTACTGGAAACTGTAGTGTTTAAAGGCGAGCTCTAACAGTCCTAAAAAACCTCTTTAGGCAACCCTCCACCATTCTAACCCTGCAGCTAAAACCATTGCTATTCTGCTGGAATGACAATGGTTTTTATTGAAGGGTTAATCTGGCTCTAGGTTTTTTTCCATCTGACAGCCACTAGAGGCACTTGCACTGAAATAGTGGAGAAAACCTCCACTATTTCATTCAGATGGTTTTAGAGAGGCCATCTGATTAGCTTAGCTCAGTGTTTGGTCATGCATGCGCACTAGCCTCCCAATGCTTTTCTCTGAGAGAGCCTTGGATTGGCTGAGAAAATCGGTCTCTATAATTTTAGTTTAGTGGTTCCTTAAAACACTCCAAGCACTACAGCACACTATAATAGTTATAGTGCAAGGACTGCCCTGGTGCACATACTCTAGTACCCTTGTGTTAGAACAGTATTTCTTAAAGTTAATCCTTGGTATGCTAGCCTCCATCATCCAATCCTGTCCTCTCATCCTGTTACTTTTGAAGACTATTGAAAATTCTGCACAGGCCACTTTCCAGTATGCAAAGGTTTCTGGTCAAGTGTCCCGTACAGAAAGCTTACATGGTATATTCTGATATATGGTTTGAGTAATGGGTTATGTTAGGAAGGCACATGTCTTTGACATCCCAGAGTACATATGCTATTTGACTGTATGTACTGTTGGAATTGTACTTACTTTTTTTTTCAGTAAGACCTGGGCTCATACTCACTTTTGGAATCCATGATGTCCTCCAGAAATTTGCTGAGATCCTTCACACAGTTCTTCTCGCGTATTTTTCTGTGGGGAAATTACTGAGTGTATGCTTGCTCAAAGCTAAGAATTGTGAAGAACCTAAATAAAAATAAGCAAGCTGGAGAGGTTTCCAGTTAATCTATTTCTCCACAATTTCTTGTTCAGTTAAAGGGGTACTGAAGAGTCCTAGGTTTTCAGGCAGTTAGACACCTACATGGGTGCCTGCGGTGTGGTCACTCTTCATAGACATCGGAAAAATAGAATTTTCCCTTTCATGTTATCGTTATAAGTTTTGTCCGACTTGGATGGAATGGATATCGCTAATGCAGAATGGGAATTTTCCAATAATGGCGCAGTAACAAAGGAAGATCTAATGTCTGCCTGCAATGCTCCCTTCAGGTTGGAAGTGATAACATTTTGATTATGTATTAGACCATCTGTGGAAAGTTTGGAAAAATATTGCTTTTCAAAAGGATGAATTAATTGCAATTGAATGTTGAATATTTGGGAGGAATTTAAGACTGTCCTAAATTAACAAATTAGGGAAAATATTTTACACATACACACTTTTTTGTAAATCTTTTTTGTGTGTTCAGTTTAGATGGACCAGCTTGTTTGTGTCTTCAATCTGTTCACGATGGACTGTTCTTTTTCAGTGTATTTTAGTGTTCCCAGTACACTTTGTTCTGCTACATATACAAGTGGTTGAGTGCACATTCAAAAAGGTGTTAGTAATCCAGGGTGGAATTACAAAATCTCAGATCCGAAAAACGCCCATCTGTCTAAATGTCCTGCAGCCCTGGAACCATATTTTATGAACCAAATCTAATCCCATCAGGAAGAAGGTATGCAGAGCGTGTACAATCTTCTGCCTATTTTTAAAGTATTCTTGCGCTAAAGAAATTACTTACTCACTGGCCCCTCCATAGATGATGTTAAATGCAAATCCTCCGAACTTTAGTTTAAAATAATGTTTTAACATATTATATTTTTTTTAAACCTTACATAGACTATTTGTTTCACCTGATACATTATGATATTCACTGTGTTGATCTTGTGTGTGTTTTTTTAGCTTTTCATTAAATTGTGGTTGAGAGAAGGCAGAGTGTCTTTAGCAAGGTTTACCTTGACATTGGCAGCTAAGTTTACATTTCATGGCTGTAAAATGGTGCTACAGCATAAACCTCTGTTATTAAAAAATCCAGTTTGAGAGAGTAAGCACGTAACTTTTTTGAGGGGTGGGGGGAAGGGGTGAGTAAATACATAAAAAAACTGTAAATCAACATTTTCTAGTCTGGATAATTATCCCCAGTATGACTGTTTGCAACAAATAAATGTAACAACTTCTGCCATGAACACCGAGATGGGTAGTGCTGTTCTGTATGATACTGGATGTACTTTTTTTTTTGTTTGTTGTGGTTTGGTTTTTTTTTGTTTGTTTTTTCTTGACTGACTTTTGTACTATATCGTAATTTATAGGGTAAATGTTATCCAGTTGTGAAACATGTGCATTGGCAACAATAGTAACGGCTACAAAATCTGTCATCACAAATCTGTATTTGTCTTTCCAATAGCTGTTAAAGGGACAGGATAAGCACAACGATCCCTTCATATTTATATTTAGTCTTAGATGCTTGCTCTGTAGCTTTCGGGACTATAGGTTCCCTTCTATTGACCCAAGCTGACATCACCCAAAATCTCCTCCAGTCCATTGCTTCTTATAGGAAACAAATTGATTGGAGGTGGGCATGCGTGGCAAAACGCAGCACTCAAATTAAAGGGACATTAGAGGCCCCCAGACCACTGCACTTATTGAAATGGTCTGGATGCAGTGTCCCTGTCCTCTTAGCCCTGCAATGTAATGCATTGCTGTTTCAGGGAACAATACAATGTTTATACTCCAGGGTTAAGACTGTCTGGTTGTGTACCAGATAGCGAAAAGAGGCGCTGCCTGCTATTTTGTGGAGTTTAACTCTGTGAAAGTCTACTGGACATCTTCATGTTTTGCATGCGGACATCCAGCATCTTCTAAAACTCACTAGGACAGCCTTGCATCAATGCTTTTGGATTAGAAAGGCCTAATGCGAAAGCCCCGTCGGCTTGATGAGGAGGAAGCGCCTACTAGTGGCTACTAGGAAGACCACTTGAGAGTATAGTATTTCTTTTAAGGGTGTTTTATTTTATCTCCCTCCTTCCCCATGTTTTCCAGTAATCTGAAGCAATAAAACAAAACATCTAAGTAAAGAAACATATAAAGTGTTCCTTTAACCCCTTAAGGACACATGGCGGAAATATTCCGTCATGATTCCCTTTTATTCCAGAAGTTGTGTCATTAAGGTGTTAAGGTTTATGGCTTAAAGTTGAAAGAAAGAAGGCACAATTTGACAAGATACATTTCATTTTATGACAGTGAGAAAATGTTTAGTTTGCTGTAATCTGCAGTAAATACATTAACCAGTTGTGTTTTAAATGATGCTTTATTTCTACAGTCCAGTAAAATCCATTTAAATGTAAGTGTAGGCACCCTGCACCAAATAACCAAGCTAAGACTTTAAGGGTCGACCTATTTGCTGGCTGCGTAAGACAACCTAATATGTTTTGGCTGCCTGAAGACTGTACAAGGTTTGGTGATCTCAGGAGTTATCTTGTGTGCGCTGTATAAGGAATGTGTACAAACAGGGCGCTGCAGAGTAAAGTATTTCGTTTCTGGTTACATGTGCTTGTGTTTAATTGCACCTAAAGTCAATATCTAATCTTAGAGACCAAGATTTAAAAAACCTAGCTAATAGTACCACTTTCCTGCTATTGTGTCACTTTGTTTCCATTTATTAAATGCTTAAAAACACACCAGGCTGGAGTTGACAAGGCTTTTTTTATCCTTTTCTTTTAATGCTTTAAAATATGTCAAACAAATAATATAATTACATTAAAAGGCACCAAGACCACTTCATTGATATGTGTTCTGGTTGCAGTGCACTTGATTTTGTCGCACATGCGTGTGACATCCAAGCGTGTTATGGCAAACAACAAACTAAATATAATCACTGGTTACGCTCTGTGGGGTGGGGGAGGGGATAACTAAACAAATAAAAAACATTTATTTGTCCTTCACTGTTGGAATCTGGTAGGTAAGGTAGGTGCCTGAGGTGATCCGCCTCCTGGGACCCTACAGTGTTAAAACCACTATCTAGCCCCCTTGACCACCTTTGCCTCCCTAAAGATAGTAAAATCTTTCTTGTATTCAAGTCTGAAGCTGCTGCCTCTGCCTGTGAACTTCCTCTGACCTCATCAGAAGTGGTAGCCTGATCCAATCACAATGCTTCCCCATAGGATTGGCTAAGACTGACAAGGAGGCAGATCAGGGGCAGAGCCAGCACAATTCAAACACAGCCCTGGCCAATCAGCATCTCCTCATAGAGATGAATTGAATCAATGAATCTCTATGAGGAAAGTTCAGTGTCTGCATGCAGAGGGAGGAGATACTGAATGTTTGGATGCATTTTAGGCAGCCATGACCCAGGAAGGATCTCTAACAGCCATCTGCGGAGTGGCCAGTGATGTTATCACTAGGCTGCAATGTAAACACTGCATTTTCTCTGAAAAGACCGTGTTTACAGCAAAAAGCCTGAAGGTAATGATTCTACTCACCAGAACAAATTCAATAAGCTGTAGTTGTTCTAGTGACTATAGTGTCCCTTTTAAGCGAGAGAGGGCCTATTCGACATTAACCTTACAAAAATTGAATTGATGCCTGCAATGTGTATTACTGTACATATCTATTCTGTGTTCAATTTACTGTTCATGCAAAGCACATGTCATGCTGTGATGATTGCACTTACTCACAAAAATAAAGAATTTAAAAATAAATAAACGGTTCACAAGGGACACAAAACCTGACTCCTCTACTGAGATAGTGAAAGTTTCACTTTCTCCATAAATATTTTGATGGCAGTCTGAGGAAAAACGCTCAAACTGAAGAGTGACTACTGCAATAACCTGTGATTGTTATGGTGCATTGTGTGTCCCTTTCAATTTTTTCACTATGAGATTATCCTTCAAATCCCTGCACTGCAAGGCCATATGGGTACAGCCAGAGATTTGGACAGTTTTTTAGTATTCAGCTTTCTAATGTAAAAAATGTAACTGCTGAACTACCCAATCCCAATACATGTTATGCTTCAAGCAGAGTTAGGTTATTGGCACAAAAAGGGAGACATTTATTGCATGTTAGGAGGTTCGGAGGGAGGAATAGTAGGAGTGGGTTTAAAGGCCAAGCTATAAATCTTTAAAGATGAATTATAATAAAACACGCCCAGCATAACTAACTGCAAACTAGCCTACACATTGCTCGTTATACACGGGCGTGAAAAGTAACCCTTTCTTTAAAGATCAACTGATATCATTTTTTTTTAGAACCAATGCCGATACACAGTTATTGATCGTATTTCTGGCTTACTGCTGAAAACTGATGCCGATAATCTGTACATTTAAAGTTTTGAAAAAGTAGCAATTTCTATCTAGCATTAACTGAACATGCTGACCCGAATCGCGCTCCTATCACTCTCAGACAGCCAGTACATATTGGGATCATTGAGAACCCAGCATGCACAGTGCTGTTACTGATGGGAGTGGGATTGTTGACGGCGTGTGTGACATGAGGTCAGAAGGCGCTTCATTGGCCGGCGGCTAGAGTTTCAGGACACAGAAGACAGCGTGTGGTGACTTGGAGAGGTAAGTAAATTATTGGTAATATTTGTAAATTACAAGGCCGATACCGATTAACGGTAAAAAAGCAGAATATTGGCTCTAATAATCGGCACAACCGATAATCGGTCTATCCCTACCATTCCTTTTAATGTCTAATATATTTTTTTATTTACTTGTTTATTTTTGCTTTGCAGCACCACAGTATTGATCAACTACAACTGTTAAAATATGTTTTAAACTGCAAAATTATTTACTCTAGCGCCAGCCCATGCTTTACGGCTAATTCCTGCTTCTGTAAATTGTTTGTTTTTCTGTGTCTGCATATTAAACCCTGTATCATATCACTATTAAAGGATTCTAAAAATCCATCAATTAAAAAAACTTTCACCTCGAAAAGTTCTAGGGTGCTTTCTTTGTGGAACTTAATAAGGGGTTCATATTAGGGAATCAGTATTTGCACCCACTTGTTTTGGGGTATAAGAACTAGTGGTGTAATTCTATGCTATTGGATATATTCCTGTTTAAATGTAAAAAAACCGCTTTGGACTTTTAATTCGATTATCCTGACTTGTTAACAAATTGACCTTTCAACCTGGACTTTGTATTTGTTGCTTCTTCTCTTTGATTTTCTTTAGATTTTTGTTCTTGATTGTATTAATGACCATTCCATATCTTTTTCTGTCTTCGTAGTATGTATGACTAATTGCCCCACCCTCATTGTTATGGTTGGCCTCCCTGCCAGAGGAAAGACGTATATATCTAAGAAACTAACCCGCTATCTGAACTGGATCGGGGTACCTACCAAAGGTATGTTCTGTAGGCCAAAAGCACAGATTGGTAATAATTTGAATTAATGGCAGTATAATAAAAATAAACCTAAGAAGGAATAGTAAAAAAGTTTTTTACTTACTGATCTTGGCCTTGCTTTGGCAGACTGTAATGAAGCTCTGCAAATTAGACACATCACAGTGTATATAGATGTGTAGATCTCATTATTTAATTTGTGTTTTATATTTAGGAGTCTTGTCTTGGGATTAGACCACCAAGATACAAGTGAACAGAATGGACATTTACAGACATCAAATGGAAGAAAAGAAATATCCAGACACACCTGAGGTTTCTTCTAAAACGCAGTCTTTATTTGAAACAAGAAAGTGGAGACAACCTTTTGGCTCCTCTCAGCCTTTATCAAGGCAATCTTTATTTAAAACAAGAAAGTGGAGACAACGTTTCGGCTCCTCTCTGAGCCTTTATCAAGTCTTGATAAAGGTTTAGAGAGGAGCCAAAACGTTGTCTCCACTTTCTTCTTTCAAATAAAGACTGCGTTTTAGAAGAAATCTCAGGTGTGTCTGGATATTTCTTTTCTACCATTTGATGCCTCCATGGATTGGCATTCCCTATTTGTTTGGAGCACCCTGCAGGAAGTATTTCCCCACCACTCCCCACCCCCCCTTTTTTTTTTATTTATTTATAGGAATACTCTTGTTTCTTTTTTTTTATTTACAGAGATCTAGATGTATAAACTGTCTTATGGCTTGGCAATAAGCTAAAATATAGTTGAAGTCATCTTTAGGATGATGTTTTCCAGGGTGTTATAAAAACTGTAGAACAGAGAATGGGTGATTTACTTTAATGAACTATAATGGTAATGATATTTTTGTAATGCTGTTTGAATTTTTTGTGCTTTCCTTCTCTTGTAGAGTTTAACGTTGGCCAGTACCGGAGGGATCTCGTGAAGAGTTTCAGATCGTTTGAATTTTTTCTTCCAGACAACGAGGAAGGGCAGAAAGTGCGAAAGTGAGTGAGCGAGATTTGTGTGTAAATCATGGAGGTTATACCTACTAAAGTATACTGTATATTGATGTCTCCAGCAATAACTGCACAGCTTGTATAGTGCGTGTCTGTTTCTCAGTGTTTACATTAACACTGTGTTAGCTGGCTTACATTTCCTCAGCCTGTTGGCACAATATCAGTATGTTTGCAAGCGTTATTACCACAAGTTGCGGTATGGCTTTACATGTGATCATTATCGGCATAGATTCATTGCCTATTGCATTCCTGGCAGAGAGGGTTTTAGATTCTTCTGAGGTCTTTTGCACCATGTCCTGCGACCAGATTGCACACAAAGCATTCTGTGTCCAGTCAACAGCTAAATCAGTCACCCACACTTTCTACAAATCACCTGTTGCACTATAAAGTATAGCTATTTTAATGCTAGATGGCCTGTCTCCATTGTGCAAATTTATAAACCTGCAGAACTCTACTAATCTACTAAGCATGCGTGGGATAGGCATAAGGCTATCCTAACTATAAGATAAGGCCAGGGACTAATGAAAGTATTTAGAAAACTGGGCAGACTAGATAGGCAGAATGGTTCTTATCTGCCGTCACATTCTATGTTTCTATGTAATTTAATCTGGTTGTTTAGCACACTGTCCTATTTGTAAAACAGGCAAAAGTCGATTTCTATATATATCTTGTTTTTGTTGTTGTTGCAGGCAGTGTGCCATATTGGCTTTAAATGATGTTGAGCGCTATCTGGGAGAGGAAGGTGGTCACGTAGCAGTAAGTATTTAGCAAGTTGTAGCTAAATATCTGTATATTTATGTAACGTAACTGCAGTGCATGTTCCTCTATATTCTGATCTAAACTCTGCTTCCCTTTTACTTAAATCAACAGTATGATAATACATTTTTTTAAAATCCATGTTAAAAACATCAGTACAACAAATAACTTCATTCAGAAAAGATTATGATGACTAATCTACTACAGCAGGGGTTCCCAGCCCAGTACTCAAGTACCCCCTACTGGTCCAGGATTTAGGGATTACCCTGTTGTGTCTAAAGGTTTTTATTTTTTATTTTTTTTTCTAAGAACACCTTAGACAAAACTGAGCAATCCCTAAATCCTGGACTGTTAGGGGGTACTTGAGGACTGGGTTATGGACCACTGTACTGTAGGAATTTACTATAGGGTATTTACCATATGCCAAATATTTTATGTGCTGCTGCCGCTTTAAATTTAGACTAGAAGAGACGACTTTTCCAGTGCTTTATTTAAGATTATTACAGCACTTCTGAAAACGCTCCTGGCCGTGTTGCTGATTAAAATTCACAGACTATGATTAAACAAGACCGAGAGGTTTGCTAATTGCTAAGAAATACATGTCTGATATATTTATGCATGATTTTTTTTTTCTCCCATCAGGTTTTTGATGCAACAAACACAACTAGGGAAAGAAGGGAAACTATCCTCAAATTTGCAGATCAGAACGGTTTCAAAGTAAGTTTGTGTAATAGCTTTATTCAAACAAGTCTCAATAACCAATGTTAATCTGTAATATTCTAGTCTACTATTTGTCACTGATCCCAGTCCTATTATAATGTGCAAATTAGTCTATTAAATAGTATTCCTCACATGGCTCTTGGTTCTTGAAGTCTGCATAACATTTTACGTCATTGCATAATGAGCGTAATTACCAAACCCCAACACTAGGTGGGACTACAGCTGTGGTATATGGTTGAATATAATGAACACCCTTTATTCAGACACTTTGCTACAATCATGCTTTTCTTATATTCTGTATATAAATCCACTTTCTTTCTTACCCCTATTAAAGTTTAATTCCTTTGAATCCTGCTTATGTTATTCCTGGAAACCACACGATTAATATGAAATATTCACTGAGACTCTCCCTCAAGCTTGCCTTCACTTGATTCCCTTTTGGTAGGGGACAATATAGCGTAGTTCGACAAGCCCTAGGCAACTGCACAGTTAGTTGTTTCCTGCAGTGGCAGAGCTTTCTCCAGTGCTATGTAGGCATCTTTCAAACTGGAAAGAGTTTAATAAAGGTGTTTTGTGATTTTTATTTCAATTCTTATAATATTAAATTTGAAAAATGGGAGAGTGAGGTAAATCTCCAACTAAAGAAATGTTTCCCAATCTAATGACCTAAGAACCACTGCATTATCTCATAAACACCATCGCGTCTTTACTGCAGGTTAAAGCCGCACAATGCTTATGGTTTTTTTTGGTTGCTTAATGGTCCAGTAAATTAGGGACAGCAGGGAAAAGAAACATTCTCTATCTTGTGGCTGTCCTTGTTAATACTTTACATAATATTTTACATAAGGGAAAATGGGGGAATGGAAGACACAATAATAACATCCTGGGGAAATTTTTTTGAATTTTGGAAATCCCGTTCTGCTTATAGACAGTGGTAGGTCACATAATAAACTTTTCCAGTGTCCTGCACAAACTGTATTTTATAGGGCTCTGTTTAACACTGGCTACAGAATTCAGAATTGACAGTTATCGTTTAATGAAATCCCATCTCCGGCAGAGCCACATGCCAGAAGATAACCAATGTTTGTCCCAGTAAAAGTGTCTGGACAGTTAGTACTTTCTTTCTTGTGGATTGATTTAGTGCATCTCCAGCCAACCTTTAAAGGAGAACTACTAAAATGTATTGATTTACAAATATTTATCATATAACTTATTTTTTTTTTTTTTTTTACATTTGTATTTTTCTGTTTCTGCTTGAAGACTTTCTTTGTGGAATCTATATGTATGGATCCTGAAGTTATTGCGGAGAACATTGTGGTGAGTGCCAACATGAGTGTGATATAACCTTGCCCATATATACCATTTCGTAGTAATCATCCTTTCAATTAAAGAAATCTTCAGGTCCATTGTGAACTGATGTGAAATTCCGCATCTGTTTATTTCTGCAGTCATGGACAGTGGGTTAATTTTTGTTTGTTTTCAACTTGTGTAGAAATTTCACTTTTTGTGTATTTTAACTGTCAAAACATAAGACATTGTGAAAACACAAACATAGATATTTCCACAACCACTTACGAAGAAGATTATTGAAATTATGCATATTTCAGGAGAACTGGGCTGGGCACTTGGGTTGTACAATTCTCCTACTAATGTTCTTGTCGTATTTAATTCTCAGCAAGTGAAGTTGGGAAGCCCAGACTATCTTAATTGCAGCAGCGAGGATGCTACTGAGGATTTCATGAAAAGGATCGACAGTTACAAAAACTCATACGAGACGCTGGATGAAGTCCACGACAAGTAAGTACTCCTGCTGTCGCAGTGAAATTCAGATCAAAAACATATTCACTAGGCAGCTTAAGGAATACTGACTATAAATGTTGGGAACACAACGCATCTGCTTGTGACAGTAATGAAGTGAAGTAATGGTAACATAGTGGTTAACAGAGATATCTAACCTGTTATTTTGTTCAAATTAGGAACTTTTTGGCCTCTGCCATTTTTAAATTGTATATAAGATGGTTCACATAACCTATTCTGTATTACAGGGATTTGTCTTATATTAAGATCATGGATGTTGGACGTAGATACCTTGTTAACCGTGTCGTGGATCACATCCAGAGCCGTATTGTCTACTACCTCATGAATATTCACATTACACCACGCTCTATATACCTGTGCCGACACGGGGAGAGTGATCTAAACCTGAAGGGCCGCATTGGAGGAGACTCAGGGCTTTCTAACCGGGGAAAAGAGGTACTTTAGCTCAAACAGGGAAAAATATAATGTGAGAAACCCTGTCTAAGCTTCGCAGAACATAATGTGCCAGCGTAAATTTAGTAAAACCATATTAAAGTGTAATGTCTGAATTGGTATATAATAAGGGGTGGCTATAGCTGTTGCAGAACAACAACAATAATGCTTTGCAAACATTAGGGATGGCAAAGCATCATGGGTGGTGTAGTTCTATAAACTCTGGAATCGACCTCTAGATACCCTTGTGACTTGAATCTACATAGAGACGTTAATGTAATTTACATGCAGTGCCAAGCAGGGCATCTTTATAAAACCTAGTAACTATTTTAAACCATAAATGACCAATAAGTAACTTTTAGTTGACTATTGGCTTGTGCGTAAATCTCATTATACAGTGTAGAGTAAAAATTGGGTCGCAAGAGAATACTGATAACGGGCAGCAGCTGAAATAGCCTGCCCTTCGGTCGGTCCCCGCTCAGTTCTCAAGCTGTTTTTTTGCTCATCTTGTGCCATTACAGAGAGAACTTCTCTGAAACATATCAGACTGGTCCCACCCATACGGGCAGTCCAGATCAGAAATGCCAGCAAGTTCCCTCTGCACGAGAGCAAAAAACAGCTTGAGAACTGAGCGGGGACCGAACGAAGGGCAGGCTATTTCAGCTGCTGCCCGTTCTCAGTATTCTCTTGCGATCCATTTTTTACTCTCCACAAGTTTAAGGGATAATCCAGACGTGGACCCCTTGCTCACGGTGCCTAGGGAGACATCAGCTATGCCTCACTGATGATGCCTAACAAGGCTGAAACGATCGTCTGGGGTTGCTGTGTCTCTCGTGCAGAGGGAACTTGCTGGCATTTCGGATCTGGACTGCCCGTATGGGTGGGGCCAGTCTGATATGTTTCAGAGAAGTTCTCTCTGTAATGGCACAAGATGAGCAAAAAAACAGCTTGAGAACTGAGTGGGGACCGACCGAAGGGCAGGCTATTTCAGCTGCTGCCCGTTCTCAGTATTCTCTTGCGACCCATTTTTTACTCACTATACAGTGTGCTTCTTACACAATGAAGGGATGTCACCTTACTAGAAGGTTTGGCATTTTAGATTTTTCCCTTGTATTGTTGGTAAATCTTTTCTTTGTCTCCTATCCTGAAGGGGCTCACAACAGTCTTGCTTTCTAGGGCCAGTCCCACCATCCTAATTTAGTTTCACCTGTTATTTTGCATTCGGGGAACCCAGGGAACTGTCCCCCAAACCATTTTAATGCATGCACTCTCTACGTGGTCCGGAATGTAGAGATGGCTGAGAGGAGTGCTTGACACGGGGCTGACATGTCCTCTTCAGTGGGTGGGCACTCCTAATTCCCAGAGGACCTGGTCATTATGGGTTTTGCCAGTGATGCAAGTTGCCTGCAATGACCCTTAGAAGGTCCTCCCGCCCCTTCCGATTACATAGCTCTCAATTTTGGGAGGTGTGTGTTGAAACCTTCTATAATTGTATTATTTATTTATTTTCAACTCAGCACTTTTAATGATCCTGAGAAATTATTTAGTCACACCTCTAGCACTCAGCTGGTTAATGATTTGTGCATGTTTAGTATATAAATAAAAAGTGTAGTAAAGTTCTGAAATCCTGAACTTCATTTATTATGTATGTATAAACAAGATATAGTATCTGGAAGTTGATAAGCTTAGACGCTTGCAATAACCAGTCCCTCCTACCAAGCAGTCCTAAGTGGAGAGTTCAGATTATTTTGCAACATGGAGCTCAGGCAAAGTGCCAAGGCTACGGCATTAACCCTTACCCTACAAGATGCTTTTAATGCTTCATGGTATTTAAAGGCTGCATACATTTTTAAAGAACACAACACACAATCCGAGGTTACTTACCGATGTGAGGAATGTTGTGAATTCTTGCTCATAAACTAAAGCCTCTTGTGCAGTCACTCGTTTCACTGCTCCACTGCCTATTGTGAAGATATGTATGTATTAGTCCACTGACTCTGGAGCATAGTGTGTCAATATTAAATGCCTCTCTTAACCTTAAATACCGATAACTGTGTATGTTGTCAAAACAATTTGTCCTTCAAAGGAACATCCATTTGGGGAGATAAAAAGAAATACATTTTCAGTAGATGTACCCTAAAGAAAGCATACATGTATTATTTTTTTATTTCTGTGCCGAGGTATTCTCCAATCAGAAACTTCTGTAAAGCTCACTTAGAGGGAGCTTAGCGCTCCTGAAGCTCCCGTTTTAAGCTCCGTGGAACTAACAGAATTGATAGGAAACCTTTGTAGCTATATAAGTGACAGTCAGGAATGATTATTCTACCGCCAATTGCCAAGAGCTGCCAGATACATAAAACACTTCAGTATGGAGTGACTGTTTAAACACCTTTGGCCGCCTTTCTTTTCCTCACTTACAGCCCTGGTTGTTTTAGTTACTAGATTAACTAACTTGTGTAATGATTGCTAAAATTGTTCCATATCTAGCAAGAACATCGATGTGTAATATGTTGACAAATTATTAGAAACTTCCGTGGAGACATTTATGTGGGTGTTCAAATACCTCAATATTGGCACATGTATCTGGGGTAATACAAATTTCCCAAGAAATAAGGCAACACATTTTTTTTTTTTAACATTTTCATCATTTTTAAAAGGAAGCAAATTGTCCTTCTAGTATTGTGCCACTAAAGTGGAAGATTTGGACATTCTTTCTCACTTCAATATCTATTGGAATCGGGAGGGGGGAGGGTTTACATGCAATTCAAATGTTGTGTGAGTTATAAACACTCTATTACAATCAATCTCAATCACTGATATATCATGTAAGAAATTAGGTTAAAAGCCAGTTGAAAATGATTTAAAACTAAACAATTTCACATTAAATGTGCTTGGCCTTTTTAGAATGTAGTTGTGATTTTAGAATAAAGTTATTTATTTCATTGTACGCCATTGTACTCCTTGACATACACATCTTCAGACCTGAGAATTGCAACCTACCAAGTTATTGCTTGTCCGTGTTCTTATATTCTCTGATTTTGTTTGAGATTACTTCAATGCTTCCAGTTCTTACATTTTTTGTTTTACAGTTTGTATTTATTTAGCAGTTAACTTGGTTTAAGTCTTCAGATTTTTATTTTGTTTAATGATATCCTTGTACGTACCTATAGTCAGAGGCGGCCCTCTAATTAGGCGGTTTAGGCGGCCGCCTAAGGCCTCGCGCTGGCTGGGGCCTCGCGGCCGCCTAAACCGCCTGTTGGCAGAGTGTGTCAGGTCCTCGGTCAGTGACCGAGGACCTGACACCAGGAGGGGGCCCGGCGGGTTGCCAGGTATGCCGCCGGGTGCGAGGCCCCTCCTGGCTGCCCGGCCACCGCAGACACCGGTCTGCAGCTCCGCAGTCAGCAGAGCTGCAGACCATGTGTCTCGCGAGAACCGGCCAATCAGAGCGTTGCCGCGGGTTACCACGGCAACGCTCTGACATCTCGCGAGATTACATGGTCTGCAGCTCTGTGGAGCTGCAGACCGGAAGGCAGCAGACCACCAGGGAGCCCACACTGGACCACCAGGAAAGGTAGGCTCTCACCCCCCTCAGCCTTACCCTCAGCCTCACCAACCACACCACCCTCAGCCTCACTACCCCTCAGCCTCACTACCCCTCAGCCTCACTACCCCCACCACCCTCAGCCTCACCAACCCCCACCACCCTCAGCCTCACTACCCCCACCACCCTCAACCTCACCAACCCCCACCACCCTCAGCCTCTACTTACCCCACCACCCTCAGCCTCTACTTACCCCACCACCCTCAGCCTCTACTTACCCCACCACCCTCAGCCTCTACTTACCCCACCACCCTCAGCCTCACTACCCCACCACCAGCCTCAGCCTCACTACCCTCACTACCCCCACCACCCTCAGCCTCACTAACCCACCACCCTCAGCCTCACTAACCCACCACCCTCAGCCTCACTAACCCACCACCCTCAGCCTCACTACCCCCACCACCCTCAGACTCACTACCCCCACCACCCTCAGACTCACTACCCCCACCACCCTCAGACTCACTACCCCCACCACCCTCAGACTCACTACCCCCACCACCCTCAGCCTCACTACCACCCTCAGCCTCACTACACCCCACACCACCCTCAGCCTCACCACCCCCCACACCACCCTCAGCCTCACCACCCCCCACACCACCCTCAGCCTCACCACCCCCCACACCACCCTCAGCCTCACTACCCCCCGCACCACCCTCAGCCTCACTACCCCCCGCACCACCCTCAGCCTCACTACCCCCCGCACCACCCTCAGCCTCACTACCCCCCACACCACCCTCAGCCTCACTACCCCCCACACCACCCTCAGCCTCACTGCCCCCCACACCACTCTCAGCATCAGCCCCCACCACCCTCAGCACCACCACCCTCAGCCTCATCATCCCCCACCACCCTCAGCATCACCCCCACCACCCTCAGCATCACCCCCACCACCCTCAGCATCACCCCTCACCACCCTCAGCATCACCCCTCACCACCCTCAGCATCACCCCTCACCACCCTCAGCATCAACCCCCCTCACCATCAACCCTCACATCACCCCCTCCCTCTCACATCACCCCCTCCCTCTCACATCACCCCCTCCCTCTCACATCACCCCCCTCCCTCTCACATCACCCCCCTCCCTCTCACATCACCCCCTCCCTCTCACATCACCCCCCTCCCTCTCACATCACCCCCCCTCCCTCTCACATCACTCCCTCTCACATCACCCCCCTCCCTCTCACATCACCCCCCTCCCTCTCACATCACCCCCCTCCCTCTCACATCACCCCCCTCCCTCTCACATCACCCCCCTCCCTCTCACATCACCCCCCCTCCTTCTCACATCACCCCCCTCCCTCTCACATCACCCCCTCCCTCTCACATCACCCCCCTCCCTCTCACATCACCCCCCCTCCCTCTCACATCACTCCCTCTCACATCACCCCCCTCCCTCTCACATCACCCCCCTCCCTCTCACATCACCCCCCTCCCTCTCACATCACCCCCCTCCCTCTCACATCACCCCCCCTCCCTCTCACATCACCCCCCCTCCCTCTCACATCACCCCCCCCTCCCTCTCACATCACCCCCCCTCCTTCTCACATCACCCCCCTCCTTCTCACATCACCCCCCTCCTTCTCACATCACCCCCCTCCTTCTCACATCACCCCCCTCCTTCTCACATCACCCCCCTCCTTCTCACATCACCCCCCTCCTTCTCACATCACCCCCCCTCCTTCTCACATCACCCCCCCTCCTTCTCACATCACCCCCCCTCCTTCTCACATCACCCCCCCTCCTTCTCACATCACCCCCCCTCCTTCTCACATCACCCCCCCTCCTTCTCACATTACCGTCACCCCTCTCACATTACAATCACCCCCCACACCATCACCTCCCTGTCACCATCACCCGCCTCTCCTTCTCACCATCACCCTCCTATACACACAACACACTTCAAGCAGCTACCCCATACACATAGGGTCTCAGACAAAAATGCAAACATGCTCACAGAGACATACATTCACACACAAGGATACTCCGTCAGACACACTCTCAGGCACATACACAGGTAAACTGTGCATCAGTGTGTATATGTGACACTTTTTTTTGTTAGTGGGGCCTCATGTTTGAGTTTCGCCTAAGGCCTCATAAAGTCTAGAGCCGCCTCTGCCTATAGTTCTATGTTTATCCATTTAAATGAGACAATTTAACCATTAGTATCTGTTTAATCTGTTCCCTGCAGTTTGCGAAATGTCTGGCCCGGTATATACATGAACAAAACATTCATGATTTAAAGGTTTGGACCAGTCAGATGAAGAGAACTATTCAGACAGCAGAAGCCTTGGGAGTTCCCTACGAGCAGTGGAAAACGTTAAATGAGATTGATGCTGTAAGCAGACTTTAATAATTTATCTTTTTAACATTTCCCCTGACATTCACTCATTTGTGCTTGAAATTCCAATTTTCAAAAAAAGCAGGGTAGATTGTTGATTTTGCTGGGGTTTACATTATTGCATGTTTGTACTGGATTTGTTTTAAAACTAACATTTTTATTTTTTTATTATTATTTTTCCTTCGAAGCCTAGCCTGGTCTGTTGTCCTTTATTTTTAGTCCCTTCAATGTGGATCACTTGGTAAAATAAAAATATCCATGTCCTAAATTTCATATATTGTTCGGAAAATGTAATGACCAAATGGTTTCTAACCTTTTAATCTGGATTAGCAGCTGGCATAAGAAATATTAAAAAAAAAATCCCTTTTTTTTCATTCATTGGTAGCACAATAACTGATTAAGATATTCGTAATCTTCTTCATTACATCTTTGTAATTTAGCCTGAGCATGTTCTGGAGCCAATGACAAATGCTTGGCCTGCTTGTACTAGCCTTTCCTGTTAATTCTGCCTCTTTCCACACAAAGTACTGTAATAGTAAATCTCCCTAGATAGGTTATATCCATAGATTAAGACTGTTATATTTTTAACATGATCTCCCTCTCTTTGTTCAGGGAATGTGCGAGGAAATGCGTTATGAAGAGATCCAGGAATCCCACCCGCTGGAGTTTGCTCTGCGAGATCAGGATAAATACAGATACCGATACCCAAAAGGCGAGGTAAGTTGGACTCTGAGTGTGAAGGCAGATGGTTGAACCCAGAGACCAAAATAGTACTTCGAAACCTAAAACCTTTTATTTTATTTTTTAAGAATCCTTGCACATGTAATACAAAGATATGGCTTTTATTTTTATTTTTTTAAAGGAAGTATGTGTAAAAAATACCTGAAAATCTGCCACCTACTTTCACAGAACACATGCTGCAAGGATTATAATAATAATAAAAAAAAATTTCTGGTGACCTTCAGTTGGCCTTCAAAACAACCAAAAAGGACTTAATTAATTTACCTACAACACTTTTCAACTCATTAACTAACAAATACCCCACAGATGATCAAAGATAACAGTTGTGCACATGAACAAAACAAATACCACATACATCTGAAATGTGTGGATGTTTCAAGTGCCGTCTGTAACTCCAAAGATGCACCTGATGGCAGGGAATTAGATTTACTGTCTATAAACCTCAACCTGTGATGTCATCAGAAAGGACGCAAAATCACCATTTTGTTTGTTGCGGATTTCAGAATCTTGACATATCTGTTTCTAGATTGTGGTTATAACTTTGAAAACAAACATTTAGCTGGTAATGATTTCTTACTTCAGCATTGTCAATAAAAAAAAAAAAAGGTGTTTAAAATATTTTTGGAGTGCGAACATGCAATACTTGAGGAGGTCCAGAAACGTCAAGTTAAAGACTGCTTGCAGCTGCAAGGGCTGCAGGATTAGTCTCGACAAAAAACATATCTCCTATTTGCTCGGATGTGTAAATACACCTGTTTGGATTGTAGATATAAGAGTTTGGGGATAGTTCTTATTTGTTTTCTTTGGCTTTTTATTCTTTCATTATTTTTCAAGCATGATATAATTTTCTCACAGCTTGGTTTTACTCCAAACAGAGATCAGGGATATGTAGAAGTAGTGAGATTTCCCATGTTCTGTAGCATTTACTAGATAGCTGTCATCGAAGGCACGGTAGGGAGTTTTCAGGCTTTATTGGTTCTGAAATCTGTTATGTTTTGTCATCTGTTGCTGCTTTTGCACCATAGCAGCCATTTTTTTAAATGGATGCCATTTTGCTTCATTACAGTCCTACGAAGATCTGGTGCAGCGTCTCGAACCAGTCATAATGGAGCTTGAGCGACAAGAGAATGTTTTGGTTATCTGTCACCAGGCAGTCATGAGGTGTCTGCTGGCATACTTCCTAGATAAGAGTGCAGGTAAAGACCGCTGCAATTAGCCATCTGGATGCTTCCATTAAAGTATTTGCTGAGAACATTTTGAGCGTTCCATTTAGCACATGGGAAAAACAGAAGAGGAAATACATTAAAGAAGTAGTTCCCAAAGCAGTCCTCAATCCAGCAATGGCCATGATTTGTTTTTCCCTTTTCTATTCCAGTGGAGATACTGATAAAGCTTGAACGGTAATTGGGCATGAGAACTAATTTGGGAACCCCTGCCTTTAAGGGACACTTAAGGAAGCAAAACTAGAAACCTTTAACATGAAAAATAATCGTCTGCGTATCTGAAAGTTAGTTGAATAGTAGTTTTAAAAAACAAAGCTCAAAACTTTTGTAACTTCCCCTCCTTTGCCTCTTTTTTCCCCCTTCAATGGGAAGTGTAGAGATTAGTACCAGGGAATATACAGCAGTATGCTATCTAGGTTCAATACACACAATTTGCATTTAAAATAGAAGTGGCTTCCATGTGTACAATAGAAATGAAGTGGGAGACACTTGCACATTCCATCTAATTGGGGAAACACTGAGTGTGTGCATGTCTATTTCCATAAATGTGTGTATGATTAGTAATTCCCCTAGTAAAATATGAGATGCAGGACTAAGATTAATGTCCCAGCCTAGTCATGGTTACAGTGCGTTATTTAATAATAAATACAATTATTATTATTTTTTTAAATCATATAAAAACAGGATGATATAATCCAGTCTGGAGTATCATTTGAGACACTGCCAACTGACCTGACCGTTAGCTACCTCTTTACTAATCTTGACCCATGTTAGAAAATTGCCATCCATGAGCTTGTGAAACCAAAGTAATTTAAACATTTTATAAAGTTGATACATGTATGTAAGCATGCTTTCATCTTGGACTTTAGCTGCTAGACCATGAGCACTATACCAGTATATTTTCTTTTACAGAGGAGCTGCCTTATCTCAAATGCCCCCTGCACACCGTTTTAAAACTCACACCTATTGCCTATGGTAAGAAAAGAATTACTACCTTTATATTATGTCTTGTCCAACAGCGCCACCTACTGTTCAATTGTTAAACCTTTTTTTTAAACATATATATATATAATAATTTTTGTTCCTCTGCTTCCTTCCATATATGTCTAAGGCTGCAAAGTGGAACCTGTCCATTTGAATGTTGAAGCTGTGAATACCCATAGGAATAAGCCCGAGGTAAGGCCTAAACATACTTTTTGTATGGGATGATATATGTAAGCTCGTTTGAGCAGGTCCTCATCTACCTATTGTTCCTGTGTAATTGTCTCATTTATTGTAAATTTCCCCCCCTCTTTCATAATATTGTAAAGCGCTGCAGAATTAGCTGGCGCTATATAAATACCAATAATAATGTCTTATCGGGATCTGTATTTGGATATTAAACATACATTTAGTTTGAAAATAGGGTCTACGATATACACCTGGATCAGCCAACATCTGTGGTTAACACATGGCGCAAACTGCACCTGATCTATCCTGTCTCAGTGCATGATGGCTGCAAGGCCATAAAAACACAATTCTAGAGATACAAGTTCATTCATTCTTCATTCGTTCTTCATTCGTAGCCCTCTCACAAAGTACAAATTAAAGTGTGAATCCTGTTTTAATGCATTAAAATACTTTAACTGTATTGTAACCATTTATCCATCTTTCAGTTTATATTGTGTCTCACACCTTTACCAGTCCATGCTTTTATAGCCATCACTTCTACGCCACGGCATTGATAAGATGTTGTGCTTCATTGTGCCTGTGATTCTGCTTGTAGAACGTAGATATATCTCGGCCATCAGAAGCTGCCCTGGTTACTGTGCCCGATCCCCACGGACCATCCAACCCGGGTGCTGATTTTATAATTTATCTATTGCTTCTAAAACAGCTGTCCATGATATTAAATTATCCCAATCCTGCACCAATTTGCAATTCAGGCAATCAATTTATCAACATTTCTATTTAAAAAACAAACAAAACATGAATAATTCTAAAATAATGAACCTGTAATTACCAGGTTTAAAGGAAATGTTCTGTATATTTTAAAGGTTCTCTACAAATACCAATCTGTGTTATTTTGGTAATTAAAGCATTGAGACTTGCAATAGGCGAGGCATTGAACCTGTCCAGGAAGTGAGTGGGGGGGGGGGGGAGAATCATTTTAAGTTAAGCTGCACGTAATCGTGAGTCCTGATGATCATAGGGTTATTTACCAATAGGATTATTCATTAAAGGTAGAATTGCCAGGATTTCAGTGAATTGCTAATTTAAGGCCAAAACAGCCCAATGGAAAAAACTCTCTAGTTTGGCGACTTTGGCCTCAAATTTGAAATTCCCTTTAATTTCCGGACAGTTCTCACTTCACTGTATAACTTGTAATGTGTACATTGTTAGGATTTCAACAGAGCTTTTTAGGTCACAATAGCTTAATTGGAAAAATCCACTATTTCCAGTTTGATTATTGGAGCCTAAAGTATAAAATTCACTTTAAACTCCTGAAAATGTGCAAGTTGGTAAGTTTACACCAGACAGGGATATTCGCTGCCGTGTTGAGCTGTCTGCTCTTCTAGCAGTTATTCACCAAAATTCATTTTAAATTTGAGACCAAAGTAGCAAATCTGGAAGCATAGCTCAGTAATAGAATTTATTTTCAGTTCAGCTACTTCCACCTTAAAGGACAACTGTCATTTCAACAATATTTATATATATATATATAACCAAATGTACCTTGCACTCAGGCTACAGTTATATGACCGGGTGCATCACCGAGGCTCCAGTATCCAAATTGTAGTAATGGTTGGCTGCACTCACGGTTTCTTTAAAACGTAACTTTTATTTGGATTATTAAGAGCAGATCAACGTTTCAGTCCCTCTTGTGGACTTTCATCAGGATCATGAAAAAAGTCCACAAGATGGACAGAAACGTTGATCTGCTCTTAATAATCCAAATAAAAGTTACGTTTTAAAGAAACCGTGAGTGCAGCCAACCATTACTACTCATATATAGATATAATGATCCTTTCATCAAGTTGTGAAAGGAAATAAATTTGGTGTTTAAATTATATATGTGTAAAAAAAGAGAGAACAAATAATTAGAAAATCTGATCCTGTTTTATACCCTTTGAATATAATAGGATCATTCAGCCATATACATACACCTTGTTTCCAACACTGTCTGACCCAAGGCGTATGCATATGGCTGAAGGATCCTGTCATATACAACAGAAAGGGATGTATTTTTCTCACTTTCAATTTTTTTTTACAAATTTATACACGTTTATTTAAAAAAATCTAGGCCTTTTCAATACTTGATGAAAGGATCATTATATTAAAAAAATGTTTTTAGGTGATGTGCACCTTTAAAGGGATACTAGAGTCACCAGAACAACTACAGCTTATTGAATTTGTTCTGGTGAGTAGAATCATTACCTTCAGGCTTTTTGCAGTAAACACTGACTTTTCAGAGAGAATGCAGTGTTTACATTACAGCCTAGTGATAACTCCACTGGCCACTCCTCAGATGGCTGCTAGAGGTGCTTCCTGGGGCAGCGCTGCCATTCAGTATCTCCACCCTCTGCATGGAGACACTGGACCTTCCTCATGGAGATGCATTGATTCAATTAATATCTAAGAGAAGATGCTGGTTGGCCAGGGCTGTGTTTGACTTGTGCTGGCTCTGCCTCTGATCTGCCTCCTTGATTGTCTCAGCCAATCCTATGGGAAAGCATTGTGACTGGCTCAGGCCACCACTTCTGATGATGTCAGGCAAGCAGGCAGATCGGGGACAGAGGCAGCAGCTGCAGACTTAAATACAAGTAAGATTTTACCATACTTAGGGAGGCAAGGAGATGGGGTGGGGGGTTGTCATTTTAACACCTTAGATTGTGATTTCAACACTTTAGGATCAGGAATACATGTTTGTGTTCCTGATCATATAGTGTTCCTTTAAATGTGAAATTTACTTAGAATGCTCACTCTAGTGAATAATCTGGTATATGTATCTGTTCCCTTTGTGTCTGTATGCATTATGGTTACTGTCATTCTCACTATTTTCTATCTATGTACCTCTCTGCTTGTTTAGACTTCTTGCTAAAAATAAAAGAATGATCCATGTGATTGCCAAGGGTAGAATAGTGTCTGTCAAAGTTCTAAAAGTCATTCCAGCTAGAGAACACCCCTCCTGTGATGCCAATAAAAATACATTTTTTTTTTATTCTGTTGACTAGATACAGCCAAACTAACACAGATTGATGGGTTTAACGGTGATACATTATATTTATTGTGGAACATCTCCTTTAAAGCACATGCATTTAATTTATAACATATAAGATTTAATTTCTAAGTTAGTATCTGTGATGGCTTCATGTGCTTAATATTTAACGTATTTATTTATTTTTAGAATGTTGACGTGTGCCGCTCCAGTGAAGAAGCATTGCAGACTGTGCCAAATCACCTCTAGCCTTCGGCTTGACCCGCCACTCCCATTTTCTGGTTCATAATCACCTGGCAGTTCAAGGGTTCAATAATTTGTCCACAAAATCAACATTTTGGTGTAATCCTCATCCTACAAATATAAACACTCCAACTACATTTTATTTGAAGCTTTTACTTTTTTTTTTAAATACAATTTTTTATTTTTAGATCATTTTTTTCAACCCTGTTTGAAAGTTTTAGCAATGGTTATATCATTTTTAGTAGTTGTGCACTAGTGGAGGATTGGAATTGCCCTCCCTTTAAAATACATGAAAAATGAATACTGCATTAAGTGCCGATTATTTATGCTGCTATCAACAGAATTTTTTCACAAGTGTATTGTGTTCATTGGGTACCAATCTGTACAAAGCTCAATGCCGGGTAATAACTGCAGAGAGGGATTCTAGAGTCAGCTGATGTGGATTGACATTCTAGAACAGGAATAGGCAACCTTCAGCACTCCAAATGTTGTGGACTACATACCCCATAATGCTCTTACACCCATAATGCTGGCAAAGCATCATGGGAGGTGTATTCAAAAACATCTGGCGTGCCGAAGGTTGCCTATGCCTGGTCTATAACATAATTTTTCCCATACAAGGAGTCTGTGTAAGTAAAATAGATTACATAAACCAGTTTCACTGATTTTTATTTTTTTTTGTTTTTTTAGCACATGTAAACATCTATACCTTATAGGCTTCCCTTCCTGGTGCATTAATATCAGATGCATGCTCCCTTTGTCAGTCCTCACTGGGTGTAATTTGACTGCTGGCTGATATGATCTCAGCCATTAATCAAGTAACCTATTGTGAAGTTTGAGGCAATGACACACTGACTGCTAATTCTGATATTGACACCATGAAGTGAAACTCATAAGGCAAGAAATCCTCCTACATTTAAAACTATAAGAAAGAAAGACTGAAAACAATGTAGTTCTTTATGGAAATAAAAAATGACTAGTCTGCATTAGGAATATTTATTGTAGGGTAGAGTTGTTTCATTAACCTAGGTTGTGATATCTCCAGCATAATGATGAATTCGTATTGGTTTTATAATCCTAATCTGCAGCTAAATACTCAATTGCAATATTGTATTATTTATTTTTTGAAACGGAGTTGGCATGGATTTTATTTTTTGTCTAAAATCTGCTCGGTACTGTTCATTCACATTTCAGTGAGCGTTCTACCAGCTGTTGCTTGGAGCATGTGCTGTGAGATTAAGGAAATGTCACAACCTCTGCACACAGCCAGCGTATGGTAGTGGTTATGGTTATTTCAAATAGCTTTCAATAGCCTTTAGACTCCGTGGCACTCAGTGTTCATCCTCGGCTTGAGACGTCATTATGTCCTTATTATGCTTTGTACACGATTATTCACAAAATTGTGAATTTTGGGGAAATTTGTAAAAAGACACCTTGAAATTCTTACGACTCATACTTTAGTAAATTAGGAAGTTCAGGCGATGCAGAATCACTGCATGACTCCTCTGTCTTCTCCTGTTTTTGTGAAAACGAGAATGTCTGTTAAGTTTAGATGCCGGATTCTATTGTGAACTAAGATTAACCGCAGCAAACCCTTGTCTGCAAAGCCTTTACAACAGGAAAATGTTTCCAAAGTTCAATGGACTTTTATTACTGTACAGCTGTAGTCCATGTCTGCACAGTCACCACTGGGTGGCGCTCTGCACAAATGTATCACTTTTCTTATTCCGTCCGTCTATCTCTGCATTAAGATATCTGTTAATTTCTGCATGTATGAAAGAGGAAGTATTCATCATATACACGTGTGCAATATGTACAGGTCTTTTTCTTGCAGATTAACACCATTGCAACAAGGGTTAAATACTAATGTTCAAATAAGTAAAATAAATATATAATATATACATGCAGTGTGTGAATACATTCAAACCATGAGTTTTTATACTTTTTTTATTTTTAATTTTGTTTTTATATACACTCGTGTTGGTTATTAAAAAAAACAAACAAACAAGTAATCTCATAACACAATGCTTAATGGATTCACCTTACCTAGGGTATATTTAGTAAACTTGTTTGATCACCCTTCCAGAGTGGAGGTTATGTCAGATACAGACCCTGCAGTATTGTCCAAAAGCTGTAGATAGAATTATTCTCTGGGAATGTAATACTCTTTTTCATATGCAAAATTGCTTCTTGACTGTGTTTGTAATTACAAAGCTGCTTTAAACTCGGATGCAAAAGTAAAGTACAATCAATCTGTGTGTTTCTAGTCTTTTATTTATTTCTTTATTTCGTAAAGGGACCCATTGCTTGCACACTTGTACCATAATTCTTTATAAAACATTAAAGGGACACTCCAGGCACGCAGACCACTTCTGCCCATTGGAGTGGTCTGGTGGCCAACTCCCACTACTCCTAACCCTGCAAGTGTAATTATTGCAGTTTTTTATAAACTGCAATAATTACATTGTAGGGTTAACTCCACCTCTAGTGGCTGTCTACTAGACAGCCACTAGAGGTCACTTCCTGATTTCTAGCAAGGATTTTCCTTGCTAGAGCGTCGCTGGACGTCCTCACGCTGTGTGAGGACCTCCAGCGTCGCTCATTTCCCCATAGGAAAGCATTGAAAATGGAGTCCCCTGATGGTCTTAGTCCATTTAGGGTTAAAACGTTTTGACCAAATGACAGCCCTTAGCTGCCTATGTCCTAGCCCAGGCATAGGCAACCTTCGTCACTCCAGATGTTTTGGACTACACCTCCCATAATGCTAATGGGGGATGTAGTCCACAACATCTGGAGTGCCAAAGGTTGCCTGTCCTAGCCCATAGTGGAGGTATGGCTACAGTGGAGCTTACACTCTGGTAGACTGCTGGTACCAATTGGTATGGCTAAGGCAATCACAATCTACCTTTCAAAATGGATTTCACATGGGGAGATGGCACCAGGTGACCCCAGTCATTATGCTCACTTTGATGAGTTGAAATGGTTAAAATGCCTAGAGTGACGCTGTTTATGGTTTTCTTCCTGTTTAATATGAACAGTGGTGGATAAGGAAGCTGATAGGGCTGACTTTTACACATGGTAAATTATTTTTTATAGCTGGTGCTGCTGAAACTGTTTTTCCATTTGTTACACTGTAGTCCTATACCACTTTCAATGGCTTTTCTAAGCAGATACAACAATCTAAACACAAGCAGTCAGCTGTGAGCCTGTGCCTTCAACAATGAGACGGTCAGGGGGCCAATTAGATCTATCACAGGTGTCATTACAGCTTTTACCATAGTCTTGTGTAAGAAATTATCACATTATTACAGTCTTATCTAACAAACCTGTATAAAGTGAGAATAAACAAACAACTTCATTTTAGAATATCAATACCTGTCAAACATACCTCTAGAATATAGCCATATAAAACAGACTTATAATCAAAATAAAACTTTATTGGACTTTACTGCAGATTCCGTTGCCTCCTCCATCCAAGCCCACAGGAACTAGGCCCCCTGTTATTACTAAACAGCTATAGTTGCCCAGTTATAGGTTTAAATAAGGTTGGTACGGGGGATAGTCGGATATAAAACCTCTCTTATAGTAATACAGGGTTCTTGACTCCCATAGATATTTTGATACATTTACATTTTAAAAAAATAATAGTAATTTAACGTGGTGGATTACTAGCAAGCGCTGAACAGTCACCAGTGGGTTAACCCTTGCACTGCCCGTTGGCTGCTAATGGGCAAATAGTACTTGAAATGAACAATCCACTTGCATGTTCATTTGCAAATAGAAAACGTGATAAGTAGAGCACTTTTATTACAAACCCCCAAATAATACCCCTTCGTATAACATACCACTCAATGGTTCGGGTTACTTTAAGAGGTCTCTTCAGTGTTTTCACAGAACAAAAATAGTGCAAAATAAAAAAATATATATATATATCTTTTAAAACAAAAATGCAAATGTAGCAGTTTATACAGCTTTTATGTTTAATATACTTAGTGATCTCTCTGATACACACAGGAAAAAAAAATACAACTCAATTACTGATGGTAAGCGCCATCTTATAAGAGTCAATGCGCCTTAGATATGTGAGCTACATTTAAACGCTCCTTTTCCAGTGAGTGTGTTACTTTTTTTTTTTTTTAAATGTATATTGCAATAGCCTCCTTGGGATAATCCGCACTAGAGGGTTCTCTGTGAGAAAATTGCAAGAGTGGAGGTGAATATTGGACATGTTACGGACTACAAAAGCTCTTAAAGGGAAAGCAACAAGTATCTCAAATACAAACTCTCTACTGACTCAGAGCTGGTCTTAAAGCTCACTAGTATGTGAGTAGGAGTCCAATACAGTTTCTTTAGGTGTGTTTTTTTTTTTATATTGGCAATATTGATTGCACTATATTTAAGAGAAGACCTAGCTTCACCTGGGCAAACTAAATCTGATATTTGTTTTCCTCAAACTCAATGTACAAAATGGAGCACACAAAATGTCAGCTGTATAGGCACAAGCAGAGATGCTAATTTGATGGAGAATATCCAGTATTTCTACAGAGTACGGGTCGTAATTTCATGAGCAGAAATAGTTTAATGTGTATTCGAATAGCAATCAATCATTTAAAGTCTATGAAATGTATTATAAAACGTGAAGGCTGCTGGTCATTTGCCATATTATTACACAGGGAATCCATTTTCATGCACAGTTTGTGCCACCTGTTCTAAACAATAGTGTCAGTGCAGTGCATCAGGACATCCCCTGCATAGGCATGTCTCGGTATTATGTGACATTCTTTCCGTTTAATATAGTTTCTATGATTTCTATGATTAAAAATTAAAGTTAGGGAGCGCACACATACCTGTTGTGAGTGCACATGGCCTGTGATGGAGGAAACCATAAAATATCTTTTGCAAGATATACACTGCTCATAAAAATAAAGGGAACACTTAAACAACACAATGCAACTCCAAGTCAATCACACTTCTGTGAAATCAAACTTTCCACTTGGGAAGCAACACTGAGTGACAATCAATTTCACATGCTGTTGTGCCAATGGGATAGACAACAGATGGAAATTATAGGCAATTAGCAAGACACCCCCATTAAAGGAGTGGTTCTGCAGGTGGTGACCACAGGCCACTTCTCAGTTCCTATGCTTCCTGGCTGATGTTTTAGTCACTTTTGAATGCTGGCGGTGCTTTCACTCTAGTGGTAGCATGAGACTGAGTCTACAACCCACACAAGCTCATCCAGGATGGCACATCAATGCGAGCTGTGGCAAGGTTTGCTGTGTCTGTCAGCGTAGTGTCCAGAGCATGGAGGCGCTACCAGGAGACAGGCCAGTACATCAGGAGACGTGGAGGAGGCCGTAGGAGGGCAACAACCAAGCAGCAGGACCGCTACCTCCGCCTTTGTGCAAAGAGGAACAGGAGGAGCCCTGCAAAATGACCTCCCCAGGCCACAAATGTCATGTGTCTGCTCAAACGGTCAGAAACAGACTCCATGAGGGCCCAACGTCCATAGGTGGGGGTTGTGCTTACAGCTCAACACTGTGCAGGACGTTTGGCATTTGCCAGAGAACACCAAGATTGGCAAATTCACCACTGGCGCACTGTGCTCTTACCGATGAAAGCAGGTTCACACTGAGCACATGTGACAGACGTGACAGAGTCTGGAGACGCCGTGGAGAACGTTCTGCTGCCTGCAACATCCTCCAGCATGACCGGTTTGGCAGTGGGTCAGTAATGGTGTGGGGTGGCATTTCTTTGGGGGGGCCGCACAGCCCTCCATGTGCTCGCCAGAGGTAGCCTGACTGCCATTAGGTACCGAGATGAGATCCTCAGACCCCTTGTGAGACCATATGCTGGTGCGGTTGGCCCTGGGTTCCTCCTAATGCAAGACAATGCTAGACCTGATGTGGCTGGAGTGTGTCAGCAGTTCCTGCAAGACGAAGGCATTGATGCTATGGACTGGCCCGCCCGTTCCCCAGACCTGAATCCAATTGAGCACATCTGGGACATCATGTCTCGCTCCATCCACCAACGTCACGTTGCACCACAGACTGTCCAGGTCTTTAGTCCAGGTCTGGGAGAAGATCCCTCAGGAAACCATCCGCCACCTCATCAGGAGCATGCACAGGCATTGTAGGGAGGTAATACAGGCATGTGGAGACCACACACACACTACTGAGCCTCATTTTGACTTGTTTTAAGGACATTACATCAAAGTTGGATCAGCCTGTTGTGTGTTTTTCCACTTTAATTTTGAGTGTGACTCCAAATCTAGACCTCCATGGGTTGAAACATTTGATTTCCATTTTTTTAATTGTTGTGTGATTTTGTAGTCAGCATATTCAACTATGTAAAGAACAAAGTAGCTAAGAAGAATATTTAATTCATTCAGATATACACGATGTGACGAGACCAATCTCGCCACATTGCATTGGAGGAGCCTGGTTGCCCGCCTGCTGCCTTTGGACTATGGACCAGACATTAAAAGACTTATTTTCCCTGCAGAAAGGCTTATTCGTGCCTTTTCTGCCGATTGCACGACCCCCTGGGAGCTGGAGTGTGCCGCCAATTGACCACCCTGAAGCTGCGGTTAACCGCAGCTTAATTGACGAAGGCAGGGTGGTCTTTGTTCGTCGACCGAACACGTGGCGGCGGCCATTTTACAAGTACCGTACGGCCAGCGGTGTTCGGCACCTAAACTATGGAACTATAAACGGACACTTATTTGCACGAACACCGCTGAGCCGTCCGTCTCCTGGTTCCTATTCGTGGGGATGTAGCCGAACAGCCGTTCATACGGTAGTTTGTTTCATGTGAACTGTGGTAACCCAGATAGCTATGCCATGGAGCCTATTCGTGTGATTAAAGACTTTAGCTCCATGGCGATTAAACTGTATTCGGTTGGTCTGAGTGCCATTCACCTAATAATGTGCACTCAAACCTGAGCTATCTGGGGATATGTAACATGTCTATGTTTAATGTATAACAAGTAACTTTATATATTTTAAAACATAATACTGTATTTAGGTCCCCACATGTGTATTTGAGTTTTGCCTTTGTCCTGGGAGATAATTTGATTACTTCTCCAATTATCTCCAAGGCAGAAGGGAGGAAACCAGGATGCATTGTGGGGATGTTTTGCTTCTGAGAGTCTGTAATGTGATACATGTCTGTCTATGTTACAGTCTTCCATTTGGTCCCCTAGGGGAGTGTCCACCAGGTGGGAGACCTGCATAAATACAGGGGCAGGTAGCCCTCAATAAACAGACCTTTGCTTGACCCTCAACACGGAGCCTTGTCTCGTTCTTGGGGGGATTCACTGTATGCTGTTGGAGATTGATTGCTAGGAGTGTAAGCTGATGTATGCTTTTCCTGTTCGTCTGCTGGCAGCTATTCGTGAGGTTCGGGAGTTTGATGCATTCACCTATATCCAATTCGTGAGTTTTGGTGATTTTACAGTAGCTGTGCCTGTCTGTGAAAAGGGGATTATCGCCTAAACGGATTTTTACCCCTTTTCTGCTGAAATGGTCCGTTACACACACCTTGACAAACACCGGCACATACAAAAAAAAGGGAACCCCTACTGTAGACAAAGCTCAATTACCCCTCCTTATTCGGAAACTGCATTCCCACTCATTTTCTACCAAGCAGGCAAGAATCTATGCTTTTAGACGGCTGTTATTATATCCCAGAACCAGTGAATGTTTCCAACAAAGTGAACAAGTGATGACCATGTTGGAAACTAACAGTAACAAGATAGAATTTTTTTCATGGCTGCTGTCTGCAATTAATCTCCATACAGGTTTAAAGGTAGTTCTTGTGCAAATTCATGCAAAAATAGTGCAGAGGTGGAGCGCTTTAAGAGATAAACCACTTACTCCTGCAAATTTCAGGAGGCAATATGGATGATGTTAAGGTCCATATGAATGTTCCTAGAAGTTGAGAAACCTCAAATAGGAGACAAAAAATGGGAGAAAACAGGGAAGCAATGCTGGCCCTGGTGAAGAAATCCTTGGTAAAATATGTAGTAAGGTGTAAATCACAAGTCACTTCTCACCTTGTTGGGAGCCTATAACTGGGCTCCAAGTGTATAGGTATACTGTCAATTATAGGGTGGCAGTTCCCTTCTTGTAGCAGCATAAGTCACTAGTCCACTTGGTAAAAGAAATTAACATTTATTGTAAATTAAACATAAGAACAATAAAATCAATTCATTCAATATACTCAAGTGCCAGTGTTGTTGTCCGAGACGCGTTTCGCCGATGTGTTTCGGCTTTCTCAGTCGGTATACATAATGCTGCTAAGTGGGAGTTTAAATATCCCTAACTGGAAGCCCATTGGAGGATGGCGTCCGTGATACATCCAATCGCGGCGTTCTTCCTGATGGGAGTTTGACAGACTCAGCTGTCAGTAATTTCTTCCGATAGTACGACGTCGTCACGCACGACGTCCCGTGCGGGTGACGTCATACGCGGAAGTGAAGTGTGTCCGTGTGTTCAACCCACATTGGTTGAGATGAAGTGATGCTGTATTGTTTCCAAGTGTCCCTTTCAGCTTCATGTAGTTCAGCAGGCATTCCATTTCGGCCATCTTGCCTGTTGGAAAATGTGCCCTCTTCTCCACACACATTTCTTGTTCGTGAAAAGTCCACAAAAAGCATCCGATATCACAGAATGTTCATTGGTCAAAAAGTCAATTAGGATGTGAGTGGAGATATAAAATGGAAAATAGGAAATACAGTATCAGATGAAATTATACTCAAAACTCTGGGTACAAAAAATGTACTTATAACCCTGAATACAATATGTATGAAAGGTGCAAACCACATGGTTGTCATGGTGACTATATATGAAAAATGCAAATACACACAAAAAAGGGCAATATTTAAAAATACAAATATAAAAAATGGAATGACTATTATGTAAAAAATGTTGTTAAAAATCATAAATATAAATATATCCTAAAATATTGAATTTCATAAAAAGTGACAAATTTCAAAATCATCATTCAATCCATGTGGTTGCATTGTGTTCAAGTTAAAAATCCACTTCATTTCGGATTGACCTATAATCTTCATTAAATCCCCCCCCCCCTCCAATTAACGGAAATTCTCTGAATCCCCATAAAATCCATTAGATGAGGGTCACAATTGTGTTTTTCTTTAAAATGTAGGGAAACGCTGTGCTTGTCGAAACCATTTCTTATATTCCTTATATGTTCCTGGATGCGTGTATTTAGAGTCCTGATTGTTCTTCCTATGTATGTTAGTTTGCATGGGCATGTGATTTTATATATAACCCTTGTGGAGTGGCAGGTTATTAGTTCTTTAATTTTGAATCTTTTGCCATCTTCTGTGGGATGGGCAAACTCTTTAATTATCCGTTTGGAGCTTTTTGTCCTTTTACAAGCTCCGCAGGACCCACATCCCTAGAATCCATTGGCCTCATTAAAAAAGGATGATTTCTCAGTAGTGTTTTTAGATGGTAAGTGGTTGCGTACTAAACTACATTTTTTACATAATAGTCATTCCATTTTTTATATTTGTATTTTTAAATATTGCCCTTTTTTGTGTGTATTTGCATTTTTCATATATAGTCACCATGACAACCATGTGGTTTGCACCTTTCATACATATTGTATTCAGGGTTATAAGTACATTTTTTGTACCCAGAGTTTTGAGTATAATTTCATCTGATACTGTATTTCCTATTTTCCATTTTATATCTCCACTCACATCCTAATTGACTTTTTGACCAATGAACATTCTGTGATATCGGATGCTTTTTGTGGACTTTTCACGAACAAGAAATGTGTGTGGAGAAGAAGGCACATTTTCCAACAGGCAAGATGGCCGAAATGGAATGCCTACTGAACTACATGAAGCTGAAAGGGACACTTGGAAACAATACAGCATCACTTCATCTCAACCAATGTGGGTTGAACACACGGACACACTTCACTTCCGCGTATGACGTCACCCGCACGGGACGTCGTGCGTGACGACGTCGTACTATCGGAAGAAATTACTGACAGCTGAGTCTGTCAAACTCCCATCAGGAAGAACGCCGCGATTGGATGTATCACGGACGCCATCCTCCAATGGGCTTCCAGTTAGGGATATTTAAACTCCCACTTAACAGCATTATGTATACCGACTGAGAAAGCCGAAACACATCGGCGAAACGCGTCTCGGACAACAACACTGGCACTTGAGTATATTGAATGAATTGATTTTATTGTTCTTATGTTTAATTTACAATAAATGTTAATTTCTTTTACCAAGTGGACTAGTGACTTATGCTGCTACAAGAAGGGAACTGCCACCCTATAATTGACAGTATACCTATACACTTGGAGCCCAGTTATAGGCTCCCAACAAGGTGAGAAGTGACTTGTGATTTACACCTTACTACATATTTTACCAAGGATTTCTTCACCAGGGCCAGCATTGCTTCCCTGTTTTCTCCCATTTTTTGTCTCCTATTTGAGGTTTCTCAACTTCTAGGAACATTCATATGGACCTTAACATCATCCATATTGCCTCCTGAAATTTGCAGGAGTAAGTGGTTTATCTCTTAAAGCGCTCCACCTCTGCACTATTTTAGCATGAATTTGCACAATAGCGTTTTTTTCACAATTGAATGTTAGTTGGTTGTAGAGTTCCTACTTTTGGTGTGTCAGCTGCTATCACTATATTGTACATTTATCACGATATTGTACATTGTACCAATTTATTTATTTTTTCCTGATTTTACCAGAGCTATCCTAGACTGGCGGAGAACTCTGCACCCACTGACCCAGGAACTCCGTACTCTTAGTGGGCTTACAAATTGTGTGCCCCACGATGCTTATAGATGCATCTCAGAGTCTCAAGACTATGGGACTTTAAAAGTTTACAAGGCATCAGAGATGGTCTCCACATTCCAGAATCTCGGGCTACCTGACAGCCTTCGGCTCAAACACCACCAGAGCACTTCCATAATCGCCTACCTGGGTTTGCCTGCTTGTTCCAGCTTCACAACGAAGGGGCTCATCATCTTTAGTGGTATTGTGAAGAGATTGCTTGATTTCCCAATAGTTTAATCTCTACTTTATTTTCCTCTCATGTTTTGTTCTCCTAAGTGTGGCCCTGATGAGTGTTCACAGGAGTACATATACCTTGATAAGCCCTGCCTGGGCACTGCTGGTGGTGCTTTCTTGCCCCCTCTTTCTCCCCCACCCACTTGTCCCAATCCCACAGTTTCCTACACCATTAAACCAGCATTGTGAGTGTTATCCTCTTATCACTCCACTTAGGTACCTTTTACCTTTGTTTTTTTCTACAGGCTATAGAGGCATCTTTACACTTGATGTCCCTGTATAGATGCATCGTGTTTCTAGATATCTTTCCCCGTGTTGGACATGTTATCGCATTCTGTTATTTAAATTTATAGATTTGTAGTACAAAACTACAATGCCAAGAATTACTCATAGTACATAGCTCTGGTATAAAACAGAAATCACTGTCAAAGGGTTGCTGAAAACAAACCTATTTACTAAGTAATATCACATTCATACATTTATGAAAATTGTGTTTGAATGTATATTCAAACAGAATTTAAATATGCAATAGAGAAGACAAATAAAGACAAAGTCAGTCTTCAGAAAATTCATTTATTTTTAAGAACAAATTCGGAGTGTCCCGTAAAAAATATATTTATCACAGTCCCTTCATTCCCCACCCACTTTCTCAAAACATTGCTTATTTGGTAATCCACCATAGCAATATATACAGCAAATTCTTGTAAATCTAATATATATATGTATATATTTATATTTGGGGGTTTTGACACAAACTACATTCAAGTAACCAGTTTTAAGGGAATACATATATACAGTACATTCTAAAATGGAAGTTATAGAAACATGCAGTTATTGATGCCAGTTTGGTGGACAAGAACCTTCAGAGGACAAAATGTTTGAGTTGATAATGTGGCCAGTTGCCATTGAAACGTATTTCACACTGAAGACAGCTCAGTCCTCTTTTTAGTGTAAGTTGATGCTCACAGTCCAGATGTAAAAAAAATAAAGCTTAAATGAAAGAGGATGTTATTTCTCCAGGAGCCGTTCCATCTTGGGATTAATAAAAGAGAACCCAGAAAATGCTGTCTGATCTATAGAATCTATGAGGTTTTTGTCACTGTAGGATAGACGTGGTTTCTCGCTCAGAAACTCGCGGTCAAAGTTGTTATAGTCACTTGGAGATTTCTGTTCAAAAAGACAAATTGCTAAATTGCAGTACAACTATAACAAAACACACAGTAAAGAAAGTAAAGAAAAAAAACAAACAACAACATTGCCTGGACCTCTTTCAACAGTCATTACTTTTGTTATTTTCAAAGACATCGAATTATACTCGAAAAGGCAGGACCCACTATTCTGCGGATTATCCTTTACTATGTATGTACCTGCACATTCACACTATAAAATGCACATAGTAACACAGATGTATACATAAAATACTGAATTGTAGTGAATTCAAGGCTGGTTTTGGTTAATGTCCATCATTTGTCTTCGGTTTTCTTCTAGCTAGCAAGCGGTCAAGTATGCATGCATCTCAATCAGACTTTGTATAAAATATTCTTGATAATGATTAAATCAGGGCTTGACAAATTTGCTTTGAATCTAGGAGACAGTTTTTTTTTTAACTTACAAAGCTTAATATTCAACAACAAAAATACAATTCTTAAAGGGACACTACAGTCACCAGGACCACTACAACTTACTGTAGTGGTTCTGGTGACTATAGCCTGCCCCTGCAGGCTTTTCAATGTAAACACTGTCTTTTCAAAGAAAGGATAGTGTTTACCACTAAAGGTGTCACTAGGAAGCCATGTAGTCACTCCAATGTCCACTAGAGGTGCTTCCTGTGTTAGTGCTGCAGTGTGCAGAGCCTACATACTCTGCATGGAGGCGTTGTACGTTCCCCAAAGAGATGCATTAATTCACTGCATCTCTGCGTTGTACGTTCCGCAAGGAGATGCATTAATTCACTGCATCTCTATGAGGAGGTGCTGACTGGTGCAGCATTTTGCAGCGCATGTGCAAGAGCCTCCCAATACTTCCCCATGGGAAAACATTGGATTGTCTCAGATCATCAAATCATCAAGCCATAGAGGCGGTGCCAGTTGAGGGGAGACCAGCACGGCGTGTGAAAAAAATAAAGTGAGTAAAAACACAATTCCCTTGTGAATGGAGAGGGGCTGATCACCTAAACACATACATCATAACAGACACACACACATACCATGACAGACAGGCAGACACTCACACTGACACAGACTTGTTTTAATAAAATCAGTGGGCAACTGGCTGGGGGATTGTGGAGGAAGGCGGCGAGGGAGCTGTGAGCTGCTCTGCTCTCTCGAGGCGGCGAGGGAGCTATGAGCTGGAGCTGCTCTGCTCTCTCGAGCGTCACTTATTGAGGCCGGAAAATAATGTCATATTCCGGCCTCGGTCTCACTAAGCGGGGAGCGAGGGAGCAGAACAGGGACATCACAGCTCCCTCGCCGCTCGCCTACTATTCGCGCAGTCAGCTGCCTGCCTCCACAATCCCCCAGCCAGTTGCCCACTGGACCTCCGGGTAAGCAGATTTTATTAAAACCAGTCTGTGTCAGTGTGAGTGTCTGCCTGTCTGTCATGGTGTGTGTGTCTGTTATGATGTATGTGTTTAGGTGATCAACCTCTCTCCATTCATAAGGGAATTGTGTTTTTACTCACTTTATTTTTTTCCCACGCCGTGCTGGTCTCACCTGGCACCTGGGATTTCTCGAGTCCTGGGTTAAATATAAAATAAATTTTTTGTATAGTCTAAAATTGGAATACTTCATTTGAGAATTAAACTAATAAACTTCTCTGTATGACTGCTGTGTGTCTTAATTCCAGTCTGCAGTACGTACCACTTTGGGTCTGAAGGGGGGTTCCAGCTCCTTCTTTTCCAGCGCAGTCCAGTTTATAGTCTTAAAGAAGGGATGAAGCTTGATGTTCCCAATTATCCCTAGTCTCTTTAGAGGATCCCTCACAAACAGCTAATAGAACAAAGGACAAGGTTAAAGAAGGAATGAAAACCAAACACCACAACAAACTTATTTTTAAACAACCAACATGGGGATCTGCGCTATACAGTGGTCTCAACGCATGGTTTAGCCATTCATAGGCAATCCCATGCTTTTCAAATGCAACTAAACACAAGTATTACTCATACTCTCCATACCTTTTCTAAGATGTCTTTAGATTCTTTTGTGATCCAGCGTGGGAAGTGAGGGGTGTCAACTCGAATTGACTCAAATAGTTCATCTTCATCATCCCCATGGAATGGAGACTGTCCAATCAGCATCTCATAAAGCAGGACTCCAAATGACCACCAGTCTACAGAGAATGTGTACTTGAGCCCTTGTAAGATCTGTGCGGTGAGGAACAAAAAACATTATTCTTACTTGTACGTAACATGCCATCATAGAAGGTCTATCTTAAGAAAACAGGAAAAGTAGTAACTCCTACACTAAGCGCATATTACAGTGGACACTTTTTGTGATAGGAAGTTGTGACCAACCTGCAGCCCAGCTGAAGTGTGTTTCATATTTGATTATTGCATTAAAATGACAAAACGAAAAGAAGTACAGAAACATTTTTACCCAAGTGTAAGAATACAGTATTTAATCAAGTCCATATTTTGAAGGAACTTGAGATGGGGGGGGGGGGGGGGGGGAGGAATCTTTGTGGTTATAAGGAATATTATTTGTACACTTTCAGCCATTTTAGAAAAGAACCTCCTGTTGATAGTAGCTATTGTAATTCGATTCACACCCACAGTATTCTAAACAGAGACAAAATGAGTCTACAATATGTTGTCAAGGTATGGAGAATGTTATGGGCAAATGAAGACTTATTTAACATTTCATGACCCGTACCTTGAACAGGAGGATATGCAGAAATCTTACCTCTGGAGCAATATAGTCAGGGGTCCCACAAAACGTGCTGGCTTTATTGTCCCCAAAAACATTCTCCTTGCACATGCCAAAGTCTGCAATTTTAATATGCCCGTCTTTGTCCAACATCACATTGTCCAACTTGAGGTCTCTGAATAACAATGCAATTTTACTTAAAACTAAAATTACTTAAGACGATTTACACAAACTCTATGCATTTATTACCTAACTAGGACTAAGCCTATTAGTGTGCTGAATGGGGGATCTCAAGGGTTTAACTAGAAACATATACACACACAAAACACAGTATATAATACTGGCTTTTGATAATTTTCAATTACACTCTGAGCTATGGATTATGCAGCTCAAAAGCACTCTTAATTTTATTAATCTCCACAGACTGAACAGTTGATGCCAAGAATTAAAACCACACAAGGTTAATCATTCAAAATAATTTGTCAGGAATTCAAAATAAATTTTAAGTTTTGGGCAACATTTTTGATTTTAAAACAAAGTGGACTTGAAGAATTTTTCCAGTTCAGCTACATTGGCCTAAAATTTTCAATTCTAATCGAACAGTTCAAATGTTAATGAATAAGCCTGACAGTTTTAACAGGTGATAGAGATACTGCAGAAGGGGCGTTAACCACTGAGCTATCTCATCTGCAAATTTTACTTGGAAATGGTTTTCCAAGGAAGGCGTTTTAGATGGAGATTTCTCCTTATCAAGAATCTGCCGTACAGATTGAACAATACAGATTGCAATTTTAAATATAACTTGCCTTAAACAATTACCTATACTTCAACGTTCTATCTATTTAGCTAGTATATTAATATACTATATTAGAAACAATATCCGAATGCAGGCTTTGGTTTGTACATATTTCGCATACAATTGTGTAAACAGAATGGGGTTCCATTTTGTACCTGTAAATAATGCCCTTGGAGTGAAGGAATTGTAATCCACAAATGATTTCAGCTGCATAGAACCTTAAAATAAAAAGACAGATATGTGTTATTTAAAGAGAAGCCAGGTATACCATCAGTGTTACTGCAAGTGCAATACTGACCCCACGAATGTAAATTACAGTTATAATCAGTATTGGCTCTGCACACTTACGTAGCTCTGTATAGATCAAAGCGACCCTTGTCCTGTATGTGGAACATCAGGTCACCTCCATTTAAAAACTCCATAACAAAGAAGAGATGCTCCTGTATGATACAAAAAGGTACGTGAGAACAGAAACAAAGAAACATAATTAATTAACACTAAACAAGACCTTATACTAATCTGCTCTCTCCACATACCAAAAACTACATATAGGCATGTCCGTTTCATAGGGCTCCAGTTTGTACATTGTCAGCCATGTACAGATTAGTACATCATCCACAATCGGCTTCTCATGACATTGACCCAAAAGATCCAGAACCAATTCTGAGTCAATCGGTATGTGGTTAGCAAAAACACATCAGCTTGCAGGGGTAACCTAAAAACCATCCACCCTTGTGCTATGCATAGAAAGAAACTTTCATAACAGCTACACATGATACCACAGAACAAAGGGAGAAATAAACACATCATCTGAGGGAATAAACATTGGTTGTTGTTTTGTAACCACGCTCATTGCTACGTAATCTATATTTCAATACATAACAATGATTTGAATTTGCTTAGACAAATGGAAGGTGTTAAGTATCACAGTGTGAACTAGTAGGATAACCATTTTAAATGGGGCACTAGCCGGAGATCTAGAATGTCTATTATAAGCGTTGAAAGAGAGAGCTTTAACTGTGCACCTTGGTCTGGAAGGAACAGTGGATGTGGGTGAGGAAAGGGTTCTCCCAAGCCAGTGCAAGGACACGCTTCTCCACCATAGTGCATTCAACGTCATCATCGATCAGGACCACATCCTTCTTCAAGACTTTTATTGCAAAGTACTCACTCTTTCCTTTCAGTTCAGCCAACAACACCTGGAAGTGAAAAAAGGAACAGTGGATTTTGCGTGCTGAATAAAAGAAAGGATGGGAAACTGTAGGACGTAGTATATAACACAAGCAGTTAAGAGCTCTATCACTTCTATAGAACATCCCTTAAACTCATGCACCTTCATGACACAGAATGGGAGATCATTATGTGTTGCTGAAATAATACATCACTTTATGCACCAACATTATGAAACCAAGCCAATCATTTATTCTTAAATATTCAGCTTGTACAACACTAAGCTTACCTTTCCAAAGCTGCCTTTTCCGAGAACTTTGTGGAATGTAAAATTATCGGCTGTTAACCGGCTACCTATGGTTGAAACTTGAACTGCTGGTTTTGGGCTGCTCCCTTCCCACAGCTTATCATACTGATTGTCTGTTGGAGGAAAAGAAGACAATGAAGGGGCTAAATCATTTCCAAGTTACTTTCATCTTGCTGGGATACAAAGACCCTTTATCTTACATCTCTGCCCTTGGAAATCCCATGCTTACCTGTTGAATCAGCTCCAGCCAATCCTGGCACATTTGGAATCACACCTTGGTAAATGCCAAAGCTATCCAGACTGGAATCGGACTTTCTGCTAGATTTCTAGAGCAAAGACACATAAATCAGGTTGATTTCAAAAATACCTTTGTCCTCAAAGATATACCCTCTATATTCGCAAAGGCTATGCATTAAAAAGATGAACCTTTAACTCGGTTAAAATGCAGCGTGCAGTAAAAAGGTGCCATAGCTTCTGCATACCCTTTCTTGATCAAAGCCAGAAGTGCTGATTCTCTTCCCAACCTCCCCCAGGTTATGCAAGTGATTCCTTACCATACTGACTTGGGTCAGAGCCTCTGCTAGTAGTTTCTGGTTGATGCCGCATAAGTTTGCAACTTTTTTCTGACACCTGTGATGAACATTCATAGTGCACTCTGCAAGTACACAACACAGAACATTAGTAATCTAGAATATAGAGACGAACCCCAACAAAAAGGATATATATATATATAAAATTCACGTCCCTGAAACGAACCATTGATTAACTGAATTGTAAAGAATTACACCTTCATTAAATGGCAACAGAGCCCTTTGCTGATCATCAGCAAATCCTCCACAACTTTCCTTAAAAGACAACGGTCTTAAATAATCTTTAGGTTTTATTGTACTATCATTCGGTTTAATTTATGTACATTGTTGACCATTCCCACTGTCTCCTTCCTAAAGCCATCTTTGCGCACCTTGGGTAGGACTGTCAGTCACCCAAGCCAATGCGCACTATTTTGCAACCATACACTTCTTTTCAAAAGCACTGGACAGAAAATAGCACACGGTTTAGAAAAGTAACTTACTGTTGCAAAACAGCAAGCATATTGATCAAACTAACCAAAGGTGTATAAAGATGGCTGTCAGAAAGGGGGCATGCAATTTTTTTTTTACCTCTATTGGCATCAGTTCCACAATGCTCTTCTAGAAGGAGCATTGGACTGGCCATGTCTCCCCTATGATGTTGTGCGATGCGGGAAGGTAAATGCAAAAAAGCCTCAGTGCTGGAAAGAGAGAGTCAGTAAATACTTTATTTTTTTTTATGGCAAACGGGAATGATGGAAAGGTGGGTCTGTATTTAACTAGGAACAGGGGCACTATTGTGTTAAGAATACAGACCTGTATATGACTATAGCGTTACTTTAACAATTAGGACTTCTAAATAAAGACTTTTCAACTTTTTAAATAATGTCAGCAAAAGCTATAATATTTTTATTTTTGAATCTAAAAAAAAAAAAAAAAGTAGGTTTTATTCCTTATCATCTGAATGGCAAGGTTACTTCAAACCCTAGAATTTTTTTCCAAGGCTAATTCATATATGAGCCGGAGATGTTACAGGTTTTGATATAGAAAGATATGATTGAGAAGAATAAAGTCCTCCTTGGATTGACCGTTCATCTCTATGGCTTTTCCTGCTGATGACAGAGTGAATTCTGGCCCTGAAGCACACAGGGAATTGAGGTATTTCTTCCAAATTTAAAACTATAATAAACATTAGGTACCGTTTAAATAAACTGGGCATTTATTTCAAAATGACAGAAAATGGATCTTCACCACCAGACACCGAAAACGTTACGTAAACAAACAATGAACATCTCCTGTTTTAGCTTACTTTGGGACAAGTCGAAATTTCGTATCTAACACCACTTCCTGTTTATAGAAGAGGCCCCCATTATTTTAAGCAACCACTGCTGGATCAAGTCCATTATGTAATGGACTACATGTTTACACAGAATACACTAAATTATGCCACATTTTTTTTCCTGCAACATTTATTATGACATATTTTGCAAAATGACAAGTTAACTGAAAGGTTGTTGACGAACGTTTTGCAAGTGATGGAAGTGGTGCATTATGGGTTCATGTCAATAGTTAGAATGTATATATGAAACATGCCTTTAATTGTTTCTACTCAACATATTAAAGAAACAGCTCTGTAAAAAACAAAAACAAAAAAAAAAAAACATACCTTCACATTTTAAACCCTGTTTCACCAAGCCCCAGAGCAAGCTGCCACAATGATCACAGAAGGTAGGACTCATGTAATTGTGCACTTTGAATCTGTGAGGCATATCAATGTTAAATCGCTCTTTCTGGAACTACAGGAGAAGAAGACATTCAAGAAATTAAATAGAGCAAATTCCCGCTTCTCCTTGCATTATATATTACATGACATCATTAAGATCAGAAAGCACCACATCTGTTAATCAGCTTACAATATTTTTGGAGTGTCTATAATACATACAATATCAACCTACTGCTACTATTCTTCAACAGATACCTTCAAAGCTCACGGTTATTAAATCTCGGCTTCAATAATGCATACTATAAATATTTTACAGATCTCTAACTTTTATTTTTTTTTTACTTTTATTTTATTTTCTCCCTTGTGGCAATTGTTTATATGAGTCCTATGTGTCTTATGGATTCCCCAAATGCCATTTACAAGGTCATTTTCCATGATGTTATGATTATTTTATAAATCACCGTCACAGTTTTTACTTAAGTGACCAGATCTCTGCTTCAGAGATGTAGTATGCCAAATAGAACACAATTCAACATTTGAATACAGTAATACTGCAAATTTAACAAATATTGTAAAGTTTATAAATTTGCCAGGATGCAAAAAAATTCATATTGATGGTGATTGATGTGTTGAAGTGACAGAATGATGTGTATCATATGATTGTGTATGATTGATCAGCTAGTATTAATTCATTTTCAGTCAAAACACACATTCAAATGGTTAGGAGACCTGTGTGACACACGAATGGACATTCAAAATAAGATTGTTTAATTGTAAACCTCCATTAATTTTAAGGGTACCTGTACTCAAGATTCTACGGCTGTAACTCCCATTAGCCGGCATGGGACGGTGGAACTATACTCCATCACTTTCAAGCAAGTAATGTTCAAGTGGCTAGGAAACACACCGCTGCCCCAGTATGCCCAATTAACAAGGGGTAACAGTGTGGAGTACGCCACGCTAAAGTGAAGCGACCATTATAAATGGTCCTGTAACAGCACAGCTCAACAATTTTCATTTTAATAGACACATATTTCAAATGAATATTCTCAGATCGCCATTTTAGAGACTTGATAGAGAATCCTGAAACAATGGCAAATAGTAGAAGTAAGCCTTGATTTCTAATGCATAACAAATTCTGAGCACAGATGCACCAATAAAACAGAACGATGCACGAGTCAGCTGGGTGATGTGCTATAAAAGAATTAGAATGTAAATGACCAAATATGGCAGACCGAACATCTGCTACATATTTACAGGCTATTATTGAAGCTGGCATGGGACCCTATTACAGCTGTCCAAAATTAACAGCGCTGTTCCATTGTAATGCTGGAGAAATGACAATAATTACTAGTGACACTCTTACATACAAGTCATATGCATTTATCTTATTAGACAGGGTGCAATGCTCCATGTGGCCCTTCTATCTTGGTTACATTGCAGCACTTAAATATTCTGAATTAGTGCACAAGTGGTGCGTCACAGGGCTTTTTTACTAAACTTGAAATTATTGGGAAATAACAGAATGGAACATTTTAAATCAAAATAACCGAACTGAGCAAGATCTTTAACTTTGCCAACAAAGTTATTCACTAAAGTGTAAACGGTCTGAAATTCAAAGTGAATTGAAAATGTTAGCAGACAAAAAGACAACGTGAAAACAAAGAAAAACACAATATGGCTGTATGGTGAAACTGAATCCCCATATGTGTCTTCTGAGATCGGGGATTTTAGGTAACCTTATAAAATGTAAAAATGTGTTTATGTGTATGCCATTCCTTAATCTGTATTATGCTTAATAGGATGAAAGGTAAAACTGACACATTGTCAAGTATATTATTTAAATCACAGAATATCATCAAAATACCTACCATAGTATCCCGGCTGTTGGTAGCTGTGCCTGTACACCGGCCAATAATCTTGTCGATGCATTTTTTGTGTATAGCAGCATTGCATTCTGAAAAAAAGAGAAAGTTTGTGTTCACATCATCAGTTCTCTGGACAGAGGAATATAAAGCAAAAAAGGGAAAATTGGGTATTTTTAAACCTAAAACACAAAGTTATTCACAGAATTGTAAATGTTCATGAATTGAAAGTAAATTCAATGTAGATTAAACATTTTAAGCTAAAGTAGCAAAATTGAAAGTATTCTCCAAGTCAAGTGTTCTTAGTTCAGATATGTTGGCCTTAAATTTAAAATTCACTCTGTTGGTGTTATTAACTTAAAGGGACACTATAGTCACCATAACAACCACAGCTTAATGTAGTTGTTCTGGTGAGTATAATAGCACCCTTCAGGCATTTTCAAGTAAACACTGCCTTTTCAGTGAAAAGGCAGTTTTTACATAGCCCCTAGGGACACCTCTAAGTGGCCACTCCTTAGATGGCCACTGGAGGGGCTTCCTGGGTCAGGGCTGCACAGTAAGCAGCCCTGCCGTTCAGCGTCCCCATGCTCTGCATGGAGACGCTGAATTGTCCTCATAGAGATGCATTGATTCAATGCATCTCTATGAGGAGGTCCCGACTGGGCAAAACGGCATTTGGCCCGGCCCCTTGCCGATTTTAGCCAATCCAATGCTTTCCATATGGGAAAGCATTGGATTGGCTAAAAATCTGCCGTGCCATGTTGATTATGTCACAAAGGGGGCGGTGCCAGCATGGCAGACCCGCGTGACACTGGAAATAAGGTGAGTTTTAAACTTTTCTAGGGGGGCTAAAGTGGGGGGGGGGAGGGGGCAAGCCACCTTAATGGTGGGTTCAGCACTATAGGGTCAGGAATACATGTTTGTGTTCCTCACACTATAGTGATCCTTTAACCCCTTAAGGACACACGACATGTGTGACACGTCATGATTCCCTTTTATTCCAGAAGTTTGGTCCTTAAGGGGTTAAGTGAATGCAAAGTGAATTTCAATAGTAGCCAAAATGATTTTTTCGATTTCAGACTTGATTCGGACCTTAAAATTGAAATTCACTTTTGAATTATCATGTAAGTGAATTCCCTGTGTGTATTTTAGGATTAAAAATGTGAACTGTGAAAGTACAATGAGACATTGTCAAAGCATAACTGAAGACAAAGGAAGATGAATAGCGGAAGTAAAAGGGATTAAGTTAAAAAAAAAAAAAAAAAAAAAATTTAATGCTAGATTTGCATTAATTCACAGCGGACAAGGAGACCGACAGTAATGATAACCTATCCTTGCAGTAAGAGAAGAACAAGTATTTAATGAGAATTGTTTGAAATATGTTGATATATAAATGTTTGTATAGGACTATATACATACACTCTTTTGGTCATTTCGGAAAGTCTTTATTTCTCTGATTTATAGTATTTAAATACTATCTGATCTCATGAGTTCACTAAAATTATAAAAAATATGTTTATGAAGAATTGAAATTGAATATTTTTTTTGTACATTGACAGAAGTCTAGTCCCTGATGAAATGCAATAAGATATAAATGTAAGACCGTAACATAAATATACTCACGTCTGCACTTGTAACCTTGCTTGTTGAGGCCCCTGTAAAAGAAAACCAGTCACGTCAACATAACACGAGCAAGCTTATTAAGGTCCATTTGCTTACTAAAAAGTTCAACTAGTTCTAGATGGCAGGTTTCCCCCACTTTAGGTAAATATTTCAAAAATTAAGGAATGGTTAGTTCTGGAAACATTTTGGTTTCACCATGAAAGTAGTTATTTTTGAGCCATATTTCAAGTTTTACAAGTAGTTCGGTTTTACTACAATCCCTCTAAAAACCATTGATATAAGGACTTGCTGGAAATTGAGGCCAATCGGAATTTAATAAGTAATAAAAACCCTAGAGTTTGATGGCAGAAAGTGTTGGGCTGAATATGCATTAATCTAACTAAAACCCAAATACTTTCTTTGATTGATGCTCAGAAAACCATTGCTATGTGAAGCTTTAAAGGACCACTATAGTGCCAGGAAAACATACTCGTTTTCCTGGCACTATAGTGCCCTGAGGTTGCCCCCACCCTCAGGGACCCCCTCCCGCCGGGCTCTGGGATGAGGAAAGGGTTAAAACTTACCTTTATTCGAGCGCCGGGCGTGGAGCTTTCCTCCTCCTCTCCACCTCCGATCCTCCCTTTCGTCTGAATGCGCATGCGCGGCAAGAGCTGCGCGCGCATTCAGCCGGTCTCATAGGAAAGCATTTACAATGCTTGATTGATGATTTTCACAGTGAGAATCACGCAAGCGCCTCTGGCGGCTGTCAGTGAGACAGCCACTAGAGGATTTGGAGGCTGGATTAACCCTATTATAAACATAGCAGTTTCTCTGAAACTGCTATGTTTATAAAAAAAAGAGTTAATCCTAGAGGGACCTGGCACCCAGACCACTTCATTAAGCTGAAGTGGTCCTTTAACAAACTTACATTGCACTTCTATGTATATTAGAAAGCCATTTCATGCAACTACAACGCATTGCTTTTTTTGCCTGTAACCAGAGGTTATGTCCCCTTTTTCTAGAGTAAAATGTCACCTGCTTTGCTAAATCTATTTGTAAAATCTCCTCCCTATGCCAAGCCATTTGGACTTTCAGTCTTTTTATTAATATGCCTACTAGCAGCCTTTCACTAATGTGTTGGTGTCATTTAGATTGTAAGCTCATGGGCTATCTAGCAAAGTACTCTGTATAAAAGAACTTCAATGGCTAGATCTCAGATCACACACAGGGTACTCATTCCCTTTGTGTTGGTCTGTTTATATTGTACTGCAATTGCCCCCAATTGTACAGTGCTGCTGAATATGTTGACACCTTATAAATGCCAATACTAATAATCACAACAACACTACTAATCATTAAAGTAAGGTCATCAGAACTGGACACAAAATTATAGTTGAAGTATTGCACATCATTCACAATATCATTAAAAGGGAAATAAATGCCACAATTGTTCTACTACTACTACCCTTTTCTATACTCAACTATTTATCAGTCCTGTTGCTACTTTACAGTTTGTGTACTGCTTTGGAAGCTCCAGATAACCCAATTTCCCCTCTTTTGATGTCTGAATGTAAAGAAATGCATAGTCATAAAGTAGATTATATTTTTACACTAGAATTACATTCCCTTTTATGCAAAAATAATCATGATCAAAGCCACTAAAAATGTTGCAATATAATAGTCACTCACCATACAAAATCCTTGCAGACAGAGCAGAAGGTTGGCTGATGGAAAAATGTGGCAATAAACTCATGATTCTTGATGTAGTGTATTTTGGCCTGTTTGATAGCCCCTCTTCTCCGGTTGATAGTGACCAGGCCTTCATCATCTCGCACGGACTGCTTACAATCTGATGGTGGTAAAATAAAGTATAGAGATTGATTTAGAAGATGAGCAAGAGCTTACAATAAAATTGCTTGTACTAAGAGTTCATCCCTGCAAGATGCAACATAAAAACAAAATCCCCTTCAAATTGGAAGAATACACAAAACTATTAGAACAATACTATTATGGATCACTTGTAACGAATATAAATCTCTTACACAACTAAACATAACACTCAGCCCAGCGCAAAGAATAACAATGCAACGCGCGGTCCCACACATCTGCAGAGTTCCACACAAGTGACACTAACACACACATACAGATCCGCAATAAGACATTTACTCCCAGTAACAGACACACACATCTTTCACAAACAAGACATTCAGGTGTACAATGCACTAACCCCTTCGTCGAGCAGTCAATGCACTCTGCATGGTGAAAAGTTCCTCAGATCAAAGACAGTTATTCTGAACCAACATTCAGCATAAACACATCACAGAGTGTGAAGATCTGCTCTGTATAACTGTGAAACTCAGCGATGTGTTTGAGGGAGGAGGCAGGCAGAGGCACACGGAGGGAGGGAGAGGAATAGGGGAAATAGCTGAAGAGTGGCTAAAGGAATGAGAAGCCTACCTTCTTTTTTATTTTATTTTTTATTTCTTTCTGTAGGGGTACCTAGATATGGAATTGCCTTTCAGTAGAGGTGGTACAGAAACCATAACAAGGAAGTTCAAGAATATTTGAGAATATTACAAAATTAGAGAAACATAGCCTTTATGTGCCACACAACTACTCATTTTATTTTGCTACGTATGTTGGGAGGGCAGAGCAACAAAGACAGACTAAAAAGGAAGGAAAAAGAAAACAAGGAAAGCAACAATCAGAGATTTGAATAAAAGTGTATATTAAAGAGCAATTTGCGTGAAAAACAAATCTCACAATTATTAGGCAGTGGCCATGAAAAGATTTCTTAATACACACATATGCTATATTGGCATCAATTAAAAAAAAATGTAAATAAAAGACATAAATGATTTCCATCCACCAAACGTGAGTGCCAGTGTATGAATGAGTATTTACCATTTGTAAACTATTTCTTAGTTCATTATTTCTTAAACCTACATCACAACAAAAAAACTGAAACTGTGAAGATGTAAAGCTTTATTTAGACAGAAGATTCTCACGAAATATTTCCAGCACATAAACTGTTAACCTTAAAGTGTGAAGTCACAACACGCTTTCTGACCACTCAAAGCTTCACACCCAAAGCACAGGAGTGATTAAAGTGTGAAATCCACCACGGAGGGAACAGCCTTCATTTACCACTTCTAGAACATGGCTGCCACATCACAGAACACAGAAAAGCACATTAAAGATAAATATGGGTAATGTAGGAAATCTATACCTGTATCTTCCAGAAAGTACTGAACGGACATCAACACTTTGGCTTGAGGCTGGAGATCAAGCTGCAGGAAGGTATCAAAGAGCATAAAAGAATTTTTAGAACATATTAAATTAAAATATTACATCTAGCACCATTGCAGACTCCAATCCTTACCCAGAACTCCGATTTCCCGTTGCCCTTTTTGCAGCGCTCGGCCAGAACAGAGACCCCCACAGTGGCCTCGGACAGTGGGTCTTCAGGCGCTTTCATCAAGACTATCTGGATAACCCGACCCTCATGAATATGGGCATCAAATGAGGACTTCCAGTCTGGATACATGGTAGGCTTTTTCTGGACCAAAGTTTTACCTCTGTCTGGGTGTGACAAATGCATACGTTATTATTTTATCTACACCAGAGCACACATACATGAACACATATAAACCCTGAATCCAGCCCATTGTATTCAAAGTTATTCACCAAAGACTGGTTTTATAATCAAAAACAACAGAAGACATCCATGCATTAAAATATTCATCAATCCTTCTTGCCCTGGTACTTTTGTGAACATAATGTATTATAACGATTAGTATAAATATATTATATATAATAAAGTGTATCACGGGAAAATAAAGTCTCAAGAACACATGCATAGCATAGAATAAACATCACAAATAGGGTTTATTTTTTATCAGTGCAGCACAAGTAGAAAAATGCTCAAGCCTGCCCAAGTTTACTGAGAGTTATACTCCTTAACTCAGCTTGGGAGAATGAATGCATATTGCAGATCTCAGTAGATCAGGACACCTATATCCTGGCTCCCAGGGCCCGCCCCAGAGTCTGAGCTAGGGGCCTATCCTAAGACCTCTCACATGGATGCAGTGTGTGGAGTGGATGAAGTGCAGTGTGTGCGCGGATAGTGTATGTGTAATGTATGCAATTTGTATAGTGAATAGAGAGTATGCTTCTGTAGTGGATGCAATGTGTGTATAGTGAATGACGTGTTTGTGTAGTGGATGTAGTGTGTGTGTGTGTGTGTGTGTGTGTGTGTGTGTAAATATTTTGTGTAAAATAGGGGCTGCATTCTGTGGGAACAAAAAAACAAAAAACAAAAAAGCATTTTTTTTAAAAATGTATTTTAATAAATTTAATTGTATTCCCTGGTGGTCCGGTGGCATTCTGTCTACTGCCAGCCGCTGTTTACTGTGAGGGGACCCAACCAACGTCATTTTGAGTTCACAGCTGCTCCTCTCAAACTCTCGCGAGCCCGGTGTGAGTGCCGCACAGCGCGTTGCCATGGTTACCCCTGGCAATGATCTGATGGCCGAGGGGCTTATGTGAGTTGGAGAAAATAGCAGTTGGAAAGCGCAAATGGCGTTGGCTGGGTCCCCCTCACAGTCTACAGGCAGTCGGAAACCCGCAGGTGCACATCTATATCTATCTAGATCTATATGCACACATTGGAACTATAGCCATATCTCCCTGGCCCCAAGTCTCTCTGAGCAGTTTGGCCCCCCCGGACCCAGTTTGTCATGCCCTGACCCTGGCACTACCATCATATTAGGGACTCTGTACTGCATTATGGCAGTTATACTGTGCATTATGGAGCATAATACATGGATGTGTTCATCATCCACACATTAAAAGATTTGAAAGCATGACATGCCTGTATGTACTGTGCCCTCCACTACTATTAATGGCACCCTTGGTAAATATGAGCAAAGAAGGCTGCAACAATTGTCTGGAAGGGGTTTAAGAAAAGAAAGTTTTTACTCTTATCCAAAAAAAATAAAATAAAACACAAGCGTCTTCAGTTTGCCAGGCACTACTGGAACTTCAAATGGGATCGGGTTCTATGGTCACATGAAACTAAAATAGAGCTTTTTTGGCAATAAACACCAGAGGTGGGATTGGCGCACAAAGAGAGGTAGACATATGGAAAAGTACCTCATGGCCATTAAATATGGTGGTAGCTCTTTTATGTTTTGAGGTTGGGTTTTTTCTGCCAGAGGACCTGGGTATTTTGTCATAATACATGGTATCATGGACTCTATCAAATAAACACCTGACTGTCTCTGCCAGAAAGCTTTAAATGGACAGTGGTTGACTATTTTAACAGGACAATGATCCAAAATATACATTAAAAAAAAACAAAAAACAAAAACACAAAACGCTTTACAGACCACAAAATCAAGGTCCTGCCATGATCATCCCAGTCCCCTGACTTAAAGCCCATAGGAAACCTGTTGGGTGAACTAAAGAGGAGAGTCCACCAGTGTCAACCTCGAGATTGAAAAGATCTGGAGAAATTCTGTATGTTGGAATGGTCCCAGATCCCTCGCCATGTATTCTCCAGCCTCATAGGAGAAGACTCGGAGCTGTATTCTTGGCAAAGGGAGGTAGCACACAGGTTAAACAATACAGATAATTTTTCTTAGCTCATATTTACCAAGGGTGACAATATTAGTAGACGGCACTGTATGCATGTACACTTGCGTACACACATACATATATAGAAACACAGGAAGAAAACAAAACAGTCACACAATCACTAGCTGAGCTCTGTCCTTATGGGGTAAAGTCAAGGTGTATACTCCCCCTGCTCTAGGGTTGCTCTGTCTGCCGGTACCTTATGATTTCTTTATTAGGGAACGTCTGCCAACAGCTAAGTGATATATCACAGGTCCTGCCACATAGCATAGACCTAAATGGTTAGGAAACAGTCCCCAGGGCATCTACAGAGCTTTCAGGGATCTCCTATTCTCTTTGCCAGCTGTATGTGTAAAAGTGTCTGCACCTGAGTTCTGGGAACACCCCTGCAATGACAGATCTAAGATTTAAAAAAAACAAAACAAAACATGTGGGGTACCAGTACCTGTAGCGAGCGACTCCTTCACCTTTATGGCACAGAATGGTTGGATTTGCTCGGACTGAGCTGGCATTGGGCCCAGCTCATAGGTATTAAAGGCGATACGCAGGAAGGGAGCCATGCTTCAACCTGTAATGGAACAGAACCACAAGTGGTTAATAAATGTATCTGTGAGGATCATACATACAGAGCTTCAGGCGTGTGTATAATTCATGTATTCTATAACATGCATAAAAGCTTAAAGGAAGGCCAATGCGTGAAATAAAAATAATGTGAACATACTGCGTGCTTCACTGGAAATTGCAGCAATTTAAAAATGTTCTTTTTTTTTTTCCTGAATACTTACAGATCTCTCATTCCCCATTACTAGAATGAAATCATCATACTTTAAAGCATGCGATACTCTGACAAACGGATGTAATTTGCAGAGAGAAGTAAACAGTGCTGCTTCTTTAATATGAACAGTTTTAATCTGATAATCCCCCTTATCATCGATAAAAAAAAATACCATAGGGCTGCCAAATCATCAGTGCTTTCCTAGACATATATTATGTATAAAGTGGGTGAGCATGCACTGCTCAAACAAGCAATAGATCAGGTCATACAAATGAAAAGTTTGTATAGGGCAATATTTGGTTTAATAGTTTACAGAATGCAGCATATACAATGAGATATATATATATATATAAAAATAAAACTTGTGGCACACTTTGCATGGACTTTCCAAATACAGTGAATCTGGCAATACTTTATAGTCCAAAAACATTCCTATGGTCACTTTAAAATGATACAAAACTATTTACAAATCACCTGAAACATGTGATGCTCAAACAATACAATTTACATTAATACATTTACCTTATATAACGCACACCCACTATAGGCTAACAGGCAGTGCATGTAGGATAGCAGGTCAGACCGTGCACTAGGTCTGCAATATGGATCAGAGCTGTATGAGGAACTCTGTGCGTCAGTGGTGCCCAAAAGATAGATTAGAGCCCCAGATGTTTTAAAACTACAATTTCCATGATGCTTTGGCATTCTAAAGGCATGCAAAGCATCATGGGAGTTGTAGTTCTACATTTGGGGATCTACCTTTTGCGCACCCCTGCTGTACATCCTAAAACATCTTAAGTGCAGATGTGACACACCAAGAACTCAAATGTCATTCACAAGTGACAAGATCCCATTCTTGTTCAAATCCTCCTCCTATGCGCTGAGAGAGACAATATTAATGCTAAGGCATTCAAGTGATTCAAGGAAGACCCATTTGTTTGGCATATTTTATCCCATCACTGAGGTTGGGGCATTGCCACTGACTAAATTGATTGCAGCCCTCCATTTTATCCTTTTCCATCACCACTAACAAAACAGTCATGAAGGCTGAAAGTATTACGAGGAATGGACAACACTGGACAGACTGTTCAGGCTGATACAAGTTTTACAGTGTTACCCACTAGATATCAACAAGCTGAGAATCAGCAACCAATATGTGGGGCAAGATAGCACAACGCACATGTAGGATTTCCAAAGTATTAAGAGCCAATTCCTCATTAGTTGGGGTTTATCAAAGATTTGCTACACAAGTGACAATAGCAAAATTTCGTTTCCATGCTAGCTGGGAAATGTCTAACATCGCACAAGACCTGCACATCCCCCTGAGCTTGAAATTTGAACAAGTAAGCAACACAGTCGTGTTTTAGCATCCACAGGGAATTCGAGAGAAAGGGAACAAGAAAACCAGAAAGTAAGAGACAATAAAAGAATCAAGAGAGACTAATGACAGTTGCAAGGGATAAATCAGTCGGGAGCTATTAACAGTTTATTTGATAAGCTTTTATGAAGAAGTGGGTTTTTAATGATTTTTTGAAAGAGTGGAGACTGGGTGAGCATCTAACGGAGGAGGGAAGCGAGTTCCACAGGAACGGTGCAGCCCTCGAGAAGTCTTAAAGGCGAGCATCAGAGGTGGGAGTACAGACAGAAGATAGACGTAAGTCTTCAGCAGAGCGTAAGGGCCTAGACGGGACATACTTGTGTATCAGGGAGGATATTTAGGTGGGAGCAGAATTATGTAAAGATTAGAAAGCAAGAACCAGAATTTTAAATTGAGCCCTATATCTTACAGGAAGCCAAGATAGGAAATGACAAAAGGATGAGGTGTAGGCGGTGGGGGTGGACAGGAAGATTAACCTCGCTGATACCGGAGAAACTGACGGAAGCCAAGCACAGAGAGATGGACACAGGTTTCTTCAGGAAGGAAGAGATTCTTTATTGGATCACCGATCGGGACTCAGAGGGACTAGCGTCACCAAAATACAGCAAAGTCTGAGTACTGAATACATATAGTACATTCCTTATATAGCACTGTAGCTCCTCCCACAATTAACTACACCCACACATACCCTTAACCTATTTAATAAATAGAGTCTAAACTCATCCATCCGGTCTAACCACGTGGCTCATCTGATACAAAGGAGAGGGACGCGTAATTCCAGTTCTTACATTCCTGCACCTGGTCAGTACAGTGATAACAGTATCTTAGCTACGTGTAATTAACTAACTGATACTACAAACACATATACATACATATGCCTTGTGGCAATCTTAGCCTGCTAAACTTGTATTTTACTGGAATTACATCACATTCCCCCCTTTGATGCCTCTGATATTTCACAATTACTTGAGGCATCACTTAACCTTGGTTTGCATATACCTCAGGTTACCATGAACCAGACCAGACTTATCTTATGATGTGAATCTTTTAACACTCATCTTCCTGCATTGGTTCTCCTTGATCTAGAGCCTTATACTTATATATCGCCATTATCTGTGCAGCAGCCTTCCTCTCTGCTATACTTCCTATCAGGCTTTGCACAGACCTAACTACTAAGGGTATAAGACACGGTAGGAGTAGACACAACAGTAAAATCAGTAGGACTCCACCTACCACTGCCTTAAGCCCTCCAAACCACTCATACCAGCTACCAAACCAACCACTTGGATCGTACCCTTTCCATACCTGAGTAGGCACATGCACTAGTTTAACCATATGGCTAGTAAGCTCAGCTATTGCTTGCCCTTCGTCATCTATTTGAAGACAGCAATTGCTCAGGTTAAACTTCCCACATACACCTCCCTCTACTGCCAAAAGGTAATCCAAGGCTAATCTATTTTGGTACACTGCTGTCCTCATCCTGGTATTATGCCTCGCTAGAAGATTGAGTGCTTGTGAGGTCTCATTAGTAATAATCTCAACCACCGCCTGTAATCTTATAATACGGTTGAGCATATAAATTGGGGTTCTATAACCAAAGGTACCATCTTCCGCCCACGTGGCTGGCCCATAATAATCCATGACACGCTGGGGAGGCCATTCATTATCTTCCCAGGTGCCTATCTCTAAGGGTCCCCTTTTCTTCCTATGATTCACATCATACACTTTAACACCTAAAGTCTCACCTGTTTCAATCGGTAACAAGAAGAAGGATGGTTTGAGCATACCCAACACACATGCCCCTTCCCAGTCCTGTGGCAACTCCGAATAGGCTTTCTTACCACAGATCCAGTACAAATTTGCTGGGGCTCTCCAGGTAGATGTGATGGATAGATCAAACCACACATCCTTTAAATTGGCATATCTAGCAAACGGGTTAGATGGTTCTGAGACATTTGAAGCCGACCACCAAGTTGTATTTTTAGTATCATCATCATAAGCTTTTTGCCCTAGACAAGTTAATTCTCCTACAGAAGTATTATACATTATTCCTTTCCTTGCTATGCAAACATAACCTATGATGGAGGTCTTTAATCTCCACTCAGATCTACCTCTAACACTCAAATGATAATCGGCTTGTGTAGATATTAGTTGGTCAACTGCCTCAGAACCGGACATTACCTCCTTTGCTTCCCAAGGCCATTGGTCTCCCATGTTAGTACCTCCACACACATAGCAGTTGGTAACATTAAGACTACCGGCAATACTTTCAGCTAGGTCAATGAACAGGTTTTTAGCGTTATGGGGGATCTTATTATCTATACTCATCTCTTCATAAAAGGAATGGTATACTTGATGAGTCTGGGAGGATACCGTATCAGTCTCTATTCCTATAAACAATAATGTCCCAGGATCTAAACCCGTCCCGTATATCTGAAACCCAAATAAATTTCCATACTTATCTAGGAACTTGTCGGGGTTATTAATAAGTATATGGACTGGGTTGCATTCCATAGACTTACAATAAGGGCTAGTCGGCAACTTAGTCACTATCATGTCTTTATCTACTGTCTGTCCCCAAGTCGCCCACCCCACACAAGACCAATATGGACAAAAGTTATAGTCTTTATTTGGGCATCTAGGACTCACATATTTATTTTTACCACTGGGACAAATATATTTATCATTAGACCCATACGTCCTCTCCCATCTAAGATCCCCACATACATTCCACGGTTTTCTACCACTTGATATCGCCTTACATGCATCAAATAGCAGAACACCCGAAGAATGTACGGATTCTAACACCGTCTTATTAATTAGGGTCCCCTGAGGATCTCCATTCCTGAGAGTCAACCAAATTGTACGAGGTTGATACTCTGGACTGAAGCACTTAGGTTCTCCTACTCCTAAATGGCACACACTATAGTCTATATTTAGGTATCTACATCTTGATACCTCTCCTTTACATTCGTATTGTGAATGCCAAATTAGGGTTTGGGAAATATGGTTACCTGTTCTCGTAGTCTTAATGCATACCTCACAGCTAGGAGTGTCGGTACCTCTACCTTCCTGAATATAAAAACACATATAAATAAACACAATCAAAAGCACATCTTTCGCCGTCATCCTCAGTCTTCGTCCGTGCGATGGAACCTCAGCTTCCAGGATGTGAGGGCTGCAGGGAATGGAGTTCTGCTCGTCTTCACAGGTGTCCCTTCGAGACTTTCCTGGCTTATACACTATGTGTTGGTAAGCGGACAGGCTTTATTATGGCCTTCTCACTCACACCTGTAACAATAAAATTTGTAATCCACAATAATTCCTCGTTACTCCGACTGAGTAGTGCGTTTCAACCGGATCTTGCAGGGATTCTCTGGATCTGCTGTAATTTGCCAAGAATCGACTGCTGCTGGTTTAACCCTGGAGTGATGTATCCACGGAGTTACTTCGGCTACTTTTATCGCTGTAGGGGTAGACAAAAGAACAACATAAGGACCTCTCCACTTGGGCCCTAACGGTACATTATTCCACTCTTTAATCCACACTTGGTCTCCTGGATGATAACTATGAACAAGGGGATAAATATTCACAGGTAATCTATCTTGTACCCATTTCTGTACCTCCTCCATAGTCTTACCCAACTCTACAACCTGCTGCCGGGTAATTCCTTCTCCCAACTGACTCAAGTCCCCCCTTAAGTTACCAAGTACGGGAGGTGGTCGCCCATACATGATTTCAAAAGGAGAGAGGCCCATCCTTCTGGTAGGGGTACTGCGGATTCGCAATAAAGCCATGGGTAAGAGAACGTTCCACTTAAGTTGGGTTTCCTGACACATTTTAGCCAACTGGTTCTTTATAGTTCTATTCATTCTCTCTACCTTACCAGAACTCTGGGGTCTATATGCAGTATGAAGCCTCCACTTTATACCAAGCATATGAGTCAGTTGTTGTAGGCACTGATGAACAAAAGCTGGACCATTGTCCGATCCTATAGAACAGGGTAGTCCATATCGGGGTATTATTTCTCGTAGCAGGAATCTTACAACTTCTCCTGCTTTCTCTGTACGAGTAGGACATGCTTCTACCCAGCCTGAATAGGTGCACACAATTACCAACAGGTAACGATGTCCGCCCGATTTAGGCATTACTGTAAAGTCTATTTGTAGATCGGACATGGGGAGTCCCCCCATAAACTGGACTCCTGGTGGCTTTACTGGTCCTTGTCTTGCATTATTCTTAGCACACGTTACACATCTGCGTACAATGGCCTGAGTCAAGTTGGACAATCTTGGTATGTAGAAATGTTTCCTGAGAGATTCTTCAGTACTGTCTCTCCCAGAATGTGTCCCGTTGTGATAATTTTGGACAATTTCTACCGCTAGTGATGCTGGTATGACTATTCTTCCATCTTCTAGCTGATACCACTTGTTCTCCAAATACTTTCCCGGTTCAGTCTTTAACCACTCCTCTTCTTGAGCTGTATAAACTGGAGTCCATTGGGACAGTGGAGTTGGTATAAGAGCAGCTATATGCCCCACATACTCCTGTCTTCCTGATTCAGCAGCACGCTTAGCTGCACTATCTGCCATCCGATTTCCCTTGGTTACATCACCATCTCCTCTCAGATGCGCTCGACAATGTATGATACCGACTTCTTTCGGCTCCCACACTGCTTCCAATAGTTGTAGGATTTCAGCTGCGTACTTGATTTCTTTGCCTTCTGAATTCAGTAGTCCTCTTTCTTTATACAAAGCTCCGTGGGCATGAGTGGTTAAAAACGCATACTTAGAGTCCGTATAGATATTTACTCTTAAACCTTCAGCCAATTGTAACGCTCGTGTTAGTGCTATTAATTCTGCCTTTTGTGCTGATGTTCCTTTCGCCAGTGGCCGAGCTTCTATCACCTTGTCTATTGTTGTCACTGCATATCCTGCATAGCGGATCCCTTCTTTCACATAACTACTGCCGTCGGTGTAATATTGAACATCGGGGTTCTGGATGGGAAAATCACGAAGATCTGGTCTACTTGAAAATACTTCATCCATTACTTCCAAACAATCATGTTGACTTTCAGTAGGTTGCGGCAAAAGGGTAGCTGGATTTAAGGTGTTTACAGTCTCTAAATGCACTCTTGGGTTTTCACACAACATTGCTTGATACTTGGTCATACGGCTGTTACTAAACCAATGATTTCCTTTGTAATCCAACAACGTCTGTACTGCATGTGGGACTCGTACATAAAGTTCTTGACCCAGAGTGAGTTTATCGGCTTCAGCTACTAGCAGGGCGGCTGCAGCTACGGCTCTTAGACAAGGTGGAAGTCCGCTGGCCACTGCATCCAGTTGCTTAGACATGTAGGCAACAGGTCTTTGCCATGATCCCAAGTACTGTGTCAATACTCCCACAGCCATTCTTCTTTGCTCGTGTACATATAAGTAGAATGGTCGTGTGTGATCAGGTAGACCTAATGCTGGGGCACTCATCAAAGCCTTCTTCACATCTTCAAATGCCGTTTGCTGTTCTTGGGTCCATAAGAAGGGGTCGTGCTCTGTACCTTTGATGGCTGCGTACAGAGGTTTTGCCAGTATCGCATAGCTGGGAATCCATATCCTACAGAAGCCTGCTGCCCCCAAGAATTCTCGCACTTGTCTTCTATTCTTGGGTATTGGTATTTGGCAGACAGCTTCTTTTCTCTCTGGCCCCATAATCCTTTGACCTTCAGAGATATGGAATCCCAGATACTTGACAGTTGGCAAACACAACTGAGCCTTCTTCCTGGACACCTTGTATCCTGCCTTCCAGAGAATATGTAGTAGATCGTGCGTTGCTTGCTGACATTTTTCTTTTGTAACTGCTGCTATCAACAAGTCATCTACATATTGTAACAATACACATTCTCCTGGGATAGACTCGAAATCCAGTAGATCTTGACTTAGAGCTGAACCAAATAGGGTAGGTGAATTTTTAAACCCTTGGGGCAGTCTTGTCCAAGTCATTTGGCGTTTTGAGCCCGTTACAGCGTTCTCCCATTGGAAAGCGAAAATACATTGGCTTTCTGCGGCAATTCGGAGGCAAAAGAAGGCATCTTTGAGATCTAAGACTGTGAAGTAAGTAGCCCCGCCCGGAATTAAAGCAAGCAGGTTATATGGATTGGGTACAACTGGATGTATGCTAACAACCGCATCATTGACTGCTCTTAAGTCCTGTACAGGTCGATACTCATCTGTACCGGGCTTTTGAACAGGCAGCAATGGGGTGTTCCAGGGGGAAGTACAGAATTTTAGGATACCATACCGTATGAACTTATCCAGATAGGATTGGATGTTCTTCTTAGCCTTCTGCGGAATGTGATATTGTCTTAGGCTCACTGGATAAACCCCATGTTTCAGTTCAATTTTTATTGGTGGAATATTGCGGGCCAGTCCTGGTGGGTTGTTCTCTGCCCAAACTCCTGGTATGTTAAACAATGTCTCATCACTCCTAGGGTTTTGGCTAGTCAACACTGTATAAAGTCGCCACTCTTCTTCCTTTGGTACGGATAAAGTCATAATACCTGAAGGTCCATTAAACTTTAAGGATGTTGTTCCATTTGGTAGGAACGTAATCTGCGCTTGTAATTTTGATAGCATATCACGTCCCAGCAATTGGACTGGACATTCAGGCATATAAAGGAATTGGTGTTTTACTACGTGGCCTCCCAATGTACAGAGTCGACTTTTAAGAACCGGTTTTTCAGCACTTCTTCCAGTTGCTCCTATCACAGTAATAGTCCTTCCAGATGGAGGAGCAACTAGATTAGTCACCACTGAATGTTCAGCACCAGTGTCGATCATGAACGCACTCCTTTTCCCCCCTATTGATACATCGACCATAGGCTCCGCTCGACCAAGGGGGATGGAGCCCGGTCGGTATCAATAGTCCTCCATGACAGTGTCAGCCAATCCTACAAAGTCCCTACCTTCTCTATCGCGGGACCTTTGCGCTGCTGGAATATACCTGTCTTCCCTAACACTTCCTCTGTTCCCATTACTCCCTCTATAACCATTACTCCCTCCGGGGCCTCCTCTACCTCTCGCTCTACCTCTAAAGTTTCCGTAGCCTGCCCTGGGTTGGTCTCTCTCGTACTGCTCTCTTTGCGGACATTCGTTCCTCCAATGCCCTTCTTCCTTGCAATACGCGCATTGATCCCTACTCAAAGGCTCCCTACTCCATCTATTATTGCCTCTATCTGGGCCCCGTTTATCTACGCCTGCGATCGCTACCGCTAGCATATCAGCCTTTTTACGCATCTTGCGCTCTTCCTCTTTCTTACTTTCTGTATCCCTGTTCATATAGACCTTATTTGCTACCTCCATTAGTTGGGTGATGGACATACCTGCAAACCCTTCTAACTTTTGTAGCTTGCGCTTAATATCTCCGTATGCTTGGCTGACAAAGGCGGAGTTAACCATTCGGGAATTGTCTGCGTCTTCCGGATTAAAGGGGGTATACAAGCGGTATGCCTCCAATAATCGGTCATAAAAGACACTGGGCGCTTCATCGCTTTTCTGGATCACCTCAACTGTCTTCGACATGTTAATGGCTTTCTTTCCTCCGGCTTTCATGCCAGCAATTATAGCGTCTCTATAGGCTCTGAGTTGAACCATATCAGCACCATTTACGTTCCAATCGGGATCGGTGTTGGGATAGTGTGTCGCGGCCCATGCTGCTGGATTGGCTTGGTTCAAAGCACGGGCTCTATCCTCTAATGCTTTAATGGCTGCTTGATTTATTCTTGTCCTTTCCTCATTGTTAAATAAAGTCATTAGTAACTGCTGGCAATCAGCCCATGTCGGATTATGCGTCTGTACTATTGAGGTGAACAGATCAGTCATAGCTTGTGGTTTCTCAGTATACGAGGAATTATGGGTCTTCCAGTTTAAAAGATCGGTTGTGGTAAATGGGACATATACGAAGACTGGGTCAGCGTGTGCCATTTGACCTGCGGCATCGATATAAGCTGACCCGGGATTCAGACGAAGAGGCATCTGATAGTGCTTTAATTGTTGGGCACCAGTCAACTGTCGGGTTTGGATGGGGCTACGTAGAGAGGCGTCAGTCATGGGTTCCGGTCGGGGAGAGATAGGGTATGGGGATGTGGGAGGTCGGTTTTGGGAAAAGGTCGTAAATAAAACACTTCGAGCCGAGCTAGATGAAGCTTGACCGGAAGTCTGAAGTGGCGCCAAATCAGGATATTCGTTTCTAATGGGGGTGGATTCTGGTTCCGGAAGGGGAGATTTAGTACGAGGGGGGGTGGATCCTGTACTGGAGGAGGAAGCGGAAGTGGATGAGGGTAATGAGGGGAGGGGTGCAGGACTTCCTGCGTTTGCGTCACTTCTTCTTAACGGAAAGTAAGGGGGCGGCAAAGGGATCTCGGACTCAGGGGGCGTGTCCAAAATGGGCCTAACACCAGTCCTAGTGGACGAGCAAGTCCTAGCTACCATGAGGCGACACTGCTCCTCGTGGCATGTCTGGAGCCATTTTGGCGAGTCATTTACGGCCTGTCTCCAACAGTCAATATAAGGAAACTGGCCGTAAAGTTCAGGCCTACCCGATACAGCCACGTGTAAGCGCTGTACCAGAGTTGGATCCAAACTGCCACGTGGCGGCCATGCCGCAACCAAAGTAGGCCACTCCCTAGTACACAAAGTGACCAAACGTACAGGAGACATCTTTACCCCAAAATCACAAACTTTGAATCCCTTTTTAAAATTCTTAACCATACATCCTAAGGGATCCGGAATCGTTGACTGCGACGCACCCATACTTAACAATGGAACGTCGTCGACAACGAATACTATACACGCGTACTATTCAACAGTCACACCCGTTTCCTCTGGCAACAGCACCACGTGGTACGGTTACCAAGTGAAACGTACACAATAACAATAAACACTCAGGGAATTCCCGTACACACACAGCTGTTACACCAGTCACTATATAATCAATATTATGCCCTTTGGCGTAACTATACAGTCACCCACGCTATAATTCTCTATATACGAATTACCCGTCTATAACACACCCCAGTAACATCGTCTTTTACAAATAGCGGTTACAGTACGGTTAGCATAGGTCAAAGCACAAGTTAAGGTCACAATACAATTATTAGTGGTTATGGTGTTAAACATGCAATGGACGACAATGATTAGTACTTATTATATAATGTCAGTAAATATACAGGGTTATGGTACCGTGCACTATAATACAGCAACACACTATTAACACTCTCGCTAGACGGCTGAGCTCGCGCTATCTAACAAGATATACACTTTACTAAAACAATCGTTAACACATTTACAATTCCCAACTAAACTATTGGCCAGTACCTTGAATGGACTACCTAAAACTATATACACCCGTTTTGGTTAGCCACACTGCCCAATCACCACATATATAGCGAGCTAGAGAACCGAATTTACACAGGCGCCTCTTAGTCGCACTATCAAAAGTCTAGTGGGTTCCAAATTTACACGCCTTCCCACTTAGCCCAGATAGGATGAGAACTAGCGAACCGAATTTACACAGGCGCCGCTTAGTCTCCCGGTCCCTCCGACCTAGCGAACGTAATATACACCCTAGAACGCTAGTCTAGACAAGACACCGGTGTCCGGCTAGGGCTATTTACACCAGGACCCCGCCTGACTAACCAAATCAAACGGTCTGACTAAAGAGCGTTCGATCGAGCGGTGCGCCTTCGCTCCTTCCCTCCGACAGAGGGGGCAGATACACAGATTCAAAACCCCTTTGGGCCTACCGCACAATCGGTATACCCCTAGTGGGTCCTGCCGTCTAAAACAGCAGTTGTCTTACCTCCTCGTTCCTGAACCTGAGTTCACACTCATCGACGGGGACACCCCAGCACTTCTCACGTAGAGGCCGATGATCTCCTGGACAACAGACCAGTGGCGCCGAGACGAAGGGAGGTCCACGCAGAAGTTCAGGGGTGCAGCCGTAGAGAACGTGGGCAAAGATAGACCGTCTCACGCCTCTGCCTCTCAGCTACCGTTGAACGATGAGCTTCCCGGCCAATGCACCAAATGATACCGGAGAAACTGACGGAAGCCAAGCACAGAGAGATGGACACAGGTTTCTTCAGGAAGGAAGAGATTCTTTATTGGATCACCGATCGGGACTCAGAGGGACTAGCGTCACCAAAATACAGCAAAGTCTGAGTACTGAATACATAGAGTACATTCCTTATATAGCACTGTAGCTCCTCCCACAATTAACTACACCCACACATACCCTTAACCTATTTAATAAATAGAGTCTAAACTCATCCATCCGGTCTAACCACGTGGCTCATCTGATACAAAGGAGAGGGACGCGTAATTCCAGTTCTTACATTCCTGCACCTGGTCAGTACAGTGATAACAGTATCTTAGCTACGTGTAATTAACTAACTGATACTACAAACACATATACATACATATGCCTTGTGGCAATCTTAGCCTGCTAAACTTGTATTTTACTGGAATTACATCACATCGCCACCACATTCATTATGGACTGTAACAGTGCAAGTTGGGAGCACGTAAGACCACTGAGAAGCGGATTACAGTAGTCAAGACGAGAAAGGACAGTGGAATGGACCAGCACCTTAGTTGCATCTGGCGTGAAGTAGGGTCGGACGCGCGCAATGTTTTTGAGATGGAAGTGGCAGGATTTGGTGATAGACTGAACATGAGGCGTGAAGGAGAGGTCTGAATCAAAGAGAACACCTAGGCAGCGAGCCTGCGTGGTGGAGCTGATGGTAGCACCGTTGACTTGGAAGGAGACAGACACAAGAGTAGCAACACTTGAGGGAGGAAAGACCAGAATTTCAGTTTTGGTCAAGTTTAGTTTAAGGAAGTGGGCAGCCATTCAGTTAGAAATAGCAGAGAGGCAGTCAGAGACACTAGTCAAGAGGGCCGGGGAGAGATCAGGAGAGGACAGATAGATTTGCATGTCATCTGCAAAGAAATTATATTGGAAGCCAAAGGAGCTAATGAGTTTACCAAGGGAGGCAGTATATATGCAGAACAGTAGGGGACCTTGGGGGACACCAAGAGAAATAAGTTGGGGAGAAGACGCCGAGCCAGAAAAAGAAACACTGAAAGAAACTAGATCCATAAGTTTCTCTATCAGCTACCCATACACTTCACAATCTAGTAGGGAAACTTACAACTAGCAAAGCAAAGATAGACAGTCCTAAAGAACATAGTGGAAAAACACAACTACCTGTGAAATACGAAACTAGAAAATGACATAATAATACTTGCATCATATGACAATTTGCTGTGTCGCCTAGATACTAACTTAGCATAAACTGACATTTACCATTGTTCTTGTGCGTTGTTATTCCACATTTGCTTCTACGTACATTTTTCAGTAAAATTCTTGATACACTTTCTTTTACAGTACGTCAAAGCAAAAGTAGACTAAGTCAGAAATACCAGTTTACAGATCACGAGTCATCTGTATTAGATTCCGAAATTAGCATGACCAGGTTTCGGTTCTTAACACATAAAAATGCATCCCATAGAACAGCACCGATTTGAATGGAGACCTGAGCTATACACCTACCATGAGCATTTCGGGTAAAAGGTTACAAAACTCTATAGATCCAGACAACACCCAAGTGATTTTTCATTTTGTAGACAAATGTGTCTAAGATTGTTAATCTTACTATAACAATAAGTGGAATTTGAATATATTTAAAAAATATAACGCTTTCCTGGCACTTATTTGTTTACGATATAGGCAACTTCAAACTAAATGTGTATTATAAAAAATATCAGTGGAAAATATCGTGGAGCAGCCATTTTGGTTTTCTGCCAAAAAGATACAAATATAGGTGCTCACTATATACTACAGAGGAGGCAGCAGTCATTTGTACAAGGATTCCAAAACCTTGTGAATATACAAAATAGATCAAACAAACAATAGATAACCATGCCTAAATAAGTAAACCGTTGAGTGAAATCATATATACATATACACACACACACACACACACACACACACGTCAGTAGGGTCTTACACAATGCCATATACCTAGGAGGAAAAAAGAAAAAAAGATAAACACGATAATAGTTTCGGGATATATGTTCAGCAGTGGTGATGACACATTCTTCAAGAAGTCAAATATTTGAAGGCACAAGAAGAAATATCCAATGGTACAGTATGTATAGTAGACTGACGATATAGGAGATAAGAGTAAAGAAACTACTTGCATATAGTAGAGCAAAGACCTGCTCTAGTATTGAATAGCTTTGGTGGTATAATCCCCACCTGGTATGTATGGAGCCAGCAAGTGGTGCAAAGTATAATGCAAAAGAATTTAAAAATAAATTTAATTTATAAGGGATTAACTTTATTGCAATTAAAAAATAAAATAAATAAATCACTGGAGGATGGAGCTGGCTGGCAAACTGCACGGTCACACACAGCCTGAGCTCCGACACAGCAACGGCAAATAGCCCAAAATCCTACCTGCCACAGCGACACAATCACCACTGAGGTCCAACAAGAGAGGAGAAGATATGGGGAAGCACTCCCAAAAGTTTTGGGGTCCCAGCGGAGGTCAAACTCGAGATATTGGCCTCTTGCTCTCAGAGCCCTCTAGGCCCAAAATGGCGGACATGCTCCCTGACTCACCTTGCGGCTCCACATCAGTCTCGGGGGATGGGGACTTTGATCCGAAGGAGCTCCTGACTCTTCCCCGCGGCAGCAAAGTCTTCTCCCAGAGGTAGCCTGACCCACAGTGGGCCACAAAAGCAGACATCACCACAATGGTGACAGACCTCAAAGCCTTCTTTGCCTCAGAAATGGCGAACCTAAAGACAGACCTGAGCACCCAAACGGGCAGGATCAAGGCCACAGAGGAGGAGGTCCAAAGTCTCGGACTCCAACAATCTTCAACCAACACACACCTGCAAAAGGTATCAAACACATGTGCAGCACATGCGCTAAGGTAGAACACCTAGAAGAAATAACACGGCAGCGCAATCTAAAAATACGGGGAATACACGACTCCATAGACAATGGAGAATTACCCCAGTTCATAAGGCAGCCACATTGACACCTAAACAGTCTAAAGCACTGCAGCTGGATGGACTTACCGACTACCAGGAGGACCTAACAATAAGGCAAACAGTACCGAGGGATGTTATTGTGTGCTTTAAGTCTAGGCTTGCCAAAGGCACTTTCCTATCACAGGTTAAAGGCCAGACACCGTATGCATTTGAGCAGCCCTCAGTCTTTTTTCCACAACCTCAGCAGAGCAAGGCTACAATGGCAAGCTTCACTCAAAGAGGTGACATCTCAACTGCGAGAGGCAAACATCCCATACAAACGGGGATCCCCAAGGGCTCTGGTAGTAGAGAAACAAGGTAAACGTCACAAGTTAATGGCTATGTCCATGGGCGTCTGCAGGGGGGCACTTGCCACCCCTGAATTTTTCAGCTTGTGCTGGTATTTTTCGTTTGTGTGATAATAAACTGCAATACCGGTGCCGGCCAGTAGGTGGCGTGTGCATGGAGAAAGGCAGGGATAGGAAGCTACAGCTTATTCCTGCTTTTTTTTCCTGACTGCATCCGCAGGGGAGCAGCACAGAGCACAGCCAGCGAGCATGGGGGGCAACCTACAGATCAGGTAAGTGAGGGATGGGCAGCCTACAGATCAGGTAAGTGAGGGATGGGGGGGTGTGGAGACAGCAGGACGGGTCTGCAAGGAGCAGGACGGGTCTGCAAGGAGCAGGACGGGTCTGCAAGGAGCAGGACGGGTCTGCAAGGAGCAGGACGGGTCTGCAAGGAGCAGGACGGGTCTGCAAGGAGCAGGACGGGTCTGCAAGGAGCAGGACGGGTCTGAAAGAGAAAGCAGCAGAAGGGCGCAAAATAAGCAGAAGTAGCAGAAAGGTAAAGGAGCAGAAGGAGCCAAGGAGGAGAGAAGACCGTGTCAGAAGAAAAAGAAGACTGTGTCAAATGGGGAAGAAAATTAGATTAGAACAGGAAGGACAAGTGAAGTGATCCCTCCACTTCATTCTGGACACCACATCATAAGGCTTTGGTACCTGGGCCTGGCAGGAAACTTTGGACCTTCTCATCTCCCCAGGTAAAAAAAATATCAGTGTTAATATGTTCACTTTTATTTACTGAGTGTCAGGATACACAGAGGGCCGCTAGGTAGGGGTGCCGTTGATTGGCTACAACGGTCAGCTGGCACTCTAAGCCAATCAGTAGCTCCCCATTCATAAAAACATAAAAAAAATGTATGAATCGGGAACTAGCGATTGGCTTAAAGCGTCAGCTGACCACTCTAGCCAATCAGCGGCACCCATGCCTGACGTCAATCTGCACTTCCTGAAACTCCGTTTCAGAAGCCGAATACCACTGAGCGACCTGGAGATCTGGAGCTGGAGGAAGCCTTTGGGGTTAGACCATTTGAGAGCGGTTTAACCCCTTAAAGGAAAGAGAGTGCCCAGGGGCCTCCTGGCATCATAGCATTTTCATTTAGATGAAGTTGTTATGGTGACCAGAATGTTTTAATTTGCTTAAAGGAACACTATGGGGTCAGGAATACAAACATGTATTCCTGACACCATAGTTGTGAAAACACTATTCACCCTGGCTTTATGTGATAATGACTGACTATGCTCCTCCCCTTTATGACACTGTCAAAAAGGGGCCAAGCATGGATGTCATTACAATTATGTCCCCCCCCCCCCTGGAAAAATGCCTGCAGACACCCATGGCTATGTTCAATGCAGACAGTTTCCTCCAATCTTTGGGACTGGCTACTCAAACCTCAGCTGACACCAACAAACAAACTTATCAATGGGACGTGCTTCTCTCCAGCAGGCTCTCCATCCCCAGGTTGAAGTATATGCGACAAAGAACCCTCCCAGCCAGATGACATTCAAAATGGGTTTCCCTCAAGTTGATTTAGTTTAAGGATAAAGGTTATACTCTTCTTACAGTTTTTGTTGCTTCACATGTTTTATGCCAAATGTGTAATAGGTTTTATGCCTAATATGTTTTAGGAATAACGTACATGAGTTGGTTGGCTCCCAGAGAACAGGCCAATGTCTTAATAAGTTGCCATTTTGAAAAAAAAGTGACCATAACAACCCCCCTGCACCACTCGGACTTCAGGGTTACGAAGCTCATTAATCCCCTACTGGGCTACGAAGCCCTTTAACAAGCATAATAAGCCAAGAGGCCTATATAAACCACATGGTGTTAATCACCACCTGATATCTCTAACAGTAGGCAACTCCGCAGCCACTCCTCTCAAACACACACATAATCCAAGCTCATAATTATTACACACTGTTCTATTCTGTTCGTCTCGGATGGCTGTCACGGTTTATGCTTCCACACATAGCAATGTGGACCGGCCCCACTTTAATGGTAAAACACACTTCACACATTTCACCTTAGGGTTTTATCAGACCAGATGGCAGTTCTGAGGGATCTCTGGAGCAAAGGCTCTATCATTACAAGATGACTACAAAGCTTACGGACCAGAAATGCAACCCTCAGCTGACAGTATTAGCAGTCTATATGACTGAATATGCCAAAGCTTCTGTGCCCGACTGTCCCAAAAATACATGCTTCTCACCTTATGGAGAGAGGGTCGGCACATAGAGCTTCCATGGAAACCAGTGTGGTGATTTATCTGCGAAGACTACCTGGGCTGAGAGTCATCCGAGGCAAGACCTCATTACACTACCCACGAATGCGGCAGGTAATTAAGCAAAGAAAAAGATGCAGACAAGAAACCAGGTGCCTACGCAGAACCCCGGAAGGGAATGGACTTGTGCACTATTCAAAGTCAGGTCCACAGAGAAGTGGTGTCGGCTATATACAAAGCTCGCTGCTAGTGTGGTGCCCTGCTTTGGCCTACTCAAAGTGCCGGTCTGAAGTTGAGAGCTCTGTTTTTACCTAGACTAGGCTTTGGATGAGGTCATACTCTCATGGGGTATTTTCACGGTTTATTTTTTGCCTAGATACCTTCCTTTGTTTTCACATTTTCAGTTGAACTTGCAACCAGCACATATGTTATTGATTTTTGTGTGTGTTCTAATTATGTTCAACAGGCAATGTGAGCTTTCTTTATTTTATTAAGTTCACTTGACTTATGCAACATATTTAAACTGCACAATTCTTTACCCTTTACCCTGCTTATGATTAATGGCTTAACCTTATATGTCATGTCCTGAATAATACAGTTCTAGTGCTACTCTTGAAGCTCCTGACCCGGCTACTAGCCAAGTCCTATTTTGTGTTACTGTTCTAACAAGAATAGCTGTGGGCATGTTATTTCTATCAAATGATATAGTGCCCTAGTCACCTTCCTAGCCTATCAGGGTAAAAGTTAACTCCTCAAGAGTTAACTTACCTCGTTTCCTACGCCGGGCTGCTCTGTCCGCGATTGGTTGCGCCTCCTTGGCTGTGGATTGAGGTCGATCTCCGCCAATACAATGCTTTTTCATAGGAAGTGGATGCACCTCTAGTGGCTGTCATAATGACAGCCAGTAGAGGTTGGTTAATGCTGCATAAAAAACATTGAAGTTTCAGCAGAACTAATTGATAAATTGAACAACCAACTTTGATTTCAATCACAGTCAGTGTGAGCCATGTATAAAAAGTAATTCAGGAGCGAAATTCTAAAAGTGTAACATTTAGCAGGAGTATTCCATTAGTGTCCATAGCAATTTCATCACGTTAAGTATTCCTTCTTAACGACCCAGAGTGTCTACTCAACCAGTACATCGAGATTAACACAAAACATTATATGCTCCAAAATATCATAAAGAAGCACTGTCCCACTAAATTGTTAATAGGAAAATGTATAGAACATGCCCCTGCAGCCTCACTGCTCAATCCTCTGCCATTTAGGAGTTAAATCCCTTTGTTTATGAACCCTAGTCACACCTCCCTGCATGTGACTTGCACAGCCTTCCGTAAACACTTCCTGTAACGAGAGCCCTATTTAGAATTTCTTTATTGCAAGTTCTGTTTAATTAAGATTCTTATCCCCTGCTATGTTAATAGCTTGCTAGACCCTGCAAGAGCCTCCTGTATGTGATTAAAGTTCAATTTAGAGATTAAGATACAATTATTTAAGGGAAATTACATCTGTTTGAAAGTGAAGCCAGTTTTTTTTTTCATGCAGGCTCTGTCAATCATAGCCAGGGGAGGTGTGGCTAGGGCTGCATAGACAGAAACAAAGTGATTGAACTCCTAAATGACGGTGAATTGAGCAGTGAAATTGCAGGGGAATGATCTATACACTAAAACTGCTTTATTTAGCTAAAGTAATTTAGGTGACTATAGTGTTCCTTTAATAGTGTTTACAGAGATTCAATTAACTTATATGCAAAATAGGAACACGTGTATATTTAACATCTACTACGCCTGAGGGTAAATTAAGTAAAAACATTCTTCCCGTACTCTGTTTAACAGTTCTACTATAAAGGTTACATGTTTACTTTCCTAATGTTTAATACACATCCCTGTTTTACTTCCAGGCCTTTGTCTGTCATAGAAAGAGGCCAAGGGGAGCACCGGTTTGATAAAATCAAGATTTATGGTCACAAAAAAGGAAAGACTTGAGAAAGTGTACATGATTTGTTAGTGGGAGCAACGAAACTGATTAACTTTAAATATTACATGGGACTAGAAGCAGAAGTACCATGGATGGGCCAGCATATTGGGACTGGAATCTGTTTATTCTGGACTTGATCCTAATGGATGACTAAGCATCTGCTTTAAATCTACAAGGATAAAATTCTCAATGTTTACATGGCGTTTGAATAAATAGTAGAGACAAGCATTCAGAAAAAGCAGTACAATTGATGTATATACTTATTATTCAGGTAACAGAAATAATCATAATTCTAGAATTCTGCACCAGTAATCTCTCCTCCAATTTACCAATTCCTGCACTTCCAGCTTACTGAATCCTGATCTCCACCTTGCTGCACACCTCTCAGGTTTCCCCATTTTAGTAGAGGAAAACCCTCAGACTCTCTTTTCTAACCTAATGTCCCTCTTATTTCAGAGTTCCGTGTTGGGAGGTATGTAATTGAATGCCCTGCACCTTCCTGAATCATGCACCCTAACCCCACCACCACCTAATGTATTCTGCCCCTGCACCCCATCCTCCACATTACTAGATCCTGCATGCAGCCTTCTACCCCCCCCCCCCCCCCCCCCCATTCTACATTACTGCATCACGGACCTACACCCACCCTCAACCCTACTAAATCCTGCAACATCACTCTCCCACTTTACCTAATCCTTCATCTTACAAAATGATGCACCTACAACCATCCACCAACTTTCTGAATCCTGACATCATTGAACTTCATCGTCCACCTTATGGATTATGACAACTACATCCTTTTCTCCACCTTAATGAATCCTGAACCCCCTCCTCCTCGTGAATCTAACTCCTGAAATTCCAATAGAATAATAATGTAGGCTGGGCAGTTTGCGGACAGTGACCATGGCTGGCTGGGTGAGTAGTCTAGTAGCATCACATAAATTATGAGTGAGTTTAGCAGAAAGCAATTTATTCTAAAATTGGAAGCAACCCTCCTCCACACGTCACACCATAGATCAGACGCAATGTGCATAGAAATGTAGCCACTAGCTCAGGGGTCAGGGTAGCCTCTGCATTGTAGTTGTCTTATGCTTAAAAAATAATTATGTGGTTCTGACTTTTACCTTTATCAACCTAGCCTTCAACTGAAAAAAACAAAAAAGTTTTTTTTTTTTTTTTTAAAAAGGCTGATGAATGTTGACACCTTATGGGCAACTTCAGTATTGCAACAGATTGTATGCATGTTTAGTACTTTGCCCATTCCTAATTCACAAATCATCAAACAAAATTCATGTTTAGAAATAAACAAGTGTATGCAGCTGGTCATTTCAGGGAGGTGGCTGCACCCTCTGCCCTCTCAGCACGCCCCCACATGCGCACCACACATGCACATGACTATTTACACACACTATTAAGACACAGACACATGCACACACCTTGACACACAGATACACATGGACACACACACACACACACAGATACCCACATTGGCGTATACACACACACGCACACAGATACCTACACTGGCACATACACACAAATACACCCTGACACAAAGATGCACACAATCTGACATACATTGCAGCAACCATTTAGTCTGGGCTGAGGCTGATGGGAGTGAGCATGTAGCCAGCCAGAGTGCCGTTGCCTCCTCCTCCCTCCCACGCAGCCGTTTCTTTAGCTGGGAGGAAGTGACCTCCTTCCCAGCCGGCAGAATCTTCTGGGGCCCGGTCAGGCTCTTAAAGGGCCTGGGGACCTGACCGGGCCCCTGTTCAGAAATAACACCCATCGAGGGGGGCAGTTATTGGTGGCATTTTAACATGTGTAATATCCTGGAAATTAACAACAAGGGGGGCAGTTATTGGTGGCATTTGAACATGTGTAATATCCTGGAAATTAACAACACACAATCTGACACACATTGAATGTTAGCTTGTGTGTGATTTCCGGGATATTCCACATGGTGTGCGTGTGTCAGGGAGCCACATTAAATATGCGGGAGTCTGCATTGGTTGCTCATTATATGAAGGATGGCAGATACACGTTCAACCACTCACATACAATTAGGGCGGTCAGATTTGTAGCTACAATGCTTGGAGTGTTCTTTGAAGTTTATGAAAGGGACACTATAGTCACCAGAACAACTACAGCTTAATGTAGTTGTTCTGGTGAGTATAGACAGTCCCTGCTGGCATTTTTACATAAACGCTGTCTTTTCAGAGAATATCAAGTGTTTACATTAAAAGCCTAGGGACACCTACAGTGGCCACTGGAGGGGCTTTTTGTTTTAGTGCTGCAACGTACAGTCTCCACGCTCTGCATTGCGACACTGAACTTTCCAAGTAGAGATGCATTGATTCATGGTGGATTTAACACTATAGGGTCAGGAATACAGGTTTAATGTAAAAGTAAAAAAAAAAAAAAAAAGCATAAGTATGTATAAAGTTATATAGAACATACTGGGGGGGGAAAAAAACCTGAAAAAGAACAGGAATTCGCACTGGAGTAAAGCAGCCATTGGAGCTCCTGCCCTTAATCTGTACCTAGCCAGCCCGTTCCCCACTGGATCCAAGGGAAGCCACCCACACAGCTAGATATGCAGTACACAGAGCTGCAGAATAATCCTCTTCCCCACAAACACAACACCACTGACAATCCACATACACGCATACAACCCCACAAGCAGTCTCTCACATGCAATATCACAAGCAGCCCCACACATACACAAACCAAACACACAATGTGACATATCCACACACAATTACACAAGCAGCCTCCATACACAGCCCACATTCATAGGTATCACACACACAATACCACAAACTACTCATGAACATATGCAATATAACAGCCTACATACGCACAAATACAATGCTACAAAGCAACAGCATCACCTATAAATAACAAAAGCACAATACACACCTCAATTTTAAAAGAAAATAGGATCGGTACATTAAGAGACTTCAAGATCTTGTTTTGGCGCAGTACTACTAAAACGTTGCCTACCCCTGCAAAGAACGAGTTATGGTTTGGCTTCTGTTAAACGTTATTATACTCACCCAGACCATTTAAACGCATTTAAGTGGTATGGGTGCAGTGTCCCTGTCCCACTTAGTCCTGCTATGTAAATCATTGCAGTTTTTGAGAAACCGCAATAATTACATTGCAGGACTCAGTCAGTCTGTCAGAACACCACTAGAGGCACTTCCTTGTTGCGAATGGACTTTTGGTCTCCTAAATTATTATTATTTATTCCAGTGTCAGTGGAATCCCCATAGAGAAGCATTTATTCAATGTTTTCCTATGGGGAGGGCCTAACGCACTTGCAGCACTCACGCTCATGCGTATTAACCCCATCAGATGACGGTGGAAGAGGTGGAGAGCCAGCCCAGCGCCGAGGGACATCAGGGATGGAATCGGCTAATTGACAAAAGATTTGTATTCATTTTTTTAAAACCTCTACCAGCTGGGGAGAGGGAAGGCAAAAGGGATGGGGGACCAGAGGGCTCTATAGTGTTAGGAATACGGATTTGTTTTCCTAACCCGAGAGATCCCTTTAAGCTCTCAGTTAAAGGAGCAAAGGGCTCTATGGGTGAGGAGTACCCCAATTTATCAAAGTGCTGATTACCATAAGAAACTCTAGATTTTTTCCTATTTCCGTTAGCTCCCCTCAGCCAACAGAAGCAGCAGGCACGCCCTACTTAGCGTGCCTGCCTCCCCCTCCCTCCCTCACAGACCAGCTTCTCCACTTTATAGGTGCACAGGCAACAAGATTCGTCTCTTCCAGGAAAAAGGGGGAGAGCTTACAAAGGCTGCAGCCATAATAACTTTTAGATTATACCACCAATGAATACATACATGGAAATATGCATATATACATACATGCAATATGCAGGTATATCTACTAAGGTGTGGGGTTTTTTTTTTGGGGGGGGGGGTTGGGGTGGAAGTGTGGAGTGGTCCTTTAATGTTTGGTCTGGATGGATGTTGGAACGGCATCTTTAAAGAATGTAGACAAATCTCACATCTAGCAGAATATGCATTACAGATAAAAGCTTAAGAATGATCAACTAACTTACAGTAAAAGGTCCAACACAAACATTAGACGACAACCAGCTATAAGAATCAGAAGAACACTCTTTCACTAGATTCAATATTCAAAATACTCACTCAATGTTAGACGTCACAAACAATATTTTAGGAGCTCCCTATTGCAATACTGTAGTGTAATCAGTCACCCCTCCAGACATTGCACATTATTTATTTATAAAATATTTTACCAGGAAGGATACATTGAGATTTATTTTGTTTTCAGGTATGTCCTGGGTCCACAAACATTGCATTGTTACAATATAATAATAATATTAAAAATACAAATATGATATTAATACACAACACATATAAACATTTAAAGGAACACTAGTCACCTAAATTACTTTAGCTAAATAAAGCAGTTTTAGTGTATAGATCATTCCCCTGCAATTTCACTGCTCAATTCACTGTCATTTAGGAGCTAAATCACTTTGTTTCTGTCTATGCAGCCCTAGCCACACCTCCCCTGGCTATGATTGACAGAGCCTGCATGAAAAAAAACTGGTTTCACTTACAAACAGATGTAATTTACCTTAAATAATTGTATCTCAATCTCTAAATTGAACTTTAATCACATACAGGAGGCTCTTGCAGGGTCTAGCAAGCTGTTAACATAGCAGGGGATAAGAACATCTTAATTCAACAGAACTTGCAATAAAGAAAGCCGAAATAGGGCTCTCTTTACAGGAAGTGTTTATGGAAGGCTGTGCAAGTCACATGCAGGGAGGTGTGACTAGGGTTCATAAACAAAGGGATTTAACTCCTAAATGGCAGAGGATTGAGCAGTGAGGCTGCAGGGGGCATGTTCTATACACCAAAACTGCTTCATTAAGCTAAAGTTGTTCAGGTGACTATAGTGTCCCTTTAATATATAGTTACTGGTGTGAAATGTGCAGGTTAGGTAAGAGAGCTTACACCCCCAATAAGATTAACACTAACAATTTTGACTCAGCATTGGGTATCACTGCATTGTGTACATTGCTCCTGCACAAGATAAACATTTTCTTTCAAAGGACTGCTTTGGCCTTTGAGGATTCCCATACTTTATCTAATCTCTGCTGTGATAAACTTGCACAATTCACCTCACAGCTAAAGGTTGCTTCATATAATCACATTGTTCAAAAGATGAGCACATTTTAGAGTCAGTTTACAAGGTCATGCAACTGCGTTTTAGTGTGGAAGGATGGGGGAAATAAGGACTGAAACTCAGAACATACTATGACTGCAGCTGTATCTGTCCCTGAAAACAGGCACATACTCTACTGTACATAATATGACAGATTTTTTATTAGTTATTATGATATTTATAGAGCGACGTCAAATTCCGCAGCGCTTTACAATGGGTGGACGAACAGACATGTAGTTGTAAACAGACAAGTTGGACACACAGGAACAGAGGGGTTGAGGGCCCTGCTCAATGAGCTTACATGCTAGAGGGAGTGGGGTAAAATTACACAAAAGGTAAGGACACATTACACACATTTGTGCTGCAATAAGTGTTCTGACTGCAGCCTGCATATTTGGTTTAGCTGTTTTTGTTTAATTGATGAATACAAAGTACAAGCTCCCGCTCTGCACGCAATCCTAACATTACTGAGTGCATACACTTATCGCCTGCTCGCTATATCCCCAGGAGGGCAAGCAACTGTGAAAGTCAAACAGTTCTGCTCTAAGGAAGATTGCAACACGGGCAATGGGCTATGAAATGGAAGCAAACACACATAATATGTATATTTTCCAGATTCATCAAATCAAAATTTTTTAGAGATTTGAATTCATTTGTCTGTGTGTGTCTGACATAGCGTTCTGTGTGTATGTGTGTTTGCCATTGTGCCATGTTTTGGCAGGCAGCAATAGTAAGTAGTAGGAGGAGGACTGAAAAGCCTGAAAAAGGGAGAAGGAAGAAAGTTTGAGAGCTGTAAAAATAAAAAGAGTAAAAGAAATGTGATAAAGGAGAGGGGGAAGTTGATAAAGAAGAAAATGAATAAGTAGGAGGGCTTAAGAGAGGTGCCCCCATTCAACAAGTGCATCATGTCTCTCCATTGAATAGTATGAGGATTGATGATAATTTGATGAAGATTTCAATATGGTATGCATGCCTTTAATGTTCCTATAACATACATGTATTTGCTATGCTTTCATTTTGTATTTGTACTTAATAATTTAGGTTGCCAATGGTAAACTTTGTTGGTCAGGAACGGAACCTGTGTTTATTACATTGTGTCTATGGGAAGTTAGTTCTCACTTTATAAACTATTCTTCAGAACCAATTAGTTCGTAAAGTCGGGAACTACCTGTATTCGCAAATAGTTTCATTACTTATATTGGGGGGTGCCAAGGCACCATAAGCACTACAAAGCAGGTTTATAAAGGTATAATTATGGTGTAGTGTTTATTTAATCAGAAAGGTACTCTATTTACATACATTCTTCAATTGTATAAACTACATTGCTTATTAAAACAAAATTAATCCTGCAAAACTTAATTGGGCTGTTCCCAATGTCGGAGGGGTCTCCTTTGCAGTTATGAAGGCAGTGTTGCAACAGAAAATAATTATGAGCAATCGCCTAGGACCTCATGAATAGGATGCATCTATTCAAGCCACTGGAATAAAGGAGTGTGAATAATTTTGTATTTTAATCCCTTCATGTTTTTTTTTTTGTTTTGTTTTTTTAACGTGCACAATATAGACATCATATTCGCTATAGTTTAAAGGAGAAGAGATAATAAACTAAGCATTGAAATGTGTCCTCTTACCAGCAACACAAATGTGACAAACTGCAGTTCTGTATAAAATATATCACTCTAGGGTTTCTGATGCCTACTTTATCTTATGCAGGGAGACTTATACGAAACGATGTTAGTGCTAAAATTACCAATTTAAAGAATTTGAAAAATGCATATTTTCCTATAGGAAAACTGTCACGTGAGAATTTTGCACAAACCCGTAGCCAACTAAAAGCTGCTGTGCTTTAGAGTGCTCTTTTAAATTGCTTCTTGCAAAATATATAGATCATGCAAGTTGATTTTGTAGCAGCAATTCATATAGACAGGTTCCACAACTTTTACATACATATTTCAGCTTGTTGCAGTGTGCTATGTCATGTAAAAGCTATTTCAATTTTAAATTGAACCTGTCACCAGTTGTGCAAGCTTAAAAATTCCCCCAATTTTTTTTTTGAGAAATACGCACCTTGCCTTCTCTCCATCGCGGCTACGTCCAAAATCTCATGGGTGTCACTTTTTTGTAATACCCACCTCCATCCTATTCGGTATCTTCTGTGATTTGTGATGCTTCCCCAAGCCTGGCAAACCTACGCTGTGACGCAGACATGCTGACTTCAGTGCCGGCGTCTGAACAGATTGAGGTCAGTCACTCCATTCATATATTCCCTAACCAGTGCTAGCACATCGTATAGGAAGTTTCCATATCAACCACAGCACATACTGTGGTTGCTATGTGTGGAGAGCAGTAGGGCCACTGTGGCAGTCCTTTTCTGCTCTCTCTTATCAGTCAATTCTTCGGCATAGAGTTGGGCAAATAGATTTTTCTAACAAGCTGTACTGTTGCTAGAAAAAACTATATTAAAATAAAAATAATTATAATGAGCATAAGCTCTATCCTACAAGGCAGGTACCCTTTAAGGCATTACTGAATTTTAAGTTGGCGCCATTTTCTTCTGCTCGAGCACTCAAAGAAACCACAGTGACTATTTTTCCCATTTCTCTTCTGGAATTATATTGTGTTTGTGTCTATATGTGCACATGTTGGGACAATGATATGCATTTCTGGCACCCACCAGCTATGAGCATTTTAAGAAGCAGACTAAATCCAACATTTCCTTGCAGTGTGTTCCTCAGCCAACAGAGTTTCCTTTCTGTTCAAGTGAAAGGCAATTAGCACAGTTTTTCCTTCCTGAATTGTCCGCTAAGGATATACTTGGAAACTGATCCGGAAGACTTGCGTTAAAACGATTCTACGACTTGATAAAAGTGGAGTTGTGACATCTGTGAAAGTCAGGAAATGTCTAAGCATGCAGTACTTGGCAGTTACAACTGGAAGCTTCATTAAAAAAGGGTTTCTAAATGCAGGTCAAGACTAGTGTCTGTTGCTATCTCGGTCATCGATCTTCAAAGAACTGATCTATCACTAAAATGCAGTTTTGCAGGCAGGGATCTCAAAAAAACAATTTACTAGTGGAACAAAGAACTGTTCAGAGGAAGCACAAATGGAACAAATCAGTAAACCAAGAATTGTGGAGGTCAAATTGGAGATTTTCAGATTGGAGAATCCCAAAATATTTTGGCCTAAAATATGTACTTTCCTAATTAGGTATCTGTGATTCGTGTGTATAGATCAAACTCCATACTTCAAATCTTTCTTCAAGCCTAAATCCATCTCGCTCTGATAGACCAAGCTACTATGCACATCACACAACTGAGGAAGCAAAACTGCAACACATCAGAAGAGCCGACCAATAAGATATGCAGCCAAGATGACAGAAAGCAATCAAATGCAAGGTTAGGAATTGCACATGTTAATGTATGGTTTATTTCATACTTTACAAAAATTAGTCATTTTAGTTGGAGCAATGTTAGTGAGTACTGATGGCAGAAGCCAAGCTGAAGCAGGTAGAGCAGACAGCTAAGATTGAGAATGTTAGTCAGCCAGGTGTATACAGAAGGCATTCTAGAGGGAGCATTATGGTAATGGGTGTAAGGGGAGGGGGCACAGCAGATTTATAATCTTTTTAAAGATAATCGTGATAATTACATGCTTAAAAGGATGGCAAAGATCAGACACATGGATAAACTGTCTGCCATAGTACACGACAACATCACAAACTTTAACAAGATATGGGACCCCTGGCTATATGAATTTCCCACAGCTAGATAAAACAAACCAGAAACATAAATGGGCACAAGGTAACCAACCCCTCAATCACAAAGGGGCATACTCAACGGAAGACAACACCCCATAAAGACCCCCCCACTCCCCCGCTGCCCTCCCCTTTTTTTTTTTTTTCTTTCTTTATCTCTCTCTCTTCCACCTCTAAATCTAATACCTCAAGACACAAGAACACGGAAAAGACACATTAGAATATCCAAATCACACACACTCCAAGCGAACAATCACGATCATAAGCCGCCATACACACCACCCCCACAACAAACCATAAACTTACAACGACGATCACCATTCTCTACAGCACACCCATAACCGTCCCATACTATGGGGACTGGACCCTCCACTCCCCTCCCCCCCATTCCCCCGACCAACACCAACAACTTCCACGGACCTACACTAAAATTAACCAGACCACTAAAATGAACACGACACAGTGCGAAGGTCAGTCAGGACACAAACTAGAGGATACACCCAATACGGCCCCTCGACCCCCAGCCCCACAAGTCCTGCACACATCCCCACTTCGTAATTTACTGTAACCATTTCCATAGACCAGAAACAGCTTAACTCTGCAAACTGTTTATTGCACAAAGCATACATACTGCTACAACCAGATTAGGCTGTTCTTACACAACAAAAAAGTTAGAGACTCCAAAAAATATGGAGCCTCTCTATCACTCTTTTAGTTCCAATGTTAAAACTTAACCTAAACTTGTTTCGTTTTGTATGTTATGTAACTGTTGAAAAACCTGACAGAACAGGCTAGCACACAAGAAATCTAATGTTTCATCACCATATAACAACTCTCTCTCTCTATCCTTCTGTATAAATATGTACTGCTGGAATGTTAGAACCTTGGCTTTTGCATAAGCCCATGTGCCACTCCGGCGCAACATTGAAGTACCTGTCATTTCGTTCATTTGAAAATAAAGAATTACAAAAAAAAAAAAAAGGATGGCAAAGATAAAAAGATTGAAGATGCAGGCTAAATATGGAACATAAAATAATGGTGAAGGATGCAGTGGCAAATGGTGAGAGATGAAGACAGAATACATTCTTCTGAAATCTGGGAGTAAAAGATTAGGTTAAAGTTATAGTAAATAGGTGGAGGAGAGGTGAGAGATCTAAATGTATCAATCTTTAAAAAAAAAAAACCCAAAAAAACATTGAATGTATATTTCACACATAACCGTTTAAATAACCTTTACACATTTCCACCTATATCATCAACAATACTGCTTTTAATTGCAAAAAAAACTTAAAAACCATGAGATATTATTGACATCAAGATATGTGTTCTTTAGTCACCCGAACCAGTGGATTAACATTTATTCAAACTCCATTCCAACAGCTGGTTCCATCTTACAATACATAAAAATACATAAAATCTAGCCCAAACTCCACACACCAGCCATTTTGTCCATGAAAATCAGACTATGGCTATTCTGGCTCTCATGGGGTTACAGAACCAAGTAGACTAGATGAGTGATCTCTGGCAGGGGGGCTGCACCGCTCTCAGTGTTGGCAATCTGATGTAGAATTACAATCCGTTCAGATCATCAACATCTGTGCTGGAAACAACCAACAATGGGTTTTTCATGGGATCTCTGAACACTAGTTTATTTTGTGACCGTGGATAAAAAGCAAAAATGTATGGTATGTAAAATAGATCATTCATATCTTGCACTTCACCCATACATATCATATAGAAAAGGTAAAAATCACTGTATGGATCAATGTACAATGTACTATAATAAATATGTCAATATATTCTGAGGACCAAGTTTTGCATTTAGTGTATCAGAACCCAATGTGCACAACGCACATAGAGGTAATAACATTGCCAATGTCAGAAAGGCATACAACTCAATATGGCCAAGAATCACAAGGGTTAAAAAATAAGCACTGGTTGTACATAGTGCGCCTTTGTGTTAAAAACAGTAAATACAAAACAAGTCAAACAAGAGAGAAATTCACAAGTTGTGGGTAAGTTGTGTTTATGCATAGACAGGGACGTTTCTTTTGCATACAAAGAAAGTTATTACACTTTCTTAAGGATTCAAAGTCCACTTTTCAGACTGGAGAAGAAGGGTAACAAATAACCAATTAATCTGGCTAGGATTCAAGAATGTCACCATCTGACGAACGAGGGACATACAATATGGGGATTGAGATAGCTTATTTTTTCCATTCACTCACTCAAAGGCTAAACTTTGTATGAAATCTTTGACGAATGTCATCTGTCATCTGTGATACGATTATTGTGCGGTTGGTATTCATACACTCATACACTATGATCATCTGCTGTAGACATTCCTTTTTTTTTTTTTTTTTTTACATATAATATGTGTGTTTTTCCTTCCTTTACCATATGGCCAGTATACCTTTTTGGTTCCCACTTGTCTGGTTATCATGACCACAAAGGAGATAATGTGTGTGTCCCCCCTCTCCCATTATATTATATTTATTTTTTGATCTGCCACTTCTCAAAATTACTGATGTATATTGCTATTGTTTTTGCTTTGCATGTATTGTATTGCTGTTTTGTTATGAATATTGTATTTAGTTTACCCTTGTTACCATGGTTACTACACCCACCCCTTTGAGTTGTGCCTTTCTTTTGCGCTTTTTTTGTGGGTTTATTCTGTGAGACTCCTTGTTTTTGAAATAGTTGTTTTCCTGTTTCTAATAAATCCAGTTTGAAGTTTCCATCCTTCAAACACACACAAACTGCATTTTACTTCTTTGATCTCTTTTAGAAAGAAAGAAAAAAAAAAAAAAGAAAAAAAAATAGGTATTTTTTGGTTTTGAGTGTGGCCAGGAAGGGGCAGTGACTACAGAAGTGAAACATTTATACTTGAAATAGCAGTTACAATTTAGCAATAACCGCAACTGGTCCAGAGCAGTTTAGAGGGATTCTCCTGAATTCTCTGTTGCTGGTCTCCATGGCAGTCAAAGGGTTAGAATCAAGAAACGTCTAGAGGACTAAAATCAGAAACAATACAAATTCTTACCCACTTCCCCCTCCACCAACAAAAAGATACCAAGAACATTAGAGAAACCGGTTTAACAAGAACATAACTCTGTATACAGGACAGAAAACGGGAAGTAGATTTCAAGCCTCCACTTGCTAGCTCAGAGAGTCAGTTCAGCTACAGGGAAGCAGATGGCCTTGAAGCACAGGACCCTTTAAGATCTGATATTTCAAGGCTGCTAGGGGGAAAGTAAACATGAAATTTGACCCTGCTTATAACATTTACCTTTCACACCTCTTTAACCCCTTAAGGACCAAACTTCTGGAATAAAAGGGAATCATGACATGTCACACATGTCATGTGTCCTTAAGGGGTTAAGTGTCCTATTACAAAAGAAGAGCCAGAAGAGAATGTCTTTTTGCAATAAGCTCTCCCACTAAAGTAAATCTGTCATTAATAAGTCATATGGAAGTCCCCATTCAGGTCGGTATAGATTTAATGCATGTGACTATGACAGAACTTTGGAAAAGTGAACTATAGATATTTAAATTTAAATATTCCCCCCATTCTACATTTTCAGAGTGCACCATGTAAATATCGGCTTACGTAATCAGGATAAAATTTTTTTTTGTTGGTTGGAATCCCTATAACCGTAACCTAACCTACAAAGTGCACCAAACAGATCTGGGTGCCTGGCATACCCCCCTACTATAGTATTTTAAGTCTCATTCATGTTGTCTCTTTTTTTTTTTTTATGGCTGCCTTCTAAACATACCAGTTGCTACAAGACAAAATATCAGCCACTTTAAGCAAAACAAACATTTGAAAATATATGAAACATCTGCATTTTCAGCAGAGTAAAGGATGAGGTGGATGGTGTGAATGTTTCAAGATTTATTTATTTATTTTTGGCACAAAACAGAAGTAATTTTGGAATTATGCTTAGGGGTACATAAAGATCCACAGTGACATGCAAACAGTTAAACCTAAATTACTGATCTAGGCTTGGTTATTAGGAAAGGCTTTACCTACCAAGGGAAGCAAATATATATTGTGTCACTGTTTAAATAAGTCACATGTTACAAATCACACAAACAAACCATTATTAATCTTATGATACCAGAGCAGACTGTAGCTCGCAGGGTACTTTCATTAAGAACTAAATAGCTGAAAAGTGAACGTTGCTCTGTTAATCATGTTTTGCCATTTAGTAATACAGATGTTTTCACACAAATTTTTTTTTTCGTTGTACCGAACATGAAAAATTTGACGGTATTTTCTTAATGTTCTAATTATTTTGTTTATACCAGCGGTTTCCAAACAGTGTGGGGTGCCGCGGAATGTTTCCCCGGTGCCATGATTATAGCACTGGGGAAACATTACAACTGAACAGGGGCCCGGTCAGGTGCCACAGTCCTAAAAGACGGCGACCAGGTCCCTGCAATGTCAGACGGCTGGGAGGAAGAGTGTGTGTGTATATATATATATATATATATATATATATATATATATATATATATATGCTTCTGTGTCTGCGCACACATCTGTGTATGTGCGCATGTGTGTCAGGGGGTGTGTTTTTATGTCAGTGTGTATATCTGTGTCACGGTGTGGGCATGTATCAATGTTTGTGTGTGTCAGGGTGCACGTGTGTATCTATGTGTGTGTATGTGTCAGTGTCTATGTATGAATGTATGTATGTATATATATATACACATCCAATCAGTCAAACACCAGCACAACATACAAGCAAACTCCTGCAATAAAACACAAATTACATACAAACACACCGCTTTGCTCAAACACAAATACTTCATACAAATGTACATTACATTCCGATATACCCCTGCAATTAAACGCAAACATTACATACAAACCCACCCTGTATTAAAACACAATAACTATAAACAAGCACCCCTTCAAACACCAACACTGTACATTAAACTATAGCGTCATTAAATGTCGCAGCGCTGTACAGATATACAAACTAGATATTTTGACTTGGGGTGCCCTGGAAAAATACTGAAATATTAAGGAAGCCTTGAACCTAGAAAGTTTGGGAACCACTGGTTTATACCTTGAGCCAACTAAAAGACTATCAATTGTAAAGCAGCAGTATTAAAAAGGGACATGCCACTGCCCAAATAAATCTAAAAATGTTTAGTCTATATATCCCCAATGAAAACACGCATCTAATTATGAATAGTTCCATGCATAAACGATGCAGACAGATCTCTTGTCTACAGCGTTTGGCTGTCCAATCACAGAGTTCCCAATGCAGCTTAATTGGAGGTCTTTGCAAGGAGGGTGCCCCAGGCAATTTCCGATCTCGAGTTTAGCTCCACTGAGCTTACCAAAACAGGAAGTAATAGGGCCAGTTGTCTGATAGCCAGGGGTAGTAAAAAATAAAAATAAAAATAAAGGTTTAATTTATAAAAGTACAAATTTCTTTTGAAAACTGCATTTTGTAAAATGAAGAAAAATAAATAAATTTTTCAGAAATAAAGCACTTCAGCAAGTTAAAGTGCATTAGGTATTTAGCGTGTTCCTTCAAATCAAAATTACCTCCAACCTTAAGATGTCAAACCCGGCACTATTGTACTCACCATAATCATCATTCTGGTGATGGTTAAAGTGACCATCAGGTAAATAAAGCTACATATTTTCTGGCTATTTAAGACACAATGTATAGATGAAATTTCCTTAGCTACTGGAATACAGAATATTAAAAATATTCATTAAATCTCTTCCACACAATACTGCTCAGTTCTGGTCAGGTAATTAAGAAACCCACTGTTTTTGCTTTGTTATTTACCTTGCACGTGCATGTAAAACCTGGTGTCTTACCACAGATGAAATGAAGGTTATGACCTTGGGCATAGGTTGTTGTGGTTACACAAACTGTTTAGGCCAACCCCCGGAGCGAATAGGGAGGGGGGAGCATAAATGCTGCCCTGAGGAGTTGGCATAGCAACCAAAAGGATACAGTTGGTTTTACAGTTGAAAGCATGGAATTCTGGGAAAAATTACCAGACTACTGGTGAACAATGCTGAGGGAGCCTGGCAGTGTCTTTCCTCTAGTAGTCTCTGTAAAAATGACTTTATTAAATTGTGTTTTCCTCCCTGAGGAAACCTGGCAGTGCTGTTTCTCCTTAAAAAAGAAAAAAAAGCAAGAAATTACTTTTACCTTCTACTGGGAGTACAGGATGGCCCACACCCCTGCTGGGTCTAGGGAGGCCCTGCTTACCCTATTGCAGGCCTTCCAGAGGACCCATGGGGCTGAATCCTTCAACTCGCTGCTCCACAGTGCCCAGGGCAAGCAGGCTGCTTAGGAGGGGCTGGTGAAGGAAGTGCAGACTAGGAGTGGACATCGGGCCCACCGTTCCAGACTGCATTCCAGACTGTCCCCTAGTCCAGTGCGGAAGTCCAGGGTCGGAGTACCACAAACGGGTCCGCGGCTGAGTGAGGCTGGCTCCAGGTGGCAGGATGCGGGCAGCGCGAGGCGGAGGAATGGCAGCAGGTGCTGCAGAAATCAAGATGGCCAGGCTGGGCCTGGGCAGCAAGATGGCGGTCCCCAAGATGGCGCCCGAGGTGAGGTCCCACAGTCCTCACCCTTCTCTTCCGGTGGCTGTGGAAGTGACGTCGGCGTGTGCGGCCGCACACAGGAAGAGGCAGAGCGCCTCTCGCTGGAACTCGGGGGGGCGCGTACGTGACGTCTGCAAATCTCGCAACGCAGACGTCACAGGCCCCCGCCGAATCCGGAATTCCCAGAGCTCCTTGGACTGGGGAATCGGAGGAGAAGCACAGCTGGCTCCCGGCAAGTGGGGCAGGCCAGCGGGTGGTGACGTGCTGGTGGAGGATCTCACCAGCTTCTGGACCGGAGGCCAAGGAGCACCAGGGAGGGACGCAGGATTCCCCTCCACATGCCTGGCATGGACAGACTGGAACTCCCTGGGGTGTGAGCCTCCGCTCCACTGGCAGAACAGCTGGTAGGCGGACTGCAGAACCCTCACAGCAAGAAGGACCGGAATTATAGCCTGGGATAGAGAGACCCCTTCTCCTGAACCGTGAGTTGGAGTGCGCTTGCGCTTGGCAGGTGTTAGGGGGGGGACTAAGGGCTAGTGGGGGGGGGGGGGTCACGGAGAATTAGTGTAATTGCTGCGCTTAGCGCTTGGCCGGTCGGCGCCTGCAGGGACCGTTGGGGCAGCAGACATTCGCAGGGCTCAGCGCTTCCCACTAGGGCTCCCCCTTCAGGTACAAGTGAGGTGAGTACTTCAGGGGGAACTGTCTGTGACATTGCACCCCTGCGGTTACATGTGTCTTTGGAGGTGAGAGAAAAGATACTTAAGGGTGTGTATGTGGACCTACTATCCTTGGTACCATTTGACAAGAAGTAGGCGGATAGACTGCGTTGGTGTGACGCAGCTGAGGGCGAAAAGGTAAGCAGATCCCCCATACCTCAGGGAATTGGTTGCATCCTATCAGCTAGTTTTCCGGAAAAGGCCCCGTCACGTTTTTTTGCATCTGGACTTGATTTGTGGGGCTTATAAAGGGGTACAGGAGGCAATGCTGGTTTAAATACGACCAGCAGTTAAAATAAATAAATAAAAAAATAAAAAAAATACAGCGAAATCCAAACTTGGATTTCGGTGTGAAAGACGGAAACCTATGGTTGCTTCTCATTAATCCCGGTCGCCCGTCGGGTTCTTACTTTCCGTCGGCCGCCAGCACTTCCGGAGGAGCATCGGCGGGTCACAAGAAGGGCATCTGTTGGCTTTTAACGTTTAAGCATGAGTGCTCCCACTGTGGTGGGGCTCACCCAGCCGTCAGAGGTGAAAACCCCACTCTATGTCGGAGTCCAAGGATTACGTTCCTTGGGGAGAGGACGCCATTGAGGGCAGAAAGACAGGTGCCGTGGCTCTCACTCTGTCTCAGGCGTTCCCATTTACTCCATCGGGGGAGGCGTTGTTGCACCTAGCCTGTCCTCGGTTCGGGGTAAGGAAGGGGTCCTGGCAGCCGAGCTAGGGGAGGAGGTGGAGCTGTAGGAAATCTGTCTTATCCGTCGGTGTCCTCGGTTCATGATGGGATTTCAAAGGAGGACTGTCGGGTGCGATACGCTTCTTTTGATCGGGCTTTGGATTTGGTTTGTGGAGTAGTACCCGCGGGGGCCCTGTTGGCGACGTCTGATATCCAGTCGGCTTTTCGGGGGCTGCCAGGTCACCCAGATTGTTTTCATCTGTTGGGGTGTCAGTTCAGGGTGATTTTTCTTCGACATGTGCCTTCTCATGGGTTGTTCGATTTCTTGTTTTTATATTTTACGTTTTTCAGTTCCTTGTTGGAATGGATCATGGCGTGGGTATCGGGCTGTTCTTCCCTCCTTCACTATCTCAACGACTTCTTGGTTGTCGGTTTTCTAATTCATCACAGTGTAGTGGTTTGTCCATCTCTTTCTGCACTAGTCGGGTTCGCAGGTTTGTACGGACTTGTTTCACTTTCAAAGGGTTGTGGCGGATTTTGGGGTTCCAACTAGTACGATTTTTCTTAGTGGGGATTTAGATACAGACTAAGCTTCAGGTTGTCATATCTCGTGTCATATCTAGGGGGCTACCTATTGGGCTATTTGAATTCTGCAATCCCAACAGGGCCATTTGATTTTTGGCTGTAAGTCATGCCCATGGGGCGTGCTTTCAGTCACTTACTTTCCTTAACTGTGGTTGGTATTCATCTACTTTTAACTTTACTTGCCTTTTGGGAGTTTGGAGTTTTGTTCCTCGTGGGTTACAATGGTCAGACATTTTGGCGCAGTAAAACAGTGTCTAACTTGGCCTTTGAGCTGTTTACGGAGGCTGCAACTCAGTTGGTTTTGGTGCTTTTTTCTGAGGGCTATGATGTTGGCGTGTTCAGATTCCTTTTTGGTGCTATTCCCGATTGTAGTGTCGGCCAAGCTCTGGGTCTCAGCTTTGGCAAAGAAGCAGGTTCTTTTCCATGCAAAAATCCTTAGTGTGGTTCATATCGTTAACCAGTTATCTTTGGGTTCTCTTCTGGGATGGGCTTTATTGCGACGGTTGGTTCTGCATTGCTTGGAATTTAATATTTGTTTGGGTGCAGGTGCCAGGTGTGTCTAATGTATTGCCGACTCTCTTTCTCGCTTCCAGGAGGTGACTCCAGAGGCAGAAGCTTGTGGAGGGCCCAGAATTCTTCTGGAACCTCAGTTTTGGAACTTGACTGACTTGATTGAGAGAGCATTGAGGGACATCTGTGTCAGTGGAACAGGGTATGTCAGCTCTTTCAATCTTAATGCACTTCATGTGAGGGGAAGATGTGACTAAAGCATTTGTGGTTCAGCGGGTATTGCACTGTTGGAGACGTAAACTGGTGGCGGTCGTTAAGCATCCTGTATTTCTGCACTTTCTGGTAGACATAGGTGGGATCCTGCCTGCTATTTATGTTTTCCCATTGGAGGCAATTCTTTTCGGGTAGCCTTTTCTGTGTGTTTTTATGCAACTCTATGCGTCGGCAGATTGGTGGAGTTCTAGAGCTCAGTCACCCCTTTTTAGGAAGGAGGTTCTTTAGTTTAAAAAGAAGTGAAATTTCTAATTTGGCGATCTAATACTGATCAAGCGGGTAGTGGTAGAGTGATTAGGATTGGAGCGTCCATAATTGGAGATACGTTCCAGTGCATGCATTTGGGTTATTATCCATTCACTAGAATGTTTATGTTGGTGTTGCGCTCGTTAGGAGTGGATTATACTGTATTGCGCTTGTTAGGAGTGGACTCCCAAACAAAAATAAAAAATGATAGTGGTTATCACTCATTCATTCCGCATTGGTCTGACTCTGCAGGCAAGCAGGTTAGGTCTGTCAGACTCTTCCATTTGGCTGCTGGGTCGGTGGGAATGAGCAGGTTTTCGATTGTATGTTCGGCCTTTAATAGGTGCCTGGGTATGGTTAATGTTCGGTTGATTTCTTTATTGCTAGATATTCTCTATATGTTTGGATCCTTGGGCATTCTTTTATTCATTGGGCAGCTTGTCAGGTAGGCCAGAGGTCTTGGGATTACTCATCAACAGGTCAATGTTAAGTGGTGTGGGATCAGGGGGTTGCGCTGGCAGCGATATGTGACAGAACCAGTTATACTGCTGATTCTGCTGATCCCCGCTGGTGGTTATTATCTGGGTCAAGAGCGCGCAACGCAAAAAGGGATATAATGAGGTGGATGCCGCTTCAACATGACAATATCATGATTCGTACAATGCTTGGGTGGATTGGTGATTCCTCATGTTGAACTAGAAGGAGATAACCATAATGCTATGCATACTGATTTGGTACATCTTACTCATGTTGGTTTGGATACATTTAAAAAGTGGTTACAAGCAATAATGATACAGGCGCTGGCTTTGGGGGACACATCCCCCTCCCTCTAGTAGGGGTGGGGTCTGCGGTGGCAGGTTTCCTGCGCCAGCAAGTTTGGTAAATGAATAATGCCCGGACGGGCTTGGGGAGTCGCAGCCTGAATTTGGTTGATGACGAAGGACAGGCTGAAGAGGTTCTGGAAGAAGTTTTAAGTGTACCTTTCTGCTGGGTAAAACCAGCAGCTGACAGTATTTGGTTATGCTGGTTTAAATAAAGCTGTGGCCGTTGCCCTTACCCACTTAACATGGTGTTGCGTTACTTATTGGGAATGGAAGGGTAACGGGATTTGGTGATCGAAGGAGTCAGCAGTCAAGGCCAACCCCCGGAGTGAAAAGGGAGGGGGAGCATGACTGCTGCCCTGAGGTTGTTGGCATAGCAACCAAAAGGATACAGTTGGTTTTACAGTTGAAAGCATGGAATTCTGGGAAAAATTACCAGACTACTGCTGAACAATGCTGAGGGAGCCTGGCAGTGTCTTTTCCCACCCACCCTCCCCAACTGTTCTGCAATTGTTGTTTTGTGTTGTGTTTTCTTTGTTCTCATTTTGTCACAGCTGCGGGTTTCCTGCGCCAGCAAGTTTGGTAAATGAATAATGCCCGGACGGGCTTGGGGAGTCGCAGCCTGAATTTGGTTGATGACGAAGGACAGGCTGAAGAGGCTCTGGAAGAAGTTTTAAGTGTACCGGTCTAAAGCTGTGGCCGTTGCCCTTACCCACTTAACATGGTGTTGCGTTACTTATTGGGAATGGAAGGGTAACTGGATTTGGTGATCGAAGGAGTCAGCAGTCAAGTTTTATAATGGATGTGTAGAAATATTTCCATCCATGTTATCAACAGCCGTATAGTTGTCTAATCTTGCCCGTTCTCTAGGTCAATTCATAAAATTTTATTTCAATTCCCACATTCATACCTCCTGTTCCACTTCAAAATAAAACCTACTATGACATGTAAATACTATAATATGCCTAAAAACACACAAGTTTGGCAATAGTAAAAAAAAAATGTAAAATGAAAATAAAGGAAACATTGTCTTTTTCACTTTCTGTAGCAAGGGTAACAAATACATCAATTATTGTGAGGCCTACTTATTTAAAATACATTATGAATTCCTCGCCAAGTGCCTTCTGGCCACAGCCATCAGAAAGTCCACAAGGCAAACTACACTCTTTTCAAACATTTGGCATTCAATCAATATCAAAGAAATGTGCTTTAATTATTTAGCCTATTGTGACAATAATGGCTGACACTCAGGTGTTAACAATGTTTTTTTGGGTGGGGGGGGGGGAGGGAGTGGTGGGTAGGATGAGGCTACAAAAGACTTTATGAACACCTAACAAAAGGATCACTAACTTATGCACATCACAATGTTTATGGGCAATTGGATGAAATGTATGCCTGTGTTAAAGGAACACTATAGAGTCAGGAACACAAACATGTATTCCTGACCCTAAAGTGTTAAAAAGTCTATCCCCCCCCCGACCCCTGCTTGCTCCCCTAAATATAATAAAATCTTACATTTATTCTAGTCTACTGGTGCTGGTTTTGCCCCGATCTGCCTCCTGGCTGACATCAGAACGGATTACCCCATATGAAAGCATTGTATTGGCTGAGATTGTCAAAGAGGCAGATCATGGGCAGAGCCAGCACAAGCCAAACACAGGCCCGTCCAATCACCATCTCCTCATAGAGATGCACTGAATCATTGCATCATTATGAGGAAAGTTCAGTGTCTGAAGAGGGGCCACTGGAGGTATTCCTAGGCTATAATGTAAACACTGCAGTTTCTCTGCAAAGACAGTGTTAAATGCAAAAATCCTGAAGGGAATGATTACACTCATCAGAACAAATGCAATTTGCTGTAGTTGTTCTGATGACTATAATGTTCCTTTAAAAAGTTTAGTCCAGAACAATAACGTTTTTCACAATGCCAAGGAATGTGTGGAAAGTGTGTACCAGAGTTAAAAAAATACTTCACAAAATATATTCCAAAGCACATTTCCATGTGGTGGAGCACAGAAATGTTTTTCCCCTTCTAAAATAGACCTCATATGTACCATCTCAACCGGGTTTTCTTATAATACACTAGAGTTGATGGTGGTCCAGACACGTGTATTAGGGTCTTTCTTTACTGTATAATATTTTTATACTAAAATAAATGATCATTTCGATCTTGGACTTTTTTTTGCCTGATTGCTTGTCCCAAGACTGTTGAGCTGCAATGTATGAGGATTGTTTAAGTTCCGAACAAGTACTTCGGTCCACGGCTTATGAGCCCAGCAGTTTCACTAGACCAGGTTATGTAATTTTGCAGGTCTGGATGTGATTACCATTTATTTTATTTGAATTCTAGAATTTTGGATGCCTCCTAAAATGAATCCAAACCCCTAAATACAAAGAGAGGAAAAAGAAGGCAATGACTGAGTTTTGACAGGCAACACTGCCATTTTCTTTTTAGGAGAACATAAGGCTGCTAAACAGACAGAACTTTTCTAGCCTGACATTGCTGAGCTGCACAGACAGTATGAAGAAACATTACATTACATGTCAGTGAAAAACCAACCTGAGAGGGTACAAATTAATGTATCAGCTTTTTTTAATGGTGGTCAGCAAGCAGTGGTCTTCCAGTACCACGGACAAGGGGCTGGATACACATCCTCACAATCCTATAAATTGACAATGGTTTGAACGGTAAGTGTCACACTGTTAGATGTCAAGACAATAAACAGTTATAACTGCATGCAGCGCACGCTAAAAATTAGACCAGAAGCACAAGCAGAAATGACCATATAACTGTGTTTAACGACTAAACAGCTGTTTTGAGTGAATTCAAGAAAATTTGTAAATATTCATCCAAAATAGTCACGCACCACAAATTCTGAAAATGTTTTTTTTAGTTTTTTTTTTTTTTTTATTGAAAGATTTTAATACCGCGATTACACAGAGAAATATAGAATATGCAGAAGGGTAACAGTAAAGCATTCAAAACAAGTATAGCACTCTGAACTAACGGTGGCCAGCTTAAGGGTCGTGAAGAGCGTAGTGCACAAAACACAGTAGGGACGTAATTTCAGTCTTTCCAAGTCATACTTCGTTCGAGTAAGTTTCGCTAATGGGCCTGGGCCTGCTTAATCTTGCTTTGTGGATCGGGAAAGAGAATGCTACTGGTAGCTGGAAAGGTTAGTGATTTATGTTGGGTCTTACATGCCTCGAACGATGAGGTTGTGTGTAAGTGTGCATTGCGAGTTATTGTATTGAAGCCATCTACGTTGCATAGGTTTGTTTGTGTTCTGAATCTAAGCTCCTATATTTTGTGTTTTTTTCCCCCTCTAATCGTCTCCGTATAACTTTAGGGGCAGTGGTCTGTGAGAGGTGTGTGCCACCTTTTTGGCGATGAACCTTCTACGGTTAACGTCTGGTATGGGGAGGGAGGCGTAAGTATTGGATTGTTAAATGCTGGGTAAGAGGGTTGGGTCACCGCGGGGCGATCGGTGAAAAGGTCAGGTAAATTTAGCCAGGGTTTGGTCGAGAACCCTGTGTAGTTGTTGTCTGACTGTCTGACTCTGCGTTCATACGGGAAATGGTTGTTTTTACGTTATATTTTTAACTTACATTGACAATTATTTAGTAAAATATGTATTTTACGTAGCTAATCCGTATGTATATTTTCTGTATTGTTATAACACTACATCGTATCTACGAAGTGTCAGGTCTCTAAATTTACCCTTTCTAGGACCAAAGACATCCAAAGAATGTCACGGTATTAAGGGATGGGTGATTAACTTCTGGCCAATAAAATAAAAACTTCTCATGGTGTGCCTCTAACATAATGCAGCACAGAATTCTGCACACCTCAAGCTTTTTTTTTTCCTGCAACAGAATCAAGGTCAAGTCCTCCGCAAGCTGGATGCTGATCTCTAGAATGTCTCTCTTTATCAGAGGTCATACGGTTTATACTGTGCATTAACAGAGCGATCCCAGCTCTGTCTCAAGGCTGTATTTATTGATGAAGGGAGAACTTATGAGTGAGAATAGAAATGACATGCACATAAACATACTGACAAAAGATATAGATACATACAGTATCTCACAAAAGTAAGTACACCCCTCACATTTTTGTAAATATTTTATTATATCTTTTGATGAGACAACATGGAAGATATGACCCTCTGCTACAATGCTACAATGTAAAGTAGTAAGTGTACAGCCTGTATAACAGTGTAAACTTGCTGTACCTTCAAAATAACACAACACACAGCCATTAATGTCTAAACTGTTGGCAACAAAAGCGAGTACAGCCCTAAGTGGAAATGTCCAAATTGGGCCCAAAGTGTTAATATTTAGTGTGGCCACCATTAGTTTCCAGCCCTGCCTTAACCCTCATGGGCATGGAGTTCACCAGAGCTTCACAGGTTTCCACTGGAGTCCTCTTCAACTCCTCCATGGAGCTGATGGATGTTAGAGACCTTGCGCTCCCCCACAGATGCTCAATAGGGTCTAGGTCTGGAGACATGCTTGGCCAGTAGATCACCTTTACCTCCAGCTTCTTTAGCAAAGTAGTGGTTGTCTTGGAGGTGTTTGGGGTCGTTATGTTGGGTGCCATGTTGAACTTCCAGTGACCAGTATAAGAGTGTGAGAGTGATATCATCAAATATAACACACCTGTTCCCCATTCACACCTAAGACCTTGTAACACTAATGAGTCACATGACACCCGGAAGGGAAAATGGCTAGTTGGGCCCAATTTGGACAATTCCATACTCACTTTTATTGCCAACGGTTAAGACATTAATGGCTGTGTTTTGAGTTATTTTGAGAGGACAGCAAATGTACACTGTTATACAGGCTGTACACTTACTACTTTACATTGTAGCAGAATGTTATTTCTTCAGTGTTGTCACATGAAAAGATATAATAAAATATTTACAAAATTGTGAGGGGTGTACTCACTTCTGTGAGATACTGTACATAAACCCATGATTTTTGCTATGAGCCAGACACTGCTGCTTTACACATCTATATATATAGATGTATATGCACATAAATAAACACATGGTACAAATTCTACATATTATACAGCCACAAACCAAGCACAGATACTTTGAAGTAGTGCAGGGTGATGCATGGCAAATGGAATATGTTCAAATCCTCAAATATTCATCTAAGATATGCATTTCCATTCACGCAGCATGCATACAAATTGTGTCCTTCTCAAGACCTGGTTAATGAATGAAGTCTGAAAGGTCAACTCTCAAAGGGTAAATTGCTGGACCTGAAAAGGTTGTAAAAACAGCAGCTTTCCTATTAACTAAGTGATAACTGCCTAAATGTTCCTTGGGAACAATTATAAAATATACAATCTGGAACTGAGGGACCAACAACTATTGAGGAGATGCACAGTTTCCCTCTGCTAAGAAGCTTTTCAGATTACGACCACTAGGCCCTGACACATTTCCTTATTTAGTTATTTAAAAAAATATACATATGGATACACAAGTCATAAATTTAGATCAGGACAGTTCAGGCAAATCTTTGGTCAAGCATAGGGTCCATGGGCAGTATATTTTTAACAAAGTATAATGATGGAATTTTTGTATACACCTTCGAATAATGCTTTACAGTGCTTTTCTAAATAATACCCAGCAGTGAAAAGCCACACAATACCGCCTTCAAATCTTACTAAGATATCTGTCTTCTCAAAAGGTTACGATCAATTGCCCCTGGAGTGATATGTCCAATCTATAACCAAAACAAACTTGCTGAACCAGTGTAACAGCTTTTCAATTTATCTCCAGATTTTAAGATCCTAGGCATCATTAGTAGATAGAACCATCACAGATGAAACAATATCTTCATATGAAACATTTTAAATGTTGAACTACGTTTATGTCAGTTGTTGACAAAAGAACTACCACAATGTTCTGAGAACCACAGCAGGAAGTTACTGGAACTGTAGAACACAAGTGGCCAAATGGTAGTTGCACAATAAATTGCATCACAGAGCCAATACAGCTTCCAGCTCCCTGGTTCAAGTCAATTATGAACAAACAATCCTCATTAGTCTTTGTGGTGGATGTCATAGCTCAACAGGGAAGTTCCAGCATCCGAGTCTCACATGGCTAGTTCAGAACAGTCTCACCTCTAATGGCTCAATTCTCTGCCATTTGGGAGTACAATCACTTCGTTTATACAGCCCTAGTCACACCTCCCTGCATGTGACGTACACAGATTTCCTAAACACTTCCTGTAAAGAGTAGTCTACTGTTTACACTTACTCTATTGAAAATTCTGTTTTAACTTAGAATTTATTATCTCCTCCTCTGTTGATAGCTTGCTAGACCCTGCAGGAGCATACTCAATGTGAGTAAAGTTAAATTTAAAGAGCATGAGATAAAAACTTCTAAAGTAAGTTTACATCAGTTTGAAAATTAAACCTATTTGTTTTCATCCAGGCTGTGTCAGTCACAGCCAGGGGTGGTGTGGCTAGGGTTACAAAAAGAGAAACAAGTTAAAGTAATATAGTGCCAGGAACACAAAGCTATATTCCTGGAACTAGAGCTCCCTCTGCCGCAATCCTCCTCCCCCCCGGTGATAAATAAAGGGTTAAAAAAATATTTATTTACCTGATGCCAGCGCCAAGGTCCCTCTGCGCTGGGTTAGGGCTTCTCCTCCTCTGCCATTACTAATATTGTAAAGCGCTATGGAATATGTTGGCGCTATATAAATATCAGTAATAATAATAACAACAACACTGATGAGGGGTTTTACATTGCAGCACTACGTGCAATAGGGATAGTGCACCCAGACCACTCCAATGAGCTGAAGTAGTGTGTGTGCGCCTATAGTGTTCCTTTAATTCCTAAATCAGTGAAATGTCAGAGGCATTATCTATACACTAAAAAAATTAAAAACATATTTTTTTAAAAAACAGTTTTGGTGACTATAATGCCCCTTTAATGACATCTACATAATATAAATTCAGTCTCCTCCTGAAACTTAAATACACATTTTAATGAACAACTTTGGCAACCATGGGAATCCTATCAGGACCAGCAGCCTTAAACGGGCCACTGTATTGATACCGTCCTAATGGCTCTCTCTTCTTTCTCATTTTTTTTAGCAATTCCTTTGTTGAGAGGGGTACATCCTTTTCAATCCCCTGTTAAATTTTAAAATCCAACAAGGGGTGCAATATATTTTGACACAGATAATACTTCAAACACTGTATTTTACTGCAGGCAAAAGAAAAAGAAAAAAAAAAAAAGATTTATAAAATACTGAAATGCAGATACTCATCTTCAGGCTCAACAGCTTTTTAGGATGTTAGAGACAGAGTGTTATAAAACCCAGTGCAACAAGGTACATCACAGAGCGTCTTTAAACAAGAGTATGTAAATTTAAAAATCCTTTGATCTCCTCTAGGTGATAAAAGCATGCCTGTTGATTTTTAAATACACACATTCATTCCTGGTGCCAATCAATATAATACTTTATAGGTCTATTTAAAAATAATAACAAATGACACAGGGATTGCACGTTTATATTAAAAAAACAAAAACAAAAAAAACTAAGAAGTTGAAACATTGCTTTTCCAGCTCGGCTACTCTAGCCTAAACTTTGCAATTTCCTTGTCGGTGCTTCACAATTCCCAGTTTAGTGAATGTGTTGCTAATGTTTAACACTGCTTAAACAAAAAAACGACAATATGGAGACACGCAACACGTTTTTCATTCTACATATCCACAACCACTGACGTTAAAGCAGGTGAAACCTGTTTGAATTACAGGATTAGCAGCTTAGACAGAATCATTTTACCCTACTCCCCATTCCAACTAAAACAAATAAATGTGTAAGATCACTATACAAAGAAGTCAATTATTTGAAATACTTAGGGGAAGGCTCTACTGTGTTTAGTTCAGGCCAGACTAAACAACAAAATAGGGGGTTATGATAAGGGAGAATACGGCTTTAATGGCCACTCAATGCTTGAAGTAGCCACATTTGAATGCATGACATGGTTATTGTATAAATGGCCGCCTGTAAACACATTGTAGTGGTTATAATACCAGGAGATCTGGCATCCTTCTTGTAAAAGTCAAACCGTTTTTGGATTCTGTCTAAACCAGGAGGAATTTGTCACCGCAACACATTGTGAAGTGATTAAAACCTTAGCACACCACAAAGGGATGTGTAAAACACTTTTAAGGGACACTCCACTGCCAAAATACAAAATAAATATTGGAGTTATATCAATAAAGCTTGCAAAACCTGCAGTTCTCTTTGCAAAAAAATAAAAAAAAATCTTCACCCGCACATTATTAGAATGAGAAATGCCTGATAATGTCAACATCGGACGACTAATGTAGACATCATTAAGAGGATTTGGAAAAAATCTTAAGTGGTAAAGTTAAATTATATACAACATTAATAGGCTCAGCAGGACGCTAGTCTAATTTATATATAGGATGATGACTTGTAATGGGTTATTCTATTTCCACCATTACAAATAATTATATTTTAAAAAGGAAAAATGTCATGTTCTGGAAATGCCCATACTTCTTCAATAAGATGCAATTATAATAACATTATCATGCTTAGCATCTACATAAAGCAGAGAGCTGGTGTTCTAATTTTGGTATAATATTTGACTTTATTAGACATTGGTGCATTAAAAGAGAACTGTTCATCAGTGACCCTACTCCAAACAATCTACTTATTTGCCATTAACAAACCTCCATAGAATAGTTAAATCATAAATGCATGCATTTGTTTGACACAAGGTTTCTTTAAGTTTTCCAAAAATAGTTTGAAAAACCTCTTAAACCCAGAGAACACTTCCTTCAACTGCTCCAGGGAACTCTAATTCCACAGCTGTTTCAAGGAGACTGACAATGGAATTTGAAATATTAGGACAAAAAAGTAAAATTGGAAAAAAAAATAAAAAAAATCCCAAACTCATATTTCTAGATCAGCTATTTTGATCTAAAACTCGCAATTCCCTTCTCATGTCTCCACAATTTGTAGTTCAGTAAATCCCCTTATTATACATTTTGAATTGAAGCACATACACACTTTGGAATATACACATGAGATGACAGACTGACAGATTCTACATACAAAATAAGTTAAACATTTCTATAAACTGTTAAACATAGGACCTGGCTTATGCTTCTATTACTAGATCCAAATCCGAGACTGAAGAAGTGTGCATTTTCCAGAAGGCCCATCTATTTCAATGTGATTTAAACGTGGAAAAACTAAATATCAAACACAGCCCATATAAATATCCCATAGACAGAAGCCAGAAACAGGAAGGCATGTAAGGTTTTTAGATTTGATTATCTGAGCTTTACACAGGATCATGCTGGATAGCTAACATTCGCAAACACCAAATGCATTGCTAGTTAAACTTCATTTTTATCTTCTTACAGAAAGCGCTTACAGCTCAACATCCATTTTCATTCTGCTGACCATTTATATTATTATTTCCTTCCCCTATACACTGGCTATATTGGCACTTCAAGCACCTCCTCTTCTTTCCTTCTTCTCCCCAGTATCCACCCACAACACCCCCATTACCACTACTCTCATTGTTTCCACTTCCAATGTGCCCCTTTCTGCTGTCATTCCACACCCACTATGCCCCCTCTGCTGTCACTCCACTCCCAATATAAGCACCTCTTTTCCCACAGTTCCCAAGTATTCCCACTTCTGTGTCCACATTTTATAATGGCAGTTTCAAAAAGTATCCCCCTCTTATTCTTTTCCAGCTTTCCTTATGCCCCCTATTCTTTCCTCCTACCTCTAAAATGCCCCCTCTATTTTTTCCTCCTTCCTGCAATGTGTCCCCTCTCTTCAGGTTTCGTATTCCCAAAGTGTACTTTCTTTATCTCCCATTTAGAAGGTGCCCCCCTCTTCTTCCCACCCATAAGGTGTCCCCTTATTCTTCCCTCAAAGTGACCTCTCTTCATTTTTCTAAAACGTACTCTTTTTTTTTCCTCCCACCAATACTCCCACTCTTTTTTTCCTCCAAACGCCCTGGGTATTCCCATTACCCTTCCATCCCCTCACTCTAGATAGACAGCTCTCCCTCTCCATTCACTCACTCTAGATAGACAGCTCTCCCTCTCCATTCACTCACTCTAGATAGACAGCTCTCCCTCTCCATTCACTCACTCTAGATAGACAGCTCTCCCTCTCCATTCACTCACTCTAGATAGACAGCTCTCCCTCTCCATTCACTCACTCTAGATAGACAGCTCTCCCTCTCCATTCACTCACTCTAGATAGACAGCTCTCCCTCTCCATTCACTCACTCTAGATAGACAGCTCTCCCTCTCCATTCACTCACTCTAGATAGACAGCTCTCCCTCTCCATTCACTCACTCTAGATAGACAGCTCTCCCTCTCCATTCACTCACTCTAGATAGACAGCTCTCCCTCTCCATTCACTCACTCTAGATAGACAGCTCTCCCTCTCCATTCACTCACTCTAGATAGACAGCTCTCCCTCTCCATTCACTCACTCTAGATAGACAGCTCTCCCTCTCCATTCACTCACTCTAGATAGACAGCTCTCCCTCTCCATTCACTCACTCTAGATAGACAGCTCTCCCTCTCCATTCACTCACTCTAGATAGACAGCTCTCCCTCTCCATTCACTCACTCTAGATAGACAGCTCTCCCTCTCCATTCACTCACTCTAGATAGACAGCTCTCCCTCTCCATTCACTCACTCTAGATAGACAGCTCTCCCTCTCCATTCACTCACTCTAGATAGACAGCTCTCCCTCTCCATTCACTCACTCTAGATAGACAGCTCTCCCTCTCCATTCACTCACTCTAGATAGACAGCTCTCCCTCTCCATTCACTCACTCTAGATAGACAGCTCTCCCTCTCCATTCACTCACTCTAGATAGACAGCTCTCCCTCTCCATTCACTCACTCTAGATAGACAGCTCTCCCTCTCCATTCACTCACTCTAGATAGACAGCTCTCCCTCTCCATTCACTCACTCTAGATAGACAGCTCTCCCTCTCCATTCACTCACTCTAGATAGACAGCTCTCCCTCTCCATTCACTCACTCTAGATAGACAGCTCTCCCTCTCCATTCACTCACTCTAGATAGACAGCTCTCCCTCTCCATTCACTCACTCTAGATAGACAGCTCTCCCTCTCCATTCACTCACTCTAGATAGACAGCTCTCCCTCTCCATTCACTCACTCTAGATAGACAGCTCTCCCTCTCCATTCACTCACTCTAGATAGACAGCTCTCCCTCTCCATTCACTCACTCTAGATAGACAGCTCTCCCTCTCCATTCACTCACTCTAGATAGACAGCTCTCCCTCTCCATTCACTCTAGTTAGACCTCTCTCACTCTCCCTCCACTCACTAGGTAGACCTCTCTCACTCTCCCTCCACTCACTAGGTAGACCTCTCTCACTCTCCCTCCACTCACTAGGTAGACCTCTCTCACTCTCCCTCCACTCACTAGGTAGACCTCTCTCACTCTCCCTCCACTCACTAGGTAGACCTCTCTCACTCTCCCTCCACTCACTAGGTAGACCTCTCTCACTCTCCCTCCACTCACTAGGTAGACCTCTCTCACTCTCCCTCCACTCACTAGGTAGACCTCTCTCACTCTCCCTCCACTCACTAGGTAGACCTCTCTCACTCTCCCTCCACTCACTAGGTAGACCTCTCTCACTCTCCCTCCACTCACTAGGTAGACCTCTCTCACTCTCCCTCCACTCACTAGGTAGACCTCTCTCCCTCCACTCACTAGGTAGACCTCTCTCCCTCCACTCACTAGGTAGACCTCTCTCCCTCCACTCACTAGGTAGACCTCTCTCCCTCCACTCACTAGGTAGACCTCTCTCCCTCCACTCACTAGGTAGACCTCTCTCCCTCCACTCACTAGGTAGACCTCTCTCCCTCCACTCACTAGGTAGACCTCTCTCCCTCCACTCACTAGGTAGACCTCTCTCCCTCCACTCACTAGGTAGACCTCGCTCCCTCCACTCACTAGGTAGACCTCTCTCCCTCCACTCACTAGGTAGACCTCTCTCCCTCCACTCACTAGGTAGACCTCTCTCACTCCACTCACTAGGTAGACCTCTCTCCCTCCACTCACTAGGTAGACCTCTCTCACTCCACTCACTAGGTAGACCTCTCTCACTCCACTCACTAGGTAGACCTCTCTCACTCCACTCACTAGGTAGACCTCTCTCACTCCACTCACTAGGTAGACCTCTCTCACTCCACTCACTAGGTAGACCTCTCTCACTCCACTCACTAGGTAGACCTCTCTCACTCCACTCACTAGGTAGACCTCTCTCACTCCACTCACTAGGTAGACCTCTCTCACTCCACTCACTAGGTAGACCTCTCTCACTCCACTCACTAGGTAGACCTCTCTCACTCCACTCACTAGGTAGACCTCTCTCACTCCACTCACTAGGTAGACCTCTCTCACTCCACTCACTAGGTAGACCTCTCTCACTCTCTCTCCACTCACTAGTTAGACCTCTCTCACTCTCTCTCCACTCACTAGTTAGACCTCTCTCACTCTCCCTCCACTCACTAGTTAGACCTCTCTCCCTCCACTCACTAGGTGTTCCCTTTCCCACTCTCCTTACACTGCACACCTCCTACCACTTTCTTCCACTGACAGACACCCCTCTCCCTGCCCTCTGCTTCCCCCCCCCCCATAAACTTTACGTGACTGCCCGCCCTCACTCCGAGTTTGGATCATCCTCCTGTTTGCCCCTTCTCCCCCCCGACCAGCAGTTCCCATCACTAGCAGCAACCCTCCCCTGGCCAGCAGTCCCTCTCTTACCGTGAACCTGGGCGGGTCCCGGGGCACTATCAGTCCGCTCCTGGGAAGGGGCACCCCGGTGTAACGCTGCTTTGCTTCCTTATTCCGCTCAATATGTGATCGACTTGTACTCCCCCTCCCTGCTCAGCTCCTCGGTCCTCCTCCTGCCAGGCACCACCCCTGTCTCCTTCTCTCTCTCCCTCCGGTTTCTGCCCACTGGATGGGTCTCCTTTTACTTCTGCAGAGCTCCCTTTCTGTGCCCTGTGCCTCTCTCCCTACTTTCACTCACACTCACAGATTCCCTGTTCCCTTCTCTGAGAAATTACAACTCTAAGAACTTTTTCTTAGTTCTGTGTCTCCTCCCACTCTCCCCCTGCCTCTCTCTTGCCCTCCTCCACTTGTTGTCTGTTCCTCCTTCTCAGTCTCCTTCCTCATTCCCTGTCTCTTTCTTTATTCAAAACTCGGATTTCTTCTGTGTGTTTAGATATGTACTACCTTTAGCTGTTTTTAACTGTAATATATATATATATATATGTGTGTGTTCTGCACTAATCTGCCTCATTTATAACATGCATCTCTCATTGTCTCACTCCCTAATCCACCCCATTAAACTTTGTTTACATCTGAAATGATAGCCCCCTGGCTGCTGTGAGAGATGTGGAACTTAATATATATTTTTTGACATCATTTTTATATGAGGAAGTCAAAACTTGGTTTTAGCTGCTTGGCAATCTGTTACATGGCTTGCGTTTAAATTTCTGCTGAACTTAAAACATTGGAGAATTTATTTACGGATCTTTTTAATGCAATTTGCAAAAAAAAAATATATATATATATATATATATTTGACAATTATATATAGACAATTAGAGTAAATTTGCTAAATGCTCTAAATCAAGCACTTATTTACATCCAAGTGTCTCTCATCTCACCATGTAAAAAGAAAAGACAATACCTGGATAATGCTGAGGTAGCTTAAATGTAAATATGGGGGTGACAGTAAGAGTACAGTATGTCCGAGAAGGAACGGTGGTCTGGGAAGACACACAGGTCTGATAGAAGACAAGGGAAAACATATCGGTAACAGGTGCTATTCTGGGAAAAAGTGCTAAATAGTGAGTAATTGTAGCAACAATAGAATATGGGGAGATTTATCAAATAAAAACGTGCTGTTCTGAAGGACACTGCTAAATAAGGTGCAATCTCCATGACCACCAATGGTGCACTGCTCAATATTTAGTACTTGCACTCAAAATAGCATTCATTTATTTTTGTGTCTTGATAAATCTTCTCTGTTTCTCAGCATTTAGCTCTTTGCACCCAAATTGATGATTTGCCATAACAAATCTCCTTAACCCCTTAAGGACACATGACATGTGTGACATGTCATTATTCCCTTTTATTCCAGAAGTTTGGTCCTTAAGGGGTTAAAGGTGGTAAATGACAGGTGTTTGAGAAGGGGCTCTGAGATGTTCAGTTCTGAGTGGAAAAGTAGAGACCTAAAAAAGTTAGAGTGGGCTGTAGTGGAAGGGATTCTGAGAAGGTTTCTCCCTGGAAGATAAGGAAGGGAGAGCATGACTGATGCCCCGGGATGGGGAGTTGGCCCTAAAAAGATACTTAGTTGCTAACAGGGGTACTAGATAAAAAGGGACAAGGGCGGAGGGGACTTACCAGACACCGAAGACAAGTTGAGGGATACTGAGTTTCCCGCCCATTAGCAGGTTATGGTGGTGTTTTGTTTCTGGTGGTGGTCTCATTGTGTTCTTGTTTTGTCACAGCCTGCGGTTCTTCCTGGCCAGCACAGATACAAGGGATGGAAGCGCCAAGGCGGCTTGGGGAGTTGCAGCTTGCCTACCGCCATCAGCCCTGGACTCTTGGATAACTTAGTAGAGCTGTATGTTGGAGAACACCTCAACAGCTGACAGAGGAATTTGCTGGCATAATGATATAATGGTTAGATAAAGCTGTGGCCGTTGCCCTTACCCAACTTATTCAGGTCTTGTGTGTTTTATTTGAGCAATGGGGAAGAAAGATTATGGTGGGTCAGCAGTCAGGACTAGTTGGGCAGAGGTGTTTAATAAGATATGAAGGTCTGAAAAGAAAATATAGCTTACTTCTTCAACAGATTCCAAGGACAGAACTGCTCATTGTACATCGCCTCTGCTCTCATTACTCACCAAAGGGGATCAGCAGGGAACGCTGCACGTAATTGGATCATCCTTAGCCAGCCCCGAATATGAGTTCCAGGCTGGCTAATGTCTGTTCTGTGCATATTCTATGAACAGTGTCATTGATTTATTGAGAGTGCCTAGCTGACTCTCTAAGCCAATTATTGGCCAACAGAACCTGCATCCGGCTACTACAGGTCTGCTGAAGCATGGGACCAGCCATTAGAGGGCCCTCAGCCCCGGGCAATAAGAGGGAAAGCCCCAGGTAAGAGGGAAAACCATTGCAAAATAGTTTGCTCCCTTAAAATGGGGCTGCGCCAGAGAAATACTCACATCATAATGACTATAGCGGGCTGTAATGATAATTGTGCATGGAGTAACCCTTCAAAAGAACACTCCTAGCACTACAACCACTTCATCTCACTGAAGTGGCTATAGTGCTTGTAATTTTTATTTTTATTTTGTGAATTAAAGTTTTATTAGAGTACAATAGCAATATCAAAATGCAGAGTAGTAGGACACACAGGTCCCTGAAAGTCACAATTTATTTTTTATATGGCCACACAGGGCCGCAGGAAGCAAATCAATAAGAATTATCAATGACATATCTTGTGTAAGTCTTAGGTAACATTAGAAATAACATAGAATGTAATAACTCAATCAGCGTGGGTGGCATGGCCCTATGTGTTTTGTGGAATCGTGCTTTAGTGTTCAATTCTCGGAGGTCATGTCAAAGGGGATAAAGCAGCCCAAACATATACTCCTCTGGTAGTGCAAAGGGTATGACTATTGATTATTCATTAACATTAGTGTCCCGGGAGTCGTAACCCAAAATGCAGGAAAGAGGAAACCACAAAAGGTGGATCTGAAAGATGTTATTACTGAGCCTTAGAATGGCCAGACGTAACTATACAACAAGAAACATGGGCAAGAATAAATCAAGGACAGGAATACTCAGAGTCAATACAAAGCCCGGTCAGGATACCAGAAATCACGAGTCAAATATGAAGCCAAGGTCAGGATACCCGAAATCACAAGTCAAATACAAAGCCGGGGTCAGGAAACCAGAAATCACGAGTCAAATACAAAGCAGAGGTCAAATACAGGAAATCACAAGAGAATCACTAGGGGGGGCGTGGCCTGACCGTCAAGGGAGCTGGACGCGTCCGACTAGAGCTCCGCTCCGAACGCGCTGCCTACAGCCAACATCAGCTTCACAAACCTACCTACAACCCTCCTAATGGAGAAGCGACACCCCAAGAAGGCACCCAAAAGAGGCCCAGAGGGCAATAACACAGTGGCAGGCTTGTTTGCCGCCCAAAGAGCCGGCCAGCAGGACCATCAAGATGGTGCAGACAAAGGAGCGGTATCCCAGCCGCCTTCGCCACGTGGGGCGTCCAACGAAGACACGATCCCGGGCAACACATCCCAGATTCTGGCCAAATTAACCGAGGTGTGTACTTACCTAGCGGGGGAAATCGTGAAATCGACCGCCTTACTGCAAACAGAAATACAAGCTCTTGGAGCTAGGACACACCGCCTGGAGACCCGCCTAGAAACTACTACTACGGCCCATAATGCAGTCGTGGCCCAAGTCAATAACCTCACACATCGCTTCTCTGACGCTGAGCTCATGATAGAAGATATGGCGAACAGATCGAGGCGCAATAACCTCAGACTGAGAGGCCTGCCGGAGAAAGAGGAAGAAGGGCCGGTGAGAGACCTCGTATTGGAGGTGCTACAACCCCTACTGCCCGATATCCCACATGACCACTGGACCATAGAAAGAGCACACAGGGCCTTGCGCGCCAGGAGGACAGACGCAGCTTACCCTAGAGACTTGGTCATTTGCTTCCTACACTACCAGACAAAGGAAGCCCTGCTACGCAAGAGCCGGGAAGGCCCCATCAAATTCAAGGGAGCAGAGATCACCCTCTTTCAGGTCTTGGCACCGAGCACCTTACAGCGCCGCCATGAGTGGAAGCCTACTACCGAAGCCCTGCGGTGGGCCGGAATCAAATATGCCTGGGGCTTCCCGTTCAACCGGGGTGGCCAAGATAAATTGCTCCACAAGTTCATGACGAATACTGGCCTTGTGGACATGTGGAGAGCACATCACCCAGACACAGTTGACTTTACTTTTTACTCGGCACCCCACGACACATATTCCAGGATAGACCTGTTTCTAGTCAACGACCATTGCATGGCCCGGGTCGCGGACGCTTCAATCGGGTCCATTACGTGGTCTGACCATGCGGACGTGACCCTGACCCTGGGCAACCTAAGCAGGGCCACCCCGTGGACCTGGAGGATGAATACATCCTTGCTCAGGGACGAAGCCGTCACTAAACAGATTAGACAGGAACTCCTGGAATACTTCACTACAAACTACACCCCAGACCTAAAAGCTAGCACGATTTGGGCCGCGCACAAAGCAGTGATCAGGGGCTCGCTCATCCGCCTAGCCACTAGAAAGAAGAAATTTAAATTCCAATCCCTCGAGCAGCTACTCTTGGAGCTGCGTACCCTAGAACAAGCCCACCAAACACACCCAGACAGGTCGACCTTTCAGAGACTTGACACCAAGAGACATGAAATCAAGACGCTACTACTCGACGATACGACCAAGTCCCTGACCTACTCGAGACGCACATTCTATGAAAAAGCAAATAAAATGGATACATTATTAGCCAGGACCCTAAACCCCCGACAGAGGAAAACACATCACCGCGATTAGACACCCCGACTGAACGACCAAAACCACTCCGTTAGAGATAGCAGCAGTCTACAAACAGCTATACAACCATACCCCAAGTATGGTAGGCAGTAGGGCGGCCGAACTCGCGAAAATTAGCAATTTCCTGGCCGACTTAAAACTACCCTTGCTCTCTCCCAAGGCCCGGGCAGCCCTAGCCTCCGATATCACTGAAGATGAAATAGATACAACCATAACGGCCTTGAAGGGTAATAAGTCACCGGGACCTGGCGGTTTCGACGGCGGTTATTACAAGGCGTTCAGGGAAGAACTAACACCCCACCTCCTCCGGCTGTTTACAGAACTCAGAAACGGTGGTACCCCAGATCAGGACATGTCCTTGTCCACCATAGTGCTGCTACCCAAGCCAGAGAAAGACCCCATGCTGCCATCTAGCTATAGGCCAATCTCCTTGATAAACCACGACATGAAGATACTAGCTAAAGTCCTGGCGTCCCGCCTAAACCCCCTTCTAACATCTCTGGTAGACCCAGACCAGGTGGGTTTTGTCCCCGAATGGCAACTTTTCGAAAATACTAGGCGCAATACAGAACTAATATGGAGACAGGCCACCCTGAACACACTAATTGTATCGCTAGACGCCGAAAAGGCCTTTGACAGGGTGACCTGGACTTACCTGTTCACAGTGCTAGAGCACCTTGGGCTACCAGGGTAGTTTATCGCACCCTTCTGAGCGATGTATAGCAATGTTCGGGGGCCAGGTTCAGATCTCAGGGGCTCCCCTCCACCCCTTCAGCCTACACAATGGCACCAGGCAGGGGTGCCCATTATCCCCACTCCTGTTTATTCTATCCCTTGAACCCCTGCTGCAGGCCCTCAGGCAGCACCCCAAAATCACTGGTATCACAGTGGGGGGCAGTGAATTCTTGGCATCGGCCTATGCCGATGACGTACTACTAACCCTCACTAACCCGTCCCAATCCATGGCGGCATTGCAGGAGGTCCTCCAGAGCTACGGGGAAATCTCGGGCTACGTAGTAAATATGGCCAAGTCCAGCGCGCTCCCTGTGGGTATGTCGGCGACAGACGCTACAAAGATCGGGAACGAACACACGATACGCATCGAACACACATCCATTAAATATTTAGGAGTCCACTTAACCGCAGACCCCTGTAAACTATTCCAATACAACTACACACCCATTTTTAAAACCCTAACTAAAGATCTAGACAAGTGGCTTGACAAGCCGATATCGTGGGTGGGACGGATTCATACTGTTAAAATGAACGTCCTCCCACGTATCCTGTTTCTATTCCAGGCATTACCCTTGCAATTGTCAAAAGCCCAATTACAGCCACTGCAACGAACCATAGGCACCTTCATCTGGCAAAACAAATGTCCCCGTATTTCAAGACAGATCCTTTACAGACACAAAACGAGAGGGGGACTGGGGTTGCCATGCTTGTATTATTATTACCTGGCTGCCCAATTGGCTCAGGTGGCAATGTGGCACACCCCTCCAGGCAAAAGGAAATGGGTAGATACTGAATCGCTCATGATAGGGGCAGACCTACCACAATTTGCCATGTGGGTACCGAGAGAACACAGACCGATACTTCGAGTTACATGCCCGGCGATCCTAAACTCACTTCGACTGTGGGACCAAACACACACAAAATACAACCTGGCATCCTCACCCTCCCCCCTAATGCCCTACCTCCGCAACAGAGCCTTTACCCCAGGTATGACAGCCAGAGACTTTCGGAACTTGGAACACACCGGGATACAGAGGATATGCCACCTATATAACGGCTCCGACATAGTGGGGTACACTGACCTCTCTCAGGGGAGACACCTCACACCTAGCGATTTCTTCAGATACGTCCAATTAAAAGATTTCGCTAAACAACCACATATCAAATGCGCAGCATTGAAACCACTGACATTCTTCGAACGCTGGTGTCTCTCACAAAACTTGCCCCGTGGAACGATCCCAATGCTGTACGCCCATCTCTGTTCTGAGACGAGGGAGTGGGCCAGATTAACTTACACAGAACAATGGGGGACGGAGTGGCAAGAGATTTGGGAGGCCAATGCCACCACCTCTCTATGTGTGACCCTCCAGGAGCAATCATTTAAGACAATGTTTAGGTGGCACACCACCCCAGTAAAACTACTTCAGATGCGCAAAACTACGAATGATGAATGCTGGAGGGGTTGCGGGCTAAAGGGGTCATATCTCCACATGTGGTGGGAATGCCCCAGTATGGTCAGGTTCTGGAAGGGCATCCAGACCCTCTTGAGATGGGTTTTCTCCAGAACCATAGAGTTGGACCCATGGGTGTATCTGCTCAATAGAGATATTGAGGGCTGGACCAGGGCTGAACAAAAACTCATACATAAAATTACCTTAGCGGCCAGGAAGGCGGCAGCGGCCTCATGGTTAAAACCGACAACCCCAGACGAGTCAGAAATAGTGGCTAGAATTAAAGAGATAAGGCTAATGGACGACCTGACAGCTAGACTCAGAGGGTCCACTAAAACCTTCCATAAGATATGGGATCTCTGGGACGACAGCAAACTAGGCTGAGCCCCTTCCCCCCCCCCACTTTTTCGGGGCTCTCAGGACGCAGAACGACTGGCAGGGCCTCAGTACCACGTACACCCCCCCTCCGTCCCTATACCCCCCGTTCTCCTCCACATTAGACTACCTACATCTCTTGTCCCCCCTCTCTTCTCCACATGAGCCCCAAGGACGATCCTAAACTAAGGGCTTCCAGGTACTAAGCAATCTACATCCTTACATACGGGCCTAATACGGTAACCTATCCCGTTCACTGTGAGAATTATGTTCTACAAATACGCACTCACTCTTAAATAGAGCTATTGATAGCACTACCACTTCTTAGGCAACAACTCTCCATAGCGATAACCTAGACACAGGTGACCCATGATGCCAGGCCACTTCCTGAAAACCCACTGGCTGAGCCTATTTAATGACATGTAACCCCATAAAACGGGGCTCAACCTCACAGGTTAGGGAACTAGATACCTGAGGACCGGACAAAGCATAGCGGTGGAGGACGGCAGAATAAATAGTTCCCACTACACCTATCCCCCTCCTTCTCTGTTCCCTACTCTCCTTTACCTCTATCTCCACTTTCTACTCCATTTCTCTTATCCCTTTGCTCTACAAGGGAATCTCTCAATTACATAAAAACCCTCGGTGGAAAACAAGGGTACCAATCTATGTATATGCATATCCTGTTGTTTCATTCCATGTGTTATTTTACATACTTATGTACTGTATCAACTGAAACGAATTGCTCAATATGACAAGGGCTTCTGCGTAAGCCTGAAATGTTGTTGAAATGCACTCCCTTCCCTACCGAGTGAAAAATAAAGAATTTAAAAACAAAAAAAAAGAATCACTAGGAGCACTAAACGAGGATCTAACAGAAACCACGATAGGGCAATGAACATGGTCCCATATCCACTCTCTGAGCACTCCCGCCTTATGAGGGTGACCTGATTGGGAGTAACAGATTTGGTAAAGTAGTTGGGTGTCAACATCTGTCCTGCCTGGACCTGCCTAAGTATGTCTCTGCTCTTGAGTGACCCTCTCTCTCGTCTCCCAGGTTCCCCCCTTGTTGCCCATATGTCAACAAATTCTGAAAGTCCGCGTAGTAGACCTCCTTCAACCAATGTGTCTATATGCCCAGATATGTCTGTGAGCGTCTTTGTGCTGTAAGTGTCTGGTTTACCAGTCCGCACAGTTCTTCCATTTTTTCAAACCATGCTGTTAAGAGAGGGGGTGATAGTGCTTATATTTTATTGTTGTGCAGTGTTAAATTCGTTCTACTGATTTAATGCTGAGTGAAGGTGCACAGTGGCCCACAGCTGGGACCCACTGTGCTGCTTGGGTTAATACTTCTATATTAGCAACAAGAGTGCCAGCTGACCGCTGTTAGGATAACACAGATGCCTGTTGCTGGTATGAATAGGTATGGACTTCTTTCAATGTGAAACAATCCAAAATCATTGTAACATTGAATGGGGGGAACAGCGCCAGCAGACTCCAGTCAACGTAACAGTTTACATGAGATGAAATGGTTCTAGTGCCTAAATGTCCATTTAACTTTTTATAGTGGAGCTTACCCTATAATTATTGCTTTATGAGCACTTCAGTGAGTTCTGTTCCTACGGTAGCAAACTGTACAAGAAAACACTGTAAGTTGGGAGGGGAAGGCGAAAATTGGGCTTATAGAATAAGTTTAATTGTTCTAAAAAAAAGCCTTTGTTCATCTTGGTCTGTGATCCCTCTTCCCTTTTTAACATTGCCCTTACCACTCTCTGTCATTTCTGTACCTCTTCCTTTCTGCTATAACCCCTCTTAGTCTAAATAGATCCAGGTTCATAACCCCTGTAATGGGGGCTGCCTCTGCAATAATTGAGATGTTTTGGTAGCTTGGTAGAAGACACCATTTACACCTAATTCTATGTAGTGTAAAATTGTTTATTACCTGTCTGTAAATTTCAAAGTAAAGATTGTAAAAACAAAACGAAAAAGAAAGAAGAAAATGAAAGAACATAAACATAAATTATAGTAAACTAACCTACAGGCGGCACTTAACTTGTACAACCCAACAATCCTGGATTCTGCTGGGCCATCAAAAATTCAAGCTCCTGATTCATTATCTCAAGTCTGTTCCCTGTTGTCCTGCTTCTAAGAACATTGTGGAAATGTCCACAGAAAGCGATTTAGACATACTTGCACCGTAGTAAGTATTTCTCGGAGTATATACCAGATGGACTGGAGTACTTAAAATGGAAGTGCCACGGAGATAAGTATGTTTCGTTGTTACTTCCACAGCATAATCAGGGCCGGTGCAAGGATTTTTGCCGCCCTAGGCAAAAGAAAAGTTTGCTGCCCCCCCCCCATGTGACATCACAATGCCCCACCCATATGATCTGCCATATGAACTAACGCCAGTGCTGCACACTGTGTTTACATTAAAAAGCCTGCAGGGACACGCTATAGACACCGGAACCACTTCATTAAGCTGCAGTGGTTCTGGGGACTATAGTGTCCCTTTAATGTGAGGTTAATTAGAGATTAGTGTCACTAATAATATACTAGATTGCCTACTTACAACCAGATGAAGATGGTGATGGGCACTGGCTGCAGTTTCGCTCCACTGGTCTGGTGTAGAACCGGATCTCTGGAGGCTGTTTGTAACTGCGGTCACAAAATTCAATTTTCTGGGAGAACAGGAAGCAGCTCAAGGTCTGTGCCCCAGGGCCTGACGGTGAGTATTCCCATAAGGCCCACCCATAAGTCTACCTATATGTTCCACCCATTAAATTCACTCACAGGGAGTGTAGTGTGTAGGGGATGTGTTATGTGTTATTGTAGAGGATCTAATGTGTGTGCTTATGGAATGTAGTGTATAGGCATACCAGTTTGTGTAGGTGATGCAGTGTGTTTGTGTGTAGTGGAAGCAGTGTGTTTGTGTATAGTGGAAGCAGGGTGTGTTTGTGGTTGTGTGTAAGGGATCCATTGTGTGAATCTGTGTTTGTATGCATAAGGGATGCAAGGTGTGTGTCTGTAAGTGTGTGCATTGAGTGTGTGTAAGAAATGCATTGTTTCTGTGTGTATGTAAGAGAAGCAGTGTGTGTGTGTGTGTGTGTGTGTTTGCATGTGTGTGTAAGGGATGCATTGTGTGTGTGTGCGTGTAGTGTGAAAGTGCTCTCCATTCTGTCCCTTAGAGCTCTCCCCTGCCCCATAATGGTCTCTCCTCTCCCCCACCCTCCCCTGGGGGTCTCTTCTCACACCCACCCACCCTCCCTGTGTTTTCCTCACCTCCCCTTCTCCTCATCTCCACTTCTCCTCACCCCCTCTCCTGTGTTCTTCTCACCTCCCCCCGTGTCTTCTCACCTCCCCCCGTGTTCTCCTCACCTCCCCTTCTCCTCACCCCCCTCTCCCTGTGTTCTTCTCACTCCCCCCTCCCTGTGTTCTTCTCACTCCCCCTCCCTGTGTTCTTCTCGCCCCCCCTCTTCTCACCCCCCTCCCTGTGTTCTTCTTACTCCCCCTCCCTGTGTTCTTCTTACTCCCCCCTACCCTCTTCTTCTTAACCCCCTCCCCTCTTCTTTTTACTCCCCCCTCTTCTTCTTACTCCTCCCCTCCACTTGTCTTCTTCTTACTCCCCTTCCCCCCTTTCTTCTTACTCCCCCTCCCCCCTTTCTTCTTACTCCCCCTTCCCCTCTTCTTCGTACTCCCCCCTCTTCTTCTTACTCCCCCTCCACTTGTCTTCTTCTTACTCCCCCCTTTCTTCTTACTTCCCCCACCCCTCTTCTTCTTACTCCCCCCACCCCTCTTCATACTCCCCCTCCCCCTTCTTAGCCCCCTCCACTTGTCTTCTTCTTACTCCCCCCTCCCTTGTATTCTTCTTACTCCCCCTCCCTTGTTTTCTTCTTACTCCCCCCTCCCTTGTATTCTTCTTACTCCCCCCTCCCTTGTTTTCTTCTTACTCCCCCTCCCTTGTTTCCTTCTTACTCCCCCACCTTCCCTCTTCTTCTTACCCCCTCCCCTCGTTCTTCTTACCCCCCAGTTCTTCTTATCTCCCTCCCCTCCCCTTCCCTCCCCAGTTCTTCTACCCCCCCCCCCCATCCCCCAGTTCTCCTCCTAACCTCACCTCCCTTTCCTGTAGCGTGGCCGAGCTCCTCTCCGGTCCGCTGTACAGGAGTTTCTGTTTCCTGTACCCGGCCGGACTGATAGGAAGTGCACACTAAGTGTGCACTTCCTGTCAGTCCGGCCGGGTCACGGACCGGAGAGGAGCTCGGCCACGCTACAGGAAGGGGAGGTGAGGCAGTGCGGCAGCCGCCTGAGGGCTCTCTAAAGAGCCCTCAGGCGGCTGCAACATTTAAAGGGCCGGCGATGGAGGCGGCTGCCTAGTTCGCCTTATAGGAAGTGCCGGCCCTGAGCATAATTTACCCCAATAGGCGTTTCAATATTTACTGGGGTGATGGAATGACGATCCGTTACCTCCAGGGAAGTGAACTCTAAAAATGAATTTTCAAATATATTTGTGTATATTATTTACATGTTTTACATCAATTAAATAAAAAACCTTGCCCCAAACCACACAGTTCTGAAAGATTGCATTGTAATATATTCTTTCATGGAAGGTACGCAAAATATTCAAATAAGTACAAATAGTATTGCCATTTTTAGGACTTCCAACTTTTCTGTAGCATTGACTTTTGCAATGACCTGCTCTTTTATAACATATTTATGTACTCTCTCATCTTTTACTGGCATCATCGTGGTGCTGGCCTGGGATTACTTATGAAAATCTCTGAGCATCAAAAATTGAGTTGTGGTGAAAAAAAAAAAAAAAAAATCAATTAGAAACCACACTGATTGAAGTAATTAAAAATAAAACATGGGTGTATACAGTGTTACATAACATAAGGCAAATTAAAAAAAATAACTTGACTCAGGCACAACTGCTCTGATGTGTTTCCGCAACTCTCGTATAAAAACACAAACTCTCCTAAATAAACGCGAATAAGCTGGTGTGTTGCTGTCCTAATTTCATAATTCCATCCCACATTTTTATAGGTAGACCTGCAGTTTTAAAACCCAGTTTTCTATGCCAGTCTGAAGATCTCCAAAAGATAAAACCACAGTTGTCTACGGTTAGGCATTGCAATTATAAAAACAGTTTTTTAAGTGACTGCCTAAGGTCTGTTAGCTAAGTAGGGGTCTAGTAGGGTTTATAGGCCAGCTTTGAATATTTAGTCATCTCCTCTTCATATCCCTAAAGATTGGAGAGCTAAGCTACCCAAATTAGCTGCATTGTAGAATTCTAAAGCATCTGACATATTTAGGGCTGTGAATCACAGAAATTAAAAGATTGAAATAACAGGGCTGGCTGGATTGCATGGAGTGAAACGGGTACATCCAGTGGTTTAAATCCTACCGCTGACAAGTTTTGCATGAGTAATGCCACACAATGTCAGCCAACAATAGGAAGTGGTCAGTTGTTTAGTAATAAACCTCACAGTCCCCTCGGAAGTTTACACCATCTAATATGTGTAGAACATTACCAGCTCTGAACATTTTGTCCATTATATTATTATTACTATTATTGACATTTAAAAAGCACTTATTCCACAGCACTTTGCAATATTATAAAGGGGGAAATTGAACAATAAATGAGACAATTACAAAATGTTGCAGGAACAAATAAACTATCCAGTTTTTCTGTTTATTCACAGCATTTTCAACAGTTGAAGTCTGCCCACTATTCTCCATTGCTGTCATGGTGATGGCACAATCACATGTTTTTCTTCTTCTCTTTCATCTCCGTGATTCCATCTTCCACCACCTACTGTTCTCTTCCGTCGTCCCATCATCTCCACCTAGCAGAGCTTGCAACGTAGGTGTCATCTTCGACTCTGTTGAAGAACATATATCCACTGTTACTTGTGTTTCTTGCATATATTCATATGGCAATTCAATATTTACTGAAGCTAATACTGTTCAAAATTTGGTAGATTAAACTCTAAACAAATTCTTACTGAATAGAATGGTATTCGAAAATTCTGAGTTTTTTTTTTAGGCATTTCAAATTCGAAAAATCTGAGGTTTTTTTTTTAGGCATTTGCTTGAGCATTAAGTTGTGAATGTAAGGTGTTTGGTCCTGTTGATCCCTGGTGTATTTCTTTATTATTTCTTTATATATGTTCACTATTTATTTATTTGATTTAGTTGCTGTCTCCTAACCATCAATCATGTTTTTTGGACACCGCGAGCGGAACACTACATCAAGAACAACCAACCCGGCTTATCTACTGTCCAGTCATGTTGCTGATTCAGTCATATGGCTTATCAGAGTTATAGACTGCAATTTGGACGAAAATGGATGGACAAGTCTAATCTGTCCCATCTATATTCTACTAATTGTCACTCTTAGCCCCTTACTACAGGAATAAACAACCTCCTCACATCTAATCAGTCACTATCCTCTCATTGTATGACACACCAATTCTTAAAAGGCACTCCTGATATTACATAAATGTATCCTCATACAGTCCAGCTTATCTGATCATACTCCACAAAATTCCCTCCTCCCCACTATGTCTGCACCTATTGGCAACTCCACAAACCCAGGTTTATTAAAATGTAATGAACCTACTTTTTCTCTATAAATGTATACTATTCTCTTATAAATATTTATAACAATGTACTCTGTGACTGTATTATCATTATCATTCTTCAAAGGCTTTGTACAACAACGCGAAACGATCACCATCACTGGAACAGGTGTAAGTTCTATTGAAACAATGCACATTTGTGTGTGTGTGTTTGTACTAAGTATGTTGTTTGTAGTTTTATTCATATATACTTATTTTTGCAAAATAAAAAAAACCTTGCCTATGCATCCTCCATAAACAGTAAAGCGTGCAGTCTTCTCTTCACAGCTAGACCATTATGATTGGTTGGCTATATTGAGATCAGGGGCAGCCAAATACATTGTGCTGCCTTTGTCCAAAAACACAATGCTGACCCCACCTTATCCACCAAAACGCTATCTCCTGCCACACTCACACAATGCACCTTCTATTCACATTATCAGTTAAAGGGACACTCCACTGCCCAAATACAAAATAAATAAAAATCCCTGTTTAGTAGATATAACCCAAATAAAAACATGAATGCATTTAATTATTCTTTTTTTATTGAGTGTACATTTAATAACAGCTAGCATATGCTGCAGATCGCATGTCTGCAGCCTTTGCAAGCCCTCCCCTTCCAACCTCGCCCAGACATACTATTGCTGTCCATTCACAGACTTCCCAAAGCAACTCAATGAGACGCCTTTGCAAGGCAGGTGCTCTGGGCAGTTGCTGCCTCTTGAGTTTAGCTCTGTTGTATAATCCTTCTCTCACCACCAATACTTCCAATTGGTATCCTTTTGAGAGAAATCCACTCTACGTTGTGTATTAATAGTGAAAGTAATATCCCTGAATCACCTCTTCCAAGAACTAACATATATCCCCTTGTCCAGATAAATATATGACTAGCACTACTAAGGTATTCTATGCGATATTACAAATAAACAGCCAACACCATAGTTCTTACCAGAGTGAAATCTTTACTTAGAATCTGCCCAGTTAAATATTACAGAAGAAGAATGTTACAGAGTTATAGTATTACAGAGTTACAATACATTCATAACACTCATACATTCCAACTATCTAATAATATCTGCTACATTGTGTATAATAATATCTGCTACATTGTGTATAATAATATCGGCTACATTGTGTATAATAATATAGGCTACATTGTGTATGTGCTGTGAGATGTTATGTGCAGCATGTGTGTCTTACCAAACCTAATCTAATGTGATGTCAGTATCTTCTATTTTTAAAGGAATTGGTTGCCATGTTGTAAATAGCAAACTCCTCAGCTCAATTGATATGTAAATGTGATTTACTTTCCCAAGGCCCAAAATGTTATCTATCCTGTTATTTTATTTAAGTGTTAACTCTCCCAGCCATCCCTTTGTCTCTAACCTAAGGTGTGTTTTCCTAGATAGAGACTCCTTTGAAGACTAGTTGATATGTAAATGTGATCGGTGCCTTTCAGGTGCTGTATCTTTCCAACTATCTAAACAGAAACTCCCTTTGAAGATAATTCCTGACCTCCCATACACACAGACTTAATCAAGCACATATTAAACAGATATATATATATAATATTTTCCCCAACAAGCTCCTCTGAGCTAACCAAACCAGGAAGTAACAGGACCGCTTGTCGCCTTGAAAGCCAAGGGGTTGTAACCAGGTTAATTCATAGAAGTGTCAGTTTCTATTGAAATCTGCCTATTTTGTAAAATGAAAAAAGAGGACACACTCTTCACATATAAAACATTTGAGCAAGCTAAAGTGCTTTAGGGGTCTGGAGTGTCCATTTAAAAAGAAAACTCTCCCAGCTGCAATCCTGAATATATATTTCTCACTCCATTTTCCCTCTGCCAAACCATCTCCAATTCATACTTGCCAGACATATCTCACCGAGTTCAGACCCCATCCCTATTCATTAATTTTATCTCCCCACATTTCTTTCATTGCATCTTCCTACACCCTCCTAGATCTGCCATTAACTTGTGCATGGTGTGAGAATTTGTTAAAGTGCCATATGTCTTATTTCAACAAATTCTCTTATATATATCTTTGTTTTATACAATTGTTTTATTGTTAGGTTTATTTTTTCCCCTGTATATAATTTTTCCTTTTGTGTACCCATTTTTTTCTGTATACTGAGTGAATGTTGATAATGGGCTATGATACGGACTACTTATCTCATGAACATTGTTTAATTATACCCGATCAGAACCCAAGCGGAACCCGCGATGAGGTCAGACCTGAAAACGCTGGCAACCAGAAACAACATCGGGCAGACCAGAAGTGACATATGCAGAAGGAGATCAACCGGGTAGCGAGCAAGGACGGAAGACAGCGCGCCAAAATGGATTTTAATGGGCTGAGGACTCCAGTGAAGACTGTGCACTTTGGAAAAGGCTATATTTAGCAAAACATGCTCTAGTGCTATTCTGCAGATTGGACTGCTTTTATTTGACACACTTGTTATTAATACTGAGTGTTTCAAAATTATGGACCCAAATTCAAAGCAGTATATTTCATTATGGCAGCATATTACAATTACACCAAAGGTCACAAAAGGTTTATTGAGGATGGGGCGTGGCCGGACCGTGCATGGGAGCAGACGTGTAGTCTCAGAGCTCCGTGCCCTCGGCCTTTCCTAACAGCTACCAAAGCCTGCAAAAGAGCCCTAAATGGTCCGAACAAAGAGACACCTGCTCCTGGGTACCCCCCACACCGGTTCCCCGAGGAACAGTAGAGGTACCTTAGACAATTTTGTGTCCACACCGTCGGACTCTCGCTCCGCCGGGCCTACTATAAAGATGGCGTCGGCTTCCCCTGATGCAGAAAGCGCGGGAGCCCCCTCCGAGGACGGGGACCAGACAGATGCGCTGACACTGATCCGGCAAGAACTCTCCCGGATCTCGTCCAGCACGCTCACTAAAGCAGACTCTACCGGGATGCTGAAAGAGTTTCGCGCTGCTATGCGGGAAGAGATCGCTTCCATGCGCACCGAGTTGACGGCAGTAGAGGTGAGGGTAGAAGCCCTTGAGACAGAAGCGGAGGCGAGCCGGTCCCAACACAGGTCTGCTGAGGTTGCCGCCACAAGACAAGGTAACCTCTTACTCACTTTGAGACGGCAGGTAGAGGACTTAGAGAACCGGAGCCGCCGTCAGAACATCCGCATCCGCGGCCTACCCGAACCGGACTCAACCCCGCTGTCTGAGACGGTACAGGCCCTGTTTAGGCAGATCCTAGGCCGCAACTGCCCAGAGACCATCCAATTCGACCGGATCCACAGAGCCCTGGGCCCCCCGAGGCAAGATGGGAAACCCAGAGATGTGCTATGCTGCCTACACGCCTATAGCCTGAAAGACGCACTAATGGCGGCCACCAGGGGCTCAGACTCCATATCGTTCCAGGGAGCAAACGTGGCGCTGTTCCAGGACCTCTCCAGCCTGACCTTAGACGCTAGGAGAGCACTTCGGCCCATAACTGCTATACTACGAGAGAAAAATGTGCCATACCGCTGGGGCTTCCCGTTCAGCCTGCAGATTCGACAGGGCAATACCTGGCTGCACATCCGATGGCCAGACGATGTGGCCCCCACTCTACGGGCGTTACACATCCCCTTCGTACGCACCCGTAACTGGCTTCTAGAGACACCATTGGCACCCAACCGAAGACGAGGTACGGGCAGCCCACCGCCGGACGCGCGGAGAGAGCGAGTCTCCCCTGCTCGGATGATTGGAGGCCCGGCGGGATCTGAAGAGTGACCTCCTACTAGAGCCCAGAAGAGGTCCACTACTGAGGTACCTGGGATGGGCATCGCGGTTGACCATAGTGGGCAATAGCCAGTAGGTTGGGAGGGGGGACTGAACCTCTGACACTGGCCTAAGATGACTCTGCTGTTGCGCCCCCCCCCCCCCCCCCCGTGCAGATCGGCAACACCATGAACTTGGGACGCTATCCAGTAACTAAGCTTACCACTTCACCAACCCCCCCCCCCCCCCCCATATTGATAACATTGGGTTAGCGTATTTACCAAGCATCAGCCTCTCCCTGGGATTTGGGTGGGGGATTGGTTTCCGGAGAACATCACCCAGATGGGACTCGGGTGAACTGGCTAAAAACGACCTAACTTGTATGTTGCTTTTGGGGTGGCTTGGGAAGGGGAAATGAATGTATGTAAAAGGTAGCAATAGGTCCAGTAACATATGGTGTACCTCGAAGCCCGGGGGGATGGGATTTGAGGATTGGCCCGTTAGCCTTGTTTTAAGCCCCCTGACCTATAACATCTCAACCGAACCCAGGGCAGTACCTAGACCTTAGCCCTAGTTTTGCTCAAATCAGACCGGCCGAGGGCCGGACGTTGTAGTTTACGACACACTAAACTTTTTCTTCACACTGTACCACATTTACACTGATTGCACTGAGTATACCTGTACGGTTTCTGTGTACGACCCCGAGGACAGACTGCGGGTTACGGACGGGAGGACCGCGGGCGAGTCACTTAAAGGGTTTGGGGACTCAGACCTGACGGACGCCTTCCACACAGTCAAGTCCATTCACTTTTGATAGCGGTAACTCCGCTATTTCCTGACCTCTCTCCCTACCTCACCGACCCCCCCCCCCCCCCTGACAGTTTCCCTACCCCCCCCCCCCTGACAGTTGCCCTACCCTTCCCCCCCCCCCCCAGACTGCACCCCTCCCTTCCTCCCACTCCCCGAACCCACCCCTCCCCCCCCTTGTCGGCTATGGCTGGGAGCCCGGGTGGGGGTTTCGGCCCGGCCCCTCTGCGCCTCTGGACCAACAATGTGAGGGGCCTTAACACCCCAGAAAGGAGGTCTCATTTGCTCCGGTCCCTGTGGGCGGCTCGGGCCTCAATAGCGTTCCTCCAGGAGACCCACTTTAAAGGTGCAGCTCCCCCCCCCCTGAGGGACTCGAGGTTCCCAACTGGGTATTTCGCAAACCACCAGTCAGCCAAGAGAGCAGGGGTGGCAATTCTATTCGCCCAACACATCCCGTTTTGCTGCCTGGATACGAAAATAGATCCGAACGGGCGCTACTTATTCCTAAAGGGTACAATTGCCGATAAGAAGTATACGCTGGCCGCGATTTACGCCCCGAACTCGGGACAACACCGATTTATATCAAGGACCCTCCAACTCCTGGACCGGTTCCGGGATGGACTACTCATTGTAGCTGGGGACACTAATGTCCCACTAGACCCTCGTCTCGACACCTCTAGAGGGTGCAGCTCGCACTCCGGTCTCTGTGTTCGGACAGTCGGGAAGGCCCTGCGAGATTCGGGCTTGGCTGACGCTTGGAGAGTGCTCCACCCGGAAGACAGGGACTACTCGTTTTACTCACAGGTCCACCACGGTCACAGCCGTCTAGACTATATCCTGATTGCTCAGGAATACCTGCACCTCCTTCTGACCTGCGACATCCAGACGACCATCTGGTCGGACCATGCCCCGGTACTAGCCACGTTGCGTTCACCCTTGTTTAAACCGAGTGACAGACAATGGAGACTAAATGAACAGGTGCTTGGGGACTCAGTTGTGTGCACAGACGCGAGAGAAGTCATCCGACGCTACTTCCAGGAGAACCCGGCTACGGACACCTCTCCACAAGTTAGATGGGAAGCCCACAAATGTGTCCTCCGCGGCCACTTTATTAAGACCTGCACAAGATGCAAACGGAACCAAAATCACGCACTGAAGGACTTACACAAACATACAGCGCAGCTGGAAATAGTACACAGAGCTGACCCGACCGAAGACAATCTCCGACCCCTGCTAGAGGCGAGGAGGGAACTACGCTCCCTCTTGTCCCGGAACCTGACGCACACACTCCGCAAATCCCGGAGATTCTTCTATGAGAACTCGAACAAATGCGGTCGCCTGTTGGCCCACATGCTCCGCAAGAAAAGGAGACAGTCCCGCATTACTCTCCTGCAAAAGGCTAATTCGCCCCCCGAACGGAGGCCACAAGCCATCATGGAAGAATTTGGAGAGTTCTATGCGAAACTGTACAACCTACCGAAGGAGGTAGGAGCAGAGGCAAAACTTCGGAGACGTGCCGACATTTGAGAATACCTGGAACAACATCTCACCCAGAAACTCACGCAGACCCAAGCAGAGGACCTGGACGCCCCATCACCCTGGAGGAGCTAAAAGGAGCCCTTAAGGCGGCAAAAGCAAACAAGGCTCCGGGTCCCGACGGCTTCCCGGTGAGGTATCTGCGGACATTTGAAGAGCTGCTCATGCCCGAACTATTGACAAGCCTTAATTCGCTGCTGGACGGCGGGAGGTTCCCGGAGGATACATTGATGGCCACAGTAGCGGTGGTCCCCAAAGAGGGTAAGGACCCCACATCCTGCGCCAGCTATCGACCTATCTCCCTCCTTAATGCGGACCTTAAGCTTTTCACGAAGATCCTGGCCCGCCGTGTGGGGGAGGTAGCACCAGATCTGGTGCACCCGGACCAAACAGGTTTCATCCCAGGACGGGAGGCGAAAGATAATACGACCAGAGCCCTCAATATCATCCATTCCGCTAAAACCACCTCCCGAGGGGGCCTCCTGCTCTCCACCGACGCCGAGAAGGCTTTTGACAGAGTCGACTGGCAATTCATGGAAGAAACCCTCCAGGCTATGGGTTTCGGCCCCAACATCCGAACATGGATAGCAGCCCTATATACATCACCGAAGGCCCGTCTGAGGATTAACGGAGCACTATCCCCCGCTTTTCCAATCAGCAACGGCACGCGACAGGGGTGCCCCCTGTCCCCCCTACTGTTTGCCCTCACGCTAGAGCCCTTTCTGGCGGCGGTCAGACAGGATGGGGGTATTACGGGAATAAAGGTAGCCAAATCGGAACACAAAGTGGCCGCATATGCGGATGACTTGCTCTTCTTTATCGGCAATCCGATAGTCTCGCTCCCCAATCTGCTACGGTCCTTTCAAACGTATGGAGCGCTCTCCAACTTACGCCTGAATACGGAGAAATCCGAGGCTCTGCCCTTGGAGCTCCCCCCCGGCCTAACAACCCATCTGAAGGCAAACTTCCCATTTCGTTGGTGCACGCAACGCATTAAATACCTCGGCATCTGGCTGATGAGAGACCTAGCAAAGATGTTCACGGAAAACTTCCTTCCCCTCCTGCGGACACTGGCCGCGGACATGAAAAGATGGGGGGGATCCTGTATTTCATGGTTCGGGAGGATAAACGCGGTGAAGATGAACCTCCTACCGCGCCTCCTGTACTTGTTTCAGACGATCCCCATCAAAATACCCAAAACCTTCTTCAACGAGATGTCCATGGCCATTAATCGCTTCGTCTGGGCCTCGGGAGTAGCCAGACTCCGACACACGCACCTGATTAGAACAAAACGCCAGGGTGGGGTGGCACTTCCCTCGATACAAACATACTACCAGGCAGCTCACCTCCTCAGGGTGATAGAATGGCACGTGCTGGACACAGATAAACAATGGGTTGGTCTAGAGCGGGCTGCTTCCAAGGAACGCCTGCCCTGGATTACCTGGTTGCCAAAACCCGCACAGACTAAAGAAATCAGGTCTCACCCACTCATTGGAGCTACCCTACAGATCTGGGCGACACTACGGTACAAGCTCGACCTCACCACCAACCCCAATCCGCTGACCCCAGTGATCTATAATCCTGAGATTGCCGGAGGCTTGGCCCCCGGGGATATTGTCGGCCTGGGTAACCCAAACGCCCCGTGGCTTGGCGACTGGTGTGCAGACACACATCTGAAACCTTTAGAGACAATAACCTCCTCAACACCTCCAACGGGGCTAGCCCGTTTCCGATACCATCAGATCCAACACTACCACAGCTCCCTCCAGGGAAAACAACTACTACTCAGGAAAAAGTCGAGCTTTGAGACCCTCTGTACGGAGAATCGACATCTGCCGCGAGGCATTTCCACGCTGTATTCCATGATATTGCAAGCTACCAGGCTCCCCCCTGCGAGATACCAATCTAAATGGGAACAAGTCACGGGAACTACCCTCTCCGAAATGGAATGGGAAAAAATACACGTCCTCGCCCATCAGAGTACGACCAGTGCGAAACTTCAAGAAACCAATTACAAGCTCATGACGAACTGGTATCGGACCCCCAATAAGCTTTTCCAGATGGGGTTGCTACCATCAGCTAGGTGCTGGAGATGCGAAGCGGACGATGGCACGGACCTACACATCTGGTGGTCATGCCCGCCCATCGCGGCATTCTGGCGACAAGTCCACGAGAAACTACGCGAGATCCTTGACTCCGACATACCACTACAGCCCCTACCGATGCTACTCCACCACTCCACGATGCCCCTAGGAGCCTACAAGAGATCTCTTACGCGACACTTCCTAAACGCTGCCAAGAGCCTCATCCCAGCCCGTTGGAAATCCACAACAACCCCCACCATTGCTAACTGGATGGAAGCAGTAGAAGAAATATACAGTATGGAGAGCCTCACAGCTGACCTACAGGGGACGGCGGAAAAGTGCGCCCGGCTGTGGGCTCCCTGGATCGAATACATGGCCCGTGTACCGGCGGGTTCCCGGAGACGTGGGGCTGAATAGACGGGAGTGTGGGTAGACTCGGGTTGTTGGGCTGTGGGCCGGGGTGTCGCTGGCGGACCCTCCCCCTGGTTTCCTCCCTGCTGCTGCCGACACTCTCTCCCCCCCCCTGTTATCCCTCCCCTACTGCCCTCTTTCTACCATGCCCAAACAACAGTCCCCCCACTATATGGCCATCTGACCAAGCTAAGGTTACGGATGTAACATACTGTATACAGACGACGAAACCACCCGCCTTCACTTGAGTTATATGGACAGGGATGCCTCCCCACTCCACCAGGCACCTAAACGACGTTGACAAGACCTGACAAGGGATCCATTACCACTCAGACTTACCCCCGACCTATATCTCTTCCCCTCTCCCCCCCCCCCCCTCCCACAGAGGGGTAGACAGAGACTGACTAGAGACAATAAAGATGCGGAGTTGCGCCGGCTCAGGGCATCTCCAATTAGGATTTCAGTAAAGTGACTACTACAACATAGAACTAAGTGATTAGTCTGCCAAGCTAACCTATACCTAGGCATCATTCTGAAATCATCAGAGGAAGCTGAGTTAAGGGGCATATAAGATCAATTAAGCAAACTCAGTGATGTACATTCGACCTCATAAGCAGAAAAAGGCCCTGTATCTCCCGCATGACTCTGGGCGACTAGGTCGAACCTCCCTGCTAAGAAACGAGGTTGAAACCCCTGGTTGGGTCTCCTGCATCCACAATGTAGATAAGAACGCCCAACCCGCTTCGCACATTTATCTTGATGTACTACCCCCTTAATGTATGTATGTTTACTCACTTTCCCTTATAACTGCTAAAATGTTTGTAATGTTATAATGTCTTTATAAAACCTAAATAAACACTCAGATTGTCAAAAAAAAAAAAAGGTTTATTGAGTTATCAAGTTTTGCTAACCATTTTATAAATGCTTTATATGCCATGCACCTGCTGTACGGACAACATCAAGAAGATAGTTGAAGTCGTCCCAAATGCCTTTCAAAATGTCTTCTTTAAGTGAAGTCACCATTGCCGTAATTCTGTTTTGAAGGTCATTATTATTATTAATATTTTATTATTTATATAGCGCCAGCCAATTCTGTAGCACTGTACAATGGGTTGACTAACAGACATGTAATTGTAACCAGACAAGTGGACGCACAGGGACAGAGGGGTTGAGGGCCCTGCTCAATGAGCTTACATGCTAGAGGGGGTGGGCTAAAGTGACACAAAGGGTATAAGTAGGGGTAACGAAGTAGGTTGCTAAAAAAGCATTCACATATCCCCACAAGAAAAAGTTGCAAGGTGTATGTCTGGAGATCTTGGGGGCCAAGAGTATAGCGCCAAGTCTTGGGGTCCCGTGCAACCTATCCAACATTGAGGCAGTGTGTCATTTAAAAAAGGCTGAACCTGCAGTTGCCAATGTGGCGGTGCTCTGTCTTGCTTAAAAAGTTAAGTAATCGGAATCTTTATTAAGTTGTGGAAAGAGCTAGTTCTGCAGCATTTTGGGATATGCTTGCCCGGAACTGTGTTCCCTCGAAAAAGAAAGGGCCATAAACATTTACTTGAGAAACATCACAAAACGTTCACTTTTGGGGAATTACGCTCATTCTCTACAGTGTGGATTCCATAGTCCCCATATGTGCACATTGTGACGGTGATGTAGAATTATTAAAAACCTTTATTGATCCTGTATTGAATTTTTGTACTAAGTCCATTTTAACTACATTACATGACAGATTTTCCTAACAGCATTTAGAATATTGAATAGAGAATGTATTTTCTAGAAGGACATGACTAACACCGGAATTATCAAGTTCCTGTAATATGAAACAAAGTATACTATAGCTAGGCCATGAGAAACCACTCGTATGAAATGTTCTTTCATAAAAAAGACCCTGAACCTGACCCAGAGTCTGACATCACTAACTACCCAAAATGACGCCTAAGCCCCCCTTCACACCGAGTAAACCTCGTGCTGGGTAAGATGGCGCTTGAGCCATCTGTCCACACCCGTGTCCAGAATGACGCCACCTCCCGGTGGGAGGACACCTAGCCAGCCACTTAGTACTTGAGCCAATTAATAATATTGATGGGTGGACATTGACATAACCACTTAACACCTAATCCAATTAATGATGTTTATTTGTTGTTATCTTGATATTCAATGATGATGTAATATTGCTCTTATAAGGGTCTGCGAGCCCGCTTTTTAACCAGATGCCATTAAATTTTCTCGAAGTGCTTTTAACCTGAACTCCGTGTGTCAGTGTGAACTTACTTCTGCGTATACGCAATTTAATCATCTCAGATTTGGACAGGAACAGATAGACATTTAAACATATTTGTTTATTTAAAATAATCTATATCAACAGTTACGTTTACTGCATGGATGAAACGTTGCTGTTGTCCTGCATGTTCGGTAACATGGCATCACTAAATTATATAAGCTTTCCTTTGTCACCTGCACGAAAAGCTGGTACCAGTTGCAACCGGTATGGCTCTATGATTAAACATCGCCATAACACAAGCCAGACATTCGTATAAGAGATTGCAAGTTCTTAGCTGGCATGATGGGTGGACTTCCATGGGCTACGCTGACAACTCTCTTGAATTCTTCTCACATTTTCCTTCGAAGTTCATGGTCGCCCTGTGCTCTTCCCCTTATATATACAGTCTGTTTCCTCAAATTTCGATACCAATGATGAATACTTTTCGGTATTGGCGGATCAATGTCAAAACGCTGTTAAAACACACGCTGCACCGCAATTACAGATTCAGTTGCCTTGTGTTGCAGGGTCGCCATCTTGCGAATGCCTGAGACTAGGGGCTGTGTGCTGGGAGAGGCATCTAGTGTTCATTTGAAACTCTATGTCCCACCCTTTCAAGTGGTAAGAGTTTCATTCATGGAGGATTTGTGGTTGCAGAGATATAGCGATTGCAAATCGGGTCCATCTTTTTGTAATCCCCCTGTATTTATATTCAATATATTTTTGCCCTTATTATTCCCTTTATTTGCTTTATTCACTCTTGATGCTAAGGGGAGTCTGGAGGATTACAGAGTTCTGGTGAATCATTCTTGATCCAGCAACAATCCTGCAGGGATATTCATTGGAGCTTTCTAAGTGACTCAGCAATCTGTGAGTGGAACCAACCTACCAATTTTCTTATCCTTGTTATTTACAGTTAATGGGCTATAATTTGTCCTCTTGTTTATTTTCAGATGGCCTTTATACCATATTGTGCTAATGTTGTGAATATTTATCTACTGTGTGTGCTCTCACCCATTCTGTTTATATTTTCACTGTTTGGTTATTGTGTTGTTAAGTGTCCAGAGCAGGGTGATAGTAGCACTCTTTCAAGCACATATATAATTTTGCAGGATTTCCCCCTCCACTTGTTTGATTACATTAGGATTTGTCAATGTGGCTAGCCGTCAGTTGATTGTGGACAAATATGTGGCATTTCCAGTCAAAAAGTCCATAAAGAGGATCTCAGGGCAAGGGTAAGCTAGAAGAAGCACATTTTAATCATACGTACACATTACAAAGCACACTTAGTAGTCTCTCTACAAGTTTCCTTCATTGATCTATCTTTAACTGCTTAGGTTTTAAGATATGACATCATTGTTTGGACAGGCTTGTCCACTAGTGAAAAGCCTTCAAGGTCTTGTTTCCATTCCACAAGCTAGTACTGTGATGTCACAGATTCCATTACATACATCTGCGACTTTATCACTATGCTGATAAGCTAATTATGTATTGATCGTTGCCACAGCGCAGTTTGGTTCTATTGATTTAAAGATTTGTTAAACAGTCTTTGATTATTATTGTGGTACTGTACAAAGGGAAATATGGGTGAAAATTATTATAAGGATTTTTTCACGATAACTTGCAGTTAAAGACAAATATCTTATTTTTAAGTACTGCCATTTTGGAAAGGCTAAAAATAATTTGAGTTCTAAAGTATGTAACTAAAGTTAATTACTCTACCACATCCATTATTCCTAATCTCTGCCCTCTTACCTATTGCTCAACAGTAGCCTTCTAATTCAGATCCCATCCCTAACCTCTTTTTTTCTATACCAAACCTCTTTCTTCAATTCTGAAGCTTTACAACTAACCACTAAGATTCAGTGGAGGAACTAATGTAGAGAGGTGGTATAAGAATTTTTTCTTGCACAAGGATGACCAAAAGGTAGATCTTGAACTATTCTTCAACTCCAGGACTCCCAACTGTCCCGATTTCGGCAGGACAGTCCCAATTTTCAGAGCCTGTCGCCAACAAGTATAGCACAAGCACATAATTAGGGCATTTGGACCCTGCAGATAGTACTGAAACAGTGCTCCCTGCAGGGTCTGCCCTCAGTAGGCTGGCCTTACATGATTGGCAGGCAGTCTGGTGTGTGTTCACCCTACATTACATATAACCCCAGCGCTGTCTAAGTCTGTCATGATAATCCGCACCTAGGAGCTTGCCCTACATTACATTTAAAGGGACACTCCAGGCACCCAGACCACTCCTGCCCATTGGAGTGGTCTGGGTGCCAACTCCCACTACTCTTAACCCTGCAAGTGTAATTAGTGCAGTTTTTCATAAACTGCACTAATTACCTAACAGGGTTAAGTCCTCCTCTAGTGGCTGTCTATGAGACTTTTAGTGTCTTAAGAGATCCTGGACGTCCTCACACAATGCATGAGGACCTCCAGCATCGCCGGAATCCCTATAGGAAAGCATTGAATAATGCTTTCCTATGGGGCGGTGTAATGCGGCCGTGCGCACGGCAATTGCCGCGCATGCGCCCCAGGTCTCCCCCGCTGCCTGACGTCGGCGGGGGAGGAGAGTTGGCGGAGCCTGACCCAGCACCGAGGGACATTGGCGCTGGATAAAGGTAAGTCACTGAAGGGGTTTTAACCCCCTCAGCAACCTGGGATGGGAGGTGGGAGGGAGAGGGGAACTGCAGTGCCAGGAAAACGGTTTGTTTTCCTGGCACTGGAGAGTCCCTTTAAATCCAGTGCAGTCTGAGCCTGCCCTGATAATCTGCAGCCAGGAGCTCACCCTACATTACATATAAACCCAGCACTGTGTGAGCCTGTCCTGATAACATGCAGCCAGGATCTCACATTACATATAAACCCAGCATTGTTTGAACCTGTCCTGATAACCTGCAGCCAGGTGCTCGCCCCACATTACATATAAACTCAGCGCTGTCTGAGCTTGTCCTGATAACCTGCACATTGTCAGCATTTATTAGGTTAATTTCCACTTGTGGGCATGCTTCCAATGAACCTGCATAAGTGTAGTTTGCTTGTTTCACCTTCGGATGACCTTAATTACCTGAGACTAGTTGCCCAAGTACCCAGTGAACCATTATGGCATGACGACTAATACCCGCATTCTGTTGCTTTTGTTATATGTGAACCATGACATTGCAGCAGAGGAATGATTTTAAAAAATAATGGAGAAAAACAAAGGAACCTTTTAAATTAAGGAATCTCATCAGACAGATTTCATGCATATTGTTTCTCTATCCAATTTGCTGACATTGGGTCTATCATCCATTTGTCACTCTATAGATGAGCAAAGAGTTAATATGTCACCCTACAAGCCATCGGTGTTGGAGACACAGTATTTCTTTCAGTGTCTGACACATAGTATTTCTATCGCTAGCAATAAAATATTCAGCAGTCTGTGTGCTAAGACTTATTAGATTGGCTGGGTATACTCCATCCAGAATTAACTGACAGATTTAATCACAATACTTTTAAAGGGACCCATTCCGACTCTTTCCCATTATGTCTTACTATTTTATTAAGATCTTTGAAAGTTGTTATGGTTTATTTTTCACGAAGTAGCTTTATTTCATTCTCTCTGAGGATTTCCCCTGTTTCCTTTTATTTTTTATTGTTGTTGCCACATTCTTTCTGTTCTTTTATGGTAATATCTTTGAAAACGTCTTCTATAAATACCTAAAAACGGTTTGTAAGGGTAGAAACCAGCATGTTATATTTACTTGATGTAGAGCGCAGCTGCCTGAGTCATTGGAACAGTTCTGATTGTGCAATATTGTAATGACTTTTACAGTTGTGATAGATTAGTAAGTTCATTGCTATGTGATGGTTCTAAATAACATTGGTGATAAGAGAAAATCTTTAAGAAAGAAAAAAAAAAGCCCTGAATCCCAAACAATCACGTGCTTTGCCTTGTTTCTACTACGTAACGTTTAGACATAGCTAATTAAGCAAACAGTATCATTACATGACATTTAACAAAAGTGACATAGTTGTAAAAAAAGCATTGTTATAAAGAATAACTGGGAATAGAAATGTCATCTTAAAATATGCCGTAAAAGAAAAGGGCCAAAGGGATTTATTGTGTAAATGATTACGGTCTCCAACATTTATACTCTATGAGTCACCCAATCACATGTAAAATTATTGAACATGATAAAATATACCTCATAGTAATCAAAATGATAAGAGAAGTTTTAGATGCTGCCCCGAGCAGGTTCAATCTACCAGAAGCTGAAATTCCATTGCTACTGTCAAAGCAGCTGTAAAGGGGGTGGTATCCTGACCCGGCTTTGTATTGGCCTTATGATTTCTGGTATCCTGACCCGGCTTTGTATTGGCCTTATGATTTCTGGTATCCTGACCCGGCTTCATATTGACTTTGTGACGTCTGGTATCCTGACCCGGCTTCATAATTGTCTTTGTTATTTTCTGGTATGCTGACCTAGTTTTGTCTTGTTTCTTGCTGTATTAATACGTTAAGTCCAGCCAATACGTCTTTTGGATCCACCTTTTGTTGGTTTCCACTTTCCTGCGTGTTGGGGTAAGACTCCCGTGACAGTTTTAGCCATAGTCTTTTGACTAAAAAGCCATTTTAGTTTTAGTTGGATTTTAGTCTACTAAATCTAATGTAGATTTTAGTCACTATTTCTTCAGAAGATTTTAGTCGACACAACTAAAATCTAATGGATTTAGTTAAAGCCTCTTTCTGTCTCTTTTTCCCCTTCCCTCTGTGTCTCTTTGTGTGTGTCCCAGCCCCTCTAGGTGTCTCTTTCCCAAGCCCCAGTCTTTCTCTGTTGTCCCTTCCACAGCCCCCTGTGTCTCTTTGTGTCTCCCCCCAAATTCATCGTTGTAGAGTGTGTACGGAACTGCACTCACTCCCATCAATCTGAACCCCAATATTGTAAAGAAATAAAGGTCCAGGCACTCCTTGGTTCAAAAGAATAGGCACTTTAATGGAACCACAGCAACATTTCGCCCATAAAGGTCTTTATCAAGCTCGATAAAGACCTTTATGGTCTAAACGTTGCTGTGGTTCCATTAAAGTGCCTATTCTTTTGAACCAAGGAGTGCCTGGACCTTTATTTCTTCCCCCCAAATCCATGTCTGTCTCTTTTGACATTTCCGCAGCCCCTCTGTGGCTCTTTTCTCCCCCACCCAGCCCCTCTCTGTGTCTCTACATAACTCCATATGTGGGTCTTTTCCCCCCAACACATTCTCTCTTTCTCCCCCAGTCCCTCTATGTCGCTGTGTGTCCCAGCCGATAATTTTTCCTAATTGATAAATTATCCATCGTATCCCTTGTGTTCACTATGACCTCGATACAAGCAGGGGAGTCAAACAACCAGACCAAGGTCACAGATCTTTTCACGGTAAATGTAATTTTTAGTTATCAGCTTGATTCTAGAGGGGGTTAGACCATCAACTCGTAAACTGAGAAGAAAAGTCCATGTCTTAAAAGTGTTTCACTATAAGCTTGGTTTTATTGTATTTATTATTAACGTACAATGCACAGCAGCATCCAATTAAACAGTCATATCATAACAACGAAAACTTAATATTTATTCGGCATTATCTGCTTGGCCATCATGTGCTAGTGACCCTGTTTCTCATGGAAGTTAAAAAATGAGTACTCAGAACCTTGGCAGCAATTTTCAAACTGCAGTAAGCATTGATGGGAAGTAGTATATCTGTGCATCACTGCCAAATGTACAGTACCATACTGGTAGATCATCCTGCCATGTGTCCAGAACAGGATAACGGTCTATTATACTTTTTGGTATTGTGTTATTAAATAAACAAACACAGAATTGCAAGATTCCCGATAAACGGGATCTATAGTGTGTCCACAGAACCTTATATAGGGGATAACCCTTAGATATATAACAAATATTTAAACTGAAGGTGATCCCTAGCCTAAATAAGCCAGGGGGCGCCAAGAAAAGGGTTCTCTGGGTCTTGCCCATATATATATAAAAAATAAAACACCTTTATTATAGGGTATAAATTCCCCAAAAAGGAAAAGGAAACTTGTACAAAATCTAACACTTCTAATGCAACACAAAGGGGAGACCCTGGTCTTATATCTGAATAGGAGTATGCAGATAGAAAAATATACTTAGAGATAGTAAACTGATGTACTTAATGCACATGCTTGTCCATACTTGCATTGGCTGTGCTTGAGTCCTGGTAATTTTGTGTAAATCTTAGGTAGTTATACCCACTTGATAAAAAATAATAAACCAGGAACTCAGAGTAATAGTAGGATTAGAAACACTCTACACAAATGTATAGTTCAGCTTGAACCTAATATAATATACAGGTCATAAGTAGATACACTAAACAGAATCTCCCTGAACAGAGTATCCACAAAGTATCTATAAATGAACAGCTCTAGGTGGTAAGTAAGCTGACTATACTGGTAGGTGTGAAAAATAATTATATCAGTCGTGAGATCTGTCCTTGATCATTACATGTGATTGTTTGTATCACACTTCCTTCAAAATTAGAGATCTCTCTCTGTTTTCTTCTCACTTTGGTATCTCATAAATAAATAATGACAAGATCTGGAGCGACTGCATGGTCATCAAAGCATGTTTTCTGACTCATTCAGTGAAAAGGATCCCTAGAACATTAAAAAAAATATATATGTATATATATTATATATGTATATATATTTAATCAGTTATCATACTCATGAATTAAATGAGAAGTCTCATAAAGGTATACTCCAGACACCATGTCTATAAATTGTTTTCTATTAGCATCAGCTGGGGGATTAACATCTGATTTCTCTAATGCAGATGAGAAACCTCACTCAGTGCTGTTTTATTTCCTGAGCGTGTACATATAATTCATGCTGATCAGACATCTGTCACAGCAGGCAGAGATAAAAAAAAAAACAAATTTTAAACATACCTGTTCATGTCAAGTGTAAGGGAAGCAATTAATAATAAAGGATAAAAGGAGTAATAATGCAGGTTCTCAAATTAAAAGAAAACTCCAAGCACCATAACCACTACAGTACACTTTAGTAGTTTGAGTGCCTGGAGTACCCTGGTGTTCTCACATTTTAAGTAGTCAAACCATTTTAGCATAGTTTGACTTCTTACCTAGGGTTGAATGGGTGCCACTCTGTGTCTCCTCTACAGCTACAGCCAATCTCCTGCTTGGGAGCTTCCGTTAGCTCTCCTGAGGGCTAGCGGATTGGCTGAGCTCAGGTGGTTGATATCATCCCATGAATTAAGCCATGCACCGCTGCGATTAGCTCCGACAGAGAGCTTCTGGATTCCTGTAGCTGTAGTGAAGGTGGTGAGCGTTGCCCAGCAGAACCAAAGTAACAAGTCGAAAAATTCTAAAACAGTTTGACTACTTACAAAAGTGGGGAGCAATCCTGGCATCCTAACCACTAATGTGCGCTGTAGTCGTTAAGGTGTTTGGAGTGATCCTTTAAGTAAACAAATTCTAGTCCCAAGTTTCTCTTCAGTTAATAAGTTATAAGGTACACACAATGGGTAATGCACCGCACTTATATAAATAGATATGCATAGTGAAGTATAATAGAAAATATCTGTCTAATTTTTGCTCATCACATACACTGGTGTCCAATACAGAGAATCACACACATACAAGGTGACCTTATGGCTGTATCCCGGTTTCAGCTTCCTGTGATTGCCCACTTATCCTTCCTTCCCTTTCTCTGAGACATGTTCTTTCTGTGACTCAGTGTATGTGAGCACATGGCCAGTGCTTTCGGACAGCACAATCACTGCAGTGTTTTCTCTAATTTGCACCTTGTGTCCAGAGGCTCAAGAGGCTTATTGTACTCATGTGATGTTAAAACAACCAGCTATTCTGTGCACAAAACAAACTCTGAGATTATTTATTCAGTTTTATTGTCCAGTTGATGACCTTCCTACTTCAACCTTTTTGTTGATGTATATATCACTATGAAAGGGAAACTATAGTGCCAGGAAAACAAGCTAGCTTCCCCTTGTCAAGCACCCCCCATCTCCCCATTGTGCAGAATAAGTTTTAATAACCCCTTCTGTCACTTACATGGTTCCAGCACCGATATCCCTCGTCAGCTGTTGGGGGAGACCCAATGGCATGCGTGGCAATGGTTTGCATTATTCAATGCTATCGTATGGGGATTCCAGTGACTCTATGCATGAGGATGTCCAGCGCCGTTTAGACAACCAAAAGTCACCTAGAGGAGTAGTTAAGCCTAGCAGGTAATTATTGCAGTTTATAAAAGCTGCAATAATTACCTGCTCAGAGTTAAGGCTGAGGGGGTTTGCACCCAGACCATTTCAATGAGCTTAAGTGGTCTGGGTGCCTACAGTGTCCCTTTAAGGTGGTTTAAAAAAAGACATGAAACTCAGAAACTTCACAAATGCAAAGGCTTGGTCTGCAGTTGTGGGAGGGGCATATTACCCTCTTTAACCCCCCCTACTCACCTTCAGCCATCCCGTTCGTGATTTTAGTGATTCGCATGTCCCCCACCCTCCACTCCCTCTATCTATATTACACCTCATGGGTGGGCCCTCTTTTATTACAGGCCTGCCGCGACGTCGGTTCCGGCACACCTCAACCGACTTATTTCCCCCTTTACTATGCTACTCTTGGTACGCTTCCCATACGGCCTTATTTGCCCCTCACATAACTAAATATGACTTCCATAAAACACATCGTGATGGATTAATATGTTCTGGAGAGATCTCTTAAGGCTTCACACAGGAGATTTAGTCAAGCCATTTACTAATAAGAGCATCATTTGATTGGATAATGGGCAAAAACAGGGTGGATCTTTGTAAGCTGTCAGTCTATGTAGTTTATGAAAGGTAAGTTTTTAGGCCTTAGAATATATGTAGAAATATGAATGCATTTTTGGTCATAGCGCTTTTCTTTAATACAGTTTTTGCATGCGAAGTTTCAAGTTTAAGCTTTTCGACATGATGTGTTATTAAAGGAACACTATAGCATTAGGAATTCAAAGCGGTATTCCTAATGCTTTAGTGTTCTTCTGTCTCCGTGGTCTCCCCCAGTGTTAAGAGGGCTAATAACCCTTTTTTCTCTCACCTTAATCCCAATGCGTTGTCAGGCGGATGGAGCACCCAATGTGTATGCACGACCTGCCGTCATGTATGAAAGCATTTAATCAGTGCTTTCCTATGGAGATTTTGAAGACGCTGGGTGTCCTAATTTAAAAAAAAAAGTGAGGACATCAAACAACGTTTCATGAAGTGAAATTCCATTAAAATTAAGGAAGCGCCTCTAGTGGCTGTCTGGACGCCACATAGCCATAACCTCAGACTCTCATTACTCTTGGGTCACTGAACAGACTATAGTAATCCTTACCCCCAATAACGGCGTCCAGTGAATCAGGACAACGGTGGGCAAGGTAAAAGGGTGCAGACCAATGGCAAGAATTGCCTCACTGGTACTGTCCAAAGGGAGAGGACTGGCCCTAAGGGGGAGGTCCACACAAAGAACTGCAGATCAGCATGGCGTGTACACATGATTGCATCTGCGAGGTCATTCTGTACAGGGAAGTGCAGTGGAGGTCAGTGTGTTTCTTTTTACTTACCTCCATTGCTATTCACAAAGAGTGAACACTTCAATAGCATCGACCAGAGTGGGGGAACACAGAGTGGTTACCATGCGAAAAGCGTCACTTGCAGTTTAGCAGGTTTATTTACTATTGTCAGAATTCATAGTAAACTTCCCTAAACTGTGAATTGTTGGGAATTCAAAGTAAAATTCAAAGTTAATTTTACATTTAAGGTCAAAATAGCCAAACTAGAAAAAATCTCTAAGTCAGTTGTACTTTTTAATTTTCCTACTCTGGCCTTAAATTCGAAATTCTCTTTGTATTCCCCTCGGAATTCTCTATTTAGTAAATAACTCTGTAACTTAGACGGCCGCTTCCCGTGCTGACTGACCTGGACATGGATCCCCTCGGGGTTCTCACCTCCAACCCCCCCCCCTCTCTGGACCAATGGGGGTCATCTCGGTCCACATTAAGCAACCAATATCCAAGAGGGCAACTACCAAATAGCTAGCGAATAGCGAGATGGCACTATACCCCCACTCACATCCACAGATTCCACCCAACTACCCCGGATAGCTGCTTTAGATGTCAACAACCACATAGCACACTAGCACATATATGGTGGTCGTGCCCCATTATCTAATGATTCTGGGACAAAATCTCAAAACTCATTAAGATAATCACAACAGAACCTCTACCCTTAGATCCCAAAACCCTTCTATTTGGGCTCATTGAAGTTCCGAGGCACAAACCCACCAATATACTGATATTCCACCTGCTGACGGCAGCAAATCTACTGCTACCCCAATTCTGGAAAAGACATGCAGTTCTTTCTATAAGAGAATGGATTCTCAAAGTCGAATCAGTGAGAGTCCTAGAGGAACTAAACTCATCTATTTTACATAAATGTACACTTTACCGAGGTATTTGGGAACCATGGGTGAAATTCCTTCAAAACCGTACAGGGTGAACCCACATCTGGTCTAAAAGAGAGAAACAAGGCTCCTATTCCTTGTAGGGAACTCCGCCGTTCTTTAACTTCCCTATCCTCCCCTCCCCTAACTCCCCCCCCCCCTCCGGCTGGCAGCGAGGCCTATATAAGCACAACGTGCATGCAGAACAATAGGCACTGGAGGCACTAGTTACAGTTCATACCACATACTGAATCCATGGTTACATTGTACACCGGTCATGAACTGGTAGCATTAATGCCATGCTAGTACACTACGTCTGCCCATCTAATGTACTGCTGATCACACTCCTAGCCTTCAGTCCCAATAAAGGACACAATAAGCTGGATCGTATTAGTTACGGTCGTGGGGACAATCAACTGTTTCTAGATGGGCCAAAGAAGTCTTAAGCTAAAGTCCTTTTGAAGAGTGACCTCGGGACAGTTAGATGTTTTTGCTAGAAGCTTATGTTATATTATATATGAATATATCTATGTACTGCATAGACGAGGCATTGATACTACATGTACCATTGTGTATATTTTATTGTTTGGTGATATACTATGCCTTTACCGTGCATCTATTGTAACCTGAATAATATGCAAATACAAAAAGGGAAAAAATTTTAAAGTGAGAACTGCTCGGAATTCAAAGTGAATTTAAAATGTAATGGCATAGCAGCTCACTGGAAGCAGAGCAACATGGTGAATTTATCCAGTTCAACTACTTTGGCCTTGAATTTTAAATTTACTTTGTATTCTCAACAATTCACAGTTTAGGGAATAAACTTATTACACATTTTAGAATTATTCCAGTTTAGATGTTTTGGTTTTAATTCATGACAATTCTCCGTTTAGAAAATAATCCTGTAAATGTTTGCGTCTCACACTTTCCATGAAAAGGTAAATCATTCTACAGAAATTATAGAGAATGCCTTTCATGATAGGTGTGTTTTAGGAAATACATACATACACACACATAATCTGTGTACACAAGCCATGGGTGAGTCTCCTTTAGTGTAATTCCTCACGAGGAAGTGGGAGGGAGAAAAGGAGGGAGGACTGGGCTCTTCTCTCTGCCCTATAAAATGAAACTCTTGCTATTTCAGTACCTTACCTGCCTGTACTTCAGGAAGTAAGAATACCTCCAGTCTTGGCATTTGGCAGGGGACACGTACCGAGAAAACTTATCTGGGAAAAACTACTATTACATCACACAAGGCGGAGGAGAGATTGTATCACTAACCCTGTCTCTGGTACTTACTCAGTGTTTGTGGAGTATTATATTCAAACAACGTTAAAAAATACAAATCAAATTTAGAACTGTAACGCATTGAGAGCCAGAAGGTTGAGAATTCTTAGAGTTAATTCACTAAAGTCAATATTTATCTTGGGGTTTCATTCACTAAACTATGAGGTGTAGAAGTGAAGAATTAAAATGCAAATTGAAAAAACGGAAGTTACGAATATCCAATCTGTAACTAAGACTTTTCCCAAACCAGCTTTTTTAGTCTTGATTTTACAATTTAGGTTTTTAATTTGCTAGTGAATATCCGGAACGTGTGGTTATAGCTGCAACAAAATTGGCATTTTTATATTTATTAAAGGTAATTTAGTATACTTACTGTACATTTTGCAATATGACATGAAAAGTACTAACATACCAAGCATATCAGAAATACCTCAGTGGAAAAGGAGAAATAACAAATAACAGTAATTTGCATGTAGAATAGGACTCCTCCGGGTCCTCAAAAACATATACTACACAATACCAGAAAACCGGTTACTACAATGCAAAAGAGAGAAAACATAGGGCAATATTGCCGTACACAAGATGTTATTGAAAAGTGTAAAGATGCACTCACAAACCCCAACTAATTGAAGGCTTATCAGTATGGTGTAAAATATCTTCGTATCGATATAACAGCATATAGGAGAGAAATGAAAAATTAATAGTACAGAGTTTCTATGGCAAAATCAACCTTTTAATACATATTGCACTTACGGGGGCGGGGCCGGGCCGCCGGGCCGATCGAACGCCACTAACATGGGCTGCACTATGCTGCTAAAAAGGCCCTAAAATAATCGCCTAAGTGCACGATACCCCGCCACTCATGAATGGAGAACGGTGCCAGCTTACCCCAGATGCCTGCATGATGCCCGATGCAAGCCAGGTAAGATGAGAAGGCCGGAACCGGCCTACACGTGGCAGAGCACCAGAATGCTGGCGGCCATTGCTGGCAACGCGGCAATGTGGAGCAGAGACATCCCGCGACAGATATCTGGACAGGGGGAGATACCGGGCCCGGGGCACGGCCCTGCCCCCCCCCCCCCCCAGTGGCCGGCGGGGGATATCCCGGCTTCCAGGCGGTGGCGCGGACCGCAACGGGGATACCCGCGGGGTTCAGATGCCGACCGCCTGCACTGGCACCGGCTGCATGTAACTCAGCCAGCCGGCAACATCGGAGATGCACGCAAGGGGGCTAAAACACCCGCCCGAGGAGGCACCCAGACCGGGAGCAAAAGGGATTGGCCCCATCACAGGCGAGAGCACGCACTAACGGTACTTCCACAAAACCGGGGGGCGAAACAGGAGAGTAATGGCTATGGAGGGCCATATTGAACGGCCCATGCGGACCTGAGCACTGCCGAGCGCTGGATGGAACCCCCGTGATGACTGCCTGCCCGCTGGAGGAGTGGATGCCCCAGCCCCTGGGTATGTGGGGTCCCCAGATGGCCGTGTCCCTGAGGCCGTGAGCCCGGTAGGGCAGGCCTGCGCGGCCCCTCCGGCAGACCGGTGGCCGGTGGGGGGTGCGCGCGCCGGCTCTACGACAGTGGCCGGCACCGGGCGAGACAGTGGGCAACACGCTCCTCTGAGCCCGGGATCTTGGGTGGTGTTGGGGAGGTGCAGGGAGCGAGGGGCCCGTGGACTCTAGGTGTGGGAGTCGATTGTATAGCCTCTGCCCCCGAGTGCCCACAGGGCTACGGAGGACCCTGGTGACGGACTGGGGTTGTTGCGGGGAGGACAGACGGAGGCTCGGCGCCCCAGGAACGATGTGGCAGCTGCGCAAAGAGCGGCCCTCAGTGCTCTAGTCTCATGGACAGACCAGCCCTGCAACCGTTAACAGCGATAAAAGCTCCCGATTACTTTTGTCCGCTCCCCTATGGGTTTGCGTTCTAGGTTAAAAGTTGGAACAGTTTGTAGTTTTGCTTATTGATTGAAGTGTTATTAGATTACAACTGGAGTACAGCCGTTTACTACTACATACTAGCTAACCAGATAGCTCCATTATGTATTCTTGCACAGCAGTTTTATCTACAGCATATTAAGCCTGACAAGCAGCAATGCCCCTAGAGGCCAAAGTACGAGAACAATTGCATATTTAAATGATGGTTAAGCATACTCTGTTGTATAGTACTAGCGAGGAGAACCACAAAGCTTACACTATGCCCTAGTAGGGAAGACTACGAAACACATACTCAGATATATCATGCCAGGTCGCCGTACATTAACCGACATGATAGACGTGCCTATGCACAGGCAACAACTGGTATAGGACAAGTGTTTAAGCCGCGCTCATGCTAACATGCTGATTTCACGTCAGCTAGATATAAAAAGAGCTTTTAAGCCAGGCGCAATGCTACCAGGCGCAGTACTGACACATTTTCTTGGTTAACTACCTGCAGTTTAATAGATTTTTAGGTTTTATCTGAAACAAAAACAACTCTCACGAAGTTTATGTACACTTAATTTTATTATTTGCATGTTTATTAAACTACGTATATGGCTACCCACGCTGAAAGCGCCATCGCACGCGTAGTTAGACGTGGGTATTGCCCAGATGACTAACAAGCCTGTAAAATGCGTTAATATACCTGTCAAATGCCCTTGATATACCACATGTTGCAAGGTCAATGTTTATCAGTACTATTGCTATGTTTTTTTTAGGATTTCTTTAAAGCAAAAACAAACCTTGCAAAGTTTATGTACGCTTAATTTACTTAATTGCATGTATATTTCATTAAGTATAAGACTACTCATACGGAAAGCGCCATCGCACGCATAGTTCGACATAGGTATGGCTCGGATGACTAAACAGCCTGTATAATGCGTTAATATGCCTGTTGAATGCCCTTGCTATATCAAATCTTGCAAAGTCTATGTACATCCAATTTACTTTATTGCTTGTTTCTTCTGACTGATATGCCTCTGCGCAGGCAACCATATGTTACCTTCAGCAATTCATAAAATGTCTGCCTACGCTTTTATGCGACTCAAATAAACATATTCAAAACATATTGCACTTACAAGATAAAATCAAGTCATAGGCATATCACCAGGAGGTATCTCAGTATAGGAAGCAGAAACTCCCTCAAAGATGTTGCAGATAAGTGAGGTCCTTCTGGTAGTGCCACGAATCAAACAGTATAAAAATAACATGAAAAAAACTCTGAACAGCATAAGAACTACAGCCCTACGCGTTTTGTTCAATTACTGAACTTCCTCAGGGCTAACAAAGTATTAATAACTCTCCTTGTGCTGAGATGAGAATCAGTAATGACAGGCCTTACCGGGCATGCCTGAGCTTCACTCAGCTATACACACGCCCACAATGCCTGCCCAAGCCTCCTCGGAGTCCTCAGCATTCAGACACTAGGACTTACAAATCACATGACACAGACATTTCCTCCGCAAATTAGATATCATATAGTGTCAGATTTTTTTTTTATAAATAAATCTAAAGAAACAGACAAACTCATAAATACCTATAGAGTTTTGTGTTATCTCTCTCTCTCTCTCTCTCTCTCTCTCTCTATCTATCTATATATGTCTGTCTATCTGTCTCTCTCTCTTGGGAGGTTGATTAAAAGAGACTGGCAGGGAAGGGGATAGCACTGCATAGTGAGGTTGGCTGACAGGATTGGCAGGGGAGGGGTTAACACTGGGTAAAGAGGTTGGCTGACAGGAAAGGGGTTAACACTGGGTAGGGAGGTTAACTGGTAGTTAAGGGGTTAACACTCGGTAGGGAGGCTGGCTGCCAGGGAAGGGGTTAACACTGGGTAGTGAGGTTGGCTGACAGTGTGGGGTTGATACTGGGTAGGAAGGTTGTCTGGCAGGGAAGGGGTTAACATAGGGTAGTGAGGTTGGCTGACAGGGAGGGGTTAACACTAGGTAGGGAGGCTAGCTGACAGGGAAGGGGTTAACTGTGGGTATGGAGGCTGACTGACTGGGACTGGAGGAGAGTTTATGACTTGCATTACAGGGAGAGGAGCACAGCTGCAGTGCAGTCTGTCCTGTGAGCATTCCTTACACTAAAGAAGACATGTCTCTATTTTCATTGGCTTCAATAGGTACGTTTCTTTCAGAGACTGGGAATCAGGAAACGTTGGAATGTGAGAGGGGGTGGCTAAGGAGGCTGGGTTACAAAGCATTTTACAGCAATACAGGAAAACTACACAAAATTGAAAGAAGAGAAATTAACCAGAGGTATTTTAAGCTGTTTAGCTGCCTGGAGTGTCCCTGTAACATATAAATTAAAATGAAACCATTTTTTTTTTTTCATGCAGGCTGTGCGTTTCACAGCCAAGGGGAATTGCGGCTAGGGCTGCATAAACAGAAACAAAAATGATTTAACTCTTAAATTACATAGAACTGAGCAGTGAAACTTGAGACACGATCTATACACAAAAACTGCTTCATTAAGCTAAAGTTTTTTTTGGGTGACTATAGTGTCCCTTTAGTCCTTGTGTGTAAAAAGAAATTAAAGGAGCACTATAGGGTCAGGAACACAAACATGTATTCCTGACACTATAGTGTTAAAAACACTGTTTAGCTCCCCAGCACATTTTTAAGGTGGATAAAAAAGGATTGCTTACGGTTTAAGACTTAAGTACTGCAATTTTGGTTCAAAATAAAATAAAAGCGGCATTAGAGAGAAATGAGTGTGGCATGACAGAGAAAGTACAGGCAAATGACATACAGCAGAGGGATACATGTCATAGCTAGTAAAGATCCCTGAGTGTCTCCATGCATTAATCTGTATTTGTTCTGGTGACTATAGTGTCACTTTTAATATATAGACCCACTCTGTTAGAAATTTAATTTAATTTGCTTTTATACAGAAAACATTTTGACATAATATAATGCTAGAGTGATGGCTTCCTCCTGCATTGGGAGAAAGAGATTGTGTGCACATGGTTGTGTTAGCGGGGGTTTTGAAAAGCAAGCCCACCCGCTTATATATACAAGGCATATGGGTCACTGAATGTCTTTACTAGTAAACCCTTACCATTGCAATATTTGTGTGTGTGTGTGTGTGTGTGTATAACAGATGGAGAGCGTGTGTGTGTGTATATAGTGGAGGCAAGTGTGAAATGGATGAAGTGTGTGTGTGTAAAGTGGGTGCAGTGTGTGCGTATTTAATGCACATTAGAGTTGATGGTGCAATAGATTTGAGTAAATGCGGTATACACCCTGTTCCAAATTATTATGCAAATTATATATTTCTCATTTACCTAAATAATTGATATAAATAACATTCAGCATAATTCTCATGTTATCAACTATTAAGAGTACAATTTTATTGAACAAACCTAATGATAACAGTATTTTTTTTTAAACATAAACTTACAATGCACTGTTCCCAATTATTACGCACAGTAAGTTTCAAAACACTTTATAGGTTGTAAAGAACTGAAAATTGTCATTTGTTGCGTTTGCAGCATATTAACTGAAATTAAAAGCTATTTCAATCAAACTTATAACAACATTTTAACAGGTCACGTTACATTTTAACATAGGACCCCTTATTTGATAGCAGCTTCACAAGTCTTGCATCCATTGAACATGAGAGTTTTTGGACAGTTTCTGCTTGAATTTGTTTGCAAGGTGTCCGAATAGCCTCCCAGAGCTGCTGTTTGGATGTAAACTGCCTCCCACCCTCATAGATCTTTTGCTTGAGGATGCTCCAAAGGTTCTCAATAAGATTGAGGTCAGGGGAGGATGGAGGCCACATCATGACTTTTTCTCCTTTTATCTCCATAGTGTCACGGTAATATACCCCAACACGCAGGAATAGTCCAGATAGTCAAGAGACAAGAAAACAGGATTCGTCTTACCGGACCTTAGAATGGCCGGACTTAGACGAGTACAAGAAAAGACAGAGTCCAGAACAAGCCGAGGTCAAGGGGACGGAGAGACAGCGTAAAGTAGAACAAGCCGGGGACTGGTACACAGGAGGACAAACCGGCGGATAAACAAGCAAGGATAAAGAGAGAACGGAGTCAGGAACAAAGCCAAGGTCAAGCACCAAAAAACCAACTGAACAAAACAAGCACTAAAGGGAACTGAACAGAAACCACGATAGGGCAAGGTGCAAAGGGAACAGGTGAGTATAAATACCCTAATGTTCACTTTGATTGGCCCCTGTTATATCCACGCCCCCAAAACGTGAGTGTATGGGGAACGTGGCATGACAGGGGCCAATGGGAGACTGATTCTAATTTAGTCTCCCACTGTCCCTTTAAGAGCGCGCCCGAGACGCGCGGCGCGCTCTTAGTGTCAGGCGGGACACGTGACCGCTTCTCACGGTTACTGCCCGCCTTCCTGATCTCGTCGTTAGATGAGCCGCACGCGGCTCGTGCAGGAGCAGGACCGCGCGCGGCGAGAAGAGAGGACCCAGGCCGGCCCCTGAAGAGGGTAAGTACTGCTACAGTTCCCCTTACCTGAAGACACGCCCACCGGGTGGGGAGGAGCAGGCCTGGCAGGAAAGCGAGCGTGGAAAGAATGCACAAGGCGAGGAGCGTGAACAGCGCCAGCGGAAATCCAACTGCGTTCCTCAGGCCCATAGCCCTTCCAATGTACCAGATATTGGAGGCGATCCCGAAGAAAACGAGAGTCGAGTATAGCAGCCACTTCAAATTCATCATGGGCCTCCACAGAAACTGGAGGGGGAGGAGGAACATGCCGAGTATAACGGTTGCACAGGAGGGGTTTTAACAAGGAGGTATGAAACACGTTAGGAATGCGTAGATTCCTAGGAAGATCCAAGGCATACGGAACAGGATTAACCACATGCAAGATACGAAAAGGACCAATAAAACGAGGAGCCAACTTCATAGAAGGCACACGAAGACGAATATTGCGAGTAGAAAGCCAAACCCTGTCCCCCACAGCATAGGATGGAGCCACCCTGCGATGCTTGTCTGCCTGAACCTTCTGGCGAGCAGCGGAATCCACCAAAGAACACTGAACCTGCTCCCAAGTATTACGTAAACCAGCCAAATGTTTATCCAGAGCTGGCATGCCCTGTAAGGAGAATGCAGCTGGAAGAACCACGGGATGCCGGCCATAAACAACGTAAAAAGGGCTGTTACCGGAGGATTCATGAGCAGCGTTATTACGAGCAAACTCAGCTCAAGGAAGAAGGTCAGCCCAATTGTTCTGATGGTGGGACACGAAACAACGAAGATACTGCTCTAGAGATTGGTTGGCACGTTCAGCAGCTCCATTAGACTGGGGGTGGTAAGCGGAAGAAAACGAGAGATAAATACCCATCTCTGAACCAAATGCTTTCCAGAATCTGGAGATAAACTGGCTACCCCTATCGGACACGATCGAAGTGGGAATACCATGCAACCGAAACACCTCCCTGGCGAAGATAGAGGCAAGTTCCTTGGATGAGGGCAATTTGATAAGAGACACAAAATGAGCCATCTTAGAAAAACGATCCACTATCATCAGGATGACAGTTTTACCATTCGAAGGGGGTAATTCAACAATAAAATCCATGGATAGATTGGACCAAGGCCTCTCGGGTATGGGCAACGGATGCAACAACCCACAAGGAACTCTGTGGGAGGACTTCATACTGGCACAAGTAGTACAAGCATTAACGTAATCGGTGACGTCCTTGCGTAAGGAAGCCCACCAGAAATATCTAGAAACTGCTGATAACGTTTTAGAAATACCAGGGTGTCCAGCAGTTCTTGTGTCATGATACAATGACATAATGTCCTGTCTCTCGGGGATATCAACGAACAGTTTATCAGCAGGCCTCTCTCCAGCAGCCATGTTTTGTTTAGCCTGTATAGCTTGTAAGAGGGAAGAAAAAATATATAGAACAGTAGTAGCTATTATTCTGTCGGGAGGAATGACAGGGGTAACATCAATTTCTAGTTTGTCAGTAGTTTCGAATTGTCTGGACAGAGCGTCAGCTTTAGTATTACGATCACCTGGTCTGTATGTGATTATGTAATTGAAACGAGACAAAAACAGAGACCACCTGGCCTGCCTAGAAGACAATCTTTTTGCTTCACTAAGGTAGGAGAGGTTTTTGTGATCCGTTAAAATGAGGATGGGATCCCTAGTACCTTCTAGTAGATGTCTACATTCCTTGAGCGCCAAAATGATAGCAAGGAGTTCGCGATTGCCTACATCATAATTCTTTTCTGCTTTGGACATCTGTCTGGAAAAGAAGCCACAAGGGTGTAACGGCTTTTCAGGTGAATCTCTTTGAGACAAGACAGCACCTACCCCAATCTCAGAAGCATCAACTTCAAGAATAAAGGGTAGGGAAGGGACAGGATGCTGTAAAATAGGGGCAGAAGCGAATGAAGCCTTCAGGAATTCAAAGGCCTCAAGTGCTTCTGGTTTCCAGACATGAGTATTACCATCCTTTTTGGTCATTCTGGTTATAGGTGCTACAATGGCAGAAAACCCTTTAATAAAACGCCTATAATAATTTGAAAAACCCAGAAAACGCTGAATGGCTTTCAAACCCTGAGGTAGAGGCCATTCCATGATGGCAGAAAGTTTCTTGGGATCCATACGAAAACCCTTAGCAGAGATTATATAACCCAAGAATTGGACTTCTGATTGATCAAATGAACATTTTTCGAGTTTGCAATAGAGACCGTTAACAAGAAGAGTTCTCAACACTAATTTAACATGCATGTGATGAGTCTGTAAATCAGTAGAATGAATTAATATGTCGTCCAAGTATACTATTACGAATGTGTGTATGTACTGACGTAGGACATCATTAATAAATTCTTGAAAAACTGCTGGGGCGTTACAAAGGCCAAAGGGCATCACAGTATATTCGTAGTGACCACTCCTGGTATTGAATGCGGTCTTCCATTCGTGATCCTTTTTGATACGTATGAGATTGTAAGCACCCCTAAGGTCCAATTTAGTAAAAACCGTGGCATGTTTAAGCCTATCAAATAGTTCCGTGATCAAAAGGTATGGGGTACGCATTTTTGACTGTGATTTTATTAAGGCCCCTATAGTCAATACAAGGCCTTAATTCGCCATCTTTTTTGGATACAAAGAAGAAACCAGCCCCTGCTGGGGAAGAGGATCTTCTTATAAATCCCTTTTGTAAAGATTCCTTAATATATTCCTCCATAACAAGATTCTCCTGAGGAGACAAAGGATATATTCTCCCTTTGGGAGGCATAGTACCAGGTAGTAAATTAATAGCGCAGTCGTAAGGCCTGTGAGGTGGCAACTTTTCAGCCTCCCTTTTATCAAAAACAGATTTAAGAGACAAGTACTGAGGGGGTATAACAGTAGGCACGGGAGGAATATTAGTAGAATTCAAAGGGGTGATTTTAACAATACAAGACTCTTGGCAAGCATCACTCCAAGATACTATTTGTCCTGACTCCCAGTCAATAGTGGGATTATGAGTACGCAACCAAGGATACCCTAACACGAGTTGAGAGGAAGGAGAAGTAATGATCTGAAACCGAATGGTTTCAGAGTGTAACACCCCTGTAGACATATGTAGTGGTACAGTTTCATGTGTGATAACTGGAGAGCATAATGGTCTACCATCTATGGGCTCAACGGCCAAGGGTGTCTCCTTCTCTCTAGTGGGTATGTTATTCTCCTTAACAAAACTGGAATCTATAAAGTTTTTGGCCGCTCCGGAATCAACCAGAGCTAGTATATGCCCTGCTATGCAGTTACTACCAAGGTGCAGGGAAACAGGGAGAAGCAATTTATTAAGAGGCAAATGTGAGGACTCTGATGTCACACCCAAGGCCTGTCCTCTATACGGTCTTAGGTGCGATAGTTTTCCGGACACACGGGACATTCTTGTCTCATATGGCCCCTCCTACCACAATAAAGACAAAGTCCCTCCTTTCTCCTATAAAGTTTTTCAGCGTCAGTAATGCTTAATTCTCATTAACGCCCTGGCGGCATTCTTTGACCTTTTAGTCGTGTCAAATGTTCTACGAAACGCTGTGAGGAAGCTATTGAAATCGTGTACCATAGGTCCATTAGCCTCCCAAATAGGATTTGCCCATTCAAGTGCCTTATCAGTAAACTGGTGCATAAGAAAACCCACCTTAGATCTATCAGTGGGAAATGAACGTGGGTACATTTCAAAGTGGAATTCCACTTGATTAAGGAATCCCCTCCATACCTAGGTGGCGGGGCTAGATGTGCTGAAGCATTAGGCATATTAGCTGTGTCTGGTACAGGGGTTACAGGAGGCGCAGGTACAGGTACCGGAGCTGTTCTGGATAACAGTGTCTGGATGGCTTGAGCCATTTGATCCATACGGTGATCCTGTTCTAGCCTCATGAGTGGCCATCTGTTGTCCTAAACCTGCGGGGTCCATGGCCCTATCGTAATGTCACGGTAATATACCCCAACACGCAGGAATAGCCCAGATAGTCAAGAGACAAGAAAACAGGATTCATCTTACCGGACCTTAGAATGGCCGGACTTAGACGAGTACAAGAAAAGACAGAGTCCAGAACAAGCCGAGGTCAAGGGGACGGAGAGACAGCGTAAAGTAGAACAAGCCGGGGACTGGTACACAGGAGGACAAACCGGCGGATAAACAAGCAAGGATAAAGAGAGAACGGAGTCAGGAACAAAGCCATGGTCAAGCACCAAAAAAACAACTGAACAAAACAAGCACTAAAGGGAACTGAACAGAAACCACGATAGGGCAAGGTGCAAAGGAAACAGGTGAGTATAAATACCCTAATGTTCACTTTGATTGGCCCCTGTTATATCCACGCCCCCAAAACGTGAGTGTATGGGGAACGTGGCATGACAGGGGCCAATGGGAGACTGATTCTAATTTAGTCTCCCACTGTCCCTTTAAGAGCGCGCCCGAGACGCGCAGCGCGCTCTTAGTGTCAGGCGGGACACGTGACCGCTTCTCGCGGTCACTGCCCGCCTTCCTGATCTCGTCGTTGGATGAGCCGCGCGCAGCTCGTGCAAGAGCAGGACCACGCGCGGCGAGAAGAGAGGACCCCGGCCGGCCCCTGGAGAGGGTAAGTACTGCTACACATAGCAGCCATTGATGCAGCAGGAGATGGTGCATTGTCATGCATGAAGATGATTTTATTATGGAAAGCATAGCTCTTCCTTCTGTACCAGGGACGAAAGTAGTCAGTCAGAAACTCAATATACTTTGCAGAGGTCATCTTTACACCTTCGGGGACCCTAAAGGGGCCGACCAGCTCTCTTCCCATGATTCCGGCCCAAAACATGACTCCACCACCGCCTTGCTGACGTCGCAGCCTTGTTGGAACAGGGTGGCCGTCCACCAACAATCCACTACTCCATCCATCTGGACCATCCAGGGTTGCACGGCACTCATCAGTGAACAGGACTGTTTGAAAATTAGTCTTTATGTATTTTTCTGCCCAATGCAGCCGTTTCTGCTTGTGAGCATTGGTTAGTGGCCGAATAGAAGGTTTATGCACAGTTGCAAGACTCTGGAGGACTCTACACCTTGATGTCCGTGGGACTCCAGAGGCACCAGCAGCTTCCAATATCTGTTTGCTGCTATGCAGGGGTGCATCCTGGTTTTGTGCTGCCCTAGGCAGGACAAAACTCAGGCGCCCCCCTCACCCCCACCCCCCCCCCCCCGCCACCCCCACCCAACCCTTCCCCCGCCTTCTAAATACACACACACTGACAGATACGCATCCATTAGCTAACTGTTAGCTAATGGATGCGTATCTGTCAGTGTGTGTGTGTGAGTGTATGAGTGTGTCTGTGTGTGAGTGTGTCTGTTAGTGAGTGTGAGTGTGTCTGTTAGTGAGTGTGTCTGTTAGTGTGTGTATGTCAGTGTGTGTGAGTGTCTGTTAGTGAGTGTGTGAGTGTGTCTGTTAGCTGCTAACAGACACACTCACACACTCACTAACAGACACACTCACACACACTGACATACACACACTAACAGACACACACAGTCAGACACACACACACACTCTAACAGACACACTCTCACACACACACAATCTAACAGACAAACAGACACACTCACACTCACTAACAGACACACACTAACAGACACACTCACACACACTAACAGACACACTCACACACACTAACAGACACACACAGTCAGACACACTCACACACACTCTCACACTCACTAACAGACACACACACTAACAGACACACTCACACACACTAACAGACACACTCACACACACTAACAGACACACACAGTCAGACACACTCACACACACTCTCACACTCACTAACAGACACACACACTAACAGACACACTCACACACACTAACAGACACACTCACACACACTAACAGACACACACAGTCAGACACACTCACACACACTAACAGACACACACACACACACACTAACAGACACACTCACTAACAGACACACACTAACAGACACACTCACTCACATTAACTCATTTTTTTTTTTAATTTACCCCCCCAGCCTCCTTACCTTTGGGAATGCTGGGGGGGTTCTCCCTCTCCCTGGGGTCTAGTGGGGCTGCCGGTCGGGCTGCTGGGCTGGTTGCTGGGCGGGCGGCTGGCGAGGGAGCACTTCCTCTGAGCTGTCTGCTCAGCTCCCTCGCGCGCCGCAGAGTGAGGCTGGGAGGCGGAGCCGGAATATGACGTCATATTCCGGCTCCCAGCCTCACTCTGCGGCGCGCGAGGGAGCTGAGCAGACAGCTCAGAGGAAGTGCTCCCTCGCCAGCCGCCCGCCCGCCCGCCCAGCAACCAGCCCAGCAGCCACCAGCCCAGGATGTCTGTTAGCCGCAAGGCTAACAAGGCATTTGCCCTGGGCGTTTGGGGGCGGCAAAAATGCCGCCCAAGGCAAATGCCTTGTTTGCCTCGCGGCAAATACGCCCCTGCTGCTATGTAATGGTATTTTAACAGCTGCTCTCTTGATCCGATGCATGGATCTGGCAGAAGTCTTCCTCAATGTGCCTTTATCTGCACGAACCCGTCTGTGCTCTGAATCAGCCACAAATCTCTTAATAGCGCGATGATCACGCTTAGGTTTTTGGGAAATATCTAATGTTTTCATACCTCATCCAAGGCATTGAACTATTTCACTCTTTTCGGCAGCAGAGAGATCCTTTTTCTTCCCCATATTGCATGAAAATGGTGCTCTGATTAATAATGTGGAACACCCTCCTTTAGTAGTTTTTCCTTAAATTGGGCTCACCTGGAAATCTAATTATCACAGGTGTCCGAGATTGTTTTCAGTGATCAAAAGAGCCCTGAGACACAATGCCATCCATGAGTTAAACTGAAAAACTAAATATTTAATCTTTGTGACACTTAAATAGAATTTGCATAATAATTTGGAACAGGGTGTATATATATAAAGAGAGAGTATGTGTGTGTAGTGGGTACAGAATGTGTTGGGAAAGTAGCTGCAGTGTGTCTATAGTGGATGCAGTGTATCTATAGTGGATGCAATGTGCGTAAAGTGGATGCAAGTGTAAAGTAGCTGCAGTGTTTGCGTTTGTGTAGTGGATGCTCTGTATTTGTGGTGTTTTATAATTATGTTTATTACCCCCTCCCAGCTTCTTACCTGTGGCTAGGGGTAGTGGAGGCACTAAATTATCATATAGTAAAACTTCTAAGAAACATAGAGAAATGGAATGCATGAAGAAATCATTAGATATGTACACATGACAAGAGGAATGAAATACATCATATTTTCCATTATCATGAATACTGATGGTTTGAATTGCGATCATTGCTGCTATAAGTGATGCATTTTTTTGATTAGTGTTCCCATCTATCCCATCCCATCTATCATGTAGTGAAATCTATATATCCCTAGCGCAATAAAGATTTTTTTTATTATGTCAAGAGTTATGTCTTTGTAGTGTTTGTTCTATATGTACTTTCTATATATTCTATATATCAAAAATAAACATTAATAAAAAAATAAAAAAGATTGGAAAGGTTGGGAGGTTTAGGGGCAAAGGGCTTAAGAGGAAGGTTAATCGTGAAAAAATAAATAACCATCAAATAATACTGCATGCACTACATGTGAATGTCAGTCACTTAAAGTATTGAATAAAGAATGTGTTAAACATTAGTGTTGTCGCGAACCCGAAATTTTCGGTTCGCGAACGGCGAACGCGAACTTCCGCAAATGTTCGTGAACCGGTGAACCGCGCGAACCGCCATTGACTTCAATGGGCAGGCGAATTTTAAAACCAACAGGGACTCTTTCTGGCCACAAAAGTGATGGAAAAGTTGTTTCAAGGGGACTAACACCTGGACTGTGGCATGCCGGAGGGGGATCCATGGCAAAACTCCCATGGAAAATTGCACAGTTGATGCAGAGTCTGCTTTTAATCCATAAAGGGCAGAAATCACCTAACATTGACACCTGTCCTCAAAGCCCTGCCCTGATACACACTGACACAGAGCAGAATAGAGACTGTTCCCCGTCCTCAGAGACCATGATACACACTGACACAGAGCAGAATAGAGACTGTTACCCCTACATAGGGTCACTTGGCAGATATGGCGGGGTCGTGGGAGGGGGAGGATGACTTTCACCTGTTACATTCCCGTTGTGCTGTGACATCACCCTTATACGCTGTGTAAAGCATACTATTTAATTTGATCACCATGGCCACTTGAGTTTTTATAGTTTTCACGCTGCTTGTAGTTTATATATGGTTCACAAAAATCAAACAAATGATAAAGTAAACATGTAAGGATTCAGAATATTCTTTCAAACCCTTACACATTGTGTGTACGTATTTTTTGTCTTAAGTTTGTGGCTTTAAAGAGGTTTACGTTGTTTCTATGATGTGCATAACATGTTCTTGTAAATGTTTGTTAATTTTTTCCTGGAATTGTAATTTTTGAATCTGAATAAAGATAGTCAAATCCCTGATACACACTGACACAGAGCAGAATAGGGACTGTTCCCCCTACATAGGGTCACTTGGCAGGTATGGATTGACACCTTTCCTCAAAGCCCCTGATACACACTGACACAGAGCAGAATAGAGACTGTTCCCTGTCCACAGAGACCATGATACACACTGACACAGAGCAGAATAGAGACTGTTCACCGTCCACAGAGACCATGATACACACTGACACAGAGCAGAATAGAGACTGTTCCCCGTCCACAGAGACCATGATACACACTGACACAGAGCAGAATAGGGACTGTTACCCCTACATAGGGTCACTTGGCAGGTATGGATTGACACCTGTCCTCAAAGCCCATGATACACACTGGGGGGAGCTACTGTCCTCCCCAACCCCTGCGCGGTGGGTGGGGGCCATAAATCACAATGGAGGGACCTACTGTCCTCCCCCCCTCGGCCCCCACCCCTGCGCGGTGGGTGGGGGCCATAAATCACAATGGGGGGGCCTACTTTCCTCCCCCCCGGGCCCCATCCCTGCGTGGTGGGTGGGGGGCATAAATCACAATGGGACGGACCTACTGATAGGAGTGGAGTATTGTTCATATCAGTTTAATACCTTCCGCGTCTCCTATCAGAGGACATGTATATGGCAGCCATTTTAGGAACCGCACACCTGGGACCCGAGCAAGGTCACCTCTTTCAACAGGCGACAGGATTTGGCCCTGTAAAACTATCCTGGATATTCTCTACAATTTCTATGGATATGGCATTGATTTATGTAACAGGGAGATGGAAGAAGATGCTTGGTCGGTCCTCTTACTTGAAATTTGGGGCACTGCGCGGGCAAGCTAATGTGCCACCAGATAGGAGTGGTGAGTTTAGTATTGTTCATATCAGTTTAATACCTTCCGCGTCTCCTATCAGTGGACGTGTAAATGGCAGAGATTTTTAATTGTTGAATCACCTCCCCTTTTTAGGCCAAGGTGGGAAGATGCTTAGACCACTGGTATATTGGTGCCATCTTGGAGGATTTTTTTGGGGTTTGGTTTTTGAAGCCACAGTGCTGCACCAGTGGGCCTAAAAATTAGGCATGTACACATGCCTGAAAAATTTGGTATTGTTGCAGCCGCTGCTGTAGCAGCGGCCAGAAAAATTGATGTTTGTTTCACAGGCAGAAAGTGCCCTAAAACATGGCGGCTTGAACCCTAGTTGGTGGCGGATAAGTCACGCAAGTCAAACGTCATTCAGAGCTAAAATACAGCAGCGTGTGGACCATTTTTAGCCCAAGGCAGCTCATCTCATCAGGCCTTTTTTAATCGAATGTATCGCCCAGTGTCAGTCCCTTCGGGATCCATCCCTCATTCATCTTAATAAAGGTGAGGTAATCTAGACTTTTTTGACCTAGGCGACTTCTCTTCTCAGTGACAATACCTCCTGCTGCACTGAAGGTCCTTTCTGACAGGACACTTGAAGCGGGGCAGGCCAGAAGTTCTATCGCAAATTGGGATAGCTCAGGCCACAGGTCAAGCCTGCACACCCAGTAGTCAAGGGGTTCATCGCTCCTCAGAGTGTCGATATCTGCAGTTAAAGCGAGGTAGTCTGCTACCTGTCGGTCGAGTCGCTCTCTGAGGGTGGATCCCGAAGGGCTGTGGCGATGCATAGGACTTAAAAAGGTCCGCATGTCCTCCATCAACAACACGTCTTTAAAGCGTCCTGTCCTTGCCGGCGTGGTCGTGGGAGGAGGAGGAGGAGGATGACTTCCACCTCTCCCCCTGTTAGATTCCCGTTGTGCTGTGACATCACCCTTATACGCTGTGTAAAGCATACTTTTTAATTTATTTTGCAAATGCTGCATCCTTTCCGACTTGTTGTAATTCGGTAACATTTCCGCCACTTTCTGCTTATACCGGGGGTCTAGTAGCGTGGACACCCAGTACAGGTCGTTCTCCTTCAGCCTTTTTATACGAGGGTCCCTCAACAGGCAGGACAGCATGAAAGACCCCATTTGCACAAGGTTGGATGCCGAGCTACTCATTTCCCGTTCCTCCTCCTCACTGATGTCATTGAAGGTATGTTCTTCTCCCCAGCCACGTACAACACCACGGGTACCAGACAGGTGACAACGAGCACCCTGGGATGCCTGTTGTGTTTGGTCTTGCTCCTCCTCCTCCTCCTCAAAGCTACAATCCTCCTCTGACTCCTCTTCCTCACAATCCTCTTCCAGCGTTGCCGCAGGTCCAGCAAGCGATGCTGATAAGGCTGTTTCTGGTGGTGATGGTGACCACAACTCTTCCTCTTCCTCTTCACGCTCATCTACAGCCTGATCCAGCACTCTTCGCAGGGCACGTTCCAGGAAGAAAACAAATGGTATGATGTCGCTGATGGTGCCTTCATTGCGACTGACTAGGTTTGTCACCTCCTCAAAAGGACGCATGAGCCTACAGGCATTGCGCATGAGCGTCCAGTAACATGGCAAAAAAATTCCCAGCTCCCCAGAGGCTGTCCTAGCACCCCGGTCATACAAATATTCATTAACAGCTTTTTCTTGTTGGAGCAGGCGGTCGAACATTAGGAGTGTTGAATTCCAACGTGTAGGGCTGTCACAAATCAAGCGCCTCACTGGCATGTTGTTTCGCCGCTGGATATCGGAAAAGTGAGCCATGGCCGTGTAGGAACGCCTGAAATGGCCACACACCTTCCTGGCCTGCTTCAGGACGTCCTGTAAGCCTGTGTACTTATGCACAAAGCGTTGTACGATCAGATTACACACATGTGCCATGCACGGCACATGTGTCAACTTGCCCAACTTCAATGCCGCTATCAAATTTTTTCCGTTGTCACACACCACTTTGCCGATATCCAGTTGCTGCGGAGTCAGCCACTTTTCCACCTGTGCGTTCAGGGCGGACAGTAGTGCTTGTCCGGTGTGACTCTCTGCTTTCAAGCAAGTCAAACCCAAGACAGCGTGACACTGCCGTATCCGGGATGTGGAATAGTACCTGGGGAGCTGGGGGGGTGCCGTTGATGAGGAGTAAGACGCAGCAGCACAAGAGGACTCAGCCGAGGAGGTTATGGAAGAGGATGGAGTAGGAGGAGTAGAGGAGGTGGCAGCAGGACTGCCTGCAATTCGTGGCGGTGTCACCAACTCCTCTGCAATGCCACGCATTCCTTGCTTGTCAGCCGTCAGCAGGTTTACCCAATGCGCAGTGTAGGTGATATACCTGCCCTGACCATGCTTTGCAGACCAGGTATCAGTGGTCAGATGGACCCTTGCCCCAACACTGTGTGCCAGACATGCCATGACTTCCTTTTGCACAATCGAGTACAAGTTGGGGATTGCCTTTTGTGAAAAGAAATTCCGGCCGGGTACCTTCCACTGCGGTGTCCCAATAGCTACAAATTTTTTGAACGCCTCAGACTCAACCAGATTGTATGGTAAAAGCTGGCGGGCTAATAGTTCGGACAAGCCAGCTGTCAGACGCTGGGCAAGGGGGTGACTTGGTGACATTGGCTTCTTACGCTCAAACATGTCCTTGACAGACACATGACTGTGGGCAGATGAGCAGGAACTGCTCAAGGTGGGAGACGGAGTGGCGGATGGTTGAGAGGGGGCAAGAAGGACAGCAGTGGTTGACGTGGCTGAAGATGCTAGACCAGGAGGAGGATGGCGACTTAGAGTAGGCGTGCTGCTTGTACTCATGTGTTGATCCCATAGGCGTTTGTGATGTGAGATCATGTGCCTACGCAAAGCAGTTGTACCTAGGTGGGTGTTGGACCTCCCACGACTCAGTTTCATTTGGAACAGGTTGCAAATGGCATCGCTGTTGTCCAAGGCAGACACACAAAAAAAATGCCACACTGCTGAGCTCTGCAATGACGGCATTCTGGTGGTGGACACAGCATGCGTTGATTGGCGTGCTGTCGGGCTGACCCCGGGTGCCAATGCATGCTGTCTGACTGTGCCACTAGCTCCTTGCGACGACCCCCCCCTGCTTCCAACTCATCTCCTCCTCCTCTCTGTCTCCCCATCTGAACTTTCGCCCTGTTCTTCTTCTTGCCGAGCGGGCACCCACGTGACATCCATGGACGCATCGTCATCATCAACCGCTTCGCTTGTATCTGACAACTCAGAAAAGGAAGCAGCAGCGGGTACAACATCATCATCATCACACCGTACCTCCATGTGTTTAATGCTGCCTGCCTGAGACATATCCCTGTTATCTACATCCTCTAGCAATAATGGTTGCGCATCACTCATTTCTTCAAATGGGTGTGTGAATAACTCCTCTGACATACCAAGTAAAGCGGCTGTGGTGCTAGTTTTGGTGGTGGCGGCGGCAGGCGGGTGAGTATCTTGAGAGGTGCCTGAAGCTAAGCTGGAGGAGGATGGTGCGTCAAGGTTCCGAGCGGAGGCTGTACAAGATTGGGTGTCCTGTGTTAGCCAGTCAACTATGTCCTCAGAACTTTTCAAGTTCAGGGTACGTGGCTTCTGAAAACTGGGCATTATTCTAGGGCAAAAGGGAATCACAGCACCACGACCACGACGGCCCCTGCGGGGTGGCCTGCCTCTGCCTGTCATTTTTTTTGGGATTAGTGGTACTATGCGTGCAAGCTACTGTGAAACCAGATATGATTGGCAATGTGAACTGTAACAGTTCTGCAGAGCACACACTGTAGGCCTGACACACCCGCTTGAAGACAAGTAACTGCTATTCAATCTATAACAGTGAAAAACAAATTTTCTTTGTAAAAGCACGCTATAGAGACACCAGATATGATTGGCAACTGTCAAAGCACGCTGGCACAGGTCTGCAGAGCACACGCTGAAGGAAGGACTGACAGAGCCGCTTGAAGGACACTGACTGGCTGCTATTAGCTTACACTAGAAACCTTTTTTCTTTGTAAAAGCACGCTATAGAGACACCAGATATGATTGGCAATGTGCACTTGAACAGTTCTGCAGAGCACACACTGTAGGCCTGACACACCCGCTTGAAGACAAGTAACTGCTATTCAATCTATAACAGTGAAAAAAAAATTTTGGTTTTAAAAGCACGCTATAGAGACACCAGATATGATTGGCAATGTGCACTGGAACAGTTCTGGAGAGCACACGCTGAAGGAAGGACTGACAGAGCCGCTTGAAGGACACTGACTGGCTGCTATTAGCTTACACTAGAAACCTTTTTTCTTTGTAAATGCACGCTATAGAGACACCAGATATGATTGGCAACTGTCAAAGCACGCTGGCACAGGTCTGCAGAGCACACGCTGAAGGAAGGACTGACAGAGCCGCTTGAAGCACACTGACTGGCTGCTATTAGCTTACACTAGAAACCTTTTTTCATTGTAAAAGCACGCTATAGAGACACCAGATATGATTGGCAATGTGCACTTGAACAGTTCTGCAGAGCACACACTGTAGGCCTGACACACCCGCTTGAAGACAAGTAACTGCTATTCAATCTATAACAGTGAAAAAAAATTTTTGGTTTTAAAAGCACGCTATAGAGACACCAGATATGATTGGCAATGTGCACTGGAACAGTTCTGGAGAGCACACGCTGAAGGAAGGACTGACAGAGCCGCTTGAAGGACACTGACTGGCTGCTACTAGCTTACACTAGAAACCTTTTTTCTTTGTAAAAGCACGCTATAGAGACACCAGATATGATTGGCAACTGTCAGAGCACGCTGGCACAGGTCTGCAGAGCACACGCTGAAGGAAGGACTGACAGAGCCGCTTGAAGGACACTGACTGGCTGTTATTAGCTTACACTAGAAACCTTTTTTCTTTGTAAAAGCACGCTATAGAGACACCAGATATGAGTGGCAACTGTCAAAGTACGCTGGCAGGGTTGTGCAGGGCACACGCTGAAGGAAGGCCTGACAGAGCCGCTTGAAGGACACTGACTGGCTGCTATTAGCTTACACTGGAAACCTTTTTTCTTTGTAAAAGCACGCTAAAGAGACACCAGATATGATTGGCAACTGTCAAAGCACGCTGGCACAGGTCTGCAGAGCACACGCTGAAGTAGGCCTGACACCCAGACGCTTGCAGACAACTAACTGCTCTTCTATTACAGTGAAAAAAAAATATTTATTTTAAATCTAAAGCTTAACCTATTGTAAAAACAGATATGAGTGGTGGCACTGACTGTGCAAATGGGCAAGGCATCCAACCTGACACAGAAGCTGGCAGGCAGGCAACTGCTCTTCTATTACAGTGAAAAAAAATTATTTCTTTTAAATGTAAAGCTTAACCTATTGTTAAAACAGATATGAGTGGTGGCACTGACTGTGCAAATGGGCAAGGCATCCAACCTGACACAGAAGCTGGCAGGCAACTGCTCTTCTATTACAGTGAAAAAAAATATTTCTTTTAAATGTAAAGCTTAACCTATTGTTAAAACAGATATGAGTGGTGGCACTGACTGTGCAAATGGGCAAGGCATCCAACCTGACACAGAAGCTGGCAGGCAGGCAACTGCTCTTCTATTACAGTGAAAAAAAATTATTTCTTTTAAATGTAAAGCTTAACCTATTGTTAAAACAGATATGAGTGGTGGCACTGACTGTGCAAATGGGCAAGGCATCCAACCTGACACAGAAGCTGGCAGGCAGGCTACTGCTCTTCTATTACAGTGAAAAAAATGTATTTCTTTTAAATGTAAAGCTTAACCTATTGTTAAAACAGATATGAGTGGTGGCACTGACTGTGCAAATGGGCAAGGCATCCAACCTGACACAGAAGCTGGCAGGCAGGCAACTGCTCTTCTATTACAGTGAAACAAAATTATTTATTTTAAATGTAAAGCTTAACCTATTGTTAAAACAGATATGAGTGGTGGCACTGGGCAAGTAGGCACAGTATCCAATGTGAACCTCACACAGAAGCTGGCAGGCAGGCACCTGCAATTACATTACACAGGAAAAAAAAAAAAAAAAAGCAGCCTGATGTTATAGCCCTAAAAAGGGCTTTTTGGGGTGCTGTCCTTACAGCAGAGATCAGATGAGTCCTTCAGGATTGTAGTGGACACTGAATACCCTAGCCTAGCTATCAATTTCCCTATCTAATCAGCAGCAGCTAAACTTTCCCTCCTCTCACTAAGCATGCAGCTTCAGAATGAATCGAAAATGGATGCTGGGAGGGAGGTTGGAGGGTGTGGAAGGGAGGGAGTGCTGCTGATTGGCTGGAATGTGTCTGCTGACCGAGAGGCACAGGGTCAAAGTTTGCCCAATGATGACGAATAGGGGGCGGATCGAACTGCGCATGTGTCCGCCCGCCGCGGCGAACGCGAACACGCTAAGTTCGCCGGCGGACAGTTCGGTACATCACTATTAAACATCATACAATAGTTTACTGAATTTCTATAGACATTTGTTTACTATAATTCTATAGAGATATTTCTGCAATTTATGATTTGGAATTGTCGCTGAGATTATTTTTTACATTAATGTATAATTGATAATATTACTAACACATACTTTCACATTGATATTGGTATTAAAGGGATCCTATAGTGCCAGGAAAACAAACCCGTTTCCTGGCACTATAGGGTTAATAGGTCCCCTCCTCCCTCTGGGCCTCCCTTCGGCTTGGTTGAAGGTGTTAAAACCCCTTCAGCCACTTACCTTAGTCCAGCGTCGGGCTCCCTCACGCTGGTGACATCTCCTCCCCCACCGTCATCAGCTCCCGAGTGGTGCCAAATGCGCATGCGCGGCCAGAGGCGTGTGCGCATTCAAACCCGCCCATAGGAAAGCATTACTCAATGCTTTCCTATGGGGATCTTATTTGACGCTGGACTCCGTAAGGACGTAAGGACGTCCTGCGTCATTTCAGTGCAATTTACTCACTGAGAAACGCAGAAGCAGCCTCTAGTGGCTGTCACGAAGACAGCCACTAGAGGCTGGATTAATCCGGCAGTGTAAACATAGCAGTTTCTCTGAAGGGTTAAGACCTGGCACTCAGACCACTTAATTGAGCTGAAGTGGTCTGGGTGCCTATAGTGGTCTTTTAAGTATCAATCTAATATTTGAAATGACAAAAATAGACTAGTAACCATTAATACATTAGAATCGCTGCTGTGAGTATGCCAGTATTTACACCAAGATTTCTAAATGACTAGTCTTTAATAGGAATTATAATCCCTGATAATGTATTTACTTTTTCACGTGATTACTTATCATTAAAGGACCACTATAGTGCCAGGAAAACATACTCGTTTTCCTGGCACTATAGTGCCCTGAGGGTGCCCCCACCCTCAGGGTCCCACTCCCGTGGCGCTGAAGGGGGAGGAATGGGTTAATCCTTTACCTTTTTTCCAGCGCCGGGCTCCCTCGGCGCTGGGACTCTCCTCCCTCTTCTGACCTCCCTGGCTGAATGCGCATGCGTGGCAACAGCTGCGCGCGCATTCAGCCAGTCCATAGAAAAACATTCTCAATACTTTCCTATGGATGCTGGCGTCTTCTCACTGTGAAAATCACATTAAGTTGAAGTGGTCTGGGTGCCTATAGTGGTCCTTTAACTGGGTTATTTAGAGAGAGTGAGAATTCAAAGTGAATTTCAAATTTACAGAAATACTATAGGGTGAGGATTACAAAGGTGTATTCCTGTATCTGTAGTGTTAAAAACACTATTTAGGTGGCTGCCCACCCCCTTTATCCCAATTAAATAAATAGAAAACTCACCTTTATCCCAGTACCGTGTAAGTCCGCTGGTGCTGGCTCCAACCCCAATCAGCCCCCTTGGCTGAGATCATTAAAAATCTTGGCCAATCCATTGAATCAAATCATTGCATCAATGCATCTTTATAAAGAAAGTTCAGCTTCTCCATACAGAGCACTGACCTAGGCAGCACCTCTAGTGGCCATCTGAGTGACTGCCCGTGGAGTTATCCCTAGTCTGTAATGTAAACACCGCCTTTTCTCTGAAAAGACTGTATTTACAGCAAAATGCCTGCAGGGACTAACTATATTTACCAGAACAAATACATTAAACTGTAGTGGTTCTGGTGACTATAGTGACCCTTTAAGGCCAGAGGAGCCAAACTGAAGGCATAGCTGACTTAAAGAATTTTTCCAGTTGGCTATTTTGGCCTTACTTTTGATAGTATTGTGAATTCACACTTTAGTCAATACCTTTGTTTTGTTTTATTTTTTGTTACTGGGTTAATATAATGCAACTTTCTTGAAATGACTAGTGGTTAAAAAAAGAGGAAATGATAGAAGAAGGAAGGGGAACAAGATGATTTGGCAACATGTACAAGTTTGCAAAAATGAAATGAAATGAATGGTGTTTAGACACTGTAGTGATATTTCTTGATTGTCTTTCTCTGATAACACACCCAACAATACAGACACTAGATATAGTATAGATATAATATGACAGATATCGTGAAAGAAGTATAAAATTGCCAACTAATAAATAACGTTTTTAACAATCAAGTGAATTGTTGGTATTTGTAGCAGGAGGGGAAAAAGTGCACGTTTCTCAGTATTTCTCAAGATCATTAACTTTTAAAGTATGTGGCATATCAAATGCCTTCACTTAGCACTTAGCATAGAAAACGGAGACCTCTTTCTAACATTTTAAAATTTAGGAATGATGACACAACATTAAATAAAAAAAAAAAAAAAAAGAAGTGTTAGTGAGTTCTAAGAAATAAAATTAAATGTAAATATCTCCTAAAACGGAATGCTTGCATCTTGGCTTACTGTCAGTCATTGTTGTAAGCCCCCAGGGGTCAAGTCCTGGGGAATAAAGTGTGGGAACTCACTCGAGTTCCACCCTCACCCCACCACCAGAAAAAAACAAAACTTGCATGCATATATAAACACGTACACACACACTCACAGACACACACACAGACTCACAGACACACAGGTACACACACACACATACACTCAGACACACACACAGACTCACAGACACACAGGTACACACACACACATACACTCAGACACACACACGCACTCACAGACACACACGCACACACTCCCAGACACATACACACACACACTCCCAGACACACACACACTCCCAGACACATACACACTCCCAGACACATACACACACACACTCCCAGACACATACACACAAACTCCCAGACACACACACTCCCAGACACACACACTCCCAGACACACACACTCACAGACACACACACTCCCAGACACATACACACACTCCCAGACACATACACACTCCCAGACACACACACACTCCCAGACACACACACACTCCCAGACACACACACACTCCCAGACACATACACACACACACACTCCCAGACACACACACTCCCAGACACACACACTCCCAGACACATACACTCACAGACACATACACACACACACTCCCAGACACATACACACACACTCCCAGACACATACACACACACACTCCCAGACACATACACACACACACACTCCCAGACACATACACACACACACACACTCCCAGACACACAAACTCCCAGACACACACACTCCCAGACACATACACACACTCACAGACACATACACACACACACTCCCAGACACACACACACACTCCCAGACACACACACTCCCAGACACACACACTCCCAGACACACACACTCCCAGACACATACACTCACAGACACATACACACACACACTCCCAGACACATACACACACACACTCCCAGACACATACACACACACACTCCCAGACACATACACACACACTCCCAGACACATACACACACACACTCCCAGACACATACACACACACACACTCCCAGACACATACACACACACACACACACACTCCCAGACACACAAACTCCCAGACACACACACTCCCAGACACATACACACTCCCAGACATACACACACACACACTCCCAGACACACACACACACACACACACACACACACTCACAGACACACACACACACACACAGACACATACACACTCCCAGACATACACAAACACACACTCCCAGACACACACACACTCACAGACACATACACACTCACACACACACACACTCTCATACACTCCCAGACACATACACACACACACACACACACTCCCAGACACATACACACTCCCAGACACATACACACTCCCAGACACATACACACTCACAGACACACACACTCCCAGACACACACACATACACACTCCCAGACACACACATACACTCACAGACACACACACTCCCAGACACACATACACTCCCAGACACACACACATACACACTCCCAGACACACACACACACACACACATACTCACAGACACAAACACACACTCACAGACACAAACACACACTCACAGACACACACACATACACTCACAGACACACACACATACACTCACAGACACACACACATACACTCACAGACACACACACATACACTCACAGACACACACACATACACTCACAGACACACACAAAAATTATTTGTATTTTTTTAAATTTTAAAATGTCCACCCAGCCTCCCTACCTGGAGAGCTGGCGTGGACCTGTCCCTGGGGTCCAGTGGGGCTTCAGTGCGGCCGGCTCTTGTCTCTCTCTCTCAGACGCAGCGAGGGAGCTGTGTCCTCTCTGCTCCCTCTCGCCGCGCGGGCTGTCTGCTGATGCCGGGAGCCGGAAATGACGTCATATTCCGGCTCCCAGCATCAGCAAACGGCGCGGCGAGAGGGAGCAGAGAGAACACAGCTCCCTCGCCGCGTCTGACAGAGAGAGACAAGAGCCGGCCGGGGAGGTCCATCAGGTGGCCATTAGGCCACCTCTTGGGCCCCCCATGACAGGGGGGACATTTGGGGGCGGCAAATGCGAGGACCTGCAGGACCATAAACGGGAACGGCGTTCCTGCACTAAAAAAAGTGCAGGAACGCCGTTCCCACGCGTTCCTGCAGGACTCGAGCCCTGTAAGCCCCGTCCTTTTTGTTATTGAACATAGTAAGTTGGGGTGGAGTGACAGAAACAATATGTCTAATACATAATGTGCCTTGCCTGTGCCTGGTCTCAACTGGATTGTGACATCAACTGCTAAATCTTGAATACACATTTAAAGAAATTGTACGTTCCATGAAAAAAAAAAAAAACGATTAATAGAAGCTATTGTTATCAATATTTGAATTATTCGTGTCATTTTACATCTTTAACCCCTTAAGGACACATGACACGTGTGACATGTCATGATTCCCTTTTATTCCAGAAGTTTGGTCCTTAAGGGGTTAATGTGCTACAAAATATTTTGACGCTATATAAATGCTGATAATAATAAGCATTATTATTATTCATTAACATCGGACATGCATAGGGATTATGGAAAGGTACTGGAAGTAGAACAGAGGGCATAGGAGAAGGTACTGCTCTGATACCATGGCAGTTACAGTTCTTCGTGTAAATTAGACAAGAAAGGTGAAGCATACGCCTGCTTTCAAAGTTCGTCAATTGAGCTGTTTCAACATATCGCAATAATGAGTATTGTAACTACACTGGAGAACGAAGTGAAATAATAAATTGTACAAAGAGTTTAGTGTGAGCTGTTTGCACTATAGGTGAATATGCTAATGCTATATTCCTGTTGTTTATTAATGACAGTAACATTTGCTGCACAATCTGTTTTCCTATAAGATGTAGGCAGGTTGTAGTACTGTACTAATCAGCAAGCTTGGGATGCAGTTTGGAGGATAGTCTATCAAAATGAGAGGTTAGGATCCAACCGTATGCATGACATTTATGGGAACTGACTGTGGCCAACTGACTGCACATACAAAGTGAATTAACAGAAGATAAATTAGTATGAATTAAGTGAATATATAATAGTCTCAAGATTGAGGGTGAGAGAAATTGGTAGGTTGGAGAAGTGCTGTTGTGTAATATTTGAAGATGCACTGCTGCAAAGCACCGATATTGTGCAATATAGTTTTCTCTTTTATTTTTATTTTTGAAGCATATCTGCTATGTATTCTATGGTATAACTTTGGTGTAGCGTTGGTACTGAATGGCAAGAATCCACACAGAAGACCACTTTTTATTGCACAATGAGTTAGCAGAGGAGCTGCAATTTAATTCTGAAAGTATGTAAGTCACAGATATTTTTTTTTTTTTACCATTTATGTGTGTATTATTAAAAAGTGAAGAAAAAACCCCGATATGTGTATTTATACATGCTACTTTTCTTACTAACGTAAATAAAGATGACAGCTTGTTTGTATGTTCTGTCTGTGTTATTACTTGTACTAGTCACTATGCCAACCAAATACAGTCGTGTACAGGGACACAAACACAAAAAAATAAACAGAATGATGTAATGATAGAGTAGCTCAACTGGTTAAAAGTAATCTCTGATCATATAAATGAATAAGTATTGCACAGCTTATTGTGTATATTTCGTACTCTGTGCACTGTGATGTTTCATTTCCTCTTTGTGCTATGTTGTCTCCAAATGTTGTAACTTCACCCACTTAAAGGAACACTGAACCTTCCAAATGCAAAAATAAACAAAAATCACTATTTAGTAGATATACCCCCAATGAAACCATGCATGCATTTGAAAATGCTTTTTCTCCACTGGGGAAAATGTGGCAGATCTGCAAATGTGGCAGATCTCTTGTCTGCAGTCTTTGCAAGCCATCCCCTTCTAACCCCGCCCAGACTCTCTGTGGTTGTCCAATCACAGACTTCCCAAAGCAACTCAATGAGAAGTCTTTGCAAGGCAGGAACTCTGGGCAATTCCCTGCCTCTTGAGATTAACTACATTGAGCTAAGCAAACCAGGAAATAACAGGAACATTTGTCTGACTAACAGCCTTGGAAGTGTAACCATGTTATTATATAAAAGTTCTAATTTGATTGATAGCTGAACTTTTCGTAAAATTTAAATAATAGGACACACTCTTCATACATTAAGCTAAAGTGCTTTAGGTGTCTGGATCTTTCCTTTAATGTGTGACACCACATCAAAAGCCGGAAGAACTTCACTGCAGAGTACATTTCTCATTAATTGTTTCTGCCCCTTGTGTTCACCTGAATGAATAGTGCATTAAGGGTTTAGAGAAATATACAGTGTGAGCATGCAAAATAGCTTGTATTCTTTCTTTATTAAAAAAAATATATTGAGTGAGTATAGACGGCTGCCCTCAGCATCCATTTACTTCAGCAAGTTGTTTCCATTTTATCTAAAGAAAAAAAATCAAGATACTTTGCACATGCTGCTTGTACCTACCCAATAGACTAAGACTGTGCAGAGGTAATTGAAAAGGGCAGTGGTTCAATGGAAACCTGGGAGCATACAGATTGGCTAAAAGTTCTCAGTCAAAAAGGTCATTCAGAAGTGCATATCTTTTGTTCTAGAAGTCATGTAAATGCATCGTGATTATGCTTTATTGTTTGAGTGCAATAAAATTAAAATAACTGTAAATCAACCTTTCATGCACCAATTACAGAACCTGTTCAACCCCCATTGATGTCAGGGTCAGGGTTTACTGGGTTTACTGATGTCAGGATCAGCCCTATGTCCAAGTGGAGTATAGTGAGTACAATTGAGTTGGGAGAAGCATGGGCGGAGCCTGACCCAGTGCCGAGGGACATCAGTTAAGTGACTGAAGGGGTTTTAACCCCTTCACCGCCACGGAAGTAGGGGTACAAGGGAGGGGTTTGTTTCCCTGGCACTATAGAATCCCTTTAAATTTAGTTGCATAAATTGTTATCACTAGGTCACCTAAAATTTCTCAGAACAGCGCTGCAACACCCCTAAAATAATATTGTCCCTCTTTATCTATTTGAATTTTGGAAGGCAAGCATACTAATTAGACAAACACAGGCTGGCTCAGAATAAGCAGAGTTAAGCTAAAAAAAATCACTGGATATTCAATGACATTATTAAGTCAAATATTGTTCGAGTAAAAGAATATCAAATTCTGATCCTCCCACTCTGTTGTATTAATTAACTCTTTTTTTGCCTAACTTTGCTTCCTGACTACAAACATTACAGTAATGCAGACATTAATTGCACATCCCAGTTCTAAGAGATGCACTTTGATCAAGTGGAGACAAGACGTGGAATGCATAGTGACAACATGCCTGGGGAATGAGCTGGTGTACCTTGGGCAAGATAACCAGCATTCCTCTTCAAGGAACCTGCAGCGTTCTCCTGCCATATTGTGTAATTAACCCTTTCCCTCAGACAAAGGCTAGACACAAGCTGCATAGAAAATGGTAAAGGATTGTAAAGCAACAAAAAAGTTTACACATAAAATAAAATATCACTTTCTCTCAAAAGCAGTAATCACTTTGCAGTGTTTTCTCTCCCCAGTTTTGTTCGTGTTTACCATTATAGAGGGCATATGCGGTCACATTAGACGGAACAAACAAAACAAGCAAATGGATTTCAATTAAAGTTAATGAAGTCAAGAAGGAAAAAGTTTTATCATGATATAATTAAACATTCTGGAATAACTGGAAGTTATTGTTAATGACTATTAAATGGAAAAATCTTAACTTTATGGAATAGATTATATGGCGGGGTTATCTGGTGCCCCACCCACCCCAAATTGTAAAATGTATTGAGTATTGCAAATTGTAAAATGTATTGAGTGTGTCGTGTGTGCCTCCTAACCCCTCTTACTCGGTTGTATTTCTCTCCAAACCCCCTTATCTCATATCCCAACTTACCTTTTAATGGCTTTTAATCCCCTCTAACCACTCGTGTCTCTTAGCCCTCATTTTACTCCTTGTGTTTCTTACCCCATTCTTAGCCTTTATGCCCTTCTTAAACCATGTAACCCCTTGTGTGCCTTTAAACCCGTAAACACCTTGTGTGCCTCTTAACCCCCCTTTCTAACCCTTTTGAGCCTTATATTTTAGTAATATGTTTGGCACTATTGCATGTTGTGCTCTCTTAGACTGTTTATATTTCATATCTTTTTTTTATTGTTATTTTATTTTTGCTACATTAATAGTTTATTTTAATGTTACAATATATATAAGTCTACTAGACTTCAGCAGCCATGACCATCTACCTTAGATATGGCTGTATTGGTTCAGTTAGCAATGTGTGCAGTAATAGATTGTTCAGCTGGATGTAATTAGAGAAAATACATAGTATCAGTCTAATCTTGATAATATGTATTTACAAGTCAATAATTCAGATTGGAAAGAAGATGTTGGCAGTGTTGGAGTGCTGTATAATAAGATAATATAATAGGTTCTTTAATGAGACATTGGACAAATGCATTAGCAAAACTGGATTATGCTTATATCAGCCCTCCGTATAAATGGTGTTTGTAAGAACAAATTCCCAATAGATTTGTTTATGTCCGTCTCCACAACACAGATCTATGCTGTGTAAAGTAATAAAAGTCAGTTCTTTGTGTTATGCTATGGTGAAACAGATACTCTGTTATCTATTACATTACATCATAGCTGTAAGTAACACAAGTTACATAATCTATGGCTAAATTAGCTTCCTCAAACATTCTCAATACATTCCAGAGAGTGTCCATAAGACTATTCCAGAGAGTGTCCATAAGACTATTCCAGAGTGTCCATAAGACTATTCCAGAGAGTGTCCATAAGACTATTCCAGAGAGTGTCCATAAGACTATTCCAGAGAGTGTCCATAAGACTATTCCAGAGAGTGTCCATAAGACTATTTCAGAGTGTCCATAAGACTATTTCAGAGTGTCCATAAGACTATTCCAGAAAGTGTCCATAAGACTATTCCAGAGAGTGTCCATAAGACTATTTCAGAGAGTGTCCATAAGACTATTTGTTATCTTCCGTGCAATTAAAATCTTTTCTTTTAAGCCGCATGCTATTTGGCTCTAGAAAACTGTCCAGTTCTTATTTTTATGGTAATGCATTTTAAAATTCATTAACTTCCTTCTAAAGTTCCTGTGTATAAATATAGTTCAAAAAATGTGCTCCAGGGTCCATCAAAAAACAACTTTCTCTTGAGCATTGTAAATGTGCCACCAGCCCTGAGCGATATATAAATATGTTGTATAGTAGAAATGTATGAAGGCATCTCATGATGAACACCTATACAAACAAAATCCATCTTCATATGTATCTCGTAGTTCCCTTATTATACTTTGTTGTGTGCATTGGATTTGCCAGTTAGACAAGTTGGTGAATTTATGAAAAGAGGTTGGAGCAGACTTGGTACTCAGGGCTGTGGATCTGTACAGTTAGAGCTTCTTCTATTCTAAGGATATGAATTAAACGCAGTTTGAGACTGCTAGTGGTACGGATTACTGAAACAACTGGTAGGCTAACGGCCAACTCGGTAAGATTTGGTTTAAAGAATGGGAAACACAAGGGAGAACATGGAGGGGAAAATAGTTGGTTAGATTGTCCAGGTTCTTTACAGAACTAGTTTTTTAAGACAGACAATAATTGTGTTGAATTAGTCAAGGACGTTTAGGATCATAATCTTAAAACGTCAATCAAGTTAGGCTGCATGTTCCAACGGAATTTATATAATTAAGTAAATTTAAAATCTAAGGTCAAAATAGCTGAACTGGAAATATAGTCAGCTTAGAGAATGTTTCCAGTTCGGCTATGTTGGCCTTAAATTGTAGATTATGCTAACGTAGTGTACCTATAATCTTAATTTTAATAATGACAGGAGGCGAGTATTTTGCATAACTTTCTTTACTTTATGCCTCCAGCAGCACAAGTCAATCAGAAAACTTTAAACCAATCAGTAACAGGCATCATATCCATATATAAAGACCTGACAGTCACATGATTTCCTCTTTCTTTGATGCGAAAAACAGTCCATTATAACGTCAGGGAATTCAAATAACAGTCCTGAGTAACATGTAGAACATAACTTGGAACACGACTTGAAACCTTCCAGCTTTATCTTGATCTTTATCTTTATGATGGTTACTCTGAAAAGAACAGAAATACGTGAAAGGTGATGGAACCCAACTGATGTCCACATTAAATCCAGTACTATATGTATCTATATTTATATTACGTTAATATACTGAAACATTAAACAACCATAGTATACTTAATAATCGCCACGGCTGTAATACCTGTCAACCAGATAAGCATCCCATAAATATACTGAAATACCCAAAACCTTATAATTATACTGTGAAAATGACAACCAGAAAATCAGAATTTCCCAGAGTATAGGGAGGGAAAATACTCGCCTCCTGTCATTATTAAAATTAAGATTATAGGTACACTATGTTAGCATAATCTACAATTTTATCACATGACAGGAGGCTTCATATTTTGCATTTTTAAAGCTGTGGTATGAACGAGAAGGATGCGTGTGTGGTTTGACGAAAATAAATATACGGAAGTTGTCTCGCCGTGTCCAATTCGCCGCCTGTAAAATATATAGGCCCCCCTGTGAAGGCCTGAGAAGCAGCCGCACCACGTACCGAATGAGTACCCAAAGCACGTCTCCACCCCCGTTAGCGATAACAACCAATGAACCCATCTAGACGGAGTGTTCATGGTAACTGGCTTGTATGGTTGGTATAAGCCCAGCAGATGTCCTTAATGTGACAATCTTAGTGTTGTCGGGATCTTCATATAACAAAATACCGCTATAACCGCACAAAGACTGGGAAACCCCCGGGAACCAGGTAAAATACGGACGCGAATAGTATTTAGTTCTACGAGACACCATAGAGATCCTTCCTTCTGGTGATACCGAAAAGACCATCTACGTCGTACTCCAGTATATCTGATACCCGACAAAAAAATCTAAAGTAACGTGACTATGGCTGACGGCTGACGGAGGGATAGGTTCGTGTTATCTGACTAGTTCCAAAAGACCCCAATCAAAGTCCCACAACAGTGACTCATGGTTCTGGACCGTTTGCTACCCTGCAGAAAGCGGCCTATCAAAGGTTCTTGATCGAACGGAGTGTCGTGAATCGTACTATGCGCCGTCGAAATAGCGGAACGTATCCCGTTAATGCAACGGTCCGATCGTTCCGATCGGCCCGTAGTGAAAATGATGATAAAGATTCAACATCGAGGTAGATAGGGGTAATAAAAGGATCGCAGTCCCTTTCCATACCCCAGCGAACTCCAAGTGTTCCATGCGGATAAGTTATTTCGGGGAATACCTGAGTCCCATAATAGGTCTCTAGTTGGTTGCGATAGTCCCTTGACATACCAGTCTCCCTTGGAAGACACCAATCCACCAACTCTAGCCGCTCCTGCATTATCAATAGATGATGTTCTCCTTTTGGACCTGCCCGAAGGCAAGGTAAAACTGAAGAAGCAGAGGATGATCCCGATTAAAAACAATCATTCCAGGTGCCACGCTTGGCTCCTTTACCTCGGTAATGAGTACTATCGAAGTCCTTGCCATTCTGATCCCAATTTCATAGGTGTGCCCGGATCTCAGGCAGTGAGCTTTCAGCCGATGTCTGGCCCGGTAGTGAAGTGGTCCTGGGAAATAGTCAAGGGATTATGGAGCCTTTCCCGCCGAATGTCCTTACGACAAATCGCTATCGCTGATGTGGGAAGGTGTAATCCGCCCAAGGTGGAATCTATTCCGAAGTAGAGGTACGTAGTTACTCGGAACTGGGATCGAACCGACTCCTCTCTGTTCACTATGCCGACTCCTCTCTGTTCACTGTGAATCCCAACAATTCCCGAAACAGTAACATAAATCTCGTTTGTAAACGTAGTCAGGAATTGGACTTGCAAAAGGTCAGCAAGTCGTCTAGGTATGCTACAGCGGATACCTTTTGCTCTTCAGTACACCATGACCAGCTTCCGAAGCTTCTTGAGGCACCACGTGAACCAGTAGGTAAGTGTCCTTCAAGTCCAATCTTGCAAACCCCTTTTCGAGGAGTAGGTCTCCTAATAGGTGTATACCTTCCTTCTTGAGTTGTCGGTACGCCCCCAAAACCATTGGGTTGGCCTAGATTGATGACTGTGCGATAGTCTCCTGTCTTCTTCCTTACTACCAAAACAATAGACCGTCCGCCTGAGGTCCTTGTTCTTTCGTCCCTAACTTTAAAGGTGTAAATTCCATCTTTAATTGGGCTGTTTTGCGCCGTTCTGTGCCCCTGTCTCCCTTGCATTCCCCCAACCTACATATTGCCCTTTGCACCCATTCCTTCACATCGTGAGTTTCTAGAGGTGAGTCTTGGGTGGGGTCAGTTCTGCAAAGTATAGAATTTTTTACTCGGGGCTGATCATGTCCAATAATTCATCCTAACTGGTTTTGAGTCCTTCTCTTACACCTTTACGTGGACCCCGGCCTGATCGGGACATAGATATCCCCGCAGTGACACCGAGCTCCCTGGTGAGGACTATCTTGTTCGTTCATAGAGGGCATGGGTATTCCACCCTGAGCTTGTTTCGGACTTCTTTTCCCCAAAGCCGGAAGTTGGCAAAGTGTGCCCGGTGCTCCGGTAAACCCCTCTCAGCTAACCCTGGGTGTCGGGTGGTACGTGAGTCAAACAAGATTGTCCAGTGTGCCAAAGGAAACCTTTCTCTCATGATCTCCCGAGAAGGGGGAGGGATGAAGTCCTCGTCCCCTGATGATGGAGCCTGAGATGTTTAATGGACAGGACGTTCTGAGAGACGGTTCCGCTAAGTCGGGGTGTTCTCTTTCCCCTTTGGGGAAGCTGTGTTGGGCCTTTCCAATGGTGTTTAGGTGGTAAGGTGTCCGACTTGTTAGTCAGTATCTTGGAGAGGACTTCTTCCCCCGGAGCTGCCCTGGCGGCTTTAATCCTCACCTGAAAATCGGTCGGGGGAATTGAGGGAAGTCCGACCTGTTGGTTCACACCCTTTCGGTCTGTGGAGCCAGGATCGTACAACAGTACGCTTATTGCCACTCAGTGTGCCTCTGTGTATAACTGGGGTCACCCAGAATTTCGATCAATCGGTACCCCTTTCTCAGGATCTGGGTAGTGGTCTGAGAATGAGGACACCCTCAGTAGTACCGGGATGAGCGGTCTGCAATGTCGGGGCGTAGCCCGAGTATGGGAGACGTGAAAGCCTCCCTATGTATAATCCAAGGGTTGATCCTTATATGTCCTAGAATTGTGGAGTTTGGCAGTATTGTGATTTCTCCTTCTCGGTTAAGGGAAGGGTGTGCGGATCCTCCAGTTGAAGCATAGAGGTGTCGGAACACATGCATCTAGTGTGCCCTGGTTTGTGCATACAATGACAGAGCGTACTCTGAAGGTAGAAGCCCTAGAAAAGGGCGTGGGGGGTCAACCCTTCGTACCTATGCCACTAGCACTGGAGTAAGACTAGCCTGGGGTTCATCCAGCGTAGGGGGGACACCCCTGTATGTATGTCTCTTATGGCATGTTGGGACACTCTTTCGGTTTGTGGGGTACCGAACAGGTGTCAGGTACGGCAGTACACTTATTGCCACTAGTGGGCCTCCACGTACAACTGGGGGTCACCCAGAATTGTTTCAATCAGTACCACTTAGAGATTTCCTGGGAGTGGTGTGAGGAGGGGGTCACCCTCAATAAGACCGGCATGAGCGGTCAGTAATGTCGGGACGTAAGCCCGTGTATGGGGAGGTATGGTAGCCTCCAAATTATCCAAGGGGTCACCCTTATTGGATATAGTACTGTGGAGATTTGGCAGCACCGTGAGCTCTCCTTCCTGGTTCTGTCGACATACATGTATCCATTGTGTTCCGATCTGTGCATACGGTAACCCCAGTATATATATGTCCCTAGTACTGGAATAGGATTCGCTTGGGATTCACCCAGCGTAGGTGGTTCACCCCAGTATATGTATGTCAGTAGGACAGGGACCAGATTCGCTTGGGGGTCACCCAGCGTAGGGGGTTCACCCCGGTATAGGTATGTCACTAGGACAGGGACCAGATTTGCTTGGGGGTCACCCAGCGTAGGGGGGTTTCCCTAGTATAGGTATGTCACTAGGACAGGGACCAGATTCGCTTGGCGGTCACCCAGCGTAGGGGGTTCACCCCAGTATAGGTATGTCACTAGGACAGGGACCAGATTCGCTTGGGGTTCATCCAGTGTAAGGGGGGTCACCCCTAAACCACAATGTCACTTTGGAGAGGTGTCTGCCATGCTTGGGGTTTACCCAGCATAAGGGGGGTCACCCCTGTTAATCACTCCGTTATGTGCCTCCACTACTGTGTCCTGTATCCCTGTGGGGATGGAGTATATCCAGTGGTTGTGAGGTCCAGTGGGATTAGGGAGCTGAGTAAGTTATCAGCTCTATTTAATTTCCCTGCTAGCAGATAGAGTGAAGCATTCACTATGTGTCCACAGCAGGGAAAAGTCCATTCTTGATCCTCCAGATTTACAAGAAAACTTTTATTCCACATGACATTTGTATTTAACATTATAGAGCAAACTGTCAGCAGACCCGAGTACTGCATCCAGTATATGCACACAGCAGGGATCAGTCCTACAAGAGTGGACACTCCATGCATAATCCTGTCAACTTTATTCCACCTGCCAGTGTTGTGTAACAGGATTGATTTCAGCAGTGAACATTTATTATATAATCTCCCAGAAAAAGACTTGGAGAACTTCATTTCACAGGAACTTTATTTTTGACAATGTAGAGCAGACTGCCAGTTTGTGGGAATCACGAACTGGCTAAAACCGAATGGCCGACGTGAATCTCGCGAGAGCCGCGAGATTCAAGATGGCCGCCGTTCATGCGCAAATGCGCCGCGTGGTCCACGATCGCTAAAGCGATCGCGGCCCGCCGGTGCAGTACGGAGTCCACCCAGTACCCCCAACCCCCAGAGACCTGCCCTGAAGTCCTGGCACCAGAGCAAACAAAACGCGATCGCGGTAAAACGCTTAAATCAGAGAAAGTGAAACAACAAAGTGCCAGCAGAGACAAGTCCAATATAAAAATGTAAAATCAACAGCAAAAATCAGGATAGAAGGACCAAAGTAATCCCCACAAAGCAAAAGGGAATTAGCAAATTATCATATTAAAGAGACAAAGCTAATATCAACTGAAAAGGCAACTGGCAAATTATCAGGGAAGAAAAGCAAGTCTAATACTAAAATGTAAAAGCAATTTAGCAGATATAGAGAAGGGAGAGGGTAGCAGGGGACAAATACCACACCATAAACATTCAAATATAATGATAAATGTAATATAAATTAAAACTGTTTGGAGCAAAATACTCTGACCTGTGCCTTGGCTGTTAAGCAGCAAAGAAAGAGGAAATCATGTGACTGTCAGGGCTTTATATATGGATGTGATGCCTGTTACTGATTGGTTTAACGTTTTCTGATTGACTTGTGCTGCTGGAGGCATAAATTAAAGAAAGTTATGCAAAATATGAAGCCTCCTGTCATGTGATAAAATTTGTAAATAACTTTGAATTCTCTCTTTAGTAAAAGAAAGTAAAGAAAGAGTGTAATTTAGCCGCAAGGTCAATGAATGACAGGTCAATAACATGATAAAGAACTAAGCTGTTGGACAGGAGCATGGCAGTGTTGAAGCATTAAAGGGACACTATAGGCAGCTAGACCACTTCATCTCATTGAAGTGGTCTGGGTGCAATGTCCATGTCTCTATAAGGCTGCAATCTAAAAGATTGCAGTTTCAGAGAAACTGCAAAGTTTATAGGGGAGGGTTGCCTCCAGTGTCTTCTAGACAGCCACTTTATTTCACAGAGTCTGACTCCATAAAACGACGCTGAACATCCTTACGCTGTACATGAGGAGGTCCAGCATCTTCAAATTGATTTAATGCTTTCCAATGGGGAAGGCCTAATGGGTGCACGGTGTTCACAGAGCATGCGCATTAGGTTTCCCCTCGGTGCAGATGTCAGAAGAGACATGAGGCAAAGCCAATGCCAAGGACCTCCAATCAGGTACGTTTTTAAAGGACCTGGGAGCACTGGCTCAGCACATGCCAGTAGCTTAGAAGTGGTGTACCATGAACACAGAAATGTCTTGGAAGGACTGAATGATAACATGCAATAAGGCTGCATGTCTGATGGATTGCACAACTAATAGTTGGGCCTCTCCTGATTTATGGATTGGCGCCACTCTGCACTGATACAGAAATTAAAGGGGTACTATAGTCACCAAAACAACTTAGCTTAATGAAGCAGTTTTGCTGTATAGATGCCTCTACAGTCTGACTGCCTACTTCTCTGCCATTTAGAAGTTAAATCACTTTGTTTATGCAGCCCTAGTCACACCTCCCTGCACCCTCCCTCACACCTAAACACTTCCTGTAAAGAGTCATGTAATGTTTACACTTCCAGTATTGCAAAATCTATTTAATTTAGAATGTCTTATCTCCTGTCCTGTTATTAGCTTGCTAGACCCTGTAGGAGCCTTCTGTATGTAATTATAGTTCAATTTACAGAGTAGGAGATGGACACTTTTAAAGTAAATTACATCTGATTTAAAGTGAAACCATTTTGTTTTTATACAGGCTGTGTCAGTCACAGGCAGGGGAGGTATGGCTAATTCTGCATAAACAAAAACAAAATTAATTTCACTCCTAAACAGCAGAGAATGGAGCAGTGAAACTTTAGAGACATGATCTATACACCAAAACTGCTCCATTAAGCTAAAGTTGTTTGGTGTCCCTTTAATTTGTGTTAAATCCATTTTATTAAGATCAACCTAAGGAGCAGTTTACCCACACAGGGGTTGTAAGGCATTCTTCACAAGTGACATAGAATACAGGGTCGGTATATCGGTTGCATTTTGGGATTTGCCTTCGCAGAGGCTGATTGTGCGTGATCTCTGAAATTATTGAGATCAGCATATTTAACGGGTTTCCCACGCAGGCGAGTGTTCATATTACTGGTACTTATTTCGCAGATCACTTATAGCTCTTTTTTCATAATATTCATATCGGAAATTCAGCTCGTTGTCAATGTCGTAGGTCAGGGTGTGTGTCAGTGTTTCCGTGAGGTGTTGAGTGGTGTATCTGTCCGTTGCTGTTGTGTGGTTATTCCGGCAGGTGATTTGGTTTAGGTGGCGTGGGCGTTTGTCTTGTCTCAGGGTTTACTGGATGTTGCCTGTGGATCATCCTCTGTCTTATGGAGAAAAAAAAAAACCACCGAAGGGCATGCTAAGGGCATGCTGTTGTCCGTTCTCACCTCTCTTGCTACCTTTTTTCCTCTCCTTAAGTGTAAAGGGTAATCCAGACATGGAGCCCTTGCTCACGGTGCCTAGAAGGATATTGGCTTTACCTCACTGATACCTTACAAGGTTGAAACGATCGTCTGGGGTTGCCGTATCTCTCGTGCAGAGGGAACTTGCTGGCATTTCGGACTGCCCTTATGAGTGGGAACAGTCTGATAAGCTTCAGAGATGTTCTCTCTGTAATGGCACAAGTTCAGCTAAAAACAGCTTGAGATCTGAGTGGGGACCCACCAAAGGGCAGGCTAATACAGCTGTTTTCCGTTCTCACCTCTCTTGCTACCTTTTTTTCTGTCCTCTGTCTTATGTTAGTGTGTGAGGCGTGGTGTGGGGTTAAGTCTATGGGGTTGTGTCCCTTTAATTTGGACAGGTTATTTTATGTATGTTGATTACTTTGTGTAACATTTCCATAAATAGTGACTGTCATTTTTATTTTGTAATTGACTATTTTACAACATTAGGTTTGAAAACATCCTCTTTATTTGTTCCTTGGAAAACACCACATTGACGAGTTGCTAGACTCAGACGCAGCAGAATGTCTGTGCCCTGACAAGCCTTCCTTATCTAGGAGTATAACAAAATTTCCTGTCTGCGATTAGTGTATTTTCTCACAAAATCATTATTACTTAAGCTTTAGGGCAGAATAGAAATGGTACCTTTATTCCAGCATTAGAAACCCATCCTCTCGTGCTCACTTATACAGTACTGCCACTGACACTTTGTGTCTCTCTCCTCCAGCTCCTTTGTGTGTCTCTTCCCCAGGCCCTTTTGTGTTTCTCTCTCCCAAATCCTTTTGCGTGTCTCTCTCCCTCCCAGCCCCTTTGCATGTCTCTTCCCCCCCCCTTCCCCTCTGTGTATCATTGTCCCTTTCATCAGCCCCTTTGTGTGTATCACTTTCTACTTACCCAGCCACTCTGAGTGTCTCTGTCCCCTTCCTCTGCCCCTCGGTGTATGTCATTGTCCCCTCCCCCAGCCCCTCTGTGTGTATGTCATTGTCCCCTTCCCCAGCCCCTCTGTGTGTGTGTCATTGTGCCCTTCCCCAGCCCCTCTGTGTGTATGTCATTGTGCCCTTCCCCAGCCCCTATGTGTGTGTGTCATTGTCCCCTTCCCCAGCCCCTATGTGTGTGGTATTGTATTGTCCCCTTCCCCAGCCCCTCTGTATGTGTGTCATTGTGCCCTTCCCCAGGCCCTCTGTATGTGTGTTATTGTATTGCCCCCCCAACCCCAGCCCCTGTGTGTGTGTGTCATTGTCCCGCTCCCCAGCTTCTCTGTGTGTGTCACTGTCCCCTTCCCCAGCCTGTGTGTGTGTCATTGTCCCATTCCCCAGCCCCTCTGTGTGTGTGTTACTGTCCCACTGCGTGTGTTATTTCACTCTTCCTCAGGCCATTTTGTGTGTCTTTCTTTATTCCCCCATTGCGTATTGTTCACTTCCCCTGTGTAGCGTGGTCAAGAGGGCTGCAGGTAGAATATCTTCTGTATAAAATAATAATAGGCCACATCCCTGATTGCTGCTACCTCAAGCTTGCCACGGTATTGGAAATCTAAAAATGTACCATAACTTAAAGAAGTTTTGAATTTAATCTTGGATAACAAATCACACGAACTGTCACATAGGATAATATGCATTAATTTACAAAACTAAAGTGTGATTGGGATAAATGGGAAGAAGAATTGAAAAAGTCTATTGTTTATAAAATTAATTTATTGTTAAACTTTATTATTGTACAATTACTGTTTGTTATTAAAATGGATGCATGACATTTCCCACTTCCAAGTTTCCCTTACCTTTCTTACCCCAAATGGAATGTTTGTATAATTTGTTGAAACATTTCTAAAACTTTAATAAAAACTATTTGAAAAGAATATCTTCTTAATACTCTACCGAGTACATCAGGAAGCTGTTCGTTGCTCCCAGCAAGCACTTCTTGTCAGACTGGGTAGAGGATTCAGAAGATCCCCTATCAGCAGTCCTAGTGGCCATGCTACAAGAAGTATGATGTTTTCTGCAACGTGCCTAATCAGGTCAGTATAATGCAGCTGGAATGGCTCAGAACAATGACGCCAGGTTTCCTCAGTCTGCATCACCTATGTGACACCGTGTTTCCTCTATTTAAAATAGCCAGGCCATGACCCAGGTATAAAAGCCCACATATATCTTCAGACAGTGCTCAGATATTCTGCTCCACCTGTCTCTGGAGCCAAGTATCATTCTGTTCTTTGCTCCTGGTCCTGCACCCACATCAGTTACTGCTCCTGCATCCGTTCCAGCTTCCACTCGCTCTGTATTTCATTCCTGGATTCAGACCTGCCCCATCTTTTAGATCACTGACTTTCTGGCTTGGTTATTTGGATAAAATTGAATACTACCACATATTTCCCAAGTGTCCCAATTCAGAAAGAACAGTCCCTATTTTGAGCCCAAATCCCTCTGTCCCCCCCTTTCTACCATGATGTCCTTGTTTTCTAGGAGTTCTATATTCTTGGTGTGTCTGAGTGTATTACAGAGCTCCTCAGCAATAATACTCCCAATAATGAGTCTTTAAACTACAATTAATGTGTTTAGAAGCCAGTCTGTGTAAATATGACACATTGTTCTTGGTCTAAATTACATTTTAATTGAATAATTTGTTATTAGTAAGCCAACTAAAATTTCCAAGAACAGCCCTGCCGCTGGCCACACCCCTCTTTGTTACTTTCCTCCTTCAATTAGTCATTATCCAGATAACATTGATCTTGCATTATTTTAATTAAATGCTTCACATTTGTACTGTAGCTATTTTGTGCATTACTTTGTAATGCATACATTTATGTAAAAAAAAAAATCACTTTTGAAATGCACAAAAATGATTTATTTACTGGTGAGACAGTGCTGAAGACTCATTTTACCACAATCAATATAATACATACCTACCAACTGTCCCGCTATTGGTGGGACAGTACTAATTTTGGGATGCTGTCTTGCTTTAGTTCCCTAGGTCTGGAAAGACCAGGGAATTGTCCCAGGGCAGCACAGGGCGAGTGCCTCATTAAACGAGCCTGCACTGTGCAGTGGGCACTAGGACCATGCAGGGAACTCTTCAGCAGCCCTCCCTGCATGGTCCAAGAGCAAGCATGTCAAACACAATCTTTGCGGCCCGGCGAGCTGCGAGTACATGCCTTATTGTGAAAGCAGAGTAGGCACCTGCTTTCCCCACATTGCAGGAGCCTACTCTGCTAAAACATACCCAACCGGGGAGGAGGGCCAGCGAGGGAGCTCAGTGTTCCTGCTCCCTTTCACGAGCCAGCTGTAATATGTCATATTCCGGCATCACTAAACTGCGCGCGAGGGAGCAGTGAGGAGCAGATAGAAGATCCCCAGGGAGAAGCCTCACATTGGCTCCCAAAGGTAGGAAGCAATACAGAAAATGATGTGTGTGCAAGAATATTTAAATGTGTGTGTGTGTGTGTGTGTGTGTGTGTGTGTGTGTGTGTCTGTCAGTGAGTATGTGTGTGTCTGTCAGTGAGTGTGTCTTTCTGTGAGTGTCTGTGTCAATGAGTGTGTGTGTCTGTCAGTGAGTGTGTGTCTGTCAGTGAGTGTGTGTCTGTATGTGTGTCTGTGTGTCACGGTTCTCACCTGTTAGACAGACAGCCAGACGTGGTCGCTCCTGGAGTTCCCAACAGGGGACTTGAACCGGGGAACTTATCAGTCCTAGTCCTGCTTTCTGCCTCTGAGCCACAGCAGCTTTACACAGAGACTACTGATTCCGGTCCTGTTCATCCTGGCATGGTTACTACACCGGGGGCCGCACCTTGACTTGGCTGTGTCTCACCTGACTCTGATCGGTCATCAGCAGGGTATTTAAACCCAGCCTCGCCCTGTGCTCAGTGTCAAGTCTTTGATCTAGTGTTCCTGTGTCGTACCAGTTTATCTGCTTCGTATATTTGACCTCGGCTTCTGACTACGTTTATTCTGACCTCTGGCATCCCTTGACTTCGGCTACTCCTCGTTGTTCCTGACCTCTGGCATCCTTTGACCTCGGCTATCCCTCGACTATCCTGCTGGTTCTGTCCTTGCCTGTCCTGCGTATTTGGTACTGCATCCTGCACAGCCCCGTGCACAGACCCACAGGCCAGGTGAATTCTTACCTGACCACCTCGGCCTGTGGCTATCTGCAAGGGTGAGCAACATATCTGCGCTACAGACTCCCAACTCAGGTAAGACCCTGACAGTGTGTTGGTCAGTGTTGTATTGGCTGCGACTGGACAGAGGAGTACCTGGAGGTGCATGAAGGCACGCTGCGCCAAGACAGATTACGCTTGACATTGACGTGCTCCACCTTCACAGGGTTTCAAGAAGTAGCGGGAGGATCAGATTTGGCACAGGATGCGGAGGGCGCCATTTGGGGTATACCAGAGGCCGGACTCCCGAGTCGCATACTGGCAGTGGCAATGTGAGTGAAGTCTGTTTGTTGGCTAGAGGGGGGTGCTGGGATTGAGTAGAGGGAGAGGACTGGGATTTAGTATACGGGGGGGGGGGGGGGGGCTGGATTTAGTAGAGGGGGAAGAGTGGGATTTAGTAGAGGGGGATGCTGGGGGCTTTTTTATACTGTACTTTTCAAAATAAACCTAAGTTTCTATGAAAATGTAAGTGTTTTTTTTTTTGACGCCCACATAAAATTAAACCTTGTTTACTTGGCCCATGCAAGACTTTGAGTTTGACAAGCTTGTCCTAGAGGCTTGGGACTGACCAGGCTGCCTGTCAGATGATGAGCTGCACCTTTTTGGGCTAATATGAGCCTTTTGGATGAGACCACCCCTTTTCAGGGCTGTTCGCATAGCTAGCGATGCCCCCTTAGGACTCCACCCATCCAGATTTGAAGAGGGGCAATGTTGGGACGTATGCAATGAGCTGTAAATATGGCTTGACAAAGACCTTCACATGTTGAAATGTTGCTGGGTCCACTCTTGGTGGAATAAAATTCTTCTGTCTACATAAGTCTGGTGTTGTGGCTTTTTTAATACAGCATGCCTGCACTGCACGTTACTTCAGTCAAGCAAACAGGTTCACCAGGCCTCATCCAGAAAACCTTTGGATCCAACCTATGATGCTATAATATGAATATCTGCACGATGTTGATCCATTTAGAAATAAACCAAATTTGTACATGGAATCACGTCTGCTTTTGTTATTGGGTCATATTGCAGTTGAAGACATCCTACTGTCTATGTTGCAAAACTTTGCTCTATATACGTTGCTGACTGCTTGTCTGTGAGTGACTTAGATGAAATGTATCATGCGTGGGGTCATATGGGTGGCACTATTCCAGGCTGTCTGAGTGTGGTAGCCTCAGTCCTATTAGCTATGATTAGTTCTGATAAAACTTTGTGAGTTCTGTTTTACAAAGAAGGAAGTGGTTTGCTGAGAATAACTACCATGACTACTGCTGTTATATTATTAAAAGAAGTAGTCATGATTTAATTGAAATATTGCATTGAATAAACTGTGAAATATAAATATATCAATAGAAGCGATCTGGAACCCACATCCAAGTTAAGCTCATGGTATATATGGACATCACCAGAAAACATGGATACAACACAATAATTAAGAGGAGATGGCTAGCACCAAAGATGGTCAAAAATTAGTGCAATTTTGTTAATTCATTTAAGGGACATTCAAGACACTATTACAACTTTAAAGAGTTACTCCAAGCACTGTGACTACTTTTTTGAAGTGGTAATGGTGCTTGAAGTCAGTGTGTGTAGCATTTCGGTTTGAATAGAAAAAGATACAGTACATGCATATTTGGTGTCTGTCCTCAGCATGCATAGTATGCTGGTGAGACATCCAATGGCGGCACGTCCCACCCTCTCTGTGCTCCCCAAGTCCTCCAGTCAGCCTGTACTCTGGAATTGTCATTCCCCAGCTTGGATGAAAAGGCTGCAGGGAGAAATTGGCCTCTACATGGGATCTAAGGTAAGGTTTTGCTTTATCTCTTTCTGATAAGGCTTACTCCATCCAAAAATAGTGTTTTAAAAGAGTTTCTTTTAATTCACAACTTGGATGTAAACATTCAGGAAAAGTAAAATTGCTTTGTAGTTCAAGTCACTCAGTGCTGTCACTGGCTGAACTGTGTACATACATTTGGGAGGAATGTCTTTGTTGGATTCAGTGGGCATGGCTAAGGAGGCAGGCTTATGGTGTAGTATTATGCAAACATGAATTTGTTAAAGTTGTATTGGTGCCTGGAGATTCCATACATGTATTCTTTACCCTAATGTGTTTTGTTTTTTTATTTTGGTTGTGCAGGTGGTTACAGATTATTAACAGACGCCACAACAGCGTATTTCAAGGGTACAGTAGTTATGCAGTGGCATAAATATTCGCACATTTTTTATATTGTGTAATGTATATCTTGCTTAACGAAACGGTTACGTTGTCAAAATATGATTAATTAGCGTAAACTAAAACAAAATAATTAATGCTTGTCGTTGAATACATCGGCATTTGTGTTAGGCATACTGATTTACACATAAGGCTTAAACTTCGCCAATGAGACCGTACATTTGCTAAAATCAGGAGTTGGTCAGAGAAGGCAATAACGAGCTTTTAGCGGTTTTAAGTGACATGCTGAGATACTTAAATGTACTGCTGGGTACAGGGGCAGGGAAGTCGAAACAGGCAGAATTAAGCCTGACTTAAGTGGCCACAGGCCGTTTTACGTATATCAAACTCTCACAGGGGCTGGTAAAGCAAGTGGTATAAGTTGTAACATGCTAAACTTCTTATGGAGCCTGTCAAGTACTATGCATCAATGGAATTTTATATATGAGACATATCTAGGCTTTACTGGGTTAAGCAATACATACATATCTAGCTTAAGAGTCTGGGGCCCCTAGATTGTAGAGGTTCATTAATAACTGGTTTCACGGGTTAACTTGACTGACCACTGAGCCGTAGCACCTCCCTGATCAGCCGATGCCCGCGACTGGTAGGCCGCCGCTCCAGGGTGCCGAGAGTGCTCCTTTAAGAGTGCATGTGTGTTGCCAGACCCGGAGTTCTCTGCATCGCTGCATCGCCGTCAGATCTTTTAGCCTCCAGCTCGGGTCAGATCCCTGGCCCTGTGGTGTGTGTTTCTTCCGCCATTGTGAGTTAATAGCAGGGGATCTGGGCTTGGTTTCTCTCTGGCATTTGTGAGGGTGGATGTCGGAGTCTGGTAGGCTTGTTGCCGTTTTCCGCCATTTTAAGCTCCGAGGATGGCTCTGTCTGGAGGTTGTTCTGGGAGCTCGAGGTGGGCCTCTACTCAAGTGGCGTCGGGTAGCCGGGCGGATCTACGCCGCCACACTTCGCATCACCAGCTTGAAGTGTTGACCCCTGGTGTGGAGCGATGTCCAGAGGCTGGTACAAAGTTGGTCAAAGAATGCTTGGGTGTGCCTGGGCAGTTTGGCGGGGGTGTTTTGTGCTGCCATCTTGCGTGGGCCCCTGGAGGCTTGTACGTTTGTGGGCTTGGTCGTTTGTTTGAGCCGCTGTGTGGGGGTAGTCGTCCCCAGCGAGGACCGGGATATCCCCTGCCGGTCCAGAGGGGGGTAGCAGGGCAGTATCCGAGTGAAACTTGTGAGCAGATCCCGTGCCGGGAGATCGGCTGCTTCCCCCAGGCCTCAGGCTCCGCTCTAGTGTAGGCCGCATGGCCGGTTTAGGTGCTCCGTCCATTTGTCGATGCATGACAGATATCATTCTGTTCCTTATGTGGTCCTGTTTCAGCTTTTGGGCACCTTGTGCTGCTGGCTTGGTTAGATTAACCAGGAGAATTGTTTTTTGTGCTCGCTGGCTTGAGACCTCTCATGGAGCACGTCCGGCCATCTTGGCTGTCAGGCCCCGCCCCCCTACCCTAATGTGTTAAAAACCACCAATTAGATGGCTTGCTCCTCCTTAGCCCCCTTAAAAGGCATTAAACCAGCGCTGGTTCCACCCCTGATCCACCTCCTTGCTGACATCATCAGAATTTATTATCTTAGCTAATCCAATGCTTTCCCACAGGGAAGGCATTGGAATGTCTGAAATCGGCAACAGGGCAGGGGTCAAATGACAGCTTGGCCAGTCAGCTCCTTCTCATAGAAATGCATCTCTATGAGGAAAGTTCAGTGTCTGCATGCAAAGCATTTCCATCTGAGGAGTGGCCACTGGAAGTGTCCCTAGGGGCAATGTGTTTACATGAAAATGCCTACAGGGAATGAATATACTCACCAGAACAACTATATTAACTGTAGTTGTTATTGTGACTATAGTGTGCCTTTAAGCAATGCACTTTCTTCTGTGCCTTGCTCATATAGTTAATTTATTTACTGTGATCCACATATGGTGATCAGTGATGAAGAGCTTTGTTTATGTAATTTTATAGCATGACAGGAGGCTTCATATTTGCTTAAGTCTCTCTTTACTAGAACTCCACAGCAGCACATTAACAGAGAGATAAACACCAAAGACAAAAACATAAGGTATCTATATAAGGCTCCTCCTAAGCCACCATTTCCTCTTTCTTTGCTGCTCCGCGGACAGTACAGGTCAGAGTACCTCTGCCTCCTGTTTTTTCTGGGTGGCTGTGGGTTTTTTATATGTGACATTTTGGCAATGCTAATTATTCAAATGTGTATTTATTCCTCCATTCTCTGGGTTTGTATTTGACCTATTTTGTGGTTTGGTTTCTTTTTCCTGGTTCTTTGGTTTCTATTTTTCTGCATTCCGTTTATGTATTATTTGTTCCTCCGTTTTCTGTGGGGTATTTGTACTTTATTTCTCTTCCTTTTCTGCCTTTGGGGTCTTTCCCCTTTGTTCCCCTGTGTGCTTTGTTTTACTTTGCGGTCGCCGAGAAGCGGTCTTCCGACCGCCTCCCGTGCCGACCGTCGGGACCGCGGAGAAAGACTCCAGCGGCCCCTCGTGCGCTGTGTATTGATTCCCGCCCGCCGGCTTCGTCCGCCGAGCGGGAATCTCTTACCGGCTTCCCTGTCCCTCCCTCGCCTCGCTCGCATCCTGGCTACACGTACGGCGTGGAGAGGGTACAGGGAGCCTCTTTGTTGCCGCGAGTTGCGGCTTAGGTGCGTCCTCTCCCCCGCGACCGCGTGGCCGGTCCGGGGGTGCGCGGTTTGCTCTGCTGTAAGCCTGCCGCGTGGGCGCCCTTCATTTAAGGGCACAGTGTCCCCCTTTTTCCTTTTCTGTGTAGAGTTTACTCTGGGATTACAGTCAGTTATACACTTCTACAACAGGTTGTACGGTAGCTCAGTGGTTACAGACCTGCACTGGGGATTTTCACCCATGAGTTCAAATCCCCTGTACAGCAAGAGATCTATCTGTGTGTAATTCCATGCTGGCTGGAGGAACACGTGGAGCTTGTGCGCTGATATATTTTTTCCTTATATTCATTGGAGATTTACACTTTTACATTTATTTTTACATTCCATGCTTCACTGTTCTGTTTCCCTAAATGCATTATATACCTCTCTGGAGGTTGGAGGTTTTGCTATTGAGACAGCTAGAAGAATGGTTTAGGGGATATGTTGTCTGCATGCATAAGCAAGCAGACAGCCAGATCAACAGTGCTCAAGTTCAAACCCCATTTTGGGTGCCTATGGAAATTTTTAATTTAGATGTTTGAATAGAATTAAGTAATTTCCCCTACTGGAGACACTAGCCCTCACACTGTTCTGGACCTGCCCTGGGGACCCTGGTATGTCTCTACCCTACACGCCTCCGTGTCAAGATATGCCTGCCTGTCGCCTCTACGATTTACGTTTTGCCTCCATACACCTGTGGCCGGTGCTACCCGTGCCCAGTTATTGGCCAGCTGTAGTCTGTGCCCCTATGATTGGCCTGCTTTGTCTGTGCCCCTTGATTGGCCAGTTTTGTCTGTGCCCCATGATTTGGCCTGCGTTGTCTGTGCCATTTTACGCATGCCACTGGCCTGACGGCTCCACTCCTGGACCCCTGTTTGTTGAGCCGGCATGCGTATAATACTTGCCTCTGCCAACTATAGGGGTGCGGCCCCTGCTGCCTGCTAGTGATACCTGTTCTCTATCTCCTTAGGTGTCACATACCATCATCTCGGATATTATGGAGGCCTCTGCACAGGAGCAGAGTTTGCAGGCATTGTTTGATGCGGCGGGGTCCGCCTCTGTGGAGACAGCCCTGGCTAGGGCCCTCCCTTTATCACAACCGGACAGAGGCGCGAGTGGAACCCCCCGCTTGGCAGACGACTCGGCTGAGTCTGACTCTCATGGGAGAGAGCAGGCAAGTGCGCAAATGCGCTGTTGGAAGGGCGAAGTCCCTAAACCACGCTCCCGGTAGGGCAAGGCTCCGGTGAAGCGACTGTCATGACATGAAGGGGTGCTGCCCTGCAACAGCACTGTCCCTTTAAGTGTGGGAACCAACTTAGCAGATAAATAATGCTAGGACACGATAAATGGAGTAATAAAGAAAATGTATTAAGGAAAACCGAAAGGATATATATATATATATATATATATATATATATATATATATATATACACACACACACACATATAATATATACAAAACAAAATATGACAATGCCACAAATATATACAATAACTCAATATATACAATAGAGCAGGCAGAGTCCACGATAGTCCTAGGCAAAGGTAAAGGCTTAGTCAGGTTAGTGCAGCCACCAAGACTAAATGAACATCAACGGGCAAAGTCCTAAGCAGGTCACACAGAAATAATGCAGCAAGGTCAGAATCACTGGAGAAGGAGTCTAGACAGGAACACTGCAGGCGAACACTGGAACAGGAGGCACAGGACACAGGACCACAAGGACATCGGAACACCGGATCAGGAAACACAGGATACTCAGGATACACAGGAAACAAGACACAGGAGACAGGAGCCAGAATCACGGGAACCAGGAAACAGCAGGTACAGGGTCAAGGATAGAGGATAATGATCTGACAGGGAGTGAGGGGAGAAACCAGACTATATAGGTGCTAAACAAGGGCCAGGTGTAGTGCCTAACGAAAGGAAATGAGAAACCGTGCCAAACAGAAAGAGTGGTGAGTGCGAGTACTGCACGAGGACATATTGACTAAGGAGTGTCGTGACAGTACCCCCCCCTTAAGGAGCGACTCCCGGCGCTCCAAAGCCCAAAGATGCCCCACGGGTGACAGAAGAAAATCAGGGCCACCCAACCAGTAGAGGAAAACGTGGAGGAGGCTTAGGAGGAATGAGAGGTGGATAATCCCATGGGAGAAACCAACGAGGCAGAATAGAAACATACAGAGGCGGCTCTCTAATTAGGCGGTTTAGGCGGCCGCCTAAGGCCTCGCGGCCGCCTAAACCGCCTGTGGGCAGAGTGTGTCAGGTCCTCGGTCAGTGACCGAGGACCTGACACCAGGAGGGGGCCCGGCGGCTTGCCCGGTATGCCGCCGGGTGCGAGGCCCCTCCTGGCTGCCCGGCCAGCCACCGCAGACACTGGTCTGCAGCTCCGCAGTGAGCAGAGCTGCAGACCATGTGTCTCGCGAGAACCGGCCAATCAGAGCGTTGCCGCGGGTTACCACGGCAACGCTCTGATTCACTCGCGAGATTACATGGTCTGCAGCTCAGCGGAGCTGCAGACCGGAAGCAGTGGCCACCGGACCACCAGGGAGCCCACTGGACCACCAGGGAAATTAAGGTAGGTTCAGCCTCACCCTGCCCCCAGCCTCACTACCCCCACACCACCCTCAGCCTCACCCCCCACCACCCTCAGCCCCACTACCCCCCACACAACCCTCAGCCTCACCCCCCCACCTCCCTCAGCCCCACTACCCCCCACACCACCCTCAGCCTCACCCCCCACCACCCTCAGCCCCACTACCCCCACACCACCCTCAGCCTCACCCCCACCTCCCTCAGCCTCACTACCCCCACACCACCCTCAGCCTCACCCCCACCTCCCTCAGCCTCACTACCCCCCACACCCCCCTCAGCCTCACCCCCCACCACCCCCCACACCACCCTCAGCCTCACCCCCCACCACCCTCAGCCCCACTACCCCCACACCACCCTCAGCCTCACCCCCACCTCCCTCAGCCCCACTACCCCCACACCACCCTCAGCCTCACCCCCCACCACCCTCAGCCCCACTACCCCCACACCACCCTCAGCCTCACCCCCACCTCCCTCAGCCTCACTACCCCCCACCACCCTCACTACCCCCCCCACCACCCTCAGCATCACCACCCCCCACACCACCCTCAGCCTCACCACCACCCTCAACATCACCCCCACCACCCTCAACATCACCCCCACCACCCTCTGCCTCACCCCCACCCTCAGCCTCACCGCCCCCCCACCCTCAACATCACCCCCACCCCCTCAGCCTCACCACCCCCCTCAGCCTCACCACCCCACCACCCTCAGCATCACCCCCACCACTCTCAGCACCACCCCCAGCATCACCCGCACCACCCCCAGCATCACCCCCACCACCCTCAGCCTCACCACCACCCTCAGCCTCACCACCCTCATCCTCACCACCCCCACCACCCTCAGCCTCACCACCCCACCACCCTCAGCCTCACCACCCCACCACCCTCTGCCTCACCATCCCCCACCACCCTCAGCATCTACCCCCTCACCATCTACCCCCTCACCATCTACCCCCCCCCTCACCATCTACCCCCCCCCTCACCATCTACCCCCCCCCTCACCATCTACCCCCCCCCTCACCATCTACCCCCCCTCACCATCTACCCCCCCCCTCACCATCTACCCCCCCCCTCACCATCTACCCCCCCTCACCATCTACCCCCCCCTCACCATCTACCCCCCCCTCACCATCTACCCCCCCCTCACCATCTACCCCCCCTCACCATCTACCCCCCTCACCATCTACCCCCTCACCATCTACCCCCCCTCACCATCTACCCCCCCTCACCATCTACCCCCCCTCACCATCTACCCCCCCTCACCATCTACCCCCCTCACCATCTACCCCCTCACCATCTACCCCCCCTCACCATCTACCCCCCCTCACCATCTACCCCCCCTCACCATCTACCCCCCCCTCACCATCTACCCCCCCTCACCATCTACCCCCCCTCACCATCTACCCCCCCTCACCATCAACTCCCCCTCCTTCTCACATTACCCCCCCTTCTCACATTACCATCACCCCTCTCACATCACCCCCCACACCATCACCTCCCTGTCACCCTCACCCGCCTCTCCTTCTCACCATCACCCCCCCATACACACAACACACTTCAAGCAGCTACCCCATACACATAGGGTCTCAGACAAAAACATACATTCACACACAAGGATACTCTGTCAGACACTCTCAGGCACATACACTGACACTTTTTTGTTAGTGGGGCCTCATGTTTGAGTTTCGCCTAAGGCCTCATAAAGTCTAGAGCCGCCTCTGGAAACATATAAAAGCAAGGACTGTAGAGTAACATTTAGCAATAGAAGTGCAGACACAGAAACAGAAGGTAAAGGCACATAAGATAAGAAACACTCCTTACCAGTGACCGACAAATGTGCTAACCCACTAGATCTGGGACTAATGTTAGTAACAGGTTCATCACTCAGAAGTCCTGTGTCTGACTTGGTTTCTGGCTTGTGGGTTCCTCGGAACAAAGACTGCGATGCAACCTCAGTCGAAGGGAGAACAGTCTGTGCGTAATCTTGGGTAGGTACCACTGGCACCAAACGAGGAGAATCCCCTAAATTAATAGGTACAGGATCAAGAACATTCTGCGAGCCTTCCTCCACAGACCGCAGATATGCATCAAGGAACGGTTCCCCAAATTTCTCCGAGCACGGGGCTAACCGAAGCAGAGACGACTCTCTCTCAAATTGACATTTTTCTGTAGCGGCTAGAGATACCTGGTTAATGAAATCATTCTCTTCTTCCCTTGTGAACTCAGCTCGAGGTAGTTCTTTATTTGTCGTAGATAGACTTTCAACTGAAGGCAAGTCTTCATTTAATACTTGCTGGAGTTTAGGTGGAGTGATAGACATCATGGTAACTGAAATGTCATAGAAGGAGCTTCCTTCATCATGGGAACAGGTACCTCCTTGTTCGGTTACACTCCTTTCCTTTGGCGTTTGGTTAAGCGGCTGATTAGAATAATCTTCGGCGCTTGGTTCAGGTACAAGCTTGGTAGTTGGGGTTTCCTCTTGCAGCAGAGAAATTGTTCTACCAGAGCATGTAACTTGAAGAACTTTAGAGTCTTCTTCAGGCTGTGGGTTTAGAACAAGCCTGGTCTCATTTCGATTCTTCTCTTGGGCTTGATCCATCACGGGTTTGTCACGTTGCACCCAGTCTGAGTCTTTGTCTTCTATTTGAAGATAACTGTCTTTTTTACTTGGCGACAACTCATTTTCCACAGTTGCGGTTGTGAGAGGGGTGCCAATCTTCAAACCCCCAGAGGTAGAAGGGTTAAAATTGGAATCATCAAGCCTCCCCACATCAAAGTCATGAGCTGCCTTTGGCACAATAGCCTCTTCTTCCACTGGTTGTTCTGAAGTTTTCACCTTTGGTTCTTCAGCCTTCTCAGCCAGTGTCTTGAAAGAAGTAGGTCGTTTACCACATCTCCTACGTGGTGACTTTTTGACAGGAGATTCACCTTCAACGAGATTGATCCCCAATTTCAATGGTCCAACCTTGTCGTCACTTGCATCACCCGGAGCACATTTTATAGGTGACTCTTCTAGTTCGGATGCATTGTCCTTTGTGGGACAGGCCTTCAGATCAGATCCCGTTACCTGGTTAAGGTCACTGGTGGTCTCCTCAATTGGCACGGTGAGGTAGGAATTTGTATCTCTAGTTGCAGACTCAGGGGAGTCTGTTTCTGCTTCGTGGTTGGGCAGAGTTTGCTTGAGACTTTCTCTGACCAGACTTGTACCCTCTTGAACGGTGTTGAGATCGTTCTTCTTGGTAGCCGGTAGCTTCACCTTGGGAATAGGCGAGTGGATCTTGCAGAAAAGAGACGGTAATATATGGGTACTATGGGTCTCTGGTACTGAGACAACATTAGGAAACTGCGTACTGGTATTACCTTCCCATTCAGACTGCTCGTCCTCTAAAGCTGCTATGCAACGAGCACCCAGTTCATCAAAGACTTGGTCCATGAGGGGATCGCCAGTGCTGTATAACCCCTCAACATCTTCGTCTTTTGTTTGGGCAGGAAGGCATTCAGCTTTATTTTCCAGAGGGACTTCGGTTTTGCAGTCGGGAGGACCAACAAGCCATTTTCCCAAGTCAGAGTCAGGAGGATTTGTTATGCTATGTACATCAGAAAAGGGAATACCATCATTATTATCAGGCGTAAAGACAGTCATTCTTTCTTGTACAAGATCAATAATAAATTGCACTTCAGGTAACAAGGCAACAAGATTATTGTGCATTACTCTCACTTGTCTCTGCAAATATGATAAAGATTTTTTATGTGATATCTCTTTAAGAGACACACGGATAAGTGTATACACCCTACTTATCACAGGAGGCTCTCTCAACCATATATCGCAATTAGGTAACTGAAAAAGCAATGAATCACATATGTTTTTGTGAAAAGTTTGAAGTTCATAGATAAATCCACATAATACAGATTTCTGGATTTGACAGGAGACATCTATAATAGATAAGCATAAATTAGAGGCCTTTCCAATCTGCCGCTGAATTTTTCCTAACTGATTACAACAAGTCTCAATGAGAGCACACTCTTGCTGTGAATCAGCGTGAATACCAACAAGGTTCTTCATTGTGATCCTAGACATTATACTCTGCCGGTTCCAAGTGGTCAGATCATTCTGTCATGACATGAAGGGGTGCTGCCCTGCAACAGCACTGTCCCTTTAAGTGTGGGAACCAACTTAGCAGATAAATAATGCTAGGACACGATAAATGGAGTAATAAAGAAAATGTATTAAGGAAAACCGAAAGGATATATATATATATATATATATATATATACACACATATAATATATACAAAACAAAATATGACAATGCCACAAATATATAAAATAACTCAATATATACAATAGAGCAGGCAGAGTCCACGATAGTCCTAGGCAAAGGTAAAGGCTTAGTCAGGTTAGTGCAGCCACCAAGACTAAATGAACATCAACGGGCAAAGTCCTAAGCAGGTCACACAGAAATAATGCAGCAAGGTCAGAATCACTGGAGAAGGAGTCTAGACAGGAACACTGCAGGCGAACACTGGAACAGGAGGCACAGGACACAGGACCACAAGGACATCGGAACACCGGATCAGGAAACACAGGATACTCAGGATACACAGGAAACAAGACACAGGAGACAGGAGACAGGAGCCAGGAGCCAGAATCACGGGAACCAGGAAACAGCAGGTACAGGGTCAAGGATAGAGGATAATGATCTGACAGGGAGTGAGGGGAGAAACCAGACTATATAGGTGCTAAACAAGGGCCAGGTGTAGTGCCTAACGAAAGGAAATGAGAAACAGTGCCAAACAGAAAGAGTGGTGAGTGCGAGTACTGCACGAGGGCATATTGACTAAGGAGTGTCGTGACAGCGACATGGTTCGAGGTTACTAACCTCGCCGGCCTCGCGCCACCGTCTTTCGGGCGCAGGGGAGGAGGCTTCCTTGCTTCCCCTATCATAGGCCGTACTGGATGAGTGGCGGGCAGACCAACTCCCTTCAATGGTAGCTGATGATTGGGACTAGGACCCTAGGTTTGGCCCAGGTTGGCGCTAGGAGGATGAAGACGCGCCGGGAACAGGGACCCCCACGGTGGTGCCGGGAGACCACACCCTTCTAGCTGCTAAAGGTGAACCTCTGTCTGACCCTCGCCCTATCTGGCACCCCAGGTCCTCATAATGGTCGCGGCCGGACCACTTAGCACGATTCGTGCGCTACTGGGTCCGTAGACCCCTGGAAAGGGAGGCCCGCGAGTAACTTTGGGCAGAATGCCCCTGGCCGTCCTGCCGGACAAGGTGGCGGGTGACCCGGATTTTGACCCCCTGGTGGCCTCATACTTTAATCGTACGGCTCGGGACCCCACGTACGGGGTCGAGCGTCGCCTCCGCCCGGCGCAAGATGAACAGCCGGATAGGCTGGGCCCTTTGTGCAGGATGTTGGCCCCGACGGACGTGGCCTGCTCAGATGGTACAAGCCTGGACCCGGCCATCATGCGGGATTGGACACTATGCCCCAGTTGCGTTCTTGGCAATGCTAATGTGGTTCTGCACCAACCGCAGGTACACGGCTCTGTTCTGTATGGACACCAGGCTATCGGAACTAGGATCTGAAGAATTGGGCCCCCCTGGCAATAAGTCCTACTGTTCCGGGAACCGTTCTTTAAGGAGCTGCAGAAACGCATCAATTTATTTGCTTCCCGGGATAAAGCACCCTATGCAGAAGGTGTTTCGCTCACTGGTATCCCGGCTGGTCTTCGGTCCCCACTGATCTCGTGGCCCATCCTCTTTTCCACCATACCAGCTCAGACCTCCCTGCACCCGAAAGGGCGGGTAGAGGTCGTGGAGACCGTGCCGGAGGACGAGCGAGATTTCCCACGGGTGTGTACATCTCCTGCCACTTTCAATCCCCCTCTATTCCATACAGACAGATTGTTTCACTGCAGAGACAGGTGGCGGGAAGTGTCTTCAAATGCATGGGTCCATCAGTCGGTACGAGGTTATGTCATGGATTTCGCCTCCCCACCGACGCAGGTTGAACCTCCGAGTGTCTCCTTCATCGCGAGAGTTCAACGTTCCTTGATGGCTTCGGAGGTTCGGACTCTGCTCGCCTTTGGCGCTACCCAGAGAGCCCCGGATTTGGGGGGCTTCCTCAGCTCGTTTTTTCTAGTGAAGATGAAGTCGGGGGAGCTCCGCCCGGTGGTCGATTTTCGGGAATTGAACACCTTCGTTGTCTGCGACCACTTCAAGTTGGAGGGCATTCATCTCCTTCGGGACCTTCCCCAGCCGGGGGACTGGTTCGTGTGACTGGACCGGAAGGATACTTACCTCTCCGTCCTGGGGGACGAGAGTGGTCGCGGGTTGCTTCGCTTCCCTGGAATGGCACCCCACGCCGATTCACATCCCTACCGTTCGGTCTCAGCTCGCCCCTTGGTTTTCACCGTAATGCTGATGCCTGTGTTCGCCCGTTTCTGGTCGGAGGGCGTCCGTTTCCTGTTGTTTATGATTGTTTTTCTGGTCCTCTGCGAAGATCCCTCAAGGCTCAGATGTCACACACGTTCGGCGGTCTCCTCCTTGGAGCTCCTGGGATTCGTAGTTCATCTGGAGAAATCAGCTTTGGGACCTTCCCAGACGGTGGAGTTCTTTGGTGTCGTGGTCAATGCGACGGCATGCGTTCTCCGTCTGCCTTTGGCACCGGTGGCATCCACCCAGGAGGTGAGGAGAAGGACATTGAAGCAAGTTCGGTTTCCCTTTCAATTGTTTGCTCGCGTGGTGGGGCTCCTCTCAGCCTCGATACAGGCAATATGCCCGGGCCCACTACATTACAGGACCATGCGAAGGCTGAAGACCCCTGTTCTACACATATGACCTTCCTCAGACCGGATAGTTTTCTCCGTTCCCGGACGTGACGGCCGGATTGCGCTGGTGGCTTCTGCACATGGCCGCATGGAACGGCAAGGCGTTTTTCGGACCAAACACGGATTTCGTGCTGGAATCGACTGCAAGCCTGTTAGACTCCCACATCACGCTCTTTCCCAGTCAATCACATTTTCTTTTATTTGCCGTGGGAGTCAAACCTGACGACGGATTGGTTCTCCAGACATTGGAAGGATGCCAGCGACTGGGCGCTCTCTCGACCCATCTTCATCGTACTCGTACGTCACTAGGTTTTTGTTCATGGTGGGTCTATTCGCCTCCGGGACAACCATCGGATTCGGACGTGCTTTGGTTGGCTCTCGGATCCAGCGTGCGCGGTGGTGGTCGCGCTTCGACAGGTGCGGTTGTTGTCTCAGGAAGCATAGGTGTTTCCTCCATTCGCCTCTATCCCCCGGGTGTTACTTCTAGTTTGTGGTCGACGTGTGTCCTTAGTGTTGTTGACTCCGCTATGGCGAGGTCGGTCGGGTTCACGGAGCTTCTGTTTTTTTCCTGTCGGGATCCTCTTCTCTTACGTCCTCTCGAATACTCCTCTTGGACTCTTTCGGGAGTGCCTGGTGGGTCGAGGTGTCGTCACTGTCGGCCAGGGACCTTCTCTGGGATCCCTGAGCTCCCGGGACGAGGAGATGTTTACCTCTCAGCATGGATTTCATAGTGTCGTTGGTGCTTAGGTCAGGATGCTGAACCCTTTTTCCGGGCCGTGACCTACTTGCTGAGTGTCTTGTCCCTCCTCGATGTTTTGGGACGGTTGTGCCGTCTGGTTCTTGTGATTAGTCTTTTATTTAGGTGGCGCGTGTTCCGTTTGGAGGTTTTTTCCCATCGGTCAGGACCCGCTGGTCTGAAGAGGTCTACGTGGGATGAGGCTGGCACGTCCTCCGGCGCCTAACTACCCTTCCCTCTTGGAGGTAAGTAGGGTTTTAGCGTTTTTCTTCGGGATTCGGCCGGAGTTCCTTGTTTTTTCCCTTCGCCAGCTTTCTACTGTGTTTGCCCTCTTGTTGTGTCTGGTTTCTTTCAGGCGTGTTTCTGATGTCCGATCCTTCGCCCCTGTCCAATCTCGATGGATGAGATGGTTATTGACAATGGCAGGGGTGAATGCGACTCTTGGAGTACATTCGGTTAGCGGCGCTACTGCTTCCGAGTTTTCCTTGATGGGCGTTTCTCCTCGGGACGTTTTTTGTATGTGGTGGTCCGGTCCCGTGAGGAGCTTGCGCCAGTTTATTTTGGACCGTCGGACTATGTTTCTTTTGCTTTGCTGTCGGAGCGTTAAAACAGCAAATATGAAGCCTCCTGTCATGCTATAAAATTGTAGATTATACTAGCTTTAGTGTAACTATAATCTTAATTTTATTAATGACAGGAGGCGAATATTTCCCACCCAGTTTGGTTTCTCCCCCCCCCTTGTTTTGGATGGATTGCATTTCTGTTGATTTGTCTGTATATCTGGGCTAGGCTTGGTAGTCTGGGGTGATGTTGTGGGAAGTGCATGTTATATTGTATTGACGGTCATTAGTGATGGATTTCATGTCTTTATTCTATCAGTACTGGATCGTGGGATTTATGTTTTATCAGTACATTTCGTTCACTAATCAGTGTTTCCGATTCTGTTTATTTCGTTTCAGTTTAATGGTTCGACTTCAGTTCATAGCATCGGCTGTTGGGCGGGATGAAGATCAAGCTCATCCATTATCCAAAGTTTTCCAGATGGCATTCATTGTTATGTTGTAAATTTTTCTTTATTTAGTTTTTGTCATTGTTGTGTACGTTACGTTGTCGCAGCGTGAAAGAGGAAATGGTGGCTTAGGAGGAGCCTTATATAGATACCTTATGTTTTTGTCTTTGGTGTTTATCTCTCTGTTAATGTGCTGCTGTGGAGTTCTAGTAAAGAGAGACTTAAGCAAATATTCGCCTCCTGTCATTAATAAAATTAAGATTATAGTTACACTAAAGCTAGTATAATCTACAATTTTCAGTTACAAATGCAACTACTGTAGAATTGGATACAGTGTGTTTTGAAAGTGAGAAAGGGTTATTATATATGTTGTAATTATTTCCGATTAAATTATTTATGCGGTGTTCAAGTGCATTATAACAAACTCCACCTCAACAGGAGAGGCAGTCAATTCATAAATACTAATCAACTTTTTCCTTAGACTAGTATATAGCCCTAGTTTGTACTGTACTATATTTTAAGTGGCAATTAAAAGTTCATTCTTAATCTGATATCATTACAATTCCTAAACTGGATTTAAACTAGGGCAGTGATGGCGAACATTTTTGAGCCCGAGGGCCCAAACCGCAATACAAACCAACTTTTTTCCCTCAAAGTGCCAACAAGGCAATTAAACACAGCAATTATACCCACTGACACTCACATATACGCAGACAATCACAGATACGCAGACACTCACAGATACACAGACACCCTTAGTGCTCTCCCTTCCCCTCCTTTCCTTAGTGTTCTTCCATCCCTCCTGTACCTTAGTTCTCTCCTCTGTCACCGTGTGATCTCCCCTGCCCCTCTGTCCCTTAGTGATCTCTCTCTTCCCCTCCCTTACAGCTGTCCCCTCCATCCTTAGAACTCTCCCCTGCCCCCTGTCCCTTAGTGGTCTCTCCTCTACCCCCCCACTTCCTTAGTGGTTCGCTCCTCTCCCCCCACTTTAGTGGTCACCCCTCTCTCCCACCACCTCCTTGTGGTCTCTTCACTCCTCCCACCCCCGTTAGTGGTCACTTCATCCCTCCACCCCCTTAGTGGTCTCTCCTCTCTCTCCCCCACCCCTCTGGTCTTTCCCTTCCTTTTAGTGTTCCTCTCTCCCCCTCCCCTTGGTGCTAACCCCCCTCCCTGTGGCACAGACTGCAGTACAGGAGCTCCTGTTTCCTGTACCAGCCGAACTGAAAGGAAGTGCTCTCTCAGTGAGCACTTCCTTTCTGTCTGGCTGGGTACAGGAAACTGAAGTTCCTGTACCACGTGCCGCATCGCCCGGCCACGCTACTTGGAGTGGGTGCTGTGCACTTCCCTGCTACCTGGTCACTAAAAATCTGGCGCCCCCCGGCGACATATAGCTGTGTGCCCACAGAGAGGGCTCGGCATGCCTGCTGTGGCACGCGTGCCATTGCTGTCCTACGGAGAAAAAAACTTAGCATAACAAAACTCACAATAATTTTGTTATTTAACCCCTTAAGGACACATGACATGTCTGACACGTCATGATTCCCTTTTATTCCAGAAGTTTGGTCCTTAAGGGGTTAATGAAAATGCAGACATTAGAACTAATGCAAAATATTTGTCTGTTACTATATTTTTACTATTCTTGATGTTGGACTAATATCTAGTAACTGAAAAAATACTAAAACCTACTTTTAAAGGCTTCCTTTAAAGCCTACCATTCCTGCTCTAAATGTTCTTCCAGCCACTAAAAGCATTTGAGATTATTTACTAACAGGGTTAGAATTCAAAGTAGATTTCCAATTTAAGATCAAATTAAAATATCAGAGGAAATTGAGCCAAAGTCTTAGATAATATTCGCTCACTTTACTTTGGCAAGGTGAAATTTGCAAACTCTCCTTTGAATTTATTTGAGTGATCAAATAATTCATCCATACTTCTAAAATGGCCTTAAATGACTCAAAAAAATGAAGAGGCTGCCAAGCTTGCAAATGATTCAGTACCCAAGAAATGTCTGATTTAATCACAGAATATAAAGCTGGTTAGTAAAATTTACCCAACTAACCTTGCGGGAATATGGGGAAGAGTTAAATGATACATAATCAAATCAGAAGATTAGAAAATCCCTATGGCCACAGGGACCTCACAGTTGATCCCAACCACTCATCACCTGAAATAAAGGGACACTATTGTCACCAAAACAACTTTAGCTAAATTATGCAGTTTTTGTGAATAGATCATGCCATTGAATCTCACTACTCAATTTTCTGCCATTTAGGAGTTAAATCACTTTTGTTTCTGTCCATGCAGCCATAGTCACACCTCCCCTGGCTGTTACTCACACAGCCTGCATGAATAAAATGGTTAATATTCAGTTGTTAACTTACTATAGAAGTGTTATCTCCTGTTCTGTAAATTTTACTCTAATTACATTCAGGGGACTCCTGCAGAGTCTAGCAGGCGTTTAACAGAGCAGGAGATAAGAAATTCTAAATTAAACAGAATTTGCAATTCAAAAGGAAGTGTAAACATTAGATGTAACTTTACAGGAAGTGTTTAGGAAGGCTGTGCAAGTCACATAAAGTGAGTTGTGACTAAGGCTTCATAAACAAAGTAATTAAACTCCTAAATGGCAGAGAATAGAGCAGTAAGACTGCAGGGAAATTATTTATACACCAAAAAATGCTTCATTAAGCTAAAATTGTTTTGGTGGCCCAATATATAGTGACCCTTTAATAAATAAAAACTGTATGTCTTGCAACTGTCCCATCTCACCTCATCAGATCTCTCTCCCCTTGTCTTGTGCCTTCCCTAACACACATCTTCAACTGCTCTCTCTCTTCTGGCACTGTTCCTGCTGACCTTAAACATGCCACTGTAGTACCTATCCTGAAAAAACAATCTCTTGACCCACCCTCCCCCTCTAACTATCGTCCCATACCCCTGCTCCCTTTTTCATCAAAGCTTTTGGAAAGACTTGTCTTTACCCGTATGTCTCGCTTCCTCAATTCCAACTCTCTCCTTGACCTTCTTCAGTTTAGCTTCCGCCCTCTCCACTCTACTGAGACTGCTCTTATCAAACTTACTAATGACCTAATCACAGCTAAATCCAAAGGTCACAACTCCATACTAATTCTTCTTGACCTCTCTGCTGCCTTTGACACTGTTGATCATGCTCTCCTCCTTCAAACTCTTCAATGGCTCGGTCTCTGTGACTCTGTCCTCTCATGGTTTTCCTCTTATCTCTCCCAACACTCATTCAGTGTCTCCTTTTCCAATGATACCTCCTCCTCTCGTCCTGTCTCAGTTGAAGTTCCCTAAGGCTCTGTCCTTGGTCCCCTTCTATTTTCTCTTTATACTGCCTCTCTTGGCAAACTTATTGCCTCTTTTGTATTCCACTACCACCTGTACGCTGATGACACTCAGATATACATCTCCTCCCCGGACCTCTCCCCTGCCGTCCTGCAACGTGTCACTGCTTGCCTTTCTTCCATCTCTGACTGGATGTCCTCGCGCTTTCTGAAACTCAATCTCTCTAAAACTAAACTCCTTGTCTTTCCTCCTCCTAATACTGATCCTCCTCTCTCGCTCTCCCTTCAAGTCAGTGATATCCACATAAGTCCATCCTTGCAAGCGCGCTGTCTTGGAGTCATACTTGACTCTGGCCTCACCTTTGAGCCTCACATTCAGTTTGTTGCCAAATCCTGTAGATTTCAACTTAAAAACATAGCCCGCATCCGTCCCTTTCTTACGCAAGATGCTACCAAGGAGCTTGTCCGTGCTCTAGTAATTTTTTCTGCATGGATTATTGTAACCCTCTCCTGATTGGTCTCCCCAAAAGCCGTATTGCCCCGCTACAGTCTGTAATGAATGCCGCCGCCAGATTGATTTTCCTCTCTAGTCGGTCCTCTAACACATCACCCTTTAAATGCTGCAGCTCGGCGGCTGCAGCATTTAAAGGGCCGGCCCGCCGCGGCCGGTCCTAAAATAATTTCGGGCGGCCTGGGGGGCAATTGCCTCCCTGCCCCCCGGCCCAGCCCACCCCTGTATGGGGGGCAGGGGCAATGTGTGTGTGTATGGGGGGCAGGGGCAATGTGTGTGTGTATGGGGGGCAGGGGCAATGTGTGTGTGTATGGGGGGCAGGGGCAATGTGTGTGTGTGTATGGGGGGCAGGGGCAATGTGTGTGTGTGTATGGGGGGCAGGGGCAATGTGTGTGTGTGTATGGGGGGCAGGGGCAATGTGTGTGTGTGTATGGGGGGCAGGGGCAATGTGTGTGTGTGTATATGGGGGGCCAGGGCAATGTGTGTGTGTGTATGGGGGGCAGGGGCAATGTGTGTGTGTGTATGGGGGGCAGGGGCAATGTGTGTGTGTATATGGGGGGCAGGGGCAATGTGTGTGTGTATATGGGGGGCAGGGGCAATGTGTGTGTGTATGGGGGGCAGGGGCAATGTGTGTGTATGGGGGGCAGGGGCAATGTGTGTGTGTGTATGGGGGGCAGGGGCAATGTGTGTGTATATGGGGGCAGGGGCAATTTGTGTATATATGGGGGGCAGGGGCGAAGTGTGTATATGGGGGCAGGGGAAATGTGTGTGTGTATGGGGTGTAGGGGCAATGTGTGTGTATATGGGGGGCCGGGGCAATGTGTGTGTATGGGGGGCAGGGGCAATGTGTGTGTGTATGGGGGGCAGGGGCAATGTGTGTGTATATGGGGGCAGGGGAAGTGTGTGTGTGTGTGTATGGGGTGTAGGGGCAATGTGTGTGTATATGGGGGCAGGGGCAATGTGTGTGTATATGGGGGCAGGGGCAATGTGTGTGTATATGGGGGCAGGGGCAATGTGTGTGTATATGGGGGCAGGGGCAATGTGTGTGTATGGGGGCAGGGGCAATGTGTGTGTGTATGGGTGGCAGGGGCAATGTGTGTGTATATGGGGGGCAGGGGCAATGTGTGTGTGTGTGTATGGGGGGCAGGGGCAATGTGTGTGTATATGGGGGGCAGGGGCAATGTGTGTGTATATGGGGGGCAGGGGCAATGTGTGTGTGTATGGGGGGCAGGGGCAATGTGTGTGTATATGGGGGGCAGGGGGAATGTGTGTGTATGGGGGGCAGGGGGAATGTGTGTGTGTGTGTATGGGGGTAGGGGCAATGTGTGTGTATATGGGGGGCAGGGGCAATGTGTGTGTATATGGGGGGCAGGGGCAATGTGTGTGTATATGGGGGGCAGGGGCAATGTGTGTGTGTGTATGGGGGCAGGGGCAATGTGTGTGTATATGGGGGGCAGGGGCAATGTGTTTGTATATGGGGGGCAGCGGCAATGTGTGTGTGTGTATGGGGGGCAGGGGCAATGTGTGTGTATATGGGGGCAGGGGCAATGTGTGTGTATATGGGGGCAGGGGCAATGTGTGTGTATATTGGGGCAGGGGCAATGTGTGTTTGTATGGGGGGCAGGGGCAATGTGTGTGTGTATGGGGGGCAGGGGTAATGTGTGTGTATATGGGGGGCAGGGGCAATGTGTGTGTATATGGGGGGCAGGGGCAATGTGTGTGTATGGGGGGCAGGGGCAATGTGTGTGTATATGGGGGGCAGGAGCAATGTGTGTGTATATGGGGGGCAGGGGCAATGTGTGTGTATATGGGGGGCAGGGGCAATGTGTGTGTATATGGGGGCAGGGGCAATGTGTGTGTATATGGGAGCAGGGGCAATGTGTGTTTGTATGGGGGGCAGGGGCAATGTGTGTGTGTATGGGGGGCAGGGGCAATGTGTGTGTATATGGAGCAGGGGCAATGTGTGTGTATATGGGGGCAGGGGCAATGTGTGTGAATATGGGGGGCAGGGGCAATGTGTGTGAATATGGGGGGCAGGGGCAATGTGTGTGTATGGGGGGCAGGGGCAATGTGTGTGTATATGGGGGGCAGGAGCAATGTGTGTGTATATGGGGGGCAGGGGCAATGTGTGTGTGTATATGGGGGGCAGGGGCAATGTGTGTGTATATGATAGGAAGGATAGGGGGGGGGCTTTTTTTTTTTAAATGTGTGTGGTTTTTTTTAAATTTAATTAAAAATAATATATAAATTATGTCCCCCCTCCCTTCTTACCTTTACTGGGAGGAGGGGGGACATATTTCGTTCCCTGGTGGTCCAGTGGGGTTCATTGGTGGTTCCAGTGGTAGGAGTGAACTCTAGCCCGCGCTACAGGGCTAGAGTTCACTCTCGCGAGATTTGGAGCGTTGCCGCGGTAACCGCGGCAACGCTCCAAATTTCGCGAGAGGAGGACCCGGAGGAGCTGCTGGTAACAGCTCCCGGGTCCTCTCTCCCTCCCCTGCCGGTCGGCTGTCAGTAATGTGCCTGCGGACCGGGGAGGGAGATCACTGATCTCTGATCTCCCTCCCCGGTCTGCAGGCACAATGCAGGGCTGGCACTTGGACAATGTCAGCCCTGCATTAGCCGGCAAGGGAGAATCTCGGGGGGGGGCAATTGCCCCGTTGCCCCCCCCCCTGGATCCGCCACTGCTGCATGGAGCGTCGTAGGAAAGTGGTTGGGCTACACGGAGTCATAAGTAGCAACCAAAGGTAACCATCCTGTACTTAAAAATCCACTTGAGGGGGGCGGAGCCGACCAGCAAACCAAGCAGACGTGCAGAGCTGAAGCTTCGTGCCACTAAGCCCAATAACCGCAGCGAACCGGGTGTCACACCACCGGTTTTCGACTATACACCCCCACAACATAATGGGGAAACGGGCCAAGAAGAATAAAACAGCCCTGGCCTCAGGTTCCCGAAATATCGGCGATTATATGCAGGGAGGCCTCCAGCGCATGGCGCCCAAAATGGCGGACCAGCAAACAGGGATCTCGTCGTCCGATGAGGAACCCTCTCTGGACACGCTAGATGAGATCACCCCGGCCGGGGGCCTACATAACGAATCCTCCGACGAGGAGAACAACATCCCAGCTACAAAGGGTGACATGAAAACACTGCTCCGGGACATACGCAAGATATTCCAGGCAGATTTAGCGATCCTGCGAGAGGACATGCTTACGCTCACCGGGCGTATTAAAGCCACAGAGGAGACATCCACACACCTCCAGGCTGAGCAGGCCTCACTTACCGCAGAACAGAAAAAACTAACAGACTCCCAAGCTACATTAACACAAAAACTGGCTGAATGTGAAGATCGCAGTCGCAGCAGAAATATTAAAATCAGAGGCATCCCTACCACGGTGGAGAGGTCAGAACTGCCACAATTCGTGAGACGCCTACTGCAGCATATTCTTCCCCACAAGCAAGCCAGAAGCATCCTGGTGGACAACATATACAGAACAAGCAGGCAGGGCAGACAGCCCCAGCAAACACACAGCGACGTTATAGTGCAACTCGTCACACAGCTGGATAAAGCGGCAATAATGTCGGCGGTCAGGGAAACACCCTCTCTGTCATTCGAACAACATACTCTGACTTTTTATAACGATCTCTCCAGGACCACCATGCTATGGCGACAAACAATGCGCCAGGTCACCAGCGTACTACGACAGAAGAAGATACCGTACCGCTGGGGCACACCACGCTCCCTGCAAGTCACCTTGGAGGGAACGGTCCACAAGCTACACTCACCAGCAGAGGGCCAACGGTTCATAACCCAGCGGGGCATCGCTACACAGGCGGAACCAGGAAGAGGCAGCCCTCGACGACAGCAATGGGATGTGGTCAACATCACCCCGTTTGAACCGCGCAGAGGTCCCCACACGGCCACTGCAGACTCAGAGGACTGATCCATAGAGACTGTTATCATTAAGCCTCATAGAGGCACTGGACACTACCAAGTTACATACCCTCCCTAGCTAGGACCAGACCGAACACAGCACAGGCTAGCCTTACGTGAGCTACTCCCCTTCTCTTACATTTATACTACCGCATAGATAATGTTACCACTTAAAAAAAAAAAAAAAAAATCCACTTGAGCTCAAATCGCCATTTTAGTTTATTTTTTTTTCCCCACACTGCTAGTCATACAGATCAAGCACTGACCTCCATATAACTTATAGGTACCCGAAATGAGGTCCAAATAGTAAACAGTGAACAGTGACAGTGCCCTCTCAGGAAACCTACTACTCAAAATACTTGCAAATGTTACAAAGACTTGGAACCAATTTCCAAACATTCTAAGCAATTACTTAACTTTGTCCCCCTCCCAGCCAGTGTGCCCACTGACTCACCCTTAAAGGACCACTATAGTGCCCTGAGGGTGCCTATACCCTCAGGGCCCCCCTCCCGCCGGGCTGGATGGAGAGGAAGGGGTTAAACTTCCCTTTTCTCCAGTGCCGGGCGGGGAGCTCTCCTCCTCTCCTCCTCTTCGGCTGAATGCGCATGCGTGGCAAGAGCCGAGCGCGCATTCAGCCAGTCTCATAGGAAAGCATTTACAATGCTTTCCTATTGACGCTGGTGTCTTCTCACTGTGATTTTCACAGTGAGAGGCACGCAAGCGCCTCTAGCAGCTGTCAGCGAGACAGCCACTGGAGGCTGGATTAACCCCAATATAAACATAGCAGTTTCTCTGAAACTGCTATGTTTATAGAAAAAAGGGTTAATCCTAGCTGGACCTGGCACCCAGACCACTTCATTAAGCTGAAGTGGTCTGGGTGCCTATAGTGGTCCTTTAATACGTTTTTTTATTTTTTATTATTTTTATTTATTTATTTTATCCAAGGGCATTTGTAAACCCAGCGTAGCATTATTACATACTGGACCCAGAGAGGGGGTACTCCTTAACTCCTCACCCGGCCCCCACCCCTGAGCGGAGAGTGGGGGCCCTAAATTACAATAAGGGGGGACCTATTGTCCTCCTCCCTGGCCCCAACCCATAAAGCGGTGGGTGGGGACCCTAAATTACAAGAAGGGAGGGACCTATGGTCCTCACCCCCGGCCCCCACCCATGAGTGGCGGGTGGGGGCCCTAAATGAAAATGGGGGGGGGGACGTATTGTCCCCCCCAAGTGTAAATACCACCGCAGGTGACTAGGAGTCCCCAAGCGCCTAGTCACCCCCACCCAAATTTTTTTTCATTAATTCCTACCTAACCCCCTCACTATAAAATAGTGATGGGGAACATGAAAACGAAATCCCTGTAAATAATGATTGGTTGCTTTCAATCAACGAATCAGAGAGTTATGAGTCAAATTACACAGCATGGGAAAATTCCAACGAACTTTCCCACGCTATGTAAAATGACACAGAGCACTCTGATTTTTTGGATTTCAAGCCAACCAATCAGAGTGTGTTGACAGGTAAAAACTTACCTGTCAGTCTCTGTAAGTCTCTTCATTTACCTGTCAGAGCACTCTGATTGGCTGGCTTAAACCAACCAATCAGAGTGTTCTGAGCCTAATTGCAGGTTGTGGGAAGGCTTTATAAGTCTTTCCCCGCCCTGCAGAGCTCGGTCTGCACGGTGCCCTTCCTGGGTGAAGATGGATTACTTTTTTAGTATCAGGGTTTTTTTTGTGCTCTGGTTTTTATTTTATTTTCAAAGTTCGACGGGTACTATAGTTTTTTATAGATTTTAGAAAAATGTAAAGACATCAAATGGTAAGTTATTATTTTTACAGGGATTTAGTTCTCATTCCACCCTCATTATTTTTAGGGTGAGAGGGGTAGGTAGGTCTTTTTAAAAAAAATAAATGGTGGGGGTGACTTGGAGACCCCTAGTCACCTGGGGGGTATTTACACTTAGCCCCCACCTGTTACCCATGGGTGGAGGCAGGGGGAGAGGACAATAGGTTCCCCCCCCTTTTTTATTTATGGCCCCCACCCGCAGCTCATGGGTGGGAACCGGGGGGAGGACAATAGGTCCCCCCCTTATTGTAATTTATGGCCCCCACCCACTGCTCAGGGTTGAGTGCTGGGGAGGGGAGGACAATAGGTCCCCTCCACTTATTGTAATTTAGGGCCCCCACCCGCCACTCATGGGTGGGGGCTGGGAGGGAGGACAATAGGTCCCCCCTTATTGTAATTTAGGGCCCCCACCTGCTGCTCAGGGGTGGGTGCCGGAGGGAGGACAATAGGTCCCACTCCCTTATTGTAATTTACTGCCCCCACCTGCCGCTCAGGGGTGGGGGCTGGGGGGAGGACAATATGTCCCCCCTTAGTGTAATTTAGGTCCCCCACCCACCGCTCAGGGGTGGGGGCCAGAGGGGAGGACAATAGGTCCCCCCATTTTCATTTAGGGCCCCCACCCGCTACTCATGGGTGGGAGCCGGGGGGAGGACAATAAGTCCACCCTATTGTAATTTAAGGCCCCCACGCACTGCTCAGGGGTGGGGACCAAGGGGGACCCTATGTCCTCCGTTTACTTGAAAAGCACCCACTCGCGGGGCACGGGGACACACTATGTTCCCCCCAGGCCTGTTAAAAGATACCCCACCATGGGCCCATTTATTGGTGGGGGGAGGTATTTATTTGAATCTTTTTACTAGATATGTCCCAACTCGATATAACGAGTAGGGGCACAATTTACTCGATATAGCGATATAACGAGTAGGGGCACAAATTACTAATACTAAGTAATCTTCACTTAGTATTAGTAAAGTTGGCTGAAAGACCAATTGAGATTCAGTAGTTTTGCCCGTGTTCGGGAATACGGAAAGAAGGCATCGCGAGAACACGGAGGAAAGGTGAGAATTGTGGGAAAATGTATTTGACCACAGGAAACGAGGCATACTTTGTTCCTCCGCTGGTCAAAGCGTAGGAAACCTCCATAAGACAAAGTAGTCCCTACTTTGTCTTATGTTTTAAAAAAAACTAGAGCAGACAGGAAGAAATGAAGAACAGATCCTGACAAAGGGAGAGAAGAGGAATCAAGGTAAATTCAGCATGACAGTGCCGCTTTAATTCTTGCAGTCACTTTGTACTTAATGAGCCGGGGGTGGTCGGTACTTTTTAATACCGAATGGGAGGGAAGTTGAGACAAAGGTTATACCAGTTTCCTGGATGGGGAATGAGCACAGCAAAAGGAGAGCAAAAATAGGGGTTTTGTCATACAGCTCCCCCCCAGTTCCATGGGTCGGCATACCCGCCGAGACCCCAACGGGTTGGCTTGGGGATGTCCGGTCAAGTGGTAGTTATTTCTCCGTTTCTCCGTTTGCCAAGATATGCCATCTGCATTGGCATTCTGCTTCCCCAGTCGGTACTGCATTGTGACATTAAAAAGGCTGCAGTGCCAAGCTCTAACGCAACAGCCTGGGGTTGTCTCCCTCTACCCTGTTAAGCCAGATCATGGGATTGTGGTCAGTCATAACGGTAAAGGAGCGCCCATACAAGTACGGCTGCAGTTTCTTTAATGCCCACACCAGGGCTAAGCACTCCTTTTCCACGGTGGCATAACTGACTTCCCGGGGTAGCAATTTTCTGCTCAGATATGCCACTGGGTGCTCCATACCGTCTTTCCCCACCTGGCTTAAAACAGCTCCCAGTCCAAACATTGAGGCATCTGTATAAACGGGAAATCTTTGAGTGTGGTATGGTGCAGCTAATACAGGTGTCTCAATCAGGGCCGCTTTAAGCTTCTGGAAGGCGTCCTCACACTCTGGGGACCATGCAACTTGCCGGGGTAAGGACTTTCTAGTTAGGTCGGTAAGGGGCTTAGCGATAGTACTGTAGTCTAATAGATAAGGGTCTAAGTTTGGTTCTAAGGTGGTCGCCTCTCTTCCCTACCTTCTGACATACCTCGCAAGTTCTGCAATACTGCTGTAAGTCCCGGGTGACGCCAGGCCAGAAAAATGCCTGTTGCAACCGGTCCTTAGTCTTACGGATACCCAATTGGCCAGCAAGGGGAATATTGTGACTAATCCGCAATAGCTTAGCCCGACATATCCTAGGTACTACAAGCTGTCTCATGGCCATTTGGCTTGCTTTCCCACTGGTTCCTCCGGTCACCCCGTACAACAGCCCCTTCTCCCATTGGAACCGTTCCTATTCCAAGTCCCCCTGCGGGTTCTCGGCCTCCCGCCTATATCCCGCTAAGGTAGGATCCTCCCTTTGGTCTTTCCCAAAATCCTGTGGGGTGCCCCAGAAAGGGTCTGGATAAAGGGCAGGGGTTGGGGCACCAGTGTCTACCTGGGCTTCTGGAGAGTCATCTCTCGCGTCTGCTGTTGGGTTGTCACGGGCAGTGCCCCCTCCAGGATATTCTGGGCAAATTGGGACATTATTTTGCATACAAATTCCTTTTCTCTGGTATGCCTACAGTGTGACCGCATATCTGGCCAACAATATTTCCTTTACCTTGTAAATTTACCAATTTTGTATGTCCTTATCTGACACCGCTCTGTAAGCCTCTGCTGATGGACCGGAGAGCTTGCTGCTGAGATCTGCAGCCCAGTTAGCCTTTTCTAGCCCCTTCAAAGCACACTGACGCTCAAAGTCTTGCAAGTAACTGTCAATATCCATCTCACTGTCAGTGAATGCTTTGAAGGCTGCATATTTCACCTTTTGTGGCTGCCCATTTGTAACTCCTGGGGAAACTAGTAAGACCCCTTGCAGCGATGCTGCTCTTGAATCCCGAGCTCTCTGTGCCTCTGATGCTTGTGCCATGACCTGCATTATGATATCCTGCGATGGATTGGGCCCCAACATACTGAGCCTCCATCTCACATCTTTTGAATGGAATTCTGTTTCCTCCAGCTGCTCCATTTCCATGTTACCAGCTCTGTCGATCTGTAGTAATTCATCGCTGAACGTGGCTTTTGTTTTGTTACTTGCCACTCGGCCTTGAGCTGTCTGTAAATCCTTTAGCGTTGTTTTTTTCAGAAGTTCGTATTGCTGAGCCATTCACTTTCCCTTCGAATCAGGACATCCATTCGGGAAACGAATCCCACTACTACCACCAGTGTAACGGATCCCAGTACTCTAGCTGAGTACATCCGTGCAGAATATCCCAAGTCCCAAGCGCAGAAGTGATGGTAGTTGTGAATATAGCTCCCGGTTCCCCAAACATGAGCCTAGACTTCATAAAGGGGTAAATCAATTTGTCTAATTCAGGCTCAGTGGCCAGCTTTTATACAATTCGAGCACACAGAAAACATGCTCCTGACACTCCCAACAACACACCCATAAAATGTCCCCAAAATGCCATGTCAACATGACTAGATAATACCAGTTTCCCGAACGGGGAATGAGCACAGCAAAAGGAGAGAAAAAAATAGGGGTTTTGTCAAACTCTGGATCACTGAATCAGACTTGGGCTGGGCCCATCTGCTCACAGGTGAAGAAGTCACTTCTCATTCCTATCCACCATCTTCTCCCATGTCCTCCATGACACCTTGTATTAAGGAAGCATAGTACTCTCACCATGAGCCCTATGGAAATCCTGCAGCAGAGTGAGTAATGCCTCCCTCGACATCTCTGAAGCCTAGCCATTTTAGTTGGGAGGAAGACATTTTATAAATGTAACTTTTACAGAAACTACCAGAGGAAAGACACTGCCAGGCTCCCTCAGCATTGTTCACCAGTAGTCTGGTAATTTTTCCAGAATTCCCTGTTTTCAACTGTAAAAGCAACTGTATCCTTTTGATGGCTATGCCATCCCCCCAGGGCATCAGTCATGCTCCCCCCTCCCTATTCGCTCCGGGGGTTGGCCTTTATTTTAGCTGGTTTGGATATCCTTGATTTTAATTTACATAATTGATTTGAAAGATTAACAGGGTATTATGCTTGGCTCTTTTTGACCAGTCTAGTTTGTTTGACTAAATGACATTGTGCCATCTGTGATTTTAAGCAGAATATTAATATTAAATATTAATGGAAATCCTGCCACCCCTTTACTGTTTATATTTTATTGAATGTCGTAGTTATTACATTTCCGGATACATATAAATGAATTTAATATTTTCGAGTAGTAAACTAACAGGTATAATAACTATTACAGTCAAAGAGCTGAGTCTAAATACCATAACTACAGCTCTTTACAGAAGTGATGATGAAATGAGTCTTCAGAGCTGTCTCACCAGTAAATCCTTAATTATTTTGGTACATTTCAATAGTGATTGTGCATTTCAATAGTGATAGTGCCTAATGTTTGTTCCATGCCATGTTGTTTGCATAATTGTTTGCATAAAATGGCTACAAAACAAATGTGGAGCACTTACACATATTAATTACAATATTGCAGGGCCAATGTTATCTGGATAATCTGGTGTGATCTGTTCTGGGAAATTTTAGGTGAACTTCTACTAACAATTTATTCAATAAAAATTTAAATTAGAACAAGAGCAGTGTGTTATATATATACGGACTGACTAAACATGTTATCTTGTTTAACCCTTTAAGGACGGAGCCAATTGTACATGTTCCGATAAAAACAATACTTGGTATTTGAGCCATATGTCAATTTCAACCATAATTTACCTCTGTCATATCAAATGCAGCTACATTTACTATATATTGTTTTGTTTAGGAGAAATAGGGCTATCATTTCACATCAAATATATATATATGAAACATAATTTAATATGAATAAAATCTAGAAAAATATGAGATATTTAGAAATATTAGTTCTGCATGATATTTTAACTGCGGATGTCATAATACTGTTAGCGTTCACTGCAATAAAATACACATATTAGTGTTCAGCAATGTCTCATGAATATAACAGAAGCCCCCCATGTACAGGTTTAATGGGGTTTTGAAAATTTACATGGTCAAATATAGGGTTTCCCCCCTTTAACCCCTTAAGGACACATGACATGTGTGACATGTCATGATTCCCTTTTATTCCAGAAGTTTGGTCCTTAAGGGGTTAAAGTTTTTACACCTTGAAATTAGACAGATTGGTTTGCTGTGCCTATGTTGCCTTTGAAACCATATGGCAGCCGAGAACTGAAAACTTCCCCCATCATGGCATATTATTTACATAAGTAGACAACCCAAGATATTCAAATGGGTTGAATACCTTAAGTAGCCACTTAATCATTTTAAGTAGCCACTTAGTCACAAACCCTGGCCAAAGTTAGTGTTATTTTTTTTCATTTTTCACAAATAAACTGCTTTTCACAGATGATATCATCAGCATTATACATTATACTGCTCTAATTCACTCATATTTGTGTTCAGTAATGTCTCATGAGTACAAGAGTACCTTCCATATCCAGGTTTTATGGCGTTTTGGAAAGTTACAGGGTCAAATATAAGATTTGCCCATTTTTGCTTTTGCACATTGAAATCAGTCAGATTGGTTATGTTACCTTTGACACTGTATAGCAGCCCAATAATGAGAATTACCTCAATTATGACATATCATTCGAAAAAGTAGACAACCCACGTATTCAAAATGGGGTATGTCCAGTCTTTTTTAGTAGCCACTAAGACACAAATTCTGGCCAAAGTTCCTAATTAGTTGTTTTGCATGTTTTACACAAAAACTGCTCTTTCACTAGTGATATCATTGTTGTGATAACTCTTTTACTGTTTTGTAACACTCATATTTGTGTTAGGCGAAGTCTTCCGAGTACAACGCTAGCCAACATGTACAGGTTTTATTGTGTTTTGGAAAGTTACAGGGTTAAATATAGGTCTTGCAAATTAAATTATCTTTCTGCCTGGTTTGTCAGGAAGGTTCCTTACATTTTATTTAAAGGGACACTATAATCACCAAAACAATTTTAGCTTAATGAAGCAGTTTTGGTGTATAGATCATGCCCCTGCAGTCTCACTTCTCAATTCTCTGCCATTTAGGAGTTAAATCACTTTATTTATGAACTCTAGTCACACCTCCCTGCATGTGACTTGCACAGCCTCCCTAAACACTTCCTGTAAAGAGCCATCTACAGTTTGTCCTTCTTTTATTGCATGTTTTGTTTAATTTAGATTTTCTTATCCAATGCTATGTTAATAGCTTGCTAGACCCTACGGTAAATTACATCTGATTGAAAGTGAAACCAGTTTTTTTTTCAATGGGGACTGTGTCAATCATAGCCAGGGGAGATGTGACAAGGACTGCATAAACAGAAACTAAGTTATTTAACTGCTAAATGGCAGTGAATTGAGCAGTGAGAAGCTGCTGCAGTGAAGCATGATCTATACACTAAAACTGCGTCATTAAGCTAAAGTTGTTTAGGTGACTATAGCGTTCCTTTAATAAAATCATATAATTATGTACAACAGGTCATTTATATTAATATACAAATACAATAACTATGAAATTATATATATATATGTATATGTGTGTGTATATATATATATATATATATATATATATATATATATATCTATATATATATCTATATCTTTTAGGCATTTATAATTTTTTATTTACATTTTTCAGCATTGGCAGTCTGAACTTCAGACGACTATTCCGGCCATGTGATTGTGATTACAGCACGATCACATGGCCCATAAGGGCTGGATTTGCCCAGGGGGATTGCCTGAGTTGTCAGGCAGTCCCACTAAAGTGGATTGCCGGGGTAGGTAACTACAAGGTGACTCTGGGGCTGAAAGCCATTACAGCATTCTATGCCGCCGCAATGGCTTTTAAGCCCATTCAAATGTGGACAGCATGGAATGTTGTAATGATGTGAATGGGTTCAAGACACATTACTGATAGCATTATTGCTGTGTTATACTCTCAGACACACCAATAATATAAAGCTCCTAGAAAAGAGGCATGTTAGGATAGAAAAAAGGGGCAGTGGGATTTGAACCTGGTATAGGGACTTCCACTCCTAAATAGCAATACTTGGGAGGTATGTCAAAGTTGTTCTTCCACGTCCCCAACACGCCACTTCCTCTGTCTTCCCCTAGGCTGCTCTTGACTTTGGAGAAGCATTGGTTTGGTGGCCAGTAATAGGCAAAGAGCATCTTCTGACAAGGTAAGGCAGTGGTTGGAGGGTTATTAGGGTCTAGGGCAAAGTGGCCCCTTTTCTTCTCTCATTTCCAGTCCATATTACTTATTGTCCAAGTTCAAAGAATGGTGAAGCTGGCACTCTATCCAGCTTATTTTGTCCAGTCGTTTCCACAACCAATCCACCCAAAACTATATTGCATAAAGGACACTTTATGGCTACCCATACTCCTCTAGTGGACAAAATCCAAAGATTATCATAGGGGCTACTACGCCCATTCCTCCAGCAAACAAAACATGTACTATATGTTCTGGAAGTAGTCAGAACCAAAGTATTGTACCAATGTCATGATTCTTTGATGTCCAGTCATGGCAGCCAGAAACAGACCTAAAACTTGGTACAGCTATCCTTCTTATGATCCTCTATGCAGAAAGACCCATAGGATTATGTTAAAGCCTGCTCTGTCTATTCTAGGTCCAAAGATCCCCCTTCTTGATCTGCTGGATTATTGCAACCCCTTCAAATACCTTCTAGTTCCAAGTTACAGATCACTTTCAACTTTATTGTAGAATTACCTGCTTCCAAAAGTCATATCACTATAATGGTAGTGGTTGACAGGCTTACAAAAATGGCCAGTTTCCTCCGAGCAAAAGGGACACCTACTGCCAAACAGATGGCTGTATTATTTTATCAAAATATATTCAGTTTGCACTGAGTACCTAATTCCATTCTATCTGATAGAGGTCCTTAGCTCACGTCATTCTGTGACCTGCTACAAATTCAGATCCATCTCTCCGCTGCCTTCCATCCCCAGAAGAACTGTTAAACCGAGCAAACAAACCAGATGCTCAAACGATACCTACATTGCAATACCATGCACCTACAAAATGACTGGTGTGATTAATTGGCTAAAGAAGAATTTGCTAACACTACTCATACACACTGTTGTCTCCGCACTTCACCTTTCTATTCAGGGCTATCATCCTGTCATGCTCCCTGATCAACCCACCTCTTGCTCCATGCCTGATGCTGAACAACTTTTCCATAGAGGATTTCAACGCGGAAGAATTATCCTACAAGTAATGCACAACAAATATAAACACTATGCTGACAAGAAGCGTAAACCCGACCCCATCCACTAAGTTGGACAGAAGGTGTAGCTATCCACCAAACACTGTCCTGTCTTAGTCGGACGTTAGGACTAAATTACAGGGGTCTATATAAGATTGTCTCTATCCTTTCTCCCGTGACTGTACAGTTACAACTACCTCCCTCTTTACAAATCCATCCAGTGTTTCACGTCTCCTTACTGAAACACTATATGGACAACAGCTCACAATGACATTCTCCCTCTCCGGATCCTATGAAAGTCAATGGTAAGGAAGAATATGCAGTCACAAAGATCTTGGATTCCCGTGTCCATCATAAAAGCTTAGAATATTTCATCCTTTGGAAAGGCTACGTTCCAGAAGGACAGTCTTAGGATCCTGCTTCCAATGTACACACCCCAGGGCATGTCAGGGCAACTATTCTGATAGGTCCTTTCCCCAACACCTCCAGGGGATGTGTCTTTGAGGGATGGGTTGTTACACGATTTACCTCCAAGTCGTAACCGCCCAAATGTGTGATGACAAGGGGCAGGCTGCGACTTCCAGCCCGCTAAGCATCACTTCTCCTGGGCAACATATGATGCCAGGGAGACGTGTACCCTAAAATAGGTATTGTCCTGACAAAATTAGGATAGTTGGGAGACCTGGCATACTTAAGCTCAAATGTATAATTGTGCACATGATCCTGCTCATATATAAATCATGCACCTCCTTCTCCTGATAATGTGGCAATTGAGCAGCACTTAATTACAGATTGGCACTTAGCTTAGCAACATAATATAGAATGGTGGCAATCTAAACCTGGTGATCAGTGTTTACCAGGATGAAGGATAATGCAATTTCACCTGAGATGTAAAAATCAAATATACATCATTTATTTTGGCTGATTATCACACTCTAATTAAATAATATAAAGAGAAGTACATACTTTAAACATCCATGTGTAGTTAATTCTAATTACTGTTTAGCCTGGGAGCATATTTTGTGCAGGGTAATGATGATGGAGTGTATTATCAACCATTTACTCATGTTTCCTGATTTCATATTGGTAACAAGATACTATTAAGTAATTGCGGGAGTTAACAGGTATTACACATTTAAAATATGCAGAACTACACTGTACAAGCCTGTAACAGTATGGGCCACGTAAACATCACATGCTTGTGATAGAATAGACAAGCCTATAGAATAGCATGGCAGAATCTTTTGGTAACCTTTGATTTTTTTTACTCCTATAAAAGAAAATATACTTTTTAGAGAAAAAAATATAAAATTACTTATTTTGTCTTTTGCTTTTTGTTACGCTTGATATAACCATTATTGCATTTAGAGATGCACCCTGCCCTCTAGAGGATTTTTTTGTTAATGCCACTCGTGATGCAGAGGACTATACAGTGCAGAAAGTTATCAGGTTTATTGCAAAGTGAATGGATTAAAAACCCCTTTGGTCACCTACCTTGTTTCGGTGCCACTGTCCCTCGACGCTGGCATGGGCTCCGCCTCCGCTCCTCCATTGCCGTCAGCCAACGGGAGAGATCTAATGCGCATGTGCAGCAATGGCCCCGCTCGCATTAGTAATTCCCACGTAGGAAAGATAGACCTAGAGGTGGAGTTAACCCACAAAAGTAATTATGGCAATTTATTAAAATCTTAAATAATTGAGCTGAAGTGGTCTGGGTGCCTTTAAGGGTCAAAATAGCTAAACTAGCAAAATTCTATAAGTCAATATTGCTTTTACTTTAGATACTCTGGCCTTAAATTTGAAATTTACTTTGAATTTCCACTTTACTAGATAGACCTGCTTGTCTTTATAGCTGAACCCTTATTGGCTACAAAGTAACATAAACTGGGAATGAACAAACCCCAAGAACAATTTCCATTCAACTCATCATTTTTGTTAACTTAAAGGGAAACTATAGTGCCTTCCTGTCGGTCAAGGCCTCCCTTCCGCGGCACTGAAACTGAAGGGGTTAATAACTTGGGGCTGGCTCAGCTCTGCCCACACTCTTCCCCCAGCGACGTCCACGCTCTTCCCTGTGGGGATTTCGGCTACATAAAAACTGCAATAATTACATGCTCAGGGTTAAGGGTGATGGGAGTTGGCACCCAGACCACTTCAAGTGGAAAGAAGAAGCGCAGCCCGGAACTCTCATTCCAGATTGACCGATGACGCTGCTGGATGAGGAACCTAAAATATCTCAGTAGGAGCTGTGTTTCAAATTGAAAAGCTGCACATACAGACTCTAAGCACCATAACCACTTCAAATGTGTTGATTGTTCATAGTGCTTGGCCTTGGAGTAACCCTTTAAAGTACGTTAGACTAATAAATCATTTAAATACATTTTTCATGCTCTTAAAAGTGTTGCAAAGTTCTAAAAAAAAAAAGTGAGATAACTATGGGAACCAATTAATTCAGCAGAAACATTCCATTAATGATTATTCCAATTTCCACATATACAAATGTGCACCACTTTTCAGCGTAGGACACTTTGATGAATCTCCGCCTTGGTATCCTAACTCTGCTAACGCACTATAGAAGCCAATTAGAATGTAGTTCCATCCTCCGAACTAAAGGTGGCAGTAGTGAAGGCGCGTGGCACCATTCACTGCTCTGGATGACAGCGTCAGCCTTTGGCAGCTCCTACTTCCGCGATATGGTGTGAGGGCGTTACCATGGTTGCAGAGGAAGTGCTAGCCATTACTGGCAATGTTCTTGCATTAAACATAGGATGTGGTGCAAGTGGGCTCAAAAAGGAGACTGCGAGTATTGTTGTGTTGAAATAATAAACTCTTGTTCCGACAAGCCCGCGTTCTATGCTGTCTGTCGGTGGAAGTTCTGTTGGTTCCCCATTCTCTTTGCCCATAATCAAAATGGCGCTGCAGGAGTCATAGCAAGTTATGATCTTATAGAGTGATTTTTATACCTTGCGGTACCGGTGACCAGTGGCTACTTCTCCACACATTACATCTCATTATCGAGATGGCTTCCCGGGATGTCCTCTCAGACACCACTAAACTGGCTTCTTCTACAATGATCCTGCAGGTACCTGCTTCTAATGTGTCCATGGACTCAGTGTGAACACCCCCTGTTCTAGATTCAGTCACAGTTAACATATACACATATCAATTTAGTGTCCCTCATTGATATGTTTACATTATTGACACGTGGGGGATCTTTCTCTATTCGTTTATGGATGATTGCACTTTATATTCTCTCTAAATGAAGAAACTGCATAGCTCCTAAGTGTCTCTATTTAGGAGGGACCCAAATACCTCTGTCCATCGTTTATATTCTAATGTCCCTCTTTTCTAAGAGCCCCATATTGCTCAATAACGTGTCCTGCTTTGTCTATGGGAGTTATAGTGCATATCATTATTTTAGTACCACCGAAGCTAAAGTCCCCATTGTTGTAGCAGCAATGTTCTGAAAAGTACTAACTACACGTTTTTAATTGATTGTTTTGATATGTATAGTCTGTCCCTGCAGGATTTTTAAAGGGATACTATAGTCACCCAGACCACTTCAGCTCAACGAAGTGGTCTGGGTGCCAGGTTCCTCAGGTTTTAACCCTTCAGATGTAAACATAGCAGTTTCAGAGAAACTGCCATGTTTACATTGCAGGGTTACTCAAGCCTCCAGGGGCTGTCTTCCTGACAGCCGCTAGGGGCGCTTCTATGACGTTGGATGCGAAAATCGCATCCAGCAATCAGAACGTCCATAGGAAAGCATTGAGAAATGCTTTCCTATGGACTGTTTGAATGCGCACGTGGCTCTTGCCGCGCATGCGCATTCCGCTACACTCGGGAGCTGATGTCGGCAGGGGAGGAGAGGTCACCAGCGCCGAGGGAGCCCGGCGCTGGATTAAAGTAACTGAAGGGTTTTTAACCCCTTCAGTGCCAAGGGAGTGGGACCCTGAGGGTGGGAGGATTTAAGGATGATATAGTGTGAGGAAAATGAGTTCGTTTTCCTGACACTATAGTGATCCTTTAATGTAAACACTGCCTTTTCAGAGAAAACACAATGTTTACATTTCTGCTTAGGAACACCCCTAGTGGCAGTCACTCAGACTCTGGAGGGCCACTAGAGGTGCTTCCTTGGTCAGTGCTGCACAGTGTGCAACACTGATGTTCAGCGTCTCCATGCTATGCATGGATTCGCTGATGAACGTTCCTCATTGATTCAATGCATCTCTATAAGGAGATGCTGACTGGCGATTTGCCGCACATGCACAATAGCCACCCAATGCTTTCCTAAAATTGGCTAAGTTTGTCAATTTTGATGATCTCAACCAAGGAGTCAAAATGTGGCAGAGTCCGCCAGGATAAGTCACGTGTGGCGCTGGGCATAAGGTGTGTAAAATCTCCTTTTACCTTTCTAAAAATTATTTTCCAGATATAGTGTCAGGAATACATGTTTGTATTCCTGACATTGTAGTGTTCCTTTAATTGTTGTAAATTTAATGTTGTCTGCACGTCGTACTGTCCAGATGCCTAGCAAATGTATGATTATCTGCAACCAGGAACTCAACCTTCATTTAATATAAACCTAGCGCTGTCAGAGCCTGTCCTGATAATCTGCAGTAGATTTTCATTATGATTTATTCTCTCTGTTTTGTTTTTGCAGGTTCTCTTCCGTCTACTAACCTTCGGTTTAAATGCTTTCACATTGCGTTACGTCTCAAAAGAAATTATCGGCATTGTTAATGTTAGGTAAATATAGTCACTGCGTGATCTTATCGTGGCCAATTGTTTTGTGTAACTTTTTTTTTAACTCGGACTGTACATTTTGCATCTGTTATGTGTCACAATGGATCAACAATCATCCAAAATATATGGTTCTGTGGAATTACTTGTTATTGAATGAAATCCATAAGCAGACATCTCTGGTATGTACCTTTATTGTTTTACTGTGCAACCCCTCCCTGTAATCAGTGTAAGAATTTAATTTATTATACTGAATGCACTTTAATAATTACTCTAAGCACCATACACACAACAGCATGCTGCAGTGGTTATGATGCTATTAGCAAACTGTTTTACAATAAATGGCAGCTGAATGCTATTATTGCCGTGTACCCCCAGCCAGGGAATGAGCTCCTGTGCATAAAATAATAAAAGCTGCTTTGAGTCACACCTCCTATAGCTAGATAGCTAGGTAGTATTTGCAGCATTTTATACAATATAGCATGCTTGCACTATGACCACTTCAAAAAACACTATCATGGTCATGGTGCTTGGAGTAACCATTTAACATATGCTCTCTGGCAACATATGTATCATAAGACATGTGACTAGCTGCTCCAAGTTAAGTCAGAAATGAATTTGTTAAATAAACACCCTAAACAATATAATAACATGTGGGGGGGCGGAGCCTGACCAACGAACAGGGCAGACGTGCTCTGGACGAGCTCCCAAACACCAAGCACTAAAACGAGCATGAAACGGGATACTAAGTGCACACCCTCCCACAAGGGGACCCACTGGACTGGGGAGACCAGCCCGAACCTGGAGACACCAAATTCGATGTCCAGGGTAACCCGGGCACCGCATCGGCAGATCGGGGCCTACCGTGGGAGGCGGCGGAGAAAGGCGTCCGCTTTCCCGCCGGACGCACGCAGCTAACAGCGAGCTTGGTGAACTACCTCCCCCCCCCCCCCCTATGGACCGGTGGGGGATATCCCGGTCCCCGCCAACCGGAGCACCCCGAGCCCGGCACCTTCCGCAAGAGCCAGCGACACCTCCAAGCACCACGGGGGAAGGGGCATCCAAAATGGCGGAAGCACATAACTCGGCCACGCTAGCCAGACAGAGGCCTACCAAGTCGGACTACCCAATGCTGGACTTCCCGGCCGGGCAGTCAGCAGGGAGACCATCCAAGCGAGACAAGGCCCAGGTGGCAACTCAGCGAAGGCCCAGACCAATCGACGCCAACGCAGAGCTTGGAGCAGTTTGACAAAATCTGCAAAAGCTTCTGGACGACACTCTGCTCCAAGGGAATGACATACAGCCAAGTGGTGAGAGCGGTGGCAAGGCTGATCCGCCCGGACACCCGGCTATGTTCCTACAACCCACGGCCGCAAGCCCCCAGAACATTCTCCAGGCCTCTCAGAGACAAGAGACCGATAAACCGGGAAATGGCGCCAGGAGGCTCAGATATCAACGCTCACACACGCTGGAGTCTAGAACAAGCCACACGCGCAAGCAACCCACAGGACCAAGGCCTCAGACACCAGCATGGCGCACCTATGCCCCATGGGATTACAGCCTCCAGCCGGGTCACAAAACAAGACCACACCACACAGCCTACGGACAAAGCCAATTTCCAATGCGGTGACGCCATCAAGGTGATACCCGGCGGGGTAACGGCTTTGCTGCTGACAGGGGTTGGCTGAACTTTCCCTAGAGACTGCCATCTGACCAACCACCCTCTCCGACAACTAGATGAACAATCGATATGTCTTAAGTACCACGCATTGACTTTTATCTTTATAATTTACAGTATGAGTTTCCTTTTTGTTGCTATCTCTCAAACGATCACTAACCCTTTGCTATGTGAACCACAAGCAATATTATACGCGCTATCCGACTCAATCTAATGTGGCATTCTATGCATGCTTGTCAGTCACTAGGTGGCTGTTGGTCTACCTGCATGTTACCATGCTAGGAAATACTAATCTATACGCACCATCTCACACATAGAAGGGAGTGGAAGCTTGCAATATCCCTGTCTGCAATTTAACACAATATGGGCCTGTATACCCAAACATGACGGTCTTCCGACTACATACACAATACCTGTACCCCTAATAGGTTGCCAGCTACACATGCCAGGCGATCCAGTTACAGGGATAGACATATAATTGTAAGCAGATACACCTGCGCATACATGTTAATGCTGAAAGCTACTGCAAGCAGACTTCTATCTGCTCATGTATCAACCATTTATACTATATGTGAAGTCTATGTTAAACGAATTACACATTTAACGAACTCCTGTTAATCTTAACACTGAACGCTAGCTTGATCATTCCAGTACTAATATTGTTTTATTACCTACTCTTAATGTCAGCATATGTCCAGATCTTCACTGTTTTCTGTTGCCTGTTATACTGACATAAGCTGCAGTTTAACCATAACCTAAGCATGACACTTATAACAAAAAATGTGCAGATGTAACCTATGTCGATTACTGTCCGGCACCTGCTGTTGTGGCAGTGCCGGCATGTTTGTCATCACTATGCACGCCAAAATAAAGAATTTTAAATATAATAACATGTGCTGTCAGCATATGCTGGTTATGGTATTGGAAGATCCATCACCTCTGTCACCTTTGTTTCTATTGGATATAACTAGAGAGTTTGACTTCTGTTGACTCGTATGATTAATGCCTTTAAAATATAATTAAATCTACTGCCAAGTCAGACCTATATATCACCTAAACATCTGCATGCGGGTTTATTGGATGTTCCAGCATCTCCAATGAGAATGATGGTAGAACCAGGATTGATTGACATCTCAACCTCCTCCTGATTTCTGGGGAAGACACATATTTATAGGTTTACAGATTTATTAGGGAAATTAAGGTAGAGTCGACTGCTCGTCATTTTAAGCCCCTATTCTGTGTGACGTTATTTATGACGTGTGTGCTTTAGATGGCTTGCTTACAAGATTAGAAGTAGCGCCCTATTAAGCTATGTACACATGCACCTCTATTTGAATCCCATTTCTCTACTAAAAAACAACTGGCACAAACCAAAATTATTACTGTCACATTAAATAGTGCAACACAGAAGATCTAGTCCACAGGTTTTTGTGTCGAAAGTGGTTTTTCAATAAATTGCGTAGAACAATGCAGTATTGCAGTGAAAAAATGCAGAACACAAACAGTCCTGCCTTTTAATAGTAATATGACCATTTGTGCCAACCTGTTGTGTGCTAATATTTGTCACTGTGTTTTATAATGTTTTTTTTTCTCTTATTAACGTATGTGTTATTAGAATATGCATATCTTCTTTTATTAACTGTTTAGTCTATCTCCCCTAGTTTTGGTCTTTTGATTTCTGTATATTGTTTTTGTACTTGTGTGTTAATGTGGAAATTTAGGTCCAGTTTGACCTTGTGGAAGGTACAATTTGTTCCCACACTCTTCTTCTTAAATCACTGCTTTCCATATTGTCTTCAACTCATTACATTACTTTGAATAGTCGTACTCCAAGCATCCTGTTACATAGTTTAATTATTGATTAAGTTTAAAACATAATGTTACTGAGGCTGCTATTTATCAGTCATGTGGCAGCTTGTCAAAAAGAAACGGATGTCTTTTATATAAAAAAAAAAAGTTTAATGCTTTAATTCTGAGTTTTGATTATCTTTCAGGCTAACCCTGTTTTATACCACAGTGGTATTTCTTGCCCGAGAAGCTTTCCGTAGAGCTTGCCTCAGTCACTCGTCACAGCAAAGTTGGCGACACACAGTTCATCTCACCTGGCTGGCGTAAGAATTGTAAATTCATAAGTGAAAATAATTAGAGTATATAAAAAGAAAATTGCAACGACTAATCTGTATGGTGCTCTAAGACTGCACATATTATTTTTTATTCTTTATTTTACAACAGGCAAGAGCATATCAAAGCATCACAAATGTAACATGCACTTGCGTTTTTTTTGTTTTGTTTTTTTTAATTCTTTATTTTGTAGTGCATAAAGATATAACAGTGCGTATGTGGTACCCCGACGGCATTCCACACACTTTTCAATGACATTTATAACATTGGGGAAAATAGTAAAACTTGCACAATTTTATATTATTATGAAAGGTCAGCTCTATTACAAGTAGCTTAGATGTGTGTTCAATGCTTGAAACAAGAGAAAGTTAGGTAAAGTTATGCATCAAGATTGTCAAACAGTGGTTCCCTGAGACCTGTTAAGATTTGTAACTGTGCATTTTTAAGTGGTTTGGGTATTACCAAGGTTAACTGTTGAGGCATATGATGCTGACAAAACATACTATGAGAAGACTGGCAAAATAAAAATAACTGGCAGGCTATACATGTTACCTTAAACAATCTAGCCTGGGGTCGTATAACTATAGGTGATCATATTTTGCTAAGTAAGGTATGCTTAATAAAATAAAAGGAAAGCAAGTGCTTAAGTATTAATATAAAACATAAGTAAAGTCTAATGAGTAGTCAGGTGCGGTTCACCTCGTTCAGTATGATGTGGTAGGTATGTTAAGCTGTTAAGGTCCGATCATCTGCTGGCCACCCGGTGTTAGGCAGTCCCCTTATCATGGGTACTTCACCCAATGCCCTGGCTGGGCACCGCTCGGAGATAGCGTAGCTTAGCTAGGGTAAAAATAAAACAGTCTAGGAAAACCTCAAGTCGGCATATTCATCTTATGGAGTTCCAAGTTGGTGCCCCTTCTGGTTACAGGGTTTCAGTCCAGCATGGGCCGATTACCAGTAGTCAGGGCTTCATCCGATACCCGTTGTTGGTCTGCTCAGTGAGCCAGCATATAGCATGCTGCGCTACGTGGCGCTATGTGAGTGAGGCAAACTACTCCTCCGTCCCCCGTGTTTGCGTCCAATTTTTTAAAGGGTTACTCCAAGCGTGCGCTCTGAGCTGGGGACAGAGGGAATCTAAAAATAATTAAATATATTTATAATAATATATATATATATATGTGTGTAAATGTGGGGAGGGAGCAAATGGAGGTAAGGCAGATAAAGGCGTATCCTCCCTTTAAGATGATTATTTAATGTAATTCTACAATCGTTTCTTCCCTGCATAAGGTTTAGTATAACCCTTTAAGGGCCATCATAACAATATGTTTTTAAGAATCCTATTCCAAAATTGAAAGTTTTACATATATAATGATTGTAGGGCTTTACTGAGCTACCAGTGTCAAATAAGGAGGATAGCTCATGTTGTGATAATGACATGGAATTCCAAAATTGGTTAACATTTTTCATGTTATGCTCGGTTTTCTTTTAAATATATATTAAAGTATTTAATTGACATCACAATTAGGTTCAGTCCTAACACAGCAATGTCCCCCTTTAATGTTTTAAGTAATAGAAGCAAAGATCTGTTACTATATGGTTTAACAGTCAGATTTAATTATTTGATTTAATAATTTAGTGTACCGTACTTTCTCTGAAATGTTTTAGGGTTCCTCTGGGAATTGGTTGGTTTTTAGTCTTGGGTTGGATTTGGCTGCATGTCCTGGAGATTCCAAAATCAGAGGTTATCCCACATTACACCACAGGAGTTTTGGCATTTGGACTTTCTGCAGTAATAGAGCTTCTATCAGAACCATTCTGGGTCCTTGCTCAGGCACATCTCTTTATCCGGCTCAAGGTTGGTATTGAAAATTTGTTCAAAGGTACATCCGATACATCAGTTTAATCATTGAAAAAAATAGGATATGCAGTGTAGCTTATGAAATTCAGTTAAAGGGACACTATAGTCACCAAAGAAACTTTAGCTTTTTGAAGCCGTTTTGATGTATAGATCATATCTAGTATAGTGCTGTAAACTATCAGGCCTGGTGGCAATTTCCTCCCTGCTCAGCCCTCCCCTGGCAGTACTAACACTTCACATAAAACAGTAACACCTAGTGAAAAAGACTTGTAGCTCGTGTGTCAAAACTGATTAAAGGGACACTATTAGGCACCAATTCAGCTTTAGCTTAATGAAGCAGTTTGGGTGTATAGATCATGCCCCTGCAGTCTCACTACTCCATTTTGGAGTAAAAAATGTTTGTGCAGTCCTGGTCAAATCTCCATGCATGTGACTTACACAGCTTTTCTAAACACTTCCTATTAAGAGCCATCTTTAATCGTAATATGCCTACTCCAGCTTCTCTCTTCCAAAACTGCTGTTGTAGCCTGCATTGCTTCACACGTGTTCTGAATGTGGGGCATAGTGGTAGTTGTATGTCTGCGATATTGGCTAAAATCACTCACATCTTCTATCCATGGTCATAATGCGGCATCCAAGTGTTTGTAGCTCTTCACGGGGATTGTATAATCCTCGTCTGAGGATAGATGATCAAGGTTAGATGGAGAAAAGATGTCTGGTGCACATGCTCTTCAGATGAAAAGGATTCCTGGGGCAACACATATGCCATCTTAGTATCAGTCCTACTTGGACCTCTGGCCATATCATTCCCAATATCTCTGTGTCCCACAGCTGGTGAAGTTGTAAAACAGGTGACGCCTGCAGCTTCTTAGATCATCTCTGTATAGTGATAGGTATAAGACTGGATGTAAAAATGGCTAAATAAATCAATGTGTCACCTGTGGACAGAAGGACCTGTTAATCTGTTAGGCTAATGTATCCAGGTGAGGCATCTGGCAGTAACGACATCCATGTAAGATCTGTTGCTTCTTCTCAAACGTGTCAAGTCAGTTGTCTAGGCCAGCTTTGTTTTGTTTAACCATAGAGAGGGCCAATTTCATTGTATGTCTTCACCTTCATAGAAAGTGTTTGCACGGTGTCGTTGTGAATGCCTGGTCTTAGGTTGTGAAGAAAATCAAAAGGCTTCAGCTTGATTGCATGTATGGCAATTATGATGATGTGGTAGCTCTTAATAATATAATAATAGTATATAATAATAACAACAATAATAATATCAAAAGTATTTTTTTTATCAATAGGACCATAGTTGCTTTTCTTGAGATACTGATTCTCTTATTAACCAACTCAATTGTGCACATTTTAGATACCTTGAAGCAGAGCTTTAAATTTCAAGTCCTGTACTACTAGTCAGGCCATAAAAGATACTTGCAACTGCAAGCCTGGAGGATCCATGGTACATTCACCATGGGTAAAATTTCTACTTAGTCAGGACTACATTTTCACTCACCAAGGCTAGTGGCTAGAAGATATTTTGAATCCTTACTTGAAGGATAGACAACTCAGCTAAGCTTGCCAGGCATCAATCTTTGGACACTGCAATACATAGGGCATGTTTGTGCCAGCACTCTGATTGGTCCCCACTGTGTCACTGCAGTCCCCCACCAGGTACTCACATGGTTTTACATGTTTTGTAATGCCTGTTGTTCAACAAACCAATATTTACTTGTCCCTGCACTCAGTCTTGTCTAGTTTTTTTGTATACTTGGGAATAGTTATTCATCACTTTATCCAGTATCTGGTTGATGATTGACCAATATAATAAAAAAAAAAAATCAGGCTGCTTGGCATGTAGCTGTAAGGTTCAAGTTTGCTGTGGTCCCTCCTGGAGGTCCCTGGTGGCATGGAGAAGGGATGGACTTATTAGAAGCTTCAGGTCTGGACCCAAATCAAATACCAGGCAGCCTGTTCCTGTTACATAGTTGGTGATAATGTATCATATAAAGCAAGTTAATTTTGTTATGCTCTTGTATCAAATTTATTCAAAGTACTAGACAACCTACCGATTATTATTATATTTCTATAGCGCCAACAGATTCCATAGCTCTTTACAATGGTTGGACTAACAAACATGTAATTGTAACCAGACAAGTTTGACGCACAGAAACAGAGGGGTTGATAGCCCTGCTCAATTAGCTTACCTGCTAGAGGGTACTGGTACTGATACTAATGTAAATATATGTATCTCACAGAAATTAGAGACATAGTTGGCATGACGGCCTGTAAAAGGCCAACTCCAGAATCTTACAAGTGTCAGCTTACAGAAACGCGAAGTGATATTTCTCAAAACTCAAGTGTGATATTCTTTGCAGTATTAATAACCTAATAACACTTGTCATAATGTTTCAACCATTCTACTGGTACCACGGGTTGACGAATTCTCATAGTCGCTCTACAAATGTAATACAAATATAATATTGTGTTTCTGCTCCCCCCCACCCTTTTTCTCTTCTATATCCCACCTGCTGATAAGATGGAAAATAAACATTAACGCACAGAAATTTAAGTAAGATACAGTAAATATGCAATTTTTAGTAAATCTGTCTTTCAATTTTGAATTTAAATTTCATTTAAATTATACCATGTAAATGTACAGTTAAATTAATGAGAATTCTAAAATGTTATGATCTTATTTTTTAATCTGTATATAATGTTTTCTGTGTATGTCTTATTTCTAGGTTGTTGCTGAAAGCCTTGCAATAATTATCCGTTGCTCCATCACAGTAATATTGGTGCTTTTCTGTCCACACTGGGGATTGATCATTTTCTCACTGGCCCAGGTAAATTTGGAGACTATTTAAAGAATTTGTCATGTTAGACATGCTTCTAAATAATATTGATGACAAATTTACACATGCAGAGAGTTCACGTGGGTTATATTACTGTGAATAGATTACCTGGATATATAACCAGAGGTGATGTTATCAGAGAGATTTGAGAGAGTGCAAGGTACACAAAAATAAAACAAATCTGTACAAATCAGTTTATGATAAAAGTCAGACATTAACATTTCTTAAACAGCAAAAGGGAATTGAGGGACACTCAGAATATACATAAGTAGTGGTTCTGCCGTAAAGACTGAAATATATACAAAATACAGATTAGGGAACAGCGCAATACAGTTTTACATTCTACAAGGCTGCTTTAAATAACCTTTCTTGGCAAACAAGTATGGGGATTCAGTTACACCATATGGTCATATTGTGTTAAGCACGTCACTGTACCCCAATATCGGTGGGTCTTACAATAATTCCAACATGAGAGATTTGCAAGCTAACTGCAATACTTACTGCTGAAACTGCCTCTAGATTCTCTCCTCAATTTATGCTTTCCTGTGGTCGCCTCCAAAAGGGCACCTATAGTTGATGGGTGGGGTGCTCAGCCCAATAGGAATCTGATCTGGATGACAAGTCGTACACCGAAAAGAAGGGAATTGGGCATATGTTCATATCTAAGTAGTGGTGCTGTTATAAAAACCAAAATATATAACTAATATGGGGATTCAGTTACACCATGTGGTTGTATCATGTTAAGCCCACCACTGCGTCACTGTACCACATTGTCGGTGGGTCCTACACTAATTTCAACATAAGAGATTAATCAATGGAAAATTAGTGTAGGACCCATTGATATTGGAATAAGCCTGTAATGTAGTGATGGCCATATGGTGGCACTGAATCCCATATTGTTTGAGCTGCACTGACCAAGTAAAGGTCTGTCACGTGAAGCAGAAGCCCATAGCAAAGCAATGATTCCTCTATGAGGAGCATTAGATTGGACCATGCCAGATGACGCCATCAAAGGAGTTGCCCCTTTGTAATACTCACCCCAGTAATGTCAGTAGCTGTTATGGGTGAGGAAACCAGAAACTTTCCTTACAGAGATAATTGACAATTCTGCTTTCATCTTTCCTTCTGACTGATCCTTTCCTTATCCACCCCTGTGTTTTATCTGCCACAGATCATATATACAAGCATTCTTGCTCTGTGTTACATTCTTTATTTTGCACGATTCCTTGGCTCCCCAGAAGCAAAGAAGAAATCTTTCCCTTTTACAAAGATGAGAGATTTCTTTCCTCAATATTCAGCATCTCAGGTACCTGTACTCCAAGAAACGGCTTGCGCGCATGTGTGTGATTTATTTTTTTTGTAATTCAAGATCGCAAATGAATGAAACTTATTTATAATGCCATGTGTCAAAAGTAAAGTATTCTAAATGTCCACAACGACAGCATTAATAATCCAAGACTCCATTGTCCATGTCGCATATAAGTGCGTCAATACACAGCAATCAACTAACCCAATTGAATACTAAATATCTAAATTGGTGTCCTTTGTTATACTCTGACTGACCTCTTGTATTTACACCTGGCACGCTGAAATCCCTGGTCTCTTTCTCAGAAAGCTGTATTGGGCTGTGTGTACTTACAAGCTGTGCAAATGGAGTCACGGGTAATTTGTAGCAAATTCTAGGCAGTTGTCTTAGATCAGGCATTTGATACAAATCCAAATATCAAATGTATACATATATTGCTTTTAATTCTATATTTCGCAGATAGTCTTTTTTTTTTTTTTTTATGGATGTGGGATGACAGTGCCAATTTAAGTTAAAGGTATTTATTGTGTGTACATAGATTTGAAGAATTACAATTAAGGTATTTTTCTGAATGTTTTATGTTTATTTTGTAACATTTTATAACGTTTAAGTGTGGAAACAGTCCATAATATCTCTGAAAGTTCAATTGATGGAAATAATTTGCCAAATATGTAAATATTGCATTCATATACAGCCTCATGCTACATAAATACTTTTCAATATTCCATGCTGAATAACCTCTGGTTTATAATGCATCTGATTTTAAATTAAAAGAAAAAAAATGTTTGTTTTATAATATTTTTTAATTATATTATTTGTTTAAAAAATCATAAATTTTTTATCCAACCTGATATGAACTAGGCTTCATGTGAGGGAATATTGTCTGTAGGGCAGGGTTTCCCAATTAATTTTTCCCATGGAACCCTTTGACATAGTGTATCAACATCGTGGAACCCCCCTCCCGAAAAAATTTATAAATCTATTGCGCCGTTTTTTTTTTGTTTTGTTTTTTATGTGCCGGTGTGCGTATATCTGTGCTTGTATGTGCCAGTTGTATATCTGACACACAGATATACACACAGTGTGTGTGTATCTGTCAAGGTGAGTGTGTGTGCGTTTGTATGTGCCAGTGTGTATGAATCTGACACACAGATACACACAGTGGCACACAGATACACACACTGTGTGTCAAGGTGTGTGTATCTGTCAGTGTGTGTATGTATCTATCTGTGTGTCAAGGTGTGTGTGTATCTGTGTTTGTATGTGCCAGTGTATATGAATCTGACACACAGATACACACTGGCAGATAGTAGCATACAGATACACACACCTTGACACACAGTGTGTATCTGTGTGTGTGTGTGTGTATGTATCTGTGTCAAGGTGTGTGCGTCTGTTTCAAAGTCTGTGTATCTGTGTTTGTATGTGTCTGTGTATCAAGGTGTGTGTATCTGTGTTTGTATGTGCCAGTGTGTGTATCTCTGTGTCAGTGTGTATATATATCTGACACACAGCTATATACACACACTGGCACACAGATACACACTGACACACAGATACACACCCCTTGACTCACAAATACACACACACACACTCAGATACACACAGTGACATACACACACTTGCACCCACAGATACACACTGACACACTCAGATACACACACACAGGCACATACAAACACACTGATACATACTGGCACATACACACACACACACTTAGATGCACACAGTGACACATACACAAACCTTGACACAGATACACACTCTTTGACAGAAACACACACACTCACTGACATGCACACACACACTCTCACAGACCAACACACATACACTCTTTGACAGGCACACATACACTCTTTGACAGGCACACATACACTCTTTGACAGGCACACATACACTCTTTGACAGGCACACATACACTCTTTGACAGGCACACATACACTCTTTGACAGGCACACATACACTCTTTGACAGGCACACATACACTCTTTGACAGGCACACACACTCTTTGACAGGCACACATACACTCTTTGACAGGCACACATACACTCTTTGACATGCACACATACACTCTTTGACATGCACACATACACTCTTTGACATGCACACATACACTCTTTGACATGCACACATACACTCTTTGACATGCACACATACACTCTTTGACATGCACACATACACTCTCACTGACAAACACACACTCTTTTATAGACAAACATACAAACACATGTACACTCTCATTGACAAGATCACATACATTCTCACTGCCAAACACATACACTCACTGACATGCACACATTCACTCTCACTGACAAACAGACACACATACAATTCTTTTTTTCTTTTTTTTTTTTTTACGTTTTACACCACCCAGCCCCCCCTACCTTTAGGAGTGCTGGCATGGAGTCCCTGGGATCCAGTGGGGCTGCAGCATAAAGTCCCTGTGGTCCAGTGGGGATGGCTGCAGCTTGGCGGGCAGCGAGGGACAGACAGGTGAGCGGTGGAGGCTGGCGGCGAGGGAGCTCTGATATCTCTGCTCAGCTCCCTCGCACGCCTCCTAGTGGAGCTGGAGTGACGTCATATTCCGGCTCCGGCATCACTGCTGTGCGCACAAGGGAGCTGAGCAGGGAGATCAGAGCGCACTGCTCCCTCACCGCCCGCAGCCATTTAAAAAAAAAAAAAATACATTTCGGCGGAACACCAATTGGGAAACGCTGCTGTAGGGGGATCTGGAGCATGTGACCATCTCTCTCTAATATATGAATCTCAGTAAGAGATGGTGGATCTGTTTTCTTCCAGTATGTTGGTACCCAGGGTTTCCCTGAAAGTAGAAACTGGGCAAATAAGGATGATTTCTGTTTTTTTGACAAGGCAATTATGGGGAAATCGGTAATTAGGTTTATATGTTGGACTACAGAACTAACATTTCATTGGAATTTATTTTTTATAACCGACTAATGGGTCAGTTGGTATATTTTGGACTATGATCATAGCAATCAGCAGCTAAGTCTGTTTGCCAATCTCTAATAACAAGAAAGGTTCAGGCACACAGCCGCTGGTATCCTGCAGTTATGTTTTGGTGTCTAGTGAGAGCAAAATGAATTAATGTTTGTTTGTTTGTTTGTTTATTAGATACCAGCAGTTGTGTGTCTGAACTTTAATTGTGACTACTGAATTATTGGAGACTTGCCAACTCTGGTTTGAACGAGCACCAACCAAGACCATGGGGGGATGGAGTTCAGTCCATATCTTTGCTGATTGTGATTAATGTTTGACCATTTCTATTCACAATGGGACTTGAGATAGAAACCAGTCTGAGTAAAATGTTATATATTATGGAGACCAGATATTCTGGGGTTTGTAAACAACTGCATGCAATTTTAAATGAGATGCTGCCTCTTTTTGGTGGATTATGAAATAATGGGATAATTGATGTTGCTAGAAAGTATGTAGAAAAATGAAATATCCATCAGGGGCTATTTAAGTCCTTTAAGGTTTTTAGCTTTAGTTTCATCTGGAGTCAATGTCTTCTCCATTCACACCTCTTTACTGAACCATGTGGAACGTCAGAGCACTCCTGCAATGGTCAAACAGTGCTACAACAGGATTTGAAGCAGACACGTTAATAGATCTCTCTTATTGTAAGACTGAAATGTTTTACTTATCTTGCAGGACTTCCTAGATTGGAAACAGGCATGGCTGGCACTGAGCTTTTTCAAACAGTCTTTCCTTAAGCAGATACTGACAGAAGGTAACTATCGCTCCAGGAAAATTCTGGACACCTCAACGTTAAGTTCATTTGACAAATTTTGGCTTCGAGTTTATGCTGCATTTTCTCCATATTTATTTATTTCCCAGAAAAAAGAGATTTAAAGATTGCATATTTATTCCTGCACTCTTAACCACACCTCCCCGTTCTATAAAACATCTTCCTGATTGCAAGTGTCCAGGGCATGTATTCAGCTCAGCCTATGAGAAATCATTAAGAGCTGAGCTCCTGACGTGCATGTCCCCCAGCCAATCACTGTATTTGCATTAAAAGCCACCTTTCTGCTTAGCGTGATTTAAAAATTCTGTATAGTTAATAAGAGGATAGAGATTGGCTGTGGGGTGTAGTCGAGTCAGCAAATCAGCTCACGATGGTCTCATTGCTACAGTATGTACCTTCCAGAAAGGAAGATGGTTATTACAGGAAGTATATATATATATATATATATATATATATATATATATATATATATATATATATATATATATAATTTTTGTGATTTAAATGTGGATTAAAACAAAGTGCTCCTTGAATTTCAGTGTTGTAAGCTCCTGCACATAGTTTTTATTAGACAAGGAACTGTTACACAGATAAATAAATTAACTCTTTCACATCCCAAAACTGAGTAGGAAATATTAAATTGTTACGCAGGAAATTCAGGTCTGTACAGGTCTATCTGTAGCTATACATTAGCCCTCCCTGCCCAAGCCCTATAGGCAGAGAGTTAGTAGTATTTTAATGTCTTCCAATATTGATTCTTTAAAACAACCCTTTCCTGCATTACATATATGCTTTCCATTTTGCATGCATATAACATGTATAGAATTTCATTAGCCTGAATCTGCACGTTTGTGTTTCGAAGGAGAATAATGTTCAGCCATGACGAAATGCCTGCAGTTATTGTCTTCATACATTTAGGCTAAGGCAAGATAAGCCATTCGATGGATTCTCCAGCCATAGTAGATTTAGAACTCATTTAAAGCTTTTCTTTCCTGTGGGTGGCTGAGCTTTTTGAGAGCTGTAGTTACATGACAGAGGATGACTGTTTGTCTCCCCTGGCTATAAAACTTTAAGAACCAATTTCCAGTCTGAGAGTTAGTATGATGCCTACATCATTAAATTGTTAAGATGGTGTGGTGCTGGGTTCTGCATATGAGCAGCCCGATGTCTGTAAACAAAGTAGCAACCCTTGCAATTAGCTTTCTTTGTCTGTCCGTCAAATAAATTGTGATAGATTCTGGAAGCCAATTGTAATCGTCAAGAAATACCTACAATCACATCCATTATACAGGGAATGAAGAAAACCGAGCAAGGCAGCAATTAAATGGCAACCAAGAATGCCAGGAATCATTGTTCATGGATATATTTGATCTATTAAGCTTTTTTTCCTTCTTCCTAAATTGTGCAGGTGAACGTTATGTAATGACTTTTCTGAATGTGCTGTCATTTGGAGATCAGGGTAAGTAAAGGCCATTTATAAAAGACCAATTGTTTTGTAATGTATTAGCTGTATTGTTATCATGGTGTCACTGATGATAATAATGATGATAATCGTGTTTGAATGACCGGAATTATTTTTGAAAGAATGGTGTTTTTTTTTTTTTCGATGTTTAAAAGTAGTTGGCCATCAACTGTATTTTAACCACTTATGGACCAATTACTTGCTCATTGTCTACATCTGGTTCTTAAGAGTTAAACATTGTCCGAGACCAACAGGCTTATTTACTAAAGCGACAATTACAATTGAACCCAAATTGAATTTCAAATTCAAGATAAAAACTGCCAAACTTGAAACATTTTACAAGTTAGCTAGGCTTCCATTTTTGGCTAATTTGGTCTTGAAATTCAGTTTAAATTCGCACTTTAGTGAAAAACTGTGCAAGACTGTCCATCGGTGCTATGATCTTAGCCTGGCACAAGATAATGGGAAGTGAAATCTAATAATTGTTGCAAGGGCAGCAAATAGAAAGCTTGTACTTACAGAATGTTTAGCAGATCTAGGAGGAGAGCTTATATAGGTGTAGATATTCATATAACCTTGAACACAGGAGAGCTGACAGAGGAACCACAAATTGTAGACAAAACAAGCTCAACTGGCAAATGGTAATATGTTTTAAATTTGGCTATTTTGGATTTGCTTTTGCAGTTCCATTGTCAGTTCTTCCTGGTTTAAAGGATAACCAAGTGTGCATAAGAGTCAATGCTATTGTGTATGTTTGGCAATGGCATTGGGTTGTTTCCAAATAGAAACATATTTCTTACTGAATAGGGCTTATAAACATTTAAAGGAACACTATAGTCACCTAAATTACTTTAGCTAAATAAAGCAGTTTTAGTGTATAGATCATTCCCCTGCAATTTCACTGCTCAATTCACTGTCATTTAGGAGTTAAATCACTTTGTTTCTGTTTATGCAGCCCTAGCCACACCTCCCCTGGCTATGATTGACAGAGCCTGCATGAAAAAAAAAACTGGTTTCACTTTCAAACAGATGTAATTTACCTTAAATAATTGTATCTCTCTCGGGGCGTGGCTAACTGCCGAGCTTAATGGTCGCTTGAACCTGAGCTCCGGCTACCAAGGCCTAGAATCTGTCTCAATCTGGATACTTAAGACCTGCAAACCAGCAAAACAAACGATGGCTCAGAATAAACAAAGGAAAGGCTCAGCCAAGACCAAAAAACTAAACTTTTTTGGCAATAAACAACCAGCAGAAACCTTGGAGCACCAGCAGCCCGCACAAGATGGCGCCGCTAGTCCTGATCATCATCAAGACTCACAGCAAGACATGGAGCACTCTGCCTCGGCTGATCAGATTACTAAAAGCCACTTACAAATGGCGCTGGATAATCTCTCCCAGAAGCTCATCATGTCCTGGCAGCACTCCATGGATTCCCTGAGGAGAGACGTACAAGAGATTAGCAAAAGAACGTCGCAAGTGGAATCCAAAATGGATGATTTCGCCACAGCGCATAATGATTTAGCAACCCATGTAGAACAACTAGAACAAAAGCTAATAACGAATGAAGCAAAACTAGCGGACCTCGAAGATCGCTCCAGGAGGAACAATCTGCGGCTGCGGGGGATCCCTGAGTCGACCCCACCGGAAGGGCTGCAAATGTATGTTAGAGGCCTACTGAGGGCCTATGCGCCGGACATACCAGAAGAAATGCTACTCCTGGACCGGGTACATAGACTCCCGAAACCGCAACATCTCCCAGATGATGTCCCACGAGATGTACTAGCAAAAGTACATTACTTCAATATCAAAGATATGGTCCTACGCACCTGCAGGAATAAACCTACCCCTCATCAAGAGTACCTGGACGGTGAAAATATTTGCCGACCTGTCCTCCACTACGCTAAGAAGAAGGAAAGATTTTGCACATATTGCTGACAGGCTGCAGGCAAATGGACTACGATTCCGATGGGGATTCCCCACTAAAATGCTCGTCACACGGGAAGGTGCGCTGTATACGATTTCATCCCCAGAAGAAGGAACAAAAATACTTTAAAAATGGGGCACCCTGGGACACACGGCAGAAAAGACAACGTTACCCCCCCCCCAGAGAATGCAGATAGAATGGAGCACGGCTCCAGCCCGACGAGATGGCCATTAACACTGTACTGGAGACAACCCGACAGGCAAGCAACAACTTCTATATAGGCAGACAAACTGCTTCCCACCTCTGGAGACATCCTTACGAAAACGGCTCACCCAAACCCAGATTAGAGCATCGACGAATGGCACACACACACCGAAGGAACACGGTTTCGGAAAAGACAAGTGAATTAAACGCGAAACCAAATTCCACTTTGTCACTCGATAAAGACCCTCACCGTACACTCCCAAAGGCAACCTCGACAGAGACAAGAACAAGAATAACGCAACGAAGATTGCATATCAGAAAACCTCAGGACTCTGGCTGCTAGAAGCATGAGAGGTCAGGTATCAAGAGAGCACACGTTTAGACATGTAGTTTTCTTCCTTCAACACACTTCTAGAACACTCTAATTGTACAAATCTCAAGCATGTAACAAATGGGAATGTTTATATTGAAGTGGATACATATGCGTTCTTGTATATTGATGAGAAAGGAAAATAAGTAATAACCAGACACTTGTTAAAGAGTACCCAGATGCCCTAAAATGCAATATGATCCACGGGTGATGGATGATGAGGATGCCGCTCAGAGCTCACACTGTAGCACATTCGGGTTGCCACACACAGGAATAGCACTATATGCAGGTCCTAGCCCACATAAATAACTTGTTAAGGCCGTTAGCCACACACACAGATATCTTGATATCTACCCGCCATGGCTCCGCCACTAGGCGCCATGACCCCGCCAGGGGTAAGTTGTAAATATCCAAGTTATACCCCTCCCGGTCACCCGCTATCCTTTCCTATCTCCCGAGTTTCTGATCCAATCGCCGCTTCCATCTATGAAGCAGTTAACAACATTAACAGAAAAATCCTGATTCAGACGCACATACGAGCTGAACACCTAGAGAAGTTTTTTCAAAAATGCACAGACAATGCAGGCGGACAACACAAACCCACCTTGCGCACTTTTTTAAACCCACCAACTTAGTATGAAAATACAAACTCACAATGTGAGGGGACTTAATACCCCGCATAAAAGAAGGGTACTATTGGAAGCCATGAAGAGAGAACGCACTGATATAATGTGCCTACAGGAGACACATTTTAAACATAACAAAACCCAAATATTTGGGTCAAGGGACTACCCTATTCAGTATCATGCGACTCACTCATCCAAATCTAGGGGTGTGTCCTTCCTTTTCCACAAATGTCTCGCCTTTGAATTAATGCAGGTCCAAAAGGACACGCAAGGACGTTATCTCATAATCTACTGTAGCATCAATATGGTCAAATATACACTAGTGGGGATATATGGGCCAAATACGAACCAAATAAATTTTCTACTTAAAGTTCTTAATAGAATACCACCCATACAATAAAATAAATGCTAATCTGTGGTGACTTAAATCACATTATGCAACCAGTGGCGGATACATCACTTAGCCCTGGCGCATCCAGGACCAAGCACTTAACACAACAATGCAAAACACTAACCAAGCTTATGTTAGAACACAATCTATATGATGTGTGGAGGGTACGCCATCCAAACGAAAAGGGGTGCATCTATTTCTCACAAGTCCATAAGTCTTATTCCAGGATCGATATGATCCTAGTCTCCAACGATTTATTACAAAAAGTTACTAACAGTGAAATCAGAGACATAAGCTGGTCGATCACGCTCCAGTGTCCGCAACAATACAGGCCAACTTCGACCATAGGGGAAAGGCCCCGTGGAGGCTAAATGATACCCTAATTAATAATGATGAATTTTGCACACAGGTAAAACAAGATATCACTGAATATTTCAACAACAATACACTTCCTGAACTAAAACCAACAACGACATGGCAAGCACACAAAGCGGTGGTCAGGGGAATCTTCATAAGCAGAGCCTCATATCTCAAAAAAACACAGGACAAGAGATATCTAGAACTACTGAAAACACTACGGGACCTACAAAGTGCCCAATACGTAAAGCCCACAACAGAACACGAGAGAGAAATAGCTAAAGTTACGAAACAAATAAATGAGATGCTCTTAGACAACACGGCATACATACTCCAAAAATTAAAAATAGGCAACTATACACAAAGCAACAAAGCTGGAAAAGCCTTAGCATCCCTGCTAAGACTGAAACTGGCTCAATCAAAGATTCCCTACCTGCATAGCCAAACAGGGGGAAAAGTATACAATCCGCAGGAAATCCTCACAGAAATGGCTGTCTTTTATAATGCCCTATACAACATACAAAATGACCCACAGACACACCAACCAACCCTAACAGAAATACAACATTTTATATCCAAGATAAGCCTACCCAGCCTCACGTTAGAGCAACAAAAGGCAATCAGCGCACCCTGCACGAAATCTTGCAAATGATAAAATCATTACCTCAAGGCAAATCACCTGACCCAGATGGTCCGACCAACAATTACTACAAAACATTCTGCCATATAATAGGACCACACCTAGTTGACACATTTAACCCCTTAAGGACACATGACATGTCTGACACGTCATGATTCCATTTTATTCCAGAAGTTTGGTCCTTAAGGGGTTAACCATATAATATCTACAGGTACTATGCCACAAGACATGCTGATGGCACATATAGTCACTCTACTGAAACCAGGAAAACCAACAAACAAACCACAAAATCTAAGGCCCATCTCTTTGCTAAACACGGACACCAAACTTCTAGCTAAATTATATGCCACAAGGATAGCGGATATGATACCCACAGTAATTAAACAAGACCAAGTGGGCTTTGTAAAAGGTAGGCAGGGGGCGGATGGCACAAGGAAGTTATACAACTTACTGTACTCCAAGCAACAACAGAGAGAGCCCAGTTTGTTCCTGTCGCTGGACGCTGAGAAAGCGTTTGACAGGCTACACTGGAGCTTCTTAAGAGAACCGCTGCAAAAATTTAACTTCCCCCACCAATTCCTAAACTTGATTGCAGCACTGTATTCCAGGCCCTCTGCTAGAGTAACAAATAGCGGTTTTGCCTCTTTGCCCTTTAATATTTCGAATGGAACGAGGCCAGGTTGCCCATTATCGCCGCTCCTATATATTTTAGCCCTGGAGCCACTGTTGCAAACAATCAGATGATAAATTAATCTCAGGTATCACAAAAGGAGGGAAAGACCACAAACTCACGGCATTTGCAGACTATGTAATGCTATCATTAACCAATCCGCTCACATCCATTCCAGTGTTCAACGACTTATTAGCCAAATACAGCGCTTGCTCATATAAATTAAATATAACAAAAACACAAGCCATGTGCTTACACGCAACACCAGATATAGCCAGAACGCTACAACAAACTAATGCCTTTGAGTGGAGACAAGACTATCTCACATTTTTGGGTATTAAATTCACAATGCACGCACATAAACTACTCAAAACCAATTACAACACACTTCTCCACACTATCAAAAACCAACTCTTAAGTTGGAAAACTAAATATATCTCAGGGACTGGCAGAGTAGCAGCCGTGAAAATGATGATCCTCCCCAAACCCCAATATTTGTTCCGTACCCTGCCTATACAACTATCCACGTCATACATCACTGAGGCACAGAAAACACTTAATTATTTTGTATGGACACATAAGAGCCTAGAGTCGCAGCAAATATACTCTACCTAACACAAAAAAGAGGGGGCATGGGACTCCCAAATCTGGACTTATATTATAGGGCGGCAATCATTGGTCCGCTAGTGACAGCTTTTCACCGTCATGCCTCGCCACCCTCATGGGTACAAATAGAGGCGACATACACAGAGGGCTACGAAATCACGATACTTGCAGGGATACCTAAGCAACACAGGAGAAAGTTTCAGGATATGCTTCCTATAACTTCCCTGACGCTAAAAGAGTGGGACAAATACACTAAGACCCTAAACCCCAACATGGAAATCCCCCCAACGATGCTGCTCTGCTCCTTTGAAATACTTATCCCACACCTGAACATAAGCAGATGGGCTAGCTTAGGTCTAACACATGTACACCAACTCGTAGACAAAACTGAACATATCCCCTTTCACACGTTACAAAAGAAGTATGGACTCCCACCCACGGCTGAACTTGCGCACCGGCAGATAAGCTCATGGATCGGGAAACACAAAGAGACAAACACAACACCGACTATAAAAAGGAATATGCTGGCACTGGAAAAACTATGCAGGTCACCTAAAAGGTCGCCTGGCATCATTTCCAAAATATATGATAGCTCCCTGCCCACCAAAGAGATAAGGCATATGCACTTTATAAAACAGTGGGAAAAAGATATAGGCAGACAATTGTCAGACGATGAATGGCGGAAAAGCTTTGTAGCTAATAAACAACTTACACTTTGCACCTCCCAGATAGAGGTGTCTAGGAAAATGCTATATAGATGGCATATGGTACCCACCAAGATGAAACACATAGACGGGGTTGATACGGGTGATACTCTGCACATCTGGTGAACGTGCCCTGCCATCACTAAATTATGGGAAGATATAAAATCCCTCATACAGAAAATAGGGAATATAGATATACCTCTATCGCCGGAAATTTTTCTCTTACAACACATCCCACCGAACCTGCCCAAATCTCACAAATATCTTATCTTCCATATTACTATAGCAGTAATCACAACCATTGCCAAGGCCTTTCTACAAAAAGCCCCACCACCTATAGAAATGAGTATAGCACAGGTGGACACGGTCAAACTATATGAATGCGCAACCAGAGCCTACAGGGCTCCACAAAAATTTTGGGTGGAGGCGTGGAGACTGTGGGACGGGTATAGGCACCCCCTGAAACAGGACTCACAGACGGTGGCAGCTACTGAGAGTTGAGTCATAGGTGAGAGATAAGATACCAAACTCGCAAGGAAACAACTCAAGCGCATAAGACACCATAAGAATTAATATCACAGGAATAGAACGCGAGCACATTAGGGACCTCAACAAGAAAACTCTGTGAAACCATGTTTTACCTTCCCCCTCCCCCCCCTCCCATCCAGCTCCCCCTCCTCCCCAGTTGATAGTTGATAAAGTTCACTTATTTAAACTAAACTAAACACAAAATCGGTACACACAGACACTGAGACTCAACCGTTGGTACACAGAACAACGGCCCAGGCCACAGGTTAACAACAACACTAAAAGCACGGGACAATAGCTGAGAGTTAACCTGGAAAATGTGAAATGCATGACTATTATGAGTGTTAATGGCTTGTTGTGCCTTTGGGGCCACTCACGATGTAAAGATTGTATCTACCGACACTGTATATCTTGTATATGTACCCTAGAAATTGCAAATAAAAAATAAAATAAAAAAATAATTGTATCTCAATCTCTAAATTGAACTTTAATCACATACAGGAGGCTCTTGCAGGGTCTAGTAAGCTATTAACATATTGGAGACCCATAGCTTTACTGTTCGCTGCCATTCTAATTGCTATGGAATGCGACTCACAGACACACACATGCACACCTGGCAATGATGATGTTTGATGTAATGTTATTAGTAGGAAATAAAAGGGGTATTTGTTAGTTTGTGATAGGAACAGTTTGTTGGAATTCTAATAAGCTGATTCACGTTTATTTACTCTCTTACTTTAGGAGTGTATGATATTGTGAACAATCTTGGCTCACTTGTGGCACGATTCATCTTTCTACCCATAGAGGAAAGCTTCTATGTATATTTTTCAAAGGTGCTGGAGCGAGGAAAAACTGTCAAGAGTCAACAAAAGGTGGGCCTGTATCTACTTTTTAGAGCAAGCATCCATTAAAGGGACATTCCAAGAACCATAAACACTACCGTCTATTGCTTTACAGTTTACAGTACAAGAAACTTTCACACTTATCTTTTACATCCAGGGTGTTCTTGTTAGTTTCAAATTAGTCTCTGGCACCCAGGCTCCACCCCACATCCACTGATGTGATTTAATCATGTATCATTTCCCCTATCAGCCATCCAACTACTTGTAAGCACATGCGTGTCACATGAAATGCCTTACACTCGTATGTTTTTTTTTGTGTTTTTTTTTTTTATAGAAACGTGACCTTCCAAGCACCAGATCCAAGTATGCTATGATTAATTATGTTGACTAGTTAGAAAAGTTACAGTCCCGTATCGCACAACCCAAGATTCCCCCTGGCGGAGGACCCCCGCTACACTATGGCGCTGGGACTACCGACCCCCTGCAGATTGAAGGACGTGTACAAACAGGGCTCAATCATGCCTCTGGGAGACCTGGTCCCGAATAACCCGCACACCTGGCCACTCCACTTCAAATACCACCAACTAACGAGGTTTCTGAAGACCACACCCGGACTGGACTCAGCAGCCCGTGCACTCACTACATTTGAGACGGTATGCACGAACCCTCCAAGCCCACCACACGCAATATCGTTCCTCTACCGCATGCAGATCACACCAACCACCGACACACCTCTCCCCTACTTCACTAAATACTGGGAACGGGACCTAGGATACACATTACCAGCGGAACAATGGACCACAGTGTTTACGCTCATACACAAAGCATCCATAGCCACCAAATTCCAGGAAACTGGGTATAAAATGCTATCACACTGGTACAGGACACCTGAGAAGCTATCCATAATGACAACCACCTGCGAACCCGAATGCTGGAGGTGCGGAAAGGAACTGGGATCCCTCTTCCACATCTGGTGGACTTGTCCACTTATTAAACCCTTTTGGACGGCGATCCACGCGGTAATAGTGACCATGACGGATGCGAACATACAACTCGTACCGGAAACCTACTTGCTCCAACTAACATCAAACATCAAACATCACCTACTTGCTCCAACTAACATCCTAAATGCGGCACGTAGTCTCATCCCGAAGCATTGGAAAAAAACCACGGCCCCGACACTGAGAGAATGGCTGGCCAGGGTGGAGGATATTAGGCAGATTGAGGAGCTGATCCTCTCGGCGGCGGGACGCACGCAGCGCTACCTTGACACATGGTACCACTGGCTCCGATGGCTCGCCTCCCCAGCCGGTACCAGAGACGACACGCAGCCCCCCGGAACGGCCGGAAGGCCCCCCCCTCTGACAGGACCAAGCAGGAACGACGGAACACCAGAGACAGGTTCGGACGAACATGCATCTGCCGGCTCCGGGGGCGGGGGGGGCTGGGACGCGGACCCGGGCGCGGGCCCCTGAGGTCCACGCCTCACCTCTCACACCCCAGCCCACTCCAACCCTCTGCCACTCCCCACCATCACTGCTCCCCCTATCTACTACCCCATACCGCCCGTAACCCCCTACCGGAGCGACGACTCCAAGAAAGAGAGCCTCTCTGAATACCAGACACACATGACCCACTCCCTCACCTAGACGAGGCCAGCACATACCACATCCCAAGCGGCTCCCAGGGGCCCCATCGGGGACCCCTGACAAACACACACTACAGGCCTCCAGTGACGGGCCCCCAGACACGCACCACAAAATGACCTACTACCCGAGGACCTCCAAGCCCACTCCCTCATGCGCCAAGCTAAAGCGACTGGAGGGATACCTCGACCCACATCTCCCTGCTGCCCACAGGCCGCCCCCCATTCGTTTTAGATGGAACTCACATTTTCGCCACAACTAGAACTGGCATACATAATGACATCACCTGACTAAATTTGGTGCTGTGAGCTTAGGGTATTCTCTGTTCTACAGTCATTTAATATGCTTGACCATGGAAATGTAAACCTACACATTATCCCTGAAGCACATATCTGCCTTCACTAATGTATGTACAAATACGCAACCAGGGCACTGTTCCCCACGGCTCACACTCGCTACAACCTCATTCGACCTTAGGCTGCTGTCTCTTTAATGATATAAGGCTACAGTTAAACCTGTTAACTATACTAGGAAACGTTTATATGACTAAAACATATGTAAGTTGATTTCATGCCATAATTTTGTTCAAAACTCTGTGACCATCGCACCTGTTGAAGCTGTTGTGGCTATACAGGCAAAGTTGTAATCTTTTATGCACAACAAAATAAAGGAAAATTTGAATGAAAAAAAAAAAAAAAAAAAAAAGAAAAGTTACAAAGCTGCTAAAATCTTTTAATAGAACTATTCAAAGGTTAATATTTTAGGTACAATTTCAGTGTAAATTTTGATATTATGGACAAATGGAATTCATCAAGTCACGCAGAGTATTATTAAAACAAATTTGGCATTTAGTGAATAACCCTCTTTGTACATGCATATTGGATATATAATGCTTCCATAAAAACTAATTTTATACATTTACTCACACTTTGTTTTGACAGGAGGAGGTCTCTGCAGCATCTGAGGTTCTAGAATCCCTGCTAAAATTAGTGACACTAATTGGACTGATCATTCTTGCATTTGGATATGCATATTCACAGCTTGCACTGGATATTTATGGTGGATCCATGCTAAGCGGAGGTTCTGGTAGGTTATTCTGTAGTCATACATGCAGACACAATACTTGTTGGAACTAGTGGACTTTTCATGGTGTAAGGTGTCCCATGCTGCACACTTGCCCGGCGTGCCCTGTAGTGATGCCAGGAGCAGGGATGTGACATTGTGTGGTATGGGCCAGATAGGTAGAACAGCATTCCAGCATCAGCAGTAAACATTCAGAGCTGGGGAGCAATCGGTATAGGAAACAGGCACAGGGTTATTCAACAATGTTAATTGTCCACAATTACAAAGAATTTGAATTTGAACGTTTTAGCCAAACTCAACTGAAAGCATAGCTGACGTTGAATCCACTTGGTCTATTTTAACCTGAAATTACAAATTCACTTTGAACTCCCAACAATTCACACTTTAGCAAATACCCTTGGCAGAGTCTGATTTTACTGTGACTGACAATCCAAAATCTATAAATCCATGTAGGGCTTGGTATCATAGTGTGTTCTAATCTCACACTTTCTGATTTTTCCTAGGCCCAGTTCTACTGCGCTTCTACTGTCTCTATGTGCTCCTGCTGGCAATCAATGGAGTCACAGAGTGCTTTACATTTGCTTCAATGAGTAAGGAAGAAGTGGACAGGTAGGTGGAATTAGAGGACTACTGGTTTGAAATGCAATGTAACACAGCTCTCCACCAGTGTCAGTAATCAGGCCGCTTCTATGACTGGCACACACAATGGATATTTAGAGACCATAGTATCACGAGCTATAAAATAAACAACCTTGCCAGCTACAAACGATGGAGCCAAGAACCCATGTATCAAAGAACAGCAAACACAATAGGATTCAGCCTGCCAATAGTACTCGTTATTATTATTAGCAGGTATCTATATAGCGCCAACATATTCTGCAGTTTAAGGTTGATAAGCTGTTTTTTTTAAGACCTATCTTTCTTGCATTGTTTTCTCGAGGAAGATATGTGCTGTATATATATTTGCGTTTTGATTGGTCACATTATTTATACATGGACACTTAAATAACGGCTGTGTTTTATATTATATGAAGCTGGAAGCAATAGTTTTTTCTTGTTTTTTTTCACCTTTGACATAAAACAAGAAAGTAGGGGTGATTTTGCTAGGGGAATTATGAAAGGCACAACATAGTGTTTAACTGTGTATAAACCTTTATTAAAAAAAGTTAAATTGGCCACTCACACTTTTAATGCCAACTTCAAGCTTTCAGATCATCTTTAAAGAGATCACTCTCTTGCTTCAGGACCTAGACAGTCTCATTATCATTTATGGGAAAGTGCAAAAATTGTAGTACAAATGTAAAAATAAACAACAAATAACAAATGTATTTGCTTACATGTAATTTTAAAACCGCATATGTAGAAGTGAAAAGCATGGATATGTTGTCAGTTCTGTAGTCCTATGCGTTTCGTCCCTCCAGGGACTTCCTCATGGACACTGACTGCTCATGTGTAAATCACCAGAATTGAACTTTTTTAAAACAAAGATTTACAGACAGTTAAACACTATGTTGTGCCTTTCTTATTTCCCCAGCAAAATCACCCCTAATTTCTTGTTTTATGTCTGTGGTTGAAGATTAGAGGAAATCTTTGAGGTGGAATCATTGCTAAATGGTGACCTGGAACTGCATGTTTTATTTTTACACCAGCTTTTTGTGTGTGTGTGTTGTGTTTATTGTTTAAATTGTTTTGGGAAGGGGAAAAAGAGAAATAAAGTTTGAATAAAAAATTATATTGCACTAGATCTGAGTTCCCCTGTCCCCTTCAAATTAGAATCATCCCTAAAGTAACATTAGTTGCAATGGTAGTGTATTAACATGTTTTTTTTTTTTTTTATGGGAGAGGACTTGGGGAGACAGACAGGATCTCCCTTCCCAGCTCAGAAGATGGTTGAATTATTGTTAGCAGCTGTTGGCTGGGAGTGTACCTCCCAGTCCTGTGTAGGTTGGGACGTTATATGCTGGCACTTAAACCTACCTGTCTTTTCATAGTGTTTTTTCACATTTTCAGGTATAACTATGTCATGTTGGGTCTGTCTGCAAGTTTCCTTTGCCTCTCATATTATATGACCGTTTGGTTGGGAAGCGTAGGTTTCATCCTGGCAAACTGCTTCAACATGGGTCTCCGGATTGCACATAGTGTGCTTTATATCGGGAAATATTTCAAGGGAAGCCCTTACCAACCACTGCGTGGTCTCCTTCCATCCCCTGCAGTCATCTGTATGCTGGGCATCAGCACTGCTTTAACTGGATATTCCGAGGTAATCCCAAAACCTGTTCTTGTAGGTATAGCCATATAGAAATTCTTACAAAGGGTGTAGGCAATTCTTAAGGAGCGGTCAGAATTTTGTATCATTCTCTTTATATTCTATTGTCTTTGTGTATGTGACATGTATTATCAGAAAATAATGCCATTGAGGCGTTTTGGATAAATCAGAATTTTGACTAAGGATCAGATGATTATGTTCCCCTTATACAAATACACACTTCAAGACTAGATTTAGTTTTAGTGCTGGTATTTGTGTTATACTCATGATCGTGTTTTCAATCTGTATGTATGGTGTGTGATGGCCTCTGTGCCTTATTCCCTCTATTGTGGGTTTACCTACCAGTGTGTAGGGCAACACTGCCCAATAGGTAGATCCCTAGATGTTGTAGAACTACAACTCCTGTGATGCTTTGTCATTCTAAAGGCATGCAAAGCCTCATGGGAGTTGTAGTTCTACCATATCTGGATATCTGCCTATTGGGCAACCCAGGTGTAGGGTATGCCATGACATTCACCCTGGTCTGTCTGAGATTTTGCTCTCAGCAGCTGCTATGCATTAATTCATGTATAAGATGAAAGGAACCCTAGTACTAACACTAACTACAGCTATTACACTAAATGTCCTAAATCGATATATTCAGCCTCTGCCAGATCTTATGAAAGACCCTCCATCTACTTATGATTTAGGGATGGACACATCCCCGGTTAAGGTAACGGTGTCCTATTGATATTAATCTTTTATATACTACTGCTGTCCTCTACACTTAGTCAGTACCAAAATTAAATTATAGTGACCACTTTACACCCGGTAGCCAAGCCTTTAGGACAAAGGGTTGCTTAAGTTCTAACATTTGTTCCGCAGTTGTACTGTATGAATAATACATTTCTGTAACACGGGTCCAGTGCAGTGAAATCACTGTGAAAGAATTATTATAGAGTCATAATCAGGGGGAAAGGGAGTAAAAGAGAAACAGATGCATGTTCACCCTCGACTTACAGTGGAGAGTCTTTAATAATAGGGCAGTTTCTTCTAGTAACTGTGTTATCCTTAACTCCAGACATTCCAAAAATACAGCTCTACAACAAATCCATTCACATAATGTGTAAAATATCCGCAGGATACCTGTGGAAGGAAGGGGGTTCTTTCCTGGTGAAGAAGCAGTCACCTATATCTGATTTTGCAGCAAGGTATACATTTTAACTAACAGTGTGTCTCTGATCTTTTTCAGGTGTTATTCTGCTGTGATCAAGGTTGGCTGCTCCGTGTGGCTCACATTCTTGTAGGCACTACCTGTATCTCAATCACTGCCTGTACTATTGTACTGTCAGAAAGCAAACTGATCCACTTTATCCGTAGCCATTTCCTGGCTGGCCGTTCCAAAAAGGGTGTTTAATAAGGGTGGAAACCTGGACAATGCCCTGTTATAAAGGGTGTGTTTACAGAGCTATCTCTCCTGTGGATGTAAGAATGTGCCAAGTGGACTGAACTCAAGAACTAAAAATCACCACGTGTCATTGTTCTTCCTTACTTGGGGTCAGCAAACTCTGTAACTTTGCATACAGTGATGATAAAACAGAGTGTAACAGAAACAACTGATACAGCAAGTTGTCAGATCCTTGCCTACAGACACAGTGCATCATAAGATACAGACTATCCACTATTACAGTGGATCAAAACAGCTGAAAGACTGACTATATTGTAGATATTATGGTGAAAGATTTTGAGGGTGAATTTTAAGGGTTAAGGGTTGAAATCCATTTGTGATTTTTTAAAAAATATGCAACAATGCAGGGTAAGAACCGTGCGGCTGAGGTGGACAGCCTTCAGTCATAAGTAGAACAATGCGGGTTAGAACAGTGTGGCTGATGAGATGGGTCCACAAAGAGATTTTAAATATATATAATCTCATTTGGGTGTCAGGAAGGTAAATAGAAAAAGCTCTTCAGTAGTCAAGACAATAGATGGTGACAGAGTGAATGTGTATGCTATCTTGGGTGAGAGAGTGACATGTTAAAGTGGCTCTGTCACCTTCTGGGGTCTTTGTACATTTTGCAAAGACCCCCAATGGTGACAGCGCTGCTCAGGCTGTGGTGGCCGGGGGGATGCAGCCATGGTGAGTTGTCTTCTTTCTCCAAGTCCTAGAGCTTCAGAATTATGAGATCTTTCGACTGTGTTGGAATTTCAATGACATTCCAATGCAGTCTATATGAGCATTTAATACAATTATAATCTTTATGGAATGCTCTTTTATTTTTATTTTTTTGACAGAGCCAGTTTTAAAGTAATATTTATATGTTCTTGGCACTTACATAATACTATTATTAGTGGTAAAAGTTAACCATACATGGTGAAATATTAAAGAGACAGTTGTGTAACTTGGTATATAAGAGCGATATCAGGAGGCAGATTTGGTTATATAGATGGTATTGGATATTATGAAATGGGTTTACATAAAAAAGAGATGTAGATGGGGAGTAATAAATGGTCACAAAATCACAGGCGTGGCGATGACCAATTACCATGCAGTGGCTTGTGCGGGGGCACACCTGGGCTGGAGCACCAAGTGGGCTCCTAAGAAAAAAAAAAACAGTCTAGATTTTGGTTGATGCTCCGGGAGCAGGATTTATACAGCAGGTGTGGAGTTTATAACTATAGGTTTATATAAAACTTTTAATTCTTTCAAAAATGTGGTGACACAATATGATTTAGGAACATGTTGGATGTTAAAGGGACACTATACGCACCCAGACCACTTCCTTTAAGGTTGGGAACAGGACCAGAGTAAAGGTTGTGGTTTTGACAGAAGATTGGGTCAATATATGTAAAAGCGGCCATGCAATGTACCTCTATGCTAAAGCCCCTGATAATTTTGCAATCTAGTAACACCCATGTTACCATGGAATAAACATTGGAAGCGTATGGAATCAACCAAGCAAGAGCCATGCCATGATTTACTATGGAATATAGCAACCTGAGAAGGAGTTGGTGAATGTTAAATTTGAAAAAAAAAAAAAAAAATGTCATTGTAGATTTTTCTGTTTCTAGATCACATTCCTGGCCTTTGTTTTAGTTTCTGTTGTTCCATGCTCAGAACTATGTTTGGATTGTAGTTACATTCATTTTACTTAGGCATACTAAAATTTGTATTAACTGAATTTCCCCGACTTTAATGGCAATTACATTGTTTGGGGTTAATTTGCTGGTGGTGTTCTGTACGACTCAGTGCACTTTTTAGTAAAAATCATTGGTCATTGAAATAGAGCAATTCCAAAGCACACATTCTTCATTGGGGGGACTTGAATAATTCAACATTAGTTTGAGACAAAGATGCTGACATTTATCGTTATGGTAATTACATAGTTTGGCTTAATATTTGTTGGTATTGTACTATGTAACTGAATGCAGTCTTTCTAATTTAATACTACATTCTTGGGCCTCTAAAAGAGAGGAAACCCAGTTACATGTAAAGGACAACTGTCATTAAACTTTGACTTTTTCCCCGAAGTTTATTACATTTAATGAAACTTGATATGTTTTAATGATTTCTATTGAATTTTGTGAGAAATGCTGCTTTTTTTTATCGAGTTGAGCGGCCGTTTTGGTTCAGATTATACAGTTATCTACCCAACTGCTGCTAAACGTAGCAGCTGTTTTCTGTACAAATCCTTGTCTGTGGGGGCAGCTATAGCTAAGTTCTCATGTCAGAAATAATGCTTATCTGACCAAAAACCATGCATACAATTAGGAAAAGAAAGGAAGCAGGAAAGCAGAATCTTATGGAGCTTGAAATCCGCTCCAGTTATATTTGTAAAAATAATATATATACATACATATATATATATATACACACACACACTTTTTAAAAATTTTTTTAATATTCCTCAATTGATGATGAGCTTGTCTTGGGCAACCAAAAGTAATTTTATTATTGGTGGCTGTGCTACTAAGAAAAATGTGCATTGTAATGATTTGAATTAAAATATTTAGAATCATCATTTGAATTGTTCTAAATGGTCTCAATGCAAATTTGTGAAATAAAAATATAAAATAAAAGAATGGCTATTATGTAATTACACGAATATAACACATTGTAAATGTAATAAGAAATATTTGTGTTGTGCTTAAGTAGAGAGGGTTCAAATGGCTTAATGTGCAGGTCCCTTTTTGATTTTGTCATGACTAAAATGCCATATATGACATGTCTTAGTCCCTTTAAATATTGAAAAAGGGAACTGGAATTGGTACACCTGGAACATGCATTTCTCAGTAGTGGTACTGCCATAAAAAACAAAATATATACAAAACACAGATGAATCCTTTAAAGGGTTACTTTTGAGAAGGGGGGACCTTTCTGGTGTAAAATACCCTATCAGGCACGGCAAGGAAGGTCTCCCATCCTCAATTCCTTGTAAAAACTGCAACAACAAAAAAGTTTTACATACTTTGAATCCAGTGCCGAACAAAGCCCCCAGAGCTGCTATTCCATGGCCCCTCTTGATGTCACAAGTGCCGTGTGCGCTCCAGTTACAGGCTTTTCATAGAGAAGCCTGTGATTCGCCAGTTCAGAGCACGTGTGTGTGTGCTCCAGGCTGGCGAGGGTGAGAATGGAAAGTTTAAAATAAATAAATAAATAACCCTTACCCCACCACTAACACCAACCCTAAAACTAAGGTAACCCACTGCTAATATCAATTCTGATATTAGAAATTGATTTTACTATTTAACACGGTTTGTTGTCACCATCTACTGGCCGTTTTCAGAATTACGTTTAGTAAAAATGGCCCCAAGCGTACTTACAGGAACTCCAGATATTCATTGAGACCTGGGGTTAGTAGTGTGAGTAGGGGTGTAACCCAGCTCACAAGTGTAGTGGAGCCCTAGTCCTAGCAGGGACTCTTCTCCGCTGGGTCCACCAATGTACAATCAGGAACAAGAAAAAATGCCAAAGAAATATCACACCTCTTCCCCAGCAACTGGACGATACACAGTTCTGGGAGTATAACTGAACTTTATTTGGTCACACAGGGCTTTTATACCCAGTGCCCTACAAGGGGTTTACAATACAATAAAACAGGGGTTTCAATCCCAGGATCCTCTGTGCCCGAGAGATGATTGCGTGAGAAAAACCCTCTAATTATCTCTCAGGTACAGAAATCCAACAAAATATACTGTACCCAAAAAGCGCCCCCACCGTACATAGGAAACCCCCACAAAAAGTACATTCCCAGATAGCCCCGATCTGAGTGTATAACATATCCAAGAATCAGTCAGATCGGTTCGGTGAAACTGAAATGCCATTGAGGTAAAGTTTTGACCGGCCAGGCATGAGGCGCTAGCCCCAAACAGTTCCAGGGAAGTAGGTGCCCTGGCAGGTCTCCGTTCGTGAGGTTTCTGTGCGAACACCATGCAAGGGAATCTCTTCATTTCAGGATACGAGTGCTCACCCGTTAAGTAGTTCATATCTCCTGAACGTCGTTCGTATAGGTGGTTTGGAAGTAGAACGGGCAGCGGTCTAAGTTTTACCGGCGTTCGCACAAGTGCCTAGCCGGAAAAGGGTTCCCAGCACTCGACCAAGTAACACTGCCCACGTTCACGAGACCAGATGGCTGCCCTTCTTTTGTCTGCCACGTATTTGGTTATACAAAATGGCGGCCACACAGGGGAGCATTCATTAATTACTTCACTTGCGGTTTCACACTTACGTGGTCTGTGTCAACATTCTAAGGGATACAGGAGTGGTCCTCGTTCGGTAGACGAAAGGATTCTGTTCGTATGAAGTCTCCCGAATGGAAAAAGGGTGAAACATGTAAAATCAAAAGGGAAAAGTATAGGAATAGGTGTAGGTTCCGTCACAAACGTATTTAGAGTTCTCCATTCTGCTACAACAAGGCAATCTCTATGTAGGCATTTAAATGCCTAAAGAGCTGTTTGCAGCAATGGCTTCCAGCGTGCAAACACCTCACCTAATAGTCTGGACCACTCAAAAACAGTAAAGTTTACTGTGTCTTTAAGACTATAATTGATTACTATAGACTTCAAAGTGCAATATAATATACACGAAAAGTGTAACACATAAAATCATAAAATACAAATAAAGTGCACTGTGCCAAAATGTGCTAGTCCTGTGGTAACAACCCTGTGACACTCTCTAGTCCCTCTGGTTCAGCTTTCCTCCTGTCCTTCTGTCAAACGCCTGCTTCAAATGACTACAGGAATCGGGTGCTGCTTCTGTACTTCTGGGACGCGGGGCTTCTGACCAGCGTTCGTAGTGACGTTAGGGCGTGATTACGCGTTTCAATGTGGTCATTGGCCTCATCTGATCAGCCCCCTCTCAGTCCACAGTCTCTATTTAAATCCAAAAAAATGGGTGTGAATTGCCCAAAAAGTCTAAAAATCCTTGATGGAGAATGAATTATTTTACCTATGCAATGCTTAGTGTATATTCCCCTAGACATACAGAGCTATAAATACATGCATTAACCTGTAGATTTATTGCATATGGAGATGTAGATTTAATAACATATTTTGTCCTGTATTTACAAATACCTGGACAAGTCTTCCTCGATGGTTTGTTGGTGGGAGGGGTTTAGGGGGGGCAAAGAAATCAAGGTGAAGAATTAATAAAAGGTGATTAGTACATCTGGAGATACCTTGCCTAACTGTCCCCTGCAGTACCAGAGAAAAGGGGACTAGTCATAGATACAGGTAAATAAGGGTTAAGGGCAAGCACAACATCCCTTTTCCCTGTCTCACAGGCCAAGATAACCTACGCATAGTTTAGAGAAGACATGCGCAGTAGATTTCCTGTAATATTTAATGTTATTTGAATAATTATACTTTTTGTTTTCAATCTTTCTTTTATTTTATAAAGGCATGTGAGTTGGGTTACAGAATGAAGAAAGGGAAATGTACGAGTTGAATACAAGATAGGGATATCACAGCATTGATTAACATTTCCTAGATAGTAATGCCTCATTTTTTTGTAAATAGTTAGAATTTAACCCCTTAAGGACCAAACTTCTGGAATAAAAGGGAATCATGACATGTCATGTGTCCTTAAGGGGTTAAACACGGTAAACTGTTGCGTTTGGTAGGTAAGACATGAATAGGTGCACAGGTGCGCATGTTGGCGGGAACATTCAAATTCCAACACAATTAATGTACCCTATATAAAGTAATGTATGTCAGGTTTATGTCTTTACTATTTTCTACTTGAACAAGCCTGTTTAGGCAAAACGCGTCTAGAAAAACATTTTATTTTGTTATAATAAAGGAATTTTTGGCTCTATATATCTTGGTTGCCATATTCCTTTCTTTTATTTTATTATTTTTTGCTTTTAACCTGACTACATTGATGCTCATCGCTCAAAAGAAGCACAAAGAATCCTTAGGTGGACACAATATACAGTAGCAATGGAGGAAGGAGCGCACACTTATGGTCTGCAAGGTAGAAGGGAAATACTTGGTCCAGGACCTCGCGGACATCCTGAGTCTCCCATGGGAACCTCTGACACCCACAAGACCCAGCACAGCAAACTGAACATCACATAGCTGGGACCTAGTGACTACTATCCCGTTTGTGCCAAGAAAGTCCACACAGGACTCGTATGCAGCAAGCACCACCTGACTTACACGGCAGGAATACCCTGAATTTACACTCTAAGATTTACTTTAGTTTAGTTTAGTTTAGTTTAGTTACACGTATTAATCTCCCCCTCAGCTAGAAGAGGTTATCAACCACTAAAGTTACCATTCTCCCCCCCCCCCCCCCCCCTCGCCTAACTGGCTTTGAAAAGAGCTAACACCACAATCCAAGTTCTCCCATTCCTAGGCGTACCTTTAACACAATAGCGATACGTCCCATAGACAGCAATGTTTTGAGATTTATACACGCTTTGTCTAGCGAGGCCCAAACGGCATATGACTACACGGGAGATAGTCTCTGATGTTTATCCTTTAGTATCACTCAGAACATAACCACAAAAACTTCAGTTCATAGTAGGTAGCACAGATAGCAGTTTTATCTTATTGAGATGCACATGTCTCTGCTTACAACAAATGTTTACATGTCCTGAAATCTCATGCCTGTCAGCTGAATACAAAAATAAAGAATTTAAAAAAAATTTAAATAAAAAATTTAGCTTGTAAAAGCTTCAGTTCTCTTGTCTAAAACCTTTGCAAGCCCTCCTCTTCTAACCCCGCCCAGACTTGCTGTGGCTGTCCAATCACATACTTTACAATGCAGCTCAATTTGAAGTCTTTGCAAGGCAGGTGCCCTGGCAGTTTAGCTCCACTGAGCTGACCAAACCAGGGTGTCTTGACAGCCAGGGTGGTGCAACATGGTTAATTTATAAAAGTGCCAATTTCCTCTAATTACATTAAACCCGAATTTTCTGTCTATCATGCCTCTTTTGAGTATGATGCGTGAGAGAAAATGTTTTGTTTTGTTCTGTTCTACCAATTTTGTGCTGTACTATTTTTAGGCAAAATCTTGTTGGCTTGTCCTGCTCTACTTGTGACCTTATGCTTGTCATTTTCCATCAAATCACAACAATAAAAGTGTTTAAAACCAAAAGTACCATTTTGTATTCCAATCTGCACTTTTTGTAATATAAAAAAAAAGAGGACACACTCTTCATACATAATGCAGTTCAGCAAGCTGACCCTTTAAAAGCTGGCAAATTAAAGGGACACTGCAGACCCCCAGACCACTTCAGCTCATTGAAGTGGTCTGGGTGCCAACTCCAATCACCCTTAACCCTGCAGTAGTAATTATTGCAGTTTTTATAAACTGTAATAATTACCTCTGAGGTTAACTCCTCCTCTAGTGGCTGTCTACTAGACGGCCACTAGAGCAGGGGTAGGCAACCTTTTAGCAGCGCTGTGCCCATATAGGATTGTGATGTCCCGTAGCGTGCCGATTCTATTTTTTTTTTTTAATTGAGGTGTGTATGTATTCTGCTTGTGTTATTTATACTGTAATTGCTTTGTATCTTTGTATTTGTGCGTATATGAGCTATTATATTTTATATGTTCAGGAGTAGTTTGTGGTATCGTGTATGATACCTATGAATGTGGGCTGTGTATTGGGGCTGCTTGTGGAATTGTGTGTAGATGGATATGTCACATTGTGTGTTTGGTAGTGTGTGTATGTGTGGGTGCTGTTTGGGGTATTGCATGTGAGAGGCTGCATGTGGGGTTGTGTACATGTATGTGGATTGTTAGTAGTGCTACGTTTGTGCGGATTGTGTGTATGTTTATTTTTTGGGCTGTTCATATTATTTGTATGAGGGGAGGGTTATTGTGCATTTCTGTGTATATCTAGCAGTATGGGTGGCTTCCCTAGGTTCCAGTGGAGACCAGGCTGGCCAGGTACAGGTGAAGGGCAGGAGATGCAATATCCGCTGTGGGCTGCTCTACCACAGTGTGGATTCCCATTCACAAGTTCTGGGAGGAAGTGACCTGAGATCACTTACTCTATGTGCTGCAATGCATAAATTGAGGATTGTCCTTCACCACCTTTCCGTATTAGCAGATATCTGAAGTTTCACTGGGACTCCTGATAGGCCAAAGCCTGTTTGGCTCTAGCAGCCTTTAGTGCCGTGCAAAGACACCTTGAGTGCCGTACATGGCACTAGTGCCGTAGGTTGCCTACCTCTGCACTAGAGGGACTTCAGGAATTGAAACTGACTTTTGGTCCATTATCTGATGCTGGACTTCCTTATGCTCTGCATGAGGACCTCCAGCGTCAGATTTTACCCATAGGATAGCATTGAACAATGCTCTCCTATAGGGCGATCCTAATGCGAGAGCGGCCATTGCCGCATATGCGCATTAGGTCTCCCCCACCGGCAAGTGAGTGAAAGAGTTATTAACCCCTTCAGTGCTGCGGGAGGGGGCCTTGACAGAGAGGAAATCTATAGTGCCATAAAAACTAGTTTGTTTTCCTGGCACTATAGAAGCCCTTTAATGTAACATTTAAACTGAGTAAATTTTCTTAAAAATTTCATTTGTTAGTATAGATCAGTCTTCCCCAAATTTCGGCCCTCCAGATGTTGCTGAACTACAACTCCCATGATTCTATGAATGAAATAGATAAGTTGAGAATCATGGGAGTTGTAGTTCAGCAACATCTTTAGGGCTGAAGTTTGGGGAAGCCTGGTATAGATGCATAATCATTTTATGGTGATGTACAAGTCTTGTATCATATGTTTCAAATAAATGCTACAGTATTTTCTCAACAAATAGCGCTTGGGCTAATGTGCAAGAAAGAATATAGTCACAGCAGGATGATCATTCTAAAACAAAACATGCTTTAGATACGACTCCAAGAATCAGAAAAAATGTCGTCCAAAGTCCGTAGGCTTGAAGTATTTATTGTATAAGAGTTCCTGATATAATCAGCAATGTGGTGACCATATAAATAATGATATGATATGATAAGTGTTTGTTCTTTGCCTGCAGCCATCTCATGAAAGAGTTCCTATGATCTCATAGCAAGATGAATCGGAGAGGAAAAATTAAAATTGCAGTTTTAGAGCTTTACCAACCCCTTCGAGGGGGGACCTTTATTGTGCAAAATGCCCTATTGGGCACTATGAAGAAGGTCCCCCGCTCAATTTGCAGTGTAACCTGCCAAAAATAATTTTTACTTACATGGAATCCATAACGGGATGTCACGTCCCCTCCTACGCCACAGAGGCCTTGTGCGGTCAAATCACAGGCTTCTCATACAGAAACCTGAGATTGGGCTGTTTTGCCATCTCAGAGCACCTGAGCACGCTCTGGGCTAGCGAGAATGTGGAAGAGGAGGGATGATTTTTTTTTTTTAAACAATGGTACTTCAATGGAGAGAGGTGGGAGGGAGAGGGAACCAATCTAGTAGCGTGCAGTGCCCACTGGTGACAGGCATTTTTTATGCACCGAATTGAGTTAGTAAGCCTGCCAATGTCATACGTGCTGGGAGTGCAACTAGCCCATTAGCACACAATTATTAATAACTCAGCTGAAACACTGCGCATACATATGCCTACCAACATGAAAATTTCAAAGCACTGAAGTGGTAATGGTGGTTGCAGTAATCCTTACATTTTATATTTTTTATATTCACAATCGACCATAGATGAAGCCGTTTCCTTTGTTTCTTGATTCAGAGTTCTGTGAGTGATGTAAAAAAAAAATATTTGAAAAAAAATTACAAAAAATTGATGGTTAGCGACCAATAGATATTATATATTTATATGAATAATGTAAATACAGATGTTCTCCTGCTTTTCCATTTTCCCTGCATTGGTTTCTATTGGTTGCATGATGTATAGTTGATAGCAAATGGAATACAAATATAGGGACATTTTGGATCACAGATACCAAGACAGATGATCGTGACAGTAACTCTTTCGATAGCTGCATTCATGCTCCAGCTAATACTTTAGTTAAAGGAATACTACAATCACCAGAACAACTACAGCTGAATAGGAACCACTATAGCATGTCCCTGCTGGCTTTTTAATGTAAATACTGCCTTTTCAGATAAAAGGTAGTGTTTACATTGACGCCCACTTGAGGTGCTTCCTGTGTCAGTGGTGTACAATGTGCAGCTTTGGCATACAGTGTCCACACTCTACATGATGGCGCTGAACATTCTCTATAGAGATGCGTTTTGCCTTGTATGAGCAATGGGAAAGCCTATGGGAAAACATTGGGTTGGCTGAGACTAATGATCCATGGAGGCAGAGCAGCAAGACCGGCTCTGCATGGAAAAAAAAAACACTATAGTGTTCCTGTAATGCCCATGCATTTAAAGTAAGAGACAATGTCATCAGTTCTTTTTTATTTTCACTACTGCACTGTTTCCATCCTTCTTTTTCTCTCTCAATCAGTCGAAATTCCACTTTCTTTCAATTCAAGATTTACTTTCTCTCCTAGTCTCAGACAGTGATAGTCTCTCAACTTATCCCTCCAGATTTTAAGTCCATTTGAGCAGGGATAACCTCTTGTTTCTTGTTTACATTTGTAATAGTTAGTTTCTTAATTCTTTTCAGTTTAATCCCCACATAAAAATGGTAAAACGCAACAGAATATGTTGGCAACATATAGATGACTTAATAATAATAATCTCCATGGCAGCACCTCTTTTTCACTCACACACTGTTACTCACTAAAGTGAGAATTTAAAGTGAATTCAAAGTGAATTTTAAATTTCAAAGGTCAAAATATTACAAAGGAGAGATTCTCGAAGCCAGCTATGCTTTCAGTTCAGCTACTCTGGCCTTAAACGTGAAATTCTCTTTGAATTCTCATTATAGTGAATAACCCTGTCAGTGTTAATATCTACTTCACTTACTGTACCCATCTTTTATACTCTGCTGTTTCAATGATTCCCTCATTTATGGCCAAACTATGGAGCAGCACATACCGACACGCTGCACAAAGTTCAGCTTTTACCCACAAACCAGTAGGCTTTCGGTTACAATGAACATAGAACGCCCATATTCCTCTACTGAACACAGTTCTGGATTGGAAGCTATAGCAGTGTACATTGATAAGTTGGGGTAAATAGAAAGACAGAGAATTTTTGTTGTAAATTCTGAAATTTTGACTGAAAATAATTTTTGGTTATTAAATGATTTCTATATGAAGATTTGATGGTCTGCTATGAGTTTCAATGTGGCCATATTGTCGCCACATATATGTTGTATATTGTGTATACACTGATATTATTGATTATAGCATTATAATGGCACCTGTGTGTACATGAACAGTAAAAAAAAGTCCTGTACTTAAAACTTATATGATGAATTCAGCCCGGTGCTCCACAATACTATAAACAGCAACTCCAAGTTAAGCCAGATGTCCTCATGAAAGTTCTAAATTTGAACTGAACCGTTGACTGTTAGATTTATGTTGGAATAAAGAAGGCTAAGTTCTAGAATAATGGCTTATCTTGGATTTTATTTATACATAAATATTTTTTCACTTGAATTGCTTAGCAAACATTTTTTTGCGGTGATGGCGATATAGAGATGATGGGTTGGTATATGAGGGAAGAATTGGACACATGGTATGAATTTGTTTAAAGTTGTATCGTGCAATGTTGTATTTATGTGATCATCTTGAAAAGGAATAAAAACATTCAAGATAAATATATATTAATTAATGTATTCACGATGACTATATTTGGGCATCATTATTTATAACAAGAGGAATAATTTGTTGAGAGATTTGTGCATGAAACAGATTGATAAAAATAACAGTCCTTAATTGGGAGTTCTTATCCTGTAGGTGTATTTAATTCTATAAAAAAGACTCCGTTCCTAAGGGTAAAAATAACCATAACAGATGACAGCTGGAAAAAAGATCAGATGATATGGCTAGCAAGTAAGTTCTTTCACATACTTATAGCATCGCAAACATTGATAGCCAAAAGCTGGCTTACCACAGATAAATCCTCTATGCCAGAACTTAATTATAATAATTATAATAAATTAAATATCCCAAACAGGGAAATATGAGTTAACGGTAGGCAATCTGAACCACTACAAACTTACTGACAAACTGCATTGAAAAAGGGGTTTGAGAAACCCCCCATTTAACAATTGACTATGCAAATTTCTCCCTACTAAGTCAGTGGCGCATGCACTATTTCACAGTTTGTAATCGACTTTATATATCACAGACGTAATAAAAGTCTCTAATGTTATGATAAATCATAATCTCTCAGCACTGCACTGTGATATTCGCATTTGGGAATATTCTAACTAACTCTACACTACCATGTACGTAATCATATTTGTATGTAGACCCCCCACACGGAAAACATATTGCATACAACTTTACACAAACCTCTATGACAATGTGCTAAAACAGGGGTCCTCAAATTCCGGCCCCCCGGATGTTGCTGAACTACAACTCCCATGATTCTTTGAATTACATAGATAGAATCATGGGAGTTGTAGTTCAGCAACATCTGGGGGGGCCGGAGTTTGAGGACCCCTGTGCTAAACAATCCTTTAACACACCAAACAGTGTGAGAGATCAGACCCACCTTGGAAACATCTATGCTTAGGTTCAGTTGTATAGAATATTATGATATAAGACCCTGAGTAATTATTCAACCCAGGGCCGGACTGGCCCACCGGGATACCGGGAAATTTCCCGGTGGGCCGCGGCACCTGGGGGCTGCAGAGGTATGTGCCACCGGGTGGCCGGTCCGGTGGCACACTCAGAGGGGGCCTGCCGCTTTCCACGCTGGTGCCGTCTGCCGTACAGAGACATGCTCCTCCCTCCTCCTTCATGCTCCTCCGTCCTCAGCATTAGAAGTGCCGCCGGACCGGCGAGGCTGCCACCCGGCCCGACGGCACCAGCGTGGAAAGCGGCCGGCCCCCTCTGACTACTCTCAGGTAAATGGAGAGGATGGGGGTGTAATAGAGAGACGCAAGGAGGGGTACTATAGAGACACAAGGGGGGGTAATATAGAGACACAAGGGGGGGTAATATAGAGACACAAGGGGGGGTAATATAGAGACACAAGGGGGGTAATATAGAGACACAAGGGGGGGTAATATAGAGACACAAGGGGGGTAATATAGAGACACAAGGGGGTGTAATATAGAGACACAAGGGGGTAATATAGAGACACAAGGAGGGGGTAATATAGAGACACAAGGGGGGGTAATATAGAGACACAAGGGGGTGTAATATAGAGACACAAGGGGGGTGTAATATAGACACACAAGGGGGGGTGTAATATAGAGACACAAGGGGGGGTAATATAGAGACACAAGGGGGTAATATAGAGACACAAGGGGAGGGGGAAATAAAACAGAGATAGGGAAGAAAGAGACAGTGGGAGAATAGAGAGAGACAGAGGGGGAGGGAGAGTGAGACACAAGGGGAGACAGAGGGGGATAGAGAGATGTTAGAGAGGGAGAGAGAGACGGAGAAGGGGGAAAAAGAGACAGAGGGTAAGAGAGAGATACACAAGGGGAGGGAGAATGAGACACAAGGGGAGAAAGAGGGGGATAGAGAGATGGTAGAGAGGGAGAGAGAGACAGGGAAAAGGGGGAAAAAGAGACAGAGGGGAAGAGAGAGATACACAAGGGGAGGGGGGAAAGAGGCAGAGGGGGAAGAGAGTGACTGGGAAGGAGAGGGGAGACATGGACACAGAGGAGCAGTGAGGGGGAGAAAGAAACATATATATATATATATATATATATATATATATATATACAGGGAGTGCAGAATTATTAGGCAAATTAGTATTTTGACGGGGGGCGGAGTCTGACCGCCAAGCCAAACAGACGTGGGGGAGAAGAGCTCCTGTTAGGCGGGCAGCATACAGGGCACATACGGAGGCTACAAAGCCCAAAACTCTGCAAGGGGGCACTACCCATGTTGGGGATGCACTCCTGCATCGAATGATACCTTTCAGGGGCCCATCGGACTCAAGTGACAGGAACGCCGGCTGCGGCCTACGGGAGTGGGAGCCGGAGAGAGGCAGCCGCTCACTCCGGCACTGGACCCCCACAAGATTGTTGCTCTCCTACACCTCCCCCCCCCCCTCTGGACCGGCGGGGGTCATCCCGGTCCCCACTGGACAAGCAGACTACACTTACAGACGAGTGAGGCCAGTTACAAGGCCTAAGAGGGGCACAGGACCACCGGGACCCATCTAAGATGGCCGTCTGGCATGGGCCAAAGCAGGGGAACACGAGCAGGCAATTACTCTCTCACCCCCTGGAAAATCTCGATCAGCTATGCCTGAACCTCTGTGCGATCCTTGGTGACAGGGGAGTACCCTATCGACGAGCGGCCCGCATGGTAGCCGCATGGATCCGGCCTACAACACGGCGAAGCTATTATGACTACCCTCTCCTGGCCTTCATAGCAGTCACACGGCCACGCAGGCACCGAAAACCGAAAAGCTACCCAAGCACGTGTACCCGCTCCCACTCGCAAGCGAGCAAGCACACTGGGCAACTCTCACGCTCCGGCATCCCATCGGCCCGGGCTACCCCACACAACCCAGCCCTGACACACTACCTACATGGGCCAGGGGTCGACATGAGATCCCCCAGAAATCACCATCTTCGCTCCTCTGAGGTCCCCAGCCATCGCGTGGTACCTCAGGGAAACCGAGCACATGATCCGCCCACACGCAGACAGGAGACCCGTGCCCACCATCCACGCAGCAGCATACAATCACCACCTGCCTATCGCAATGCTAGCCTCACCGCGACAGACCTGGGGGGCAGAGGCCTGCAGATACCCACCTCACGCTCAGCCACCAGAGGCTCTCCACTGCAGTCAAGACCGGACACATCACAGCTGAAAGGCTCCCGCACACCCACGTTCCAGCACTCACAGCGAACCTACAGGATGGCACACAAGACTACTGGGGAAGCAGAATGGTCGGTCTCCAGCTCAAAGCTGCCAAGAGGCATAGGATGACTGATACCAACTGGGCGCACAGAGTATGGGCCTTATTCGTTATTCATTATTATGTTTTTCTAATTTTTTTTCACCAGCCCTCTCAGGACTGACGCTGTGCTGCATTATTTTGCTGCCTAATTACTATTATTTGCATTATCCATAACTCACTATTTGCCTATGCGTTATTTGCCCATGCGCTGTTTGTCTATATGCTATGTGCCTAAGCACAATCTACCTACTAAGGCTGCAGCCTCTATGCTGCAGAACCACCTTCTGGCCCACACCTATATGGGTTACTAGCTGTGTAATAGTCGAACATGCTATGGTCTCCCATAAATCTTGTACCCTAGCTCTGTACATGCCTCAATAATCTTGTTTAATAACCATGTATCTATGCTAACGCATATTAAGCGACATCCTTAACGTTACTTGCTATTATCATTTTATTGTTTAAAACTGTGCCACTTATTTATACCGTGTATATGTTCTACGTTGACATCATTGCTTATTAACTCTGACGCGGCATTAAGATGTGCACTAGTTGCCTATGCACTATTTGCCCTTACGCTATTTGCCCATACACTATTTGGCTACACGCTATGTGTCTATGCACAACCTGCCAACCGCAGCTGCAGCCTCTATGCCGCAGAATCCCCTGACGGCCCACACCTATCTGGGTTACTTGCTGTGTAGTAGACAACAATGCTATGGTCTCCCATAAATCCTTTACCCTAGCTTTGTACATGCCTCAGTAATCTAGCTTACCAACCATGTTTATACGCTAACACATATTACCGTTACTTGCTATTATACTTCTAAAAAATGTGCCACTTTTTTCATGCCATATATATGTTCTGCGTTGACATCATTGCTTGTTTACGTTGTTGTGGCATTGCAAGCCTTTGTGTTATCATGCGCACAGAAAAAATAAAGAATTAAAAAAAAAAAAAAAAAATTAGTATTTTGACCACATCATCCTCTTTATGCATGTTGTCTTACTCCAAGCTGTATAGGCTCGAAAGCCTACTACCAATTAAGCATATTAGGTGATGTGCATCTCTGTAATGAGAAGGGGTGTGGTCTAATGACATCAACACCCTATATCAGGTGTGCAGAATTATTAGGCAACATCCTTTCCTTTGGCAAAATGGGTCAAACGCCAGCAAGATGGAGGTGGAGTACTGGTTTGGGCTGGTATCATCAAAGATGAGCTTGTGGGGCCTTTTCGGGTTGAGGATGGAGTCAAGCTCAACTCCCAGTCCTACTGCCAGTTTCTGGAAGACACCTTCTTCAAGCAGTGGTACAGGAAGAAGTCTGCATCCTTCAAGAAAAACATGATTTTCATGCAGGACAATGCTCCATCACACGCGTCCAAGTACTCCACAGCGTGGCTGGCAAGAAAGGGTAAAGAAGAAGAAAATCTAATGACATGGCCTCCTTGTTCACCTGATCTGAACCCCATTGAGAACCTGTGGTCCATCATCAAATGTGAGATTTACAAGGAGGGAAAACAGTACACCTCTCTGAACAGTGTCTGGGAGGCTGTGGTTGCTTCTGCACGCAATGTTGATGGTGAACAGATCAAAACACTGACAGAATCCATGGATGGCAGGCTTTTGAGTGTCCTTGCAAAGAAAGGTGGCTATATTGGTCACTGATTTGTTTTTGTTTTGTTTTTGAATGTCAGAAATGTATATTTGTGAATGTTGAGATGTTATATTGGTTTCACTGGTAAAAAATAAATAATTGAAATGGGTATATATTTGTTTTTTGTTAAGTTGCCTAATAATTATGCACAGTAATAGTCACCTGCACACACAGATATCCCCCTAAAATAGCTAAAACTAAAAACAAACTAAAAACTACTTCCAGCTTTGATATTAATGAGTTTTTTGGGTTCATTGAGAACATGGTTGTTGTTCAATAATAAAATTAATCCTCAAAAATACAACTTGCCTAATAATTCTGCACTCCCTGTATGACTGGTGGATCCAGGGGGGGCAACGGCAATTGCCCTTTCCCCCCCAGATGCTCTCCCCTGCTGGCCAATGCAAGGCTAGCACTGTCCAAGCATCATGTGCCTTCACGGACCGGAGGGGAGATCAGAGGTCTCCCTCCCTGTTCTGGAGGCACCATGCAGGCAGCCGGCAGGGGAGGGAGGAAGAGAGGACCCGGGAGCTCAGCCTGCAGCTCCTCCGGGTCCTTCTTGCGCGAGTACAGAGCGTTGCCGCGGTTACAGTGGCAACGCTCCAGCTCTCGCGAGAGTGAACTCTAGCGCTGGAGCAACGGGCTAGAGTTCACTCTCACCACTGCGACCTCTAGCCCCATACACACACCTAGACCCCCCCATACACACATTGCCCCCCCCCCACACACACACACACAGGCACCCAAGCACACATTGCCCCACACACCCTACACACTGAACCTTTCACACAAACAGCACCCATCACACATTGCACCACTGCTCCTATACCCTACTACAGCCCCATATCCCAGCAGACCCCAGGTAAGTTGTCAAACTGTTCTTAAACGGTTTGACTACTTACTCTGGGAGCGGGTCCCGGCACTCCTGGCACCATAACCACTACACAGAGCAGTAGTGGTTATTGTGTATGGATTATTTCTTTAAATCTATAAGTGCCCCTCCCGAGATCAGGCTCTGGATCCGCCACTGGTGTGGGTGTGTGTGTGTATATATATATATATATATATATATATATCATGTATATTAATGTGTGTATTAGTTATATATATATAATTATGCCTATTATATTTACACATATATTAATGTACATATATATATATATAAGTAATACACAGAGAAATGTAATTGATATGTACCAAATGTAATAAGCAGATATTGGCCCAGTCTTGTTGCTAGGTGCATACTCCAGCACAATAACATATTTAAAGTGAAGAGCGCACCCACAGGACTTCAAAATAAACAAGATACCGTCATTTTTTACAGTGGTGCCCTACATACATTCACCATTTCAGTCCCATCACCAAGCTTTTCTTAATATGTCAAGGTAGTTGGACTGAAACATTGGTTATATGCAAAGGCACGTCTGCTTAAAATAAATCTGCACTCTTGTTTTTTTTTTAAGCCTATATGTGCTTTTTTTCACGTTGGAGTAATAATTTTTAATCTTAAATTAAATCTTTCCTCCCCACTTCTTTTCCCTTACTCCAGTTTCCGAACTCCCCACTATTATTATTAGAAAAAGGTCAATATCTCCTTGCACAATATGTTATCAACAAAGCAACATTAAAACATGTGAAATTAAAACATTGGATCTCGATTGTAGTATATGATGTTGCTTGTAAAGTACCATTGTAACGTTCAATTATCTGATGATGTGATGTCAACTTGACCAATAAAAATGCAATTGGGGGGGGGGGGGGGAAGAGGTCACAAAACTGAGTTTATTGGACAAAAACTCAAAATCGGAAAGGAACTAGAAAGCCGTAAAGAGGTGGAGAACATTTAAGAGAGAAAGGACAATTAGCATTGAACTTGTGAAATCTTACTGTTTAGTTGAAGAATGGAAAATAAACAATTTCTTTGGGAGACCAATAGATAAACAAAAATCACAATTTGTAAATGAAAATATGCATGCATTTAATAATTTAATTAATTTTTTCATTGGAAGTATATCTAAAACAGATCTCTTGTTTGCATTATTTGCCAGCATTTTTCGCTAGCCCAGACTTTGTGTCTGTCCAATCACAGACTTTCCAATGCAGCTCAATGAAAAACCTTTGGAAGACAAATGCACTGAGGAACTGTTTACTGTGGTTCACTCTCATGTCCAGGTGGGAGTGCCCCTTGCATGGGGACATGCATATAAGGCCAGTTGTGGCTGCCATTAAAGCATTCCAGCTTGCACTCCAAAACTGTGTGCCGTCCTGTTATTGGAGGGAAGGAAGATTTAACCCCTGTGTCTGCTGTTCCAGCTTGCAGGGGATTCAACTGAGAAAGTCCTTGTAAGGACTAGAGCTCCCAGGACTGTCGTCCAGTGCCTGGGGGTGTCTAGAGCGATTTCCCCATTTGGCTCCAGGAAGGAGCGGTTCCAGGGCCCCAGTCAAGCCACAGCGCCTGTGGGCAGAAGCATGTTCCAGCTTGGAAGAGGCACCCAGCCAGGGGTACAGGGAGCTCCGTTACAGGAAGGATACAAATTAAGTTTATGGGGTTGATAAAGGGCAGGAGTGTGCTGTTAAGAGGCAGAGTGTACACTTGCTGTTTCTGCTTATTTAAAAATGTGGGTGGGACAGACTATCTATAAATGCAATAATGAGCTTGGGGTGGTGGGGTGGTGAGGTGTATCTGAGTAATTGAGTTTCTCTCACTCTGTTTGGGAATAGGGGGTCTTCTGCCTTTCCCCATTAGACAACATGCACGTGCTTCTCTGCAGTGATCCATCTAACAAGGTTTTAAGTCTATTCCTTTTGACAAACATTTACTCTGTAGTTTAGAAATTATTTTAAAGTCTCTGTGTCCAAGTCTTTAATGCCACAGATAGATACAGTTTGTTGAATTTCTTATTGTTGTGTGTATAATTCTAATACACCATTACCTTCAAAACCGTTTGCATACACAGACAGTAGTCTTATCCTGGAGCTTGTTCCCCTCATCCAGACGAATGATCTCACCAAACAGTGCCCTTCTAAGTTGAATAGAATTGAACGCAGGCGATGATGGAACTCTAGCGGTGTTCGGGAGTTTCTGTATCCGACTTCAGTTCAGTTCCATGAGATTCATGCCCAAACACCGCTGCCTGCGTTCATGCGAACAAGATGGCCACCACCTCGTGGTTGTCCATAGGAATTGCTGCCACCCAGACAAACAATTAGAACACTGCGGTGAGAAACGTTCCAAGTTGTTAATAGGTGTTAACAAGCTCCAGGGTGGTCTCTGGTACGTGTGGTTGTTCAGTAATTTGAAGTGCCGCTTCGAATCGCTTTGGGAGTTCGAAGTGCTGCTTCAAGAGTTCGAAGTGTGGCCATACAAGTCCAAAAAGGCACACACAGTGGTTTTAATCAGGGTTTAACACAGGGGCCATAGTCACAAGGTAGGAGGCTGGCAAACAGGCCACTCCAAAAACCAGTGGCAAGGTTACTTTCGCCACAGGGCCCTTAACACAAATGTTAAAATTTAGCAAAGTTCTATTGGCACAGTAGCAGCCTGTAGAACTCAGGGCAGGGTATGCATATAAAGATCTCTATGGTAAAATGGCTGCAGGTCAAGAGAGAGAGATAGGGAAAGACAGGAAGACAACATACTTCCTCTCCAGCACCCAAGAGACCATAGAGAACAGACAAAATGTTACCAGCAGCAGCAAGTCCTCCAACACAAACCGACATTCACTACGCACTACTAACTTTGGATTTTTATTTTATCAAATAAAACCTGCTGACAAAGTTGTTGACAGTTGAAATGTTACATTAGACTATGTGTATCCAGCTCACCTTCCACCAGACCATGAGGCAATGGTCTCTACAAGACCAAGGAGGAACGGTAAACACTACACACACACAACATGCAGACTCCTCTACATACTTAGACTTCTCCACACACAAAACATTCAGCCAGCACACAGAGGCACACTTGGCTCCTTCCCCTGCCCCACAGAGAAACTGCTATGTTTATAATGAGGGTTAATCCAGCCTCCAAATCCTCTAGTGGCTGTCTCATTGACAGCCGCTAGAGGCGCTTGCGTGCTTCTCACTGTGAAAATCACAGTGAGAGCACGCAAGCGTCCATAGGAAAGCATTGTAAATGCTTTCCTATGCGACCGGCTGAATGCGAGCGCGGCTCCTGCCGCGCATGCGCATTCAGCCGATGACGTCGCAATCAAGATGGAGAGGAGGAGGAAAGCTCCCCGCCCGGCGCTGGAAAAAGAGGTAAGTTTAACCCCTTCCTCTCTCCAGAGCCCGGCGGAAGGGGGTCCCTGAGGGTGGGGGCACCCTCAGGGTACTCTAGTGCCAGGAAAACGAGTATGTTTTCCTGGCACTAGAGTGGTCCTTAAACAACACAATGTCCAATCATTGGCAGCATCACACCGCTGGTTAGATCCTGTCTCTGCCCATCTAGCATTCCAGGGCACATCCCTTGGACACATACATATATATAAATGGATGAGCACAGCTCTGCAGCAACAGTCATGTACCTAACATTAGTGTTTACCACAATTGATACTCTGCTGTTTAACACTTTGCCAAGTTAATCTGTTCTATGGGCCACTCAGTTTTAAGGCTATTTGATTATGTTACAACTGCTCTGAGGGTTTTTTCTTCGGTGAGCGCCTTCCATAAGTGAAGTACTCACCCCACTACCCCCACGAGACGCGCCTATCTAATGGGCAACGTAAAGAGGCTCCATACAGGGGAGCCTGTACGGGCACACCACCCAAAAGTTGTTACCCTCCCCCCCTACTCTCCCCCCTGCCTGACCGTGTTCACAAACAGTCACAACCCAAAACCTCAAACCCAAAGGTACAACAGTCAGACCCACCTCTTGTTGAGGAGCAGCACGATAATACAGCCCATCCAGGAACAGTTCAGACACACTAAAGCTCCAACTGTTACCACCCCAGACCAGTATGAAATTATTGACTTATAATGTAAAAGGGCTAAATTTGCCCGGTAAACGTAGATTACTACTACAGGATCTCAAAAAACATGGGATTGACGTTGCATGCATACAGGAAACACACTTTAATAATACTAAGACTCCGAAGATTTTTACAAAAACTTTCCCGACCCAGTTCCATGCCCTCTCGGAGAATAAGACGAAAGGGGTATCCATACTTATTCCTAAAGACACAGCGTTTCAAATGCAACACATCTCTATTGACCCACAGGGTCGATTCATTATTCTTATCGGTCTGTTTAACCATGTCCAGTACACTTTAGTCTCGGTGTACTTCCCCAACACTGGCACAGAGAAGTACCTTGGCAAGTTACTACAAGAGATAGAAAGACAGAAACAGGGAGGACTGAATTTATGTGGCGACTTCAATTTTATCACATCCCCAGATGTAGACACGACAGCGCTCCCAAAAGGGAATAGACGAGCTGCAATGCAATCCATGGGTAAGGCCCTGTCCAAACTACTCACGCTACACAACCTATACGACAGCTGGAGGGTTCTCCACCCGATGGAGAGAGACTACTCCTTCCCCATCCCAGCCACTTGCGAAACAAATCCAAACAGTAACTGACAGACTTACTGAACTACAAGCCGCAAAGACCGCACATTTCCTACACAGAATGAGGGCCACCTCTTACCACCATAGCGGGAAAGCCACCAAATACCTTGCTAACAGACTAAGGGAAAAATTGTCAGCCTCCAAAATACCTTACCTGCAAGGGCCAAAAGGAGATAAAATACAGAACCTTAAAGATGACCCAAACATTCCCCCCTTGGAAGAAAGGCCCATCCGGGACTACCTGTCCCGCGTACCTCTCCCCACTGTGACCCAAAACCAACTCGAATCGATACTCAAGCCCGTCACCCTGGAAGAGGTGACCCAAACCATTGCACATCTTCCCACGGGGAAATCCCCGGGAGCAGATGGCCTACCGAACTCGTACTATAAAACATTCGCAGACATACTGGCCCCACACTTAGTGCAGGTATTCCAGACAGCGACGGACACTGGGGAACTCCCACCTGAGATGCTCTTAGCGATGATAGTTACCTTACCCAAGCCTGGTAAACCCCCTGACCAATGTAAAAATTTTCGCCCCATCTCATTACTAAACACAGACGCGAAAATTTACGCAAAAATTATAGCTACTAGACTGGCCCCGATCCTACCCTCGCTCATCAAAGACGACCAAAAGGGATTCGTGGTGGGGAGACAGGCTTTAGATAACACCCAAAAACTATCTTTAGTGATGGAGAAATTGAGAGGGTCTGGCCCAGGTGGACTACTTCTAGCTTTAGACGCAGAAAAAGCGTTTGACCGCCTGGGCTGGACCTTCCTACGACAGGTGCTTGCGGCATATGGCTTTCCCCAACAGTTCATCCGACAAATTTTCGCTCTCTACTCACAACCTACAGCACAGGTGTTACAAGCAGGCTTTAAATCGGACCCATATCAGATCACGAACGGCACGAGGCAGGGGTGCCCTTTGTCCCCACTGCTCTATGTGCTAGCCCTAGAACCCCTGCTCACAATGATCAGAACCCACCCAGACATAAGTGGTATAAACTGGCATGGACAACAGATAAAAGTGGGTGCATTTGCAGATGATATCCTCCTGTACATTTCCCAACCTGAAAAATCCTTAATCCACATAATGCAGATAATCAAAGAATACGGGAATATGTCGTACTATTCCCTCAACACCAGCAACACCCAAGCGCTGGGGCTCCGCTTAGACCCACTAATGCTAGCACACCTACGTACGGAATACCACTTTGAATGGCGTAGAAACGATATACAATACCTAGGCTTAACGTTTACTAGAAACGTCGCTGACATGTTCCCAACCACCTACTCTAGGGTCTGGAATGCCTGCACAACCATTTTTCGTAACTGGGGACAACTATTTCTAACATGGACAGAACGTATAATAGCGATCAAAATGTCCATTATCCCGAAATTACAATACCTATTTAGGAACCTCCCCCTACGGGCACCACAATCCTATTTCAAGGCCATACACTCAAAACTGGTACAATTTACCTGGGGGGCAAGAAGGGCAAGAATTTCTAACAAGGTACTTACAGCCCCAAGGCATAAAGGTGGAATGGCATTCCCAAATGTAAAAACCTACTAACAGGCAGCAGTGCTGACTTCCCTACTGACACATCTCAATAAAGACAATCAACCACAGTGGGTGGCAATGGAAAATTTAGCAATTAGACCCTTTACCACTACAAACTTGATATGGCTGGACAAGAAAACTAGACCGGGCACCCCACACATGCCTACACAACTTAAACTGGCAATGCAACTATGGGATATACACAGACACAAATTTGAGGTGGCTAAACCACTCTCCCTAGCAACATCCATAGAGGCCATAACTTATTGCATCCCAACTTTCCACGCTACGCCGTGGAAAGAGAAGGGGGCCATACACCTGTCTCATGTCTTTGAAGTGAGCAAACTAATAGATTTCACGAGACTCGTTCCACATAGGACCTCCCAAACACATTGCAATTTTCACACCTCCAACTCAAAACCTTTTTAAGCCGTAAGAACAAAGACAGGACAGAAACCAGTCACTCACCACAGGTGCTCACACCTTGGGAACGGATTGGGATAGCGGGGAAACTCCCTCCAAAATTCAAACAATTATCCGAATGCTACAAGCATCTCCTGGTCTACCAACCCTTTCATAGTTCAAAACAGGCAGATAATTGGAACTTAGACTTGCAGACCACAATCACCGAAAACCGGTGGAAACGCATTATTTCTTCTACGAGAAGTTTGATCAAATCTGCTCCACTGTTAGAACAACACCAGAAAACAATATTTAGGTGGTACATGGTACCAGCCCGGTTACACAAACTATACCCGCACACACAACCAACATGTTGGAGATGCAAACAGGAGGTAGGGTCAGTCATCCACATCTGGTGGCGTTGCCCTCGCCTAGTTCGGTACTGGAAGGAGGTAAATAAACTCATCATAGATGTCACCAACACGACCTTGCCCTTTGAACCCACAACCTTCCTATTACTAGATTACCCTAATGGTATACCCACACCGTTAAGAAAACTAATGTGCCATATCTTACTAACTGCACAAAAACTGATAGCAAGGAACTGGAAAAACCCACAACCCCCCACAGTTCCCACCCTTGTTCAAGACATAGATAGGCAACCAATTTACGAAACATGGTTTATAAAGACATACCCAGAAAAACACAGACACCAGGACACGTGGGAACGGTGGCGTAAGTGGAGAAGGGACACCCCAAGTTAGGGAGCAGAACCACAAGATGGGCAAAATACCATGGGTTCGAGGGAACGGGTGTAGGATGGGAGGTTGGAACCACAGGAGACATGTGACATATGAGATATGTATCCTACAAACCCAACACACTACCGACCACGAGTACCGCAGGAAAGCAACACAGCAGACAGGGGCCCGCTTGTCAGGAGATAGATATATAATTGGATAATGTAACTAAACTGGGAAAACTGTAACCCATTGTATCGTTACTCACTGTACAATGTTGTATTACCTTGTGGAAACTTGTAACAATGACTGAAATTGTGAATACCCCCCCCCCCTTTCCTTCTGTACCCTCCCACACCCTCCCCCCTCTCTTACTGTTTTACAGTTGTGAAAAATAATAAAATACTAACTTCACAATTTTGTATTTCCAGTATGTGGTCATTAATAGACAGCCCAATAGTATCCCATATTAGTCCATATTCCATTATCGTAATCTTAATAAAAGTGCATTGATTAGTTAAAAAACCTCACCCTATCCAACTGTTTAATTAGATTGCAGGTGGTGTCGGTAGTGGAGGGCAGTTCGAAAGGTAAATGAGTTTTGTTATATGGTTTTTTTAACATGTTAACACTGACAGGGTTATTTACGAAAACACATTTCTGATTTTAGACAAAAATAGCTGAAGTGTGAGCATAGCTGACTTGGAGAGCTTTTCCAAATCGGCTGTTTCTGCCTACTGCCTTCCTTTGAAATTCTCTTTGAATTGCTAACAATTCTCTCTTTAGTAAATAACCTTGTGACTGTTTTTCGAAGAACTCTGGCTACAACCACTGCTATAACATTTGTGTAAACGGATTTGCCTGATTTGATGCTTGGAGCCGGCATCATGACATCATATTCAGGCTCCCGCAGCATCAGCAAACGGCTCATAGCTCCCTGATGCCGGGGAGTCCGTGAGGTGGCGAGCTCTTGGACCCCCCCTATAACAGGAGAGAGAGCCCTGCAAGGAACACCGGGGTTCTCCGAGCGGGCATTTGGGGCTGATATTTTATTGATGCCTCCTAGATAGTGCTGCCCAAGGCAAATGTAAATTATCAAAATATATAATTCCTGATCTTCCTGCACACAGGCATTCTACATAGCGCTTATTAAACGTTTAACAAAGTGCCAAACTGAAAAGAAAAACTTGATGTAGATTAAGGAAAAGGGAAAGTAATAGATAGGAGAAAAAATAAAGAACGAAAAGACAATTTTCTCCCACTGCGATGAAGCATCACTAGTTTCCAGAAAGGTGTCTGTCTCTGAAATAATATTTCAGACTTACATGAAACTGAAAGGAAACACACATAATGTAGTTTTTCATTAAACACAGCTTTATAATTCCTTATAGATTAGTTTGCAACCAGACACACCTGGTACCACAGAGAGCCCAGGGACAATAGCTTTCACACGTCCCTCGCCGACCTGCCTCTTTAAACCCTTTGGCACTTGGCACATGAACAAAATTTCTGATTGTTTCATTGCTAGTGCAAGTCGTAAAAATGATATTAATTATGGGATTCTTTCTGATATTTTGATCAAAAAATCAGCTTGCTCGTGGAGTGAAAAATGTTTCAATAAACCCAAACAAATCCTTTGTGACACATTCCGTAGTACTTCTGCAGGCCTAGCGCCCACTTACACACCCTTGTGCAGAGGTGTTATATTTGTTGAGAAATAAAAGCTATCTGCCTGCAAGTGAAAAAAAGATGTCCTGTCTCACAACAGGAGCTCTGTTTACAAATGAGGCATTTTACTGACGGATCACATAAAGGATTTTTTGCAGAGTTTCTTAACAGAATATATGATGACTTATTGTATAAATTCTTCATAATCATTTAAGGAGACACCCTGTATATAGCAATAACCTTCTACCTAGCCAGGTCTGTTTTTTTTTTTTTACTGTACTGTAACTTTTTTGAACTCCAGTACAGTGTTTTGGTGTTAGGGTAGGGACAGAACATTCGCTTTGTCTCAACACAGATGGCAGTATGATCCCAGTAACATATCTGATGTTGTTAGACAGTGGTGGTTTATAAAGGTAATAATGATGAACGCAATTCTTTATATACAATGTCCCCTATTTTGCCTTATGTGCGTGAGTTTTCTGGATGTCTATAGCATTTCTTTTCTTAGGTGTCCCTTCTACCCACAATATAGGCATAAACCTTCCCTCCTGAAAGATTTCTGAGCCTCAGTTAATGTTGTTGCACCAAGTTGCGTGGGTTTAGGAGGAGGCAGAGCAAGGAGTTCAGTAGAAGGTAAGCTCAGTTTAGGACATGACGACATACACCTTTGTCTCTCCCTATGTGTGCATCTTTCCTTTAGGTGGTTGTCGATGTGTGTACAATAATCAATGAGATCATTCAAATCAGTAGGTATGTTTTTAGCTTCTATCGCATCTAGTATAACGTCAGACAAACATTCTTGCAAAGCAGGCACCTGAGAATTCCTAAACTCAAAAGCATAATTAGACACTGTAAGTGATCCCTGCCTTATTCTCATCAAAGCTTTGCCTGCAAAGCTAACACGACCTGGCATATCAAAAGTTCTTCTAATTGTGGAAAAAAAACACCTTATCATAAGCCATTGGGGTGTTAGATTCCTAAAGAGGATTGGCCCAAGGTAAAGCTCTATCACTGAGGTGGTTAATCAGGAAAACAATATTTGATCTGCCAGTAAGAGAAGATTGTGCGTTCATTTCAAGGTATATATCAACATGATTTAAAAATACAACAAAGTCCCCAACCCAACTCAGACTCACCTCCCGTAGCAAACCCCAACACCCCCTAAACCAAACAAGACGACAGGAAAAAACTGGAAACACCGAAAAGCACCTAACCCACAACACGTATACACAACACCCCACAGACACTGACAAAGAAAGACAGAAGGCCACACAAGATGTGGACCACCTTGGTCCTGATGTAAACAAAAACACAGGTGCTGTAAATAAGTCATGTGACCTACAATGTGTTAAGCTACCACACTCAAATGTAACTACAACGTTTGCTACCCCACCCCTTTTCTTTATTCTGTACCCCTACCTCTTTAAAACACTGAAAACCACCAAAATAAAGAATTTACAAAAAAATAAAAATACAACAAAGTATAGGATCCTCATTGTAACTTTGTGGGGGTGTCATGTGAACAGGCAGGGGCATCTTTAACTCAAGGCAAATGGGGCAGCTGCCACGGGCCCAGTTACTTCTGGGGGGCCTAAAGTAGCTTCCCCATTTGCCCTCTGCCCGGTACAATTTCTTTTAGGATTGGCGACACATTGGGTGGCCCATGCATCGGGCGCTGTGACCCTATGACAATGTGACTGAGCCCCTTTCACATCGGCAGCATGGGAGGAAGTGACAGCCTGTCACTTCCTCCCAGAGAAACTGGAGCCATGCGGGAGAGGAAAGGATGCAGAGAGGAGGGGGCCATGAGCGCGGACTGGAAGACTAATTTGCAACCACCTTTGTGTGTATCAATATGTCAGTGTGTGTATCAATATGCATGTCAGTGTATGTGTCTGTGTGTGTCACTATGTCTGTCAGTATTTGTCTGTGTGTGTGTCTTTGTGTATGTCAGTATGTATGTCAGTGTGTGTGTCAGTATGTCTGTCAGGGTATATGTCTTTGTGTATGTCAGTATGTCTGTCAGTGTATGTGTCAGTGTATCTGTATTTTGTCAGTATGTGTATGTGTATCTGTGTGTGTATGTGTCAGTGTTTTTATTTGTGTCTGTGTATCAACATGTGTGTCCGGTTGTGTATCTCTGTGCCTTTATGTCTGTCAGTGTATGTATCTATATAAAGTCAGTGTGTGTATCTGTGTTCTACAGGTGTGTCAGTGTGTATATCTGTATATCTGCATGTCTGTCAGTGTTTGTATCTGTGTATCTGTATGTGTGTCAGGTTGTGTATCTGTGTGTCTGTACCTATATGCTTCTGTATATCTGCATGTGTGTCGAGGTTTATATCTATGTATCTGCATGTGTTTTAGTGTGTGTGTATCTGTGTGTTTTATGTGTGTGTTTGACAGTGTATGTGTATATGTGCATGCATCTCACCATTCAAACACCAACACTACATACAAATACACCCCTGCATTCAAACTTCAACACTAAATACAAACACACTCCTGCATTGAAACGTCAACACTATATGCAAATACACCACTGTGTAAAACACCAAAATTATATATAACACACCCATGCATTCAAAAACCAACACTACCCATAAATGCATGCTTGCATTCAAACGCCAACACCACATACAAACACATCCTTACATTCACACAAATATACTCTATACAAAAACATGCTTACATTCAAACACACAAATACTACTCAGTACTAAATACAATGTTAAAATGGTAGAGCCCCAGCTGTTAAAGCATTGTTGGAGTTGCACGACAGATGGAGATCTTCCTTTTGGCCACCCTTGCGATAATGGTGCCCCAAAAAAGTCTTGCACAAGGGCCCTTTCTACTTTAGTTCAACTACTGCGTTGTCGTGGAGGGCATGATTGCATGCTTGGGGGCAGGGGGGTGGCAAGGAGTACAGAAATGTACAAGAACGTGCTATTGGGCTAATCAGAACCATAACAGGGCAACAATAAGTGGGACAGGTGGGTGTTTACTGATCCTGTTAAATCATTTTAGAGTTCCAGATGACTCGTGGGAGGTAAAAAACCATATCAGGCACACCCACGACGTCACCAGAGAGATGTATGCGAATTCGGGCACAAAATAAAAGGACGCGCTGAGAGTGTGTGAATCATCCAGAACACCAGAGAATCCAGAGAATCCAGAGAATCCAGGTAAGAAGTCAGCAACCCTGTTTCATGGAGTAAAACTTCCGGGTTCGGCACTCAGCTGTGAGGAGCCGGACCCCGCCCCCCTCTGACACTGCTCTGACGGTATTTATGTAGACTGGGCCAGAGGGTGGGTGCTTAGTGATTGATTGTGTGAGCTGCCTCTGCGAGACCGCGGGCTCCACAGGCTCAGCTACTGGGATCTACTTCCACCGGACTTGCCTCTCCACAAGCTCAGACAAGCCGTTCCAGCCTTTGAGCAAATGCAAGGATTGCTGCATGCCATAAAGGATTACTGGAGAACGGATACTTTGCTACTTTACAAGTGGACCAGATCTCAGAACTATTGGAGGACTACCCATATTGTCTACAAAATAATTTATTAAAGGACCACTCTAGTGCCAGGAAAGCATACTCGTTTTCCTGGCACTAGAGTGCCCTGAGGGTGCCCCCTCGGCGGAGAGATCTCCTCCTGCTCTCCTCCTCCGATCCTCCTCTTCTCCTCCCCGTCGGCTGAATGCGCACGCGCGGCAATAGCTGCGCGCGCATTCAGCCGGTCACATAGGAAAGCATACATAATGCTTTCCTATGGACGCTGGCGTGCTCTCACTGTGAAAATCACAGTGAGAAGCACGCAAGCGCCTCTAGCGGCTGTCAATGAGACAGCCACTAGAGGACATAGGGGGAAGGCTTAACCCATTCATAAACATAGCAGTTTCTCTGAAACTGCTATGTTTATGAAAAAATGGGTTAACCCTAGAAGGACCTGGCACCCAGACCACCTCATTAAGCTGAAGTGGTCTGGGTGCCTAGAGTGGTCCTTTAATGAACTAATACTTGCTTACTCAAACCTTCATTGATACAAGTTACTAATCTCATGAAGGACAACTCCCATCATGCTTATTCACTATGAACTGTTTCTTGCTTTGCAAATACATGCAGTGCTTCAATCTACTAATTACATGAAGGACAACTCCCATCATGCTTATTCACTATGAACTGTTCTTGCTTTGCAAATATTCTTAGCTACTTGATTATTGTTCCTATTGAAGATTATTCTCATGAACTTAAAGAATGTTACTTAATGGATCTCTGAAGAAATACTTAATAATGAACTTTGTGTTGTTTATTACTTGCACTTCTTCTTATTGTATTATTGCCTAAATGCAATTCATTTAAGTTTAACACTTATTAAAACTTCGGTTGAATCAAGTTACCAGAGATTCTCTTTTCTTAAAGCTACAGTATTGATACTTAAGGATTCTCCATTTCTTCACTATTGTAATTAGGGAGTTCACAAGCTGCAGTTGAGTTCCAATCCAAATCACCCCTAGTAGCGTAACACCCTGACACTAACAAAATGCCCTCCTTGCCACTTATTCTGAGTTTCTTATTACTGGGACCTTTCCAGGATAATCCAATCACTCATAGATGATTTCTAACTATTATTGCAGCAGTGGGATGCAATACCATTCTCCAGGTTTGGAGCCAGGTCCTCCACAGTTGCACTTGTTCCTGACCAAACTCAATCATTTATTCAATATGTATTGGCTAAACACTTTGAGAAAAAACAATAAGAAATTATTACTCTAAATATCAAAGTATTATATTCCAACTTTAGATTCTTTTCTCCAAACAGAAATGAAGAAAACTCTGGAGTACAGGGCGTGGTTCTCTGCTGAGGTGGTGGCACATCACAATCCCTTACACTATATTTTTCATTAACACTCTTCTCTTAGACTCCCTGTTCCGGGTCCCCAGAGCTGTTGGGCTGATGTTGGATTTCTTTGGCCGGCAAAACAGTTTGGTTCATCCTTCTCCTTCACCACTGAACCTCGTCTCACCTGTGAGGACACACAGAACCAGCTAGTCTGATACGCTTGTCTCTTTTAATGCTTTGTAACCACAGCCTGGTTTTCTTTGTGGGGGAGAGTGGGGGCAATATGGTAAGAGATTGGCAGATGGGACACTGATTTATTTTAGTTTTTATTTTATTATTATTATTATCGCCATTTATATAGCGCTAACAGATTCCGTAGAGCTTTATAACAATATGAGAGAGGTATTTAACTATAAATATAATTACAAGAAAACTTACAAGAACAATAGATTGAAGAGGACCCTGCTCAAACGAGCTTACAGTCTATAGGAGGTGGGGTATAAAACACATTAGGACAGAAATAATCAAATAAGGTGGGAGTGAAGCAATGCTGGAGGCGAGAGTAGAGTGCTGTCCTTTAGGAGAGAGCAAGCGACAGGTATGTAAGGTAGAGGTTAGTCTGGAAGGCCATAAGCTTTCCTAAAGAGATGGGTTTTAAGGCACTTCTTAAATGATTGAAGAACAGGAGAGTCTGATTTGGGTAGGCAGGCTATTCCATAGGAAGGGAGCCACCCACGAGAAGTCCTGCAAGCTCGAGATGGCCGTACGGGTGCGAGCAGCGGACAGGAGAAGGTCACGGGCAAAGCAGAGGGACCGAGAAGGGGCATACCTATGGATCTGTGAAGAGATATAAGAGAGGCTAGAATTGTTCAGCGCTTTAAATGTATGGGTTAGCACTTTGAATTGACCCCTATAGGATACAGGAAGCCAGTGTAAGGACTGACAGAGGGGTGAGGTGTGAGAGGACTAGAGAGGAAAATCAGTCTGGCAGCGGCATTCATTACAGACTGTAGCCGGGCAATACACCTTTTGGGGAGACCAATCAGGAGAGGGTTACACTAATCCACAAGGGAAATTGCTAGAGCATGGACAAGCTCTTTGGTAGCATATTTTGTAAGAAAGGGGCAGATGCGGGCTATGTTATTAAGTTGGAATATACAGGATTTGACAACATACTGGATGTGAGGCTCAAAGGTGAGGCCTGAGTCAAGTATGACGCCAAGACAGCGCGCTTGCAAGGATGAACTTATGTGGATACCACTGACTTGAAGGGAGAGTGAGAGAGGAGCATTAGTATTAGGAGGAGGAAAGACAAGGAGTTCAGTTTTAGAGAGATTTAGTTTTAGAAAGCGGGAGGACATCCAGTCAGAGATAGAAGAAAGGCAAGCAGTGACACGTTGCAGGACAGCAGGGAAGAGGTCCGGGGAGGAGAGATATATCTGGGTGTCATCAGCGTACAGGTGGCAGCGGAATCCAAAAGAGGTAATACGTTTTCCAAGAGAGACAGTGTAAAGAAAAAATAGAAGGGGACCAAGGACAGAGCCTTGGGGGACTCCAACCGAGACAGGACGAGGGGAGGAGGTATCATTAGAAAAGGAGACACTTAATTAGCGTTGGGAGAGATAAGAGGAAAACCACGAGAGGACAGAGTCACAGAGACCGAGTGATTGAAGAGTTTGAAGAAGGAGAGCATGATCAACGGTGTCAAAGGCAGCAGAGAGGTCAAGAAGAATTAGTATGGAGTAGTGGCCTTTGGATTTAGCTGTGATTAGGTCGTTAGTAACTTTGATAAGAGCCGACTCAGTAGAGTGGAGAGGGCGGAAGCCAGACTGAAGAGGGTCAAGGAGAGAGTTGGAATTGAGGAAGCGAGACACATGGGCAAAGACAAATCTTTCCAGAAGCTTTGAGGAAAAAAGGAAGCAGGGATATGGGACGATAGTTAGAGGCAAAGGACGGGTCAAGAGATGTTTTTTTCAGCTGCGGAAGAAGTTCAACTAGATAGGGAGACTTTAATTGAATATAAAGTCCATTATTTGTGTTCCTTACTTGGTTTAAATTTTTTTTTCAGGGTTTCATGTGTAAACCTGCTTAAGAATATCACTGTTCAATCTCTACTGTAAACACAAACTTCTTTGACTGCTTACTCACATGTGTAACCTATAGCCACATGAATTACTTCTATCAATATCTTTCAATTTAAAGGGACAGTATAGTCACCTGAACAAATTTAGCTTAATGAAGCAGTTTTGATGTATAGAACATGCCCCTGCAGCCTCACTGCTCAATCCTCTGCCATTTAGGAGTTAAATCCCTTTGTTTATGAACCCTAGTCACACCTCCCTGCATGTGACTTGCACAGCCTTCCATAAACACTTCCTGTAAAGAGAGCCCTATTTAGACTTTCTTTATTGCAAGTTCTGTTTAATTAAGATTTTCTTATCCCCTGCTATGTTAATAGCTTGCTAGACCCTGCAAGAGCCTCCTGTATGTGATTAAAGTTCAATTTAGAGATTGAGATACAATTATTTAAGGTAAATTACATCTGTTTGAAAGTGAAACCAGTTTTTTTTTTCATGCAGGCTCTGTCAATCATAGCCAGGGGAGGTGTGGCTAGGGCTGCATAAACAGAAACAAAGTGATTTAACTCCTAAATGACAGTGAATTGAGCAGTGAAATTGCAGGGGAATGATCTATACACTAAAACTGCTTTATTTAGCTAAAGTAATTTAGGTGACTATAGTGTTCCTTTAACTTTTTCTTTTTTCTGACCACCATTAGCAACTTGACCCGTTCTTCTTCTCGGATTCAAGGTTGTTTGTTGCAGTGGTTTGATTTACAAGAGACACTTAGGGCTTGTATGTAATGTACAATTTCATTATCATCACAATCATTGTAGGGTCAAGGTTAATGATACTGTGCCCCCCTATATAGGCTGTCTAAAGGACATGAGAAATAAGCACTGGTACTGAAGTAGCTCTTTACTTGTTTGGTAGGATTGACTCTGTTTTATTATTTGTTCATTTAAAAATCCTGGCGGGACACCACAGATGTAAAGGCATTCACAATTGGATCATGATGCATGGTGGACTTTCATGCAGCTGATCGTTTTTTCGACTATTTGCATATTTATGTACCATATCACTATGACAATGTCCTTATATTGATGTACATTAGTATTATATTTCACTTCTGTTATGTTTTTTTGGTGCCTTGCCTTGAAATAAAAAAAAAATTTAATAAAAAAAATTACATTCTGGCCCCAAGCAAGTACAATGCACCCATCAGGATCATTAGAGATATACCTTGTGGATTACCATGCCTCACCCAGTGGTGGAGTTAAGGAGTATCTAAGTGACCACCCCCTTGTGTCCAGACCCACATCAATCCAAATGGAAACATTTGGTTCTTTCTTCTCTTATGTACCTGCCACAGAAATAATAATTTGTTATTATTTTTCCATTCCATAGATATGTCACACACCTTATGACCCAATAGAGCGGACATCACAGTCCCTTCCCCTATGGTAAAGTTATGCCAAACATGTTTGGGCTTGTTTAGAAGATGGCGCTTGTCACATTCCAAATATAACAAAAATTAGGCTTAATTATTATTTTGGATATGATACTGGAACAAGGCTATTGGCTATTAACATATCAAAGAGATTGATTCATCAATTAAGAAGTACAGGCCAGACATTCAGTCTTTTCAAGTATAAAATCCCACACCTTGTAGAGCCTTTGATTAATTCACAGCATCCATCCATATGAGAAAACCCTTTTCACATTCCTTTGCAATTTAAATTACCCCCTCTGTAATCTGACCTTTCATACAATCAATTTAACCCCTTTTGACATTGCCAATATTCAATCTCTACCAAGCGGGCACTAAACACATTACATTAAATGATAATATTCCATAGTGCAATAACGAATTATGCACCCTAGGCGTGACACCTCCCCCAAATAAGAGACAGAGTGGGAGGAGGCTCCTATGCCTCGACCTTGCATATTAGGTGGAATCATCCCCCTGGCTGGACAAACCATCAGTGTTGCCATGTGTACTTCCCTTCTTGTGCTGTATGATAAACTCCTATTGCTGGCAGACAATATTCCATCTCTACCAGGCAGGCACTACACAATTTACATAAAAGGATAATATTCCATAGTGCAATAACTAATTATGCACCCTAGGCGTGACAGTAGGGATTGTCACTTGGCTGTGAGATGTTTATTTAGAAAATAACCTTTTGCTAATTAAATCTCTCATCCCAGATATGGTGCCAACCCTGCTTGAACAATTTAGGTATTACCAACTCACTCATTACTATCGTTCATTGACACCAACTTGAACTTGCAGGACATTGCAGAACATTCACAAGTTTTGAGTTTTGATTAACATCTAGACAGGGGAATCTCTACACTACACTATTGATCCCTATCGGATGCAGACACAACTCTTCCTCTTAAGTTTACGACTTTGTTGATAGAGGACCTTGAGTAATAATTAAGAGATAACCAATGACAGAATGATTTTACTTTCTCATCAACCCCCACTTGATACTAAGATTCAGTAGACCAACTAGAAATTATTTGCCTGATGGTGTTGTTCACCTGTTCTAGTGCATACAATTTTTCCATGATCAGTACCCAATATATATATATATATGTAAAGATGCCAAAATACCAGAGAGTACTCTTATTGGACTAACATAATATTTCAAAGACAAGTTTTTGAGAGTATCCTCTCTTCCTCAGGTCTGGAGCAATACAAATCAATCTAATATAGTTTAACACTTAAAACAACACTTACAACAACTGATGTTAGAGAAGGGGGGGGGTGAGGGGGGTTTATAAATAGCAGAAGATGTGCCTGAAAGTGAAAGGTTTCTGGTTGGCTGAGAATAATCAGAAAAAGAAAAAAAAAACAGAGAAGAGTCAATAAACTTGATCTTTACCTGGTGTCCTGCCAGGCCAGCTTGCCATTCCCCTGTGCGGCATTGGCACCCGGAGGAAGTTATTACAGTTCTCTTCACTTCCTTCCGGCGCACAGAGAGCCGCACAGGGATTGAGACAGGAGGAGGAGGGAACTGGCTGACCAACCCCAGGCGCCAGGACAAAATATTTAGTCACCATGGCGACCTGGGATTTGTCGAGCCCTGCTTTATAGTGTCCTGGTGGTGTACGTGGTGGAGGAAGGGAGTTGCGCCTTAGGAGATTCTAAAATGGTGGAAAATTTAAGAATCTCCTAAGAGAAAGAATATAACAAAAGAGAAAATAAAGTTGCAAACCCACTTCTTAAAAATTATCTAATTGCCCAGTATGTTTACTTTAGAAGTTTGAATCCTCCACTCTGTTAATTCCCCACTAGAGCCTGTAGCAGACTCCTGTGTGTTAATGTTCAATTAACAGAGATTGAGATAAGAAAACACCTTGTGCTGTAAACATGAAATCCTTTTTTATGAAGCAGTGTGATTCATAAGGGAGGTGTGGCTAGAGTTTCATAAACAAAGTGATTTAATTGCAAGATAGTAGAGAATTGAGCAGTGAGACTGCAGGAGCACAATCAATACAGAAAAACTACTTAATTGAGCTAAATTTGGTTTGGTGCTCAGAGAGTCCCCTTGACATAGGCACTGTCGTGTTAGTTTAAATTACCTTTAATAAGACTCGGACACCAGTTATTCTGTTGGAGTATAACGTCCACAGCTTTTATTAAATCTTAAACAAATTAACAAATTTAGGGTCATTGTCATTTCTGACATTTCGTTAGTATCCCCCCATACAATACCCCTGACAATGACCCTAGCACTTAAACAATAAATAACATTTCAATAACATTTAACTTATAACACACGGCCTACCAAAGAGGCCCCAACCAAACGTTACTGTAGGGGTGTACCCAGACACCCCTACCCCCTAGGTTCGTAGCCACCGAAGAGCTTGAACCTACCAACACTCTTATCCACCTGGCCTACTCCGGCCTAGGCCTTGGCCTATCCACTTCCAATTCCAGCCAACTTCCGACTTTACCATGCCCTGTTCCGCCATAGCACATGCCTTGACCCCTTAAGGACATGTGCGACCCCCACTACACAAAAACAGGGCCCTATCAATACCTTCTTGAAAGCCCAGGTTCAGTATGTCAATCCCTATGTCTGACAAATGAACCCCGTCCCTCCTGAAATAACCGGGCAACATGGCCTCCAACTCCTTGTGTCGGACAACTACACCTCCCAAACGCCTAATAAATGCTGACATAGCCCTATTCACCTTGCCCCTGCATCGGGCCACCGCAGCCAGGTCCCTAGCGTGCCTCCACGCAAATCGGGGAACCATCTCTGACCACACCACTACTACGCCAGGGACCAGTCCCACCAGCCGATCCATGTCCCTCTTCATCCGCCTCCCTAACTCCCTCTGAGGGACGAGCCCTAAATCGTTCCCCCCGCCATGCAACACTACCACATCAGGCTTCGCCCCCCCATACAATTTCCTGAACAAAACACTGCTCAAACCTTGCCAGTTAAATCCCCTAAAACCAAACCATGAGATCGCCACCCGCTCCCGAGGAAAGCCCAGCTGTGTTCCGCTTCTTCTAGCTGCAGCTCTCTTCTGTGCCCAATACACAAACGAATGGCCGATCACCCACACTTTCCAACCTGAAACGAAACAAAAGTTAGTACCTCGTCCTCCAACTCACAGTCCCGTTACCAACACCCTCACCACTCAGTTTATTAAACTTTCACTTTTTTTTTTTTTTTTTATGTTTTATTTTACACCAACCTGTCGGGTCTCACTGTCAGGGTACCTGAGGTCTCTACCTCACTTAGTCGTTCATCCATCCGGACGGCCTGATTTCCCTCTTTCTCGCGGTCCATCCGATCATGCAAAGCCGGCCGCGAGGGAGTGACTCCCTTTTATAGCATGACGCCCGGAAGTCGACGTCAGGACGCCAACCCGGAACGACCTGTCACTCAATTGGTTCAGGACCAATCAGGACTCGTCGGAGGTGTGTCTACTTATCTGAACAGGGCATTTAACAGTGCTTCTTTCATTAGCTCATTGCCCTGTCGTGGTTCTAGCTTGTTCTAGTCACTCAGTGCTCGTGTTTTCTAGTTATCCCTTTTGGTTTTGACCCGGCTTGTTTGCTCTTCTCTGCTTATCTCTGTTACCCTTTATTCGGCTTGTCTACCGCTTACCTGTCTTCTGTTACCCTCGACCTCGGCTTGTCTTTGACCATTCTCTACTGTACTACTTACGTTAGTCCGGCCATTCTAAGGTCCGGTATACGTATCTGGCTACTGTTTGTACTCTGCGTGTTGGATCCCTGTCCCGATCCTGACATTACGACAGGGCCAATGGATCCTGCAAGTACAAACAGTCAGCTTGGTTCTCCTGATCCTAGGTTTGAAGCCATGGATCAGAGAATGGATCAGATGGCGCTAGCGCTACAGGCGTTATTATCTCGTGCCAATAATCCACCAGAGGAGTTACGTACTACTCCTATCTCTCCTGTAGGTTCAGGCCTAGAGGTAGCCACTGTAGGTGCTTCTTCTCGCATTACCCCACCAGTACGTTATGGTGGTGCTCCTGAGAAGTGTCGTGGGTTTTTAAACCAAATTAGTATCCACTTTGAATTGCAACCTCGCTCCTATCCTACGGATAGGGCAAAGGTGGGATTTATTATCACCTTACTCATTGAGAAGGCTCTGAGATGGGCCAATCCACTATGGGAGAACGATAACCCGTTAGTATATAACTATAACGCATTTGTAGCTGCTTTTAGAAGAACATTTGACCCTCCAGGTAGAAAGGTTAATGCAGCCAGATTACTGTTACGCCTGAGACAGGAGAACCGAACACTTGTGGATTATGCACTAGAGTTCAGGTCTTTGGCGTCAGAGGTCAAGTGGAATGAGCAGGCGTATATGGACGTATTTTTGAATGGGCTATCAGATGTAATCCTTGACGAGGTTGCTACTAGAGAACTTCCTGAGAATTTAGAGGATTTAATTTCGTTCATTTCTCGTATAGATGAACGTTTAAGAGAGAGACAGAACACTCGAGAGAGGAACCGGAGACCTTCCTTTAGGTTAGCTCCCGCATTTCTAAGTCCTGACTCCACGGTCTCATTGCTCCCTGAACCTATGCAGATAGGCTATACTGTAAATTGGAGAAATGCAGCTTTGACCAGTCGCAGATAGACTTTCTTGGTTACGTGATTTCTGGGGAAGGCTTTAAAATGGACCCTGACAAACTCCAATCTATTTTAGATTGCCCGTTGCCTAAAGGACTCAAGGCTATTCAGAGGTTTATTGGTTTTTCCAACTATTATAGGCGCTTCATTAAGGGATACTCTTCTATCATCTCGCCTATTACCAATATGACCAAACAAGGGGCTGATACTAAGACTTGGTCTACTGAGGCTCTTGTTGCTTTCAAGACTCTCAAATAACTTTTTGCTTCTGCTCCCATTCTAGTCCACCCTGATACGACTCTGCCGTTCTTACTCGAGGTCGATGCCTCTGAGACGGGAGTTGGTGCTGTTCTGTCTCAAAGGTTAGGGGTGGACAAACCGTTACACCCTTGTGGTTTCTTCTCTAAGAAATTATCTGGGCCTGAAAGCAGATATGACATCGGCGATAGGGAACTGTTAGCAGTCATTAAGGCTTTAAAGGAGTGGAGACATTTACTAGAAGGGACATTACACCCTGTTACTATTTTAACGGATCATAAGAACTTGTCTTATATTTGGGAGGCTAAGCGCCTGTCCGCCAGGCAAGCTCGTTGGTCCTTGTTCCTCACTCACTTTAATTATGTACTTACTTATAGACCTGGTTCTAAGAACTCTAAAGCCGATGCTTTGTCTCGTCAATATGAACCGTTCACTATAACTGAGCCAGTCCTTTCCTCGATAGTTCCTAAGGGTAACATCATCGCTAACACGAATCTCAGGATTCACTCTCCGTTGCTTACTGAGATCATGAAATTACAGCATCTTGCGCCCAAACAGACTCCTGGGGATCGACACTTCGTTCCCGCCACTCTCCAACTAGAAGTGTTACGCTGTTTCCATAACAGCAAGGTGGTTGGGCATCCTGGCATTCGCAAGACGTATGCTTTGATCTCTAAAGATTTCTGGTGGCCTGATTTACGTAAAGATATTAAAGAATTCATCGGGGCGTGTGAAGTTTGTACCAAGAATAAGCAACCTCATTCGCTCCCATGCGGATTTCTGCACCCTTTAGAGGTTCCTGAAAAGCCATGGTCCTGTTTGGCTATGGACTTCATTGTTGATTTGCCTATCTCTAAAAAGCAGACTGTTATCCTCACTGTGGTGGACAGATTTACTAAGATGGCTCACTTCATTCCCTTACCTAAACTCCCATCTTCGCCCGAATTAGCAGAGATATTCGCTAGGGAGATCTTCCGTTTACATGGGATACCGTCCCAAATTGTATCTGACAGAGGTTCCCAATTTGTTTCCCGTTTTTGGAAATCCTTCTGCTCTCAACTAGGCATCAAATTGAATTTTTCTTCTGCCTACCATCCTCAGTCCAATGGAGCTGCTGAACGCACCAACCAAAAGGTTGAACTATATCTATGTTGTTTCGTTTCTGAACACCAGGACGATTGGGTCGGTTTGATTCCTTGGGCGGAGTTTGCACACAACAATCTCGTTTGTGATTCTACGCATTCTAGCCCCTTCTTCATGAATTATGGCTTTCATCCTTCCATTCTTCCTTCGGAGTCTTCTTCCCAAGGGGTACCGTCGGTTGATGTCCATGTTGCCAATTTAAGGAAGTTGTGGGACCAGACTCGACAAATTCTTCTGCACAATTCTATGCTGGTGAAAAAACATGCTGACAAACGTAGAAGGGCAGCACCGGTGTTTGTTCTAGGCGATAGAGTATGGTTAAGTACTAGAAACATTCGGTTAAAAGTGCCTTCCATGAAGTTCGCTCCTCGGTATATTGGACCTTACAGGGTGTTGGCTCAAATTAACCCAGTTGCGTATCGTCTAGCTTTGCCTACTACCTTACGCATTCCTAACTCGTTCCATGTTTCGTTGCTGAAACCACTAGTTTGTAACAGATTCTCCTCCACGATCGCCCCTCCTCGCTCTGTTCAGGTGGAGGGTCAGGAGGAGTATGAGGTCAATTCCATCGTCGATTCTCGAATCTCCCGGGGGAGAGTACAATATCTGGTCGATTGGAAAGGATATGGTCCTGAGGAGAGAAGTTGGGTACCTCAGGAGGATGTTCATGCTCCCCGTCTCTGCAGGGCATTTCACTCTCGCTTCCCTTCTCGTCCTGGTTCCTTCCGCCCGGTGGGCGTATCTGAGAGGGGGGGTACTGTCAGGGTACCTGAGGTCTCTACCTCCGAGAGAGGTAGAGACTTAGTCGTTCATCCATCCGGACGGCCTGATTTCCCTCTTTCTCGCGGTCCATCCGGTCATGCAAAGCCGGCCACGAGGGAGTGACTCCCTTTTATAGCATGACGCCCGGAAGTCGACGTCAGGACGCCAACCCGGAACGACCTGTCACTCAATTGGTTCAGGACCAATCAGGACTCGTCGGAGGTGTGTCTACTTATCTGAACAGGGCATTTAACAGTGCTTCTTTCATTAGCTCATTGCCCTGTCGTGGTTCTAGCTTGTTCTAGTCACTCAGTGCTCGTGTTTTCTAGTTATCCCTTTTGGTTTTGACCCGGCTTGTTTGCTCTTCTCTGCTTATCTCTGTTACCCTTGATTCGGCTTGTCTACCGCTTACCTGTCTTCTGTTACCCTCGACCTCGGCTTGTCTTTGACCATTCTCTACTGTACTACTTATGTTAGTCCGGCCATTCTAAGGTCCGGTATACGTATCTGGCTACTGTTTGTACTCTGCGTGTTGGATCCCTGTCCCGATCCTGACACTCACATACGATCGGAAACGCAAGGATTCCCATCTACCAATCCTTTTAATCCTATCGACACCCAAGCCTAACCTTGCCACCTCCGTTGCGGCCCCAATACGGAACGAATGAGTACCGAACTGCATGGGCTCCAGGCCCATCCTCCCCAGACCTATCCGGAAGACCCTGGTAAACTGGAAACGTGACAACGCCGACCCGTCAGCGTGTATGAAAAAACAGCCCTTACCCTCTGGTCGGAGCGCCAAATAACTTGCTCCCCGTAGCACCGGGCACACCTTGGACCCTGGCAACCCATACAAGACCACCGTGCAGCCTTTTCCAAAAACGTCCGTTTTTGACCTGCACAGTCTGATACTCACCCTGTCAGCATAGATCACCACATCTTCTTGTTGCAGACCCCCAACCCCCGCCTTGTTCCCACTCACCAGTTCACTGACCCGAAAAGCCCCAAAAAAGGCCCACACAAATGCACCTGCGAATAATTCAACCTCAAATGGCGAGCAGCATATCGAGGGCAGCAGCTCCACCAACCCTTGAAGTATCCCGAAAGACACCGGCCGCCTTGAGTCAGCCGTTTTCTTCCCTCTCCTGAAGCCCTTGATAGCCTGCCGAACCAAGAAATGTTTAGTAACATCTTCCCACCTATTAAACTTAAATAAAAATGCCAGGGCCGACATGTGTCTGTCGACCATGGCCGGAGATGCCTGCTTAACGAATAACTGGCCAAGAATCCACAACAGAACATCCAGTCTCCGCTACACGGAAAGCTCCCCCCCTACCTGATTCACCGTCTCCTCCCATACCTTCCAGACCTTAACATACGCCGACCAGGTGCTTGGCGCCAGCGACTTCCTTATGCACTCCCCAAGCAGGCCATCCCGAGTTGCCACATTTCGACTGGGCACGCCCGCCCCACCTTCGTTGCACCAGGAGCCGCTTCCCAAAAACGTTCCCACTGCAAACGAGATAGAGCGTCAGCCACCACATTCTTACACCCTGGAATGTGCCTAGCCTTGAACACAATGTTAGATGACATACAAAGCAAAAACAACCGCCGCAACAAACGCACCACCGGTGGCGAGCTAGCAGACAGGCTATTAATCGCCTGCACTACTGACATGTTGTCTGAATGAAAGGTGACCCTTTTGTTGGCCAGTTCCCCTCCCCAGAGCGATACCGCGACCACCACGGGAAACAGTTCCAGAAACGCCAGGTTTCTGATAAGCGGGGATGACAACCACACTTCCAGCCACCCCTCCGCGCACCATTCCCCTGCCAAATAAGCACCAAAACCAATACTGCCCGACGCGTCTGTAAACAACCCTATAGCTTCAGACGACACAGACAGCTCCCTAAAAAACACCGTCCCATTAAAGTTGCTCAAAAAATGATCCCACACCTCTAGGTCCTCTCTCATGTCGGCAGACACCCTAATATAGTGAGACGGCCGCCGCGCCCCGCTTGTTGCCTGAGCTAACCTTCTACAGAATATCCTCCCCATAGGAATGACCCTGCATGCAAAGTTAAGGCTCCCTAGAAGTGATTGCAGGCCCCGCAACGTAACCTTCCTTGACCCTTTGGCCGTGCCTACCACGTGTCGCAAAGTCTGCAGCTTATCTACCGGCAACCTACACTCCCCAGCACACGAGTCAATTTCCAGACCCAAAAAACAAATGCACGTAGTGGGGCCCACCATCTTTCCGCAGCTAAAGGCACCCCGAATGAATGCGCCACCCACTGCAGAATCCCCAACAGCTGACCGCACCTACCCGAATTTCGAGGGCCGACACACAAAAAATCATCTAGATAGTGCACCACTGATCCCCCCGCCGACTCTTTGCGCACCACCCATTCCAAGAACGTGCTAAACTTCTCAAAATAGGTACATGACACAGAGCAACCCATAGGCAAGCACAAATCTACAAAGAACCCGCCCTCGAAATGACAACCTAAGAGGTGATGACAATCCGGATGAATGGGGAGCAGCCGAAACGCTGCCTCTACATCCACCTTCGCCATTAACGCCCCCCGACCTGCTCTCCGTACCAGCTCGACTGCTTTGTCGAATGATGTATAGGAGACCGAGCACAGGTTCTCGTCAATGTCATCATTTACCGAACCCCCTTTTGGGTGCGACAAATGATGAATCATACGGAATTTACCCGGTTCCTTCTTGGGAACCACACCCAAAGGGGATATCCGCAGATCCGCCAATGGCGGGGCCACAAACGGTCCCGCCATCCTCCCCAAGGAGACTTCCTTCAACAACTTTTCCCCCACCACCCCCGGGTGTTCCTGCACTGACTTAAGATTTGCGCTTACCCCACTCGGACCTTTAGCTTTGAAGGGGATCCTGAAGCCCTCCGTGAAACCTTTCCACAAAAACTCTGCATCGTGCTGACTATCGTATTGCCTTAGCCATGGCAACATCGCGCCGACTTTCACTGGGGACCGCCCCAGCGGTAGTCGCTGTAGTAGGTGATCCTGACGTACCTCCCCCTGTGCTACTCTTTCCTTTCTTAAAGCATCGATTGACCCCGTGGCTCCCGCCGCAACCCGAACACTTGTGTCTAAACCTACACGAAGCCCCCCACTTACACTGGCCTTCGTTATACGCCCAGCAAAAACCTTTTTTCGGACCCGCTGACACAGCGCTCCCAGAGGCCGTGCCGGCTGTCCCTGGAAAGGGAGCAGATTTCTGCGCCATCATCAGCCGCATCCATAGCGGCAAGTCCATCTGGTCCCACCGCATGGAAGCATTCGCTGCCAGCCGCTGACGAAACTGCTCGTCGTACTTCCACCACGCCAGCCCCCCATAAGTCCGGTACGCATCTCCTATCCCGTCGAGATAGCAAAATAGCTGAGAGCAGCGATCCGGACGCTTTTCGCCTATAACGCTGGCCAAAATACAAAATGCCCTCAGCCAATTCCCAAAAGTTTTCGGGATCTTCCTATACTTACGCCTCTTTTCTTCTTCCTCTTTCTTGGCGTCTTTTTTGTCCTCTTCCTTGAGGTCTAAGAACTCCTCTAGGGGGAGAAGGGAAAAGATTTCTACGAACTCACCTTTCCATATCTTTTCTTTCACCTCCACTTTCAAATGACAACCCAGGGGCCCCACGAAGGACACGTGCACGTTTTGCCGTGCGGCCTCCGAAATGTCTCCGAATCCCGCTGCCTGCTCCGACACCCCTTCGGTCGATTCTATAAGCGGAGGCGCGTCACCCGCGTCACCACTAACAACCCCTCCCGATATTGAACCCCTACTAGTATTTACCTTACCTTGGTCCCCGTCTGCGGCCCATACTCTACCAAACTGCGGAGACTCCCTACCTTCTTCCCACGTGTCCAATAAAGATTTCAAACAGCCTATGAGTGTTCCTGGGTGTAATGCAGAGCTCAACTCACCGCTGTTGCCCCCGGCCGCTTCAGGCCCAGGGGATGCCGTCCTTCCTCCAGCCCTGTCAGGCCCCGGAGCTTCCGTGAATCGTCGACTCCTGATCTCCTGGTCCCTCCTCGGAACCGCAGGCGTGTGACTCCGCGACCTGTAAGGAGAAGACAACCTGGGCAGTCTGCTTGATCGGTCCCCTGCCCGCCTATTCTCCCTACGCTCTTCTCCATTGTCCCAATCCCGGCTCTTCCTCGCCGCCCTACTGTCCCCGCTGACAGATCTCCGCCTCCGTTCCCGGCCACTCCTGTCAGAAGAACCGGATGCACTCAGCCGACTACTCCCCCTCCAATTCTTGGAAACTGACCTCCGCTGCCTAACTCCGCAACCGGGCCTGGAGTCGCTACGCCTGTGTCAGGGTTTCTTTGCTGTTTTAAACAGCAACCCTTTTTTGTTTCAGTGATTGAGTTTCAGTTGCAATTACTATCAGCTCCTTCTGCTTGTTGCCATGGTTACTCACCTGTGAGTAGTAATCAACCCTGCTGCTAATCAGTTCTGCCTATTTAAGCAGCTAAGCCCAGAACCTCCTTGCCCTTGCGTGGTTTCCTGTTTCCCAGAAGTCTCTTTGTTCCTGTGTTTCCTGTTTGCTCCTGGTTCCTGACTCCGGCCTTGTTCCTGACTCCGCTGCTCTCCGTGCTCCTGATCCTGGCTTGTCTGACTACCCGCTCTGGTGACTGACCCCTGCTTGATTCCTGGACTTTGCTTTTGTTTATTATTTGTTATTTATTAATAAAGGTGTGTTTGCATCTACTTCTGTCTCTGTCTGGTTCCGGGTCTCTGACATTACGCAAGGGCCATGAATACAGATGGTACAGGCAAGACACCTATACCTAACCTGCTTACCCAGTGGGACCAGCAGAACCACCATTTGGACCAGTATGCCCATCTGGATCCAGTACCCGGCCAGCCTGCGATTGCGGCCGCCTTTGCCTCACTTCCTGTTGTAGCCTCCAAACCTGTAGCGGCTAGAGAAATGACTGGGTCTGTCCCGCTCCCTCAGTATTTTGGGGGCAACCCAGCTCAGTGCAGAGAATTGATAAATCAAGTTAAAGGATACCTTAAAATCCTGCCCCAGGCATTTCCTACAGACAGTGACAAAGTTCACTTCATGATTTCTTTGCTGTCTGGAAAGGCCCTAGCTTGGGCAAAACCTCTCTGGGAGGCAGAGAGGCCTATTATTTACAATTACCCTGAATTTGTTGCGTCCTTTAAAAGGGTTTTTGATATTCCAGCTCGCTCCACCCCTACTGCCGAACTACTCATGCCTAATGCTCAGGGCACAAAAACTATTGTCGAGTATGCCAGTGAATTCCGTACCATGGCAGCAGAGGGTGACTGGAACAACGAGACTCTCGTGGCTGCCTTTGCACAGGGTCTCTCCGATGTGTTTAAAAATGAGATTGCAGCCAGAGAGTTACCTAAAGATCTCGAGGAACTGATCTCATTTGTCACCCTCATTGACATCAGACTCCGAGAGAGATCCTCATCCAGGGAGCGCCTGCGGAGGCCTCCTGTATATTTGGCACCAAGCTTTTCTTGCCCACCCAAACCTCCCTCACCTCCTATGCCTCCTGGGCCTGAGTCCTCTGTCTGTGTGGAGCCAAGGCGGTTAGGCTTCTCACGCCTCTCGGTCGAGGAGAGAGCCTTTAGGAGGAGGGAGGGCCTGTGCCTATACTGCGGACACCACGGTCACATGTTAAAGTTTTGCCCGATCCGTCCGGCAAAGGGTCCGCACCCAAGATAATGTCAGGGGCAGATCTTGGGTGGTCTTTCTGCAGACCCAGAGATATGTGTGGGCAAACCCTTGGTGCCTATTATCCTCTCCTGGCCTGATTCATCCATTGAGACCCGGGCATTTCTTGATTCTGGGGCCGCAGGCTTGTTTATAGATTGTACATTTGCAGCAAAGCACTCTATACCCTTACAGTCTCGCAACTTCCCACTAGCCTTCGAAGCCATCGATGGCAGACCAATACAGCCAACCCACGTGACCCAAGAAACCGTGCCCATATCTCTGGCTGTAGGGGCTCTACATCATGAGACGATCCAATTCCAGGTCATTTCCTCTCCATATTACCAGGTTGTTTTGGGATACCCTTGGTTACAGAAGCATAACCCCACAATTGATTGGCGCAAAGCTGAGATATTATCATGGTCCCAGCAATGCACATTGTCCTGTCTCCAGAAACCGGTCAAAGTTTTGGGCGCATGTTCTTCCTCTTCCTTACCCGCTGAGTACCAAGAATTCCAAGATGTATTTGACAAGGGTCAAGCCAGCGTTCTGCCACCACACCGTCCGTATGACTGTGGTATCGAACTCCAACCGGGTACCAATCCTCCCCGGGGCTGGATTTACCCACTGTCTGTAGCAGAGAATCGAGCCATGGAGGAGTATGTTACCGATGCACTGTCTAAGGGTTTTATTCGGAAGTCATCTTCTCCTGCCGGGGCCGGCTTTTTCTTTGTAAAGAAAAAAGATGGCGAGTTGAGACCCTGTATCGACTATAGGGGTCTCAATCGCATTACTATTAAGAATGCCTACCCCATTCCATTAATCACGGAGTTATTTGACCGCCTCAAGGGAGCAACGGTCTTCACCAAACTTGATCTGAGAGGGGCATATAATCTCGTCCGGATAAAAGAGGACCACGAATGGAAAACCGCATTTAACACCAGGAGCGGCCATTACGAATACCTAGTAATGCCCTTTGGTCTTTGCAATGCTCCGGCGGTTTTCCAAGAATTTATAAATGACGTCCTGCGAGATATGCTGCAGCAATGCGTGGTGGTTTATCTTGATGATATTCTGATCCATTCCACATCTCTCGAGAACCATCACGCAGACGTTTCTCGTGTTCTACAGAGACTTAGAGAGAATAATCTGTTCTGCAAATTGGAGAAATGTGAGTTTCACTGCAAATAGGTCACATTCTTGGGATATGTTATCTCAGATGCTGGATTCTCTATGGATCCGGAGAAACTTTCGGCTGTACTAAAATGGCCTCGACCTACGGGTCTTCGCTCTATACAACGTTTTCTGGGCTTCGCCAATTATTATCGGAAGTTCATACGCAACTTTTCTTCCTTGGTTAAACCTCTCACGGACATGACCAGGAGAGATGCTGATCCACAGCATTGGTCACAGGAAGCCATTACTGCCTTTGAGTCTCTCAAAGTCGCCTTTGCTGCTGCTCCTATACTGGCACACCCTAACCCTGCCTTACCATTCATTCTTGAGGTCGATGCGTCTGAGACAGGAGTAGGCGCCCTCCTGTCTCAACGTCCTAACCCAGAGAGCTCCAGGCATCCGTGCGGGTATTTCTCGAGGAAATTGAACCCGGCGGAATGCAATTACCAGATTGGTGATAGAGAACTTCTAGCCATAATTTTAGCTCTCAAAGAATGGAGGCACCTTCTTGAGGGTACTTCAGTGCCAATCCTCATACTCACAGACCACAAGAATCTAACATATCTTTCGGAAGCTAAGCGACTATCCCCCCGGCAAGCTAGATGGGCTCTCTTCCTATCAAGATTCAATTATGTGGTTTCTTACTTGCCCGGTACAAAAAACATTCGGGCTGATGCCTTGTCTTGACAGTTCTCCCCTCCATCTAGAGAGGAGATAACCCCTACTCCTGTGATTCCTCCGGACCATATACTGGCAACCATCCGTACTAACCTCACCTCACCCCTAGGCGAGGAGATTCTGGCTGCACAAAGTAATGCTCCTCCAGAGAAACCTAATGGCCGTTGTTTTGTACCTATTAACCTCCGTGCGAAACTATTGAGTACATACCACGACCCCAAAGCAGCTGGACATCCAGGCAAAAACCAGTTAATCTGGTCCATATCCCGGCAATTTTGGTGGCCTGGTCTCCGTTCGGATGTCACCGCTTTTGTAGCTGCCTGTCCTGTGTGCGCTCAAAATAAAACCCCACGACGCCCTCCAGTGGGTCTCCTGCAAACCATACCTAATGGTGAACGACCCTGGACCCACTTGTCCATGGATTTTATCGTAGATCTTCCGGTCTCCCGTGGCAATACAGTCGTTCTCATGGTTGTTGACCGATTCTCGAAGATGTCGCATTGCATTCCCTTGAAAAAACTACCAACTTCCCAGGAACTTGCAACAATTTTTGGTGGGGAGATCTTTCGTTTGCATGGGTTACCCAAAGTGATAGTCTCAGATAGGGGTAGCCAGTTCGTGTCCAGATTTTGGAGAGCTTTTTGTAAGCAAATGGGAATTCAGCTTTCCTTCTCCTCGGCCTACCACCCGCAATCCAATGGTGCAGCGGAACGAGCTAACCAAACACTGGAACAGTTTCTGCGTTGCTACATTTCTGACCACCAGAACAACTGGTCTGATCTGCTACCCTGGGCGGAGTTTGCCCACAATAGTGCGATTAATGCCTCCTCCCGGCTATCCCCATTCCTGGCAAACTATGGGTTTCAACCGTCCATGTTGCCTGATACGTTCTTGCCACAGGAGATACCGGCATTGGAGGAACATCTCAGGGAACTCCGTTCCACTTGGGTGCAGGTCCAGAGTTCTTTGCAACGCGCAATGCAGAACTACAAACTCCAGGCCGACCGCAGACGCCTTCCTGCACCTACCTATCAGGTCGGAGAGAGGGTCTGGCTGTCTTCCCGCAACCTACGCCTCCGTGTTCCCTCACAAAAACTGGCACCCCGATACGTTGGGCCATTTCGTATACTTCGAAGGGTTAACCCTGTAGCTTACGCACTTGACCTTCCTGCTAACATGCGCATCTCAAATGTTTTCCATGTTTCCCTCTTGAAACCGTTGGTTTGTAATCGCTACACCACCTCAGTGCCACGTCCACGTCCTGTTCTGATTGACAATCATGAGGAATATGAAATACGCAGCATCATTGACTCACGGGTCTTCAGAGGACAGATCCAATACTTGGTGCACTGGAAAGGATACGGTCCAGAGGAACGCTCCTGGGTTCCTGCCTCTGATGTCCATGCACCATCCCTCCTTCGTTCATATCACGCCCGCTTCCCCATGAAGCCCGGACCCACCAACAGAGATGGGGGGAGTCGTTGAGGGGGAGGTACTGTCAGGGTTTCTTTGCTGTTTTAAACAGCAACCCTTTTTTGTTTCAGTGATTGAGTTTCAGTTGCAATTACTATCAGCTCCTTCTGCTTGTTGCCACGGTTACTCACCTGTGAGTAGTAATCAACCCTGCTGCTAATCAGTTCTGCCTATTTAAGCAGCTAAGCCCAGAACCTCCTTGCCCTTGCGTGGTTTCCTGTTTCCCAGAAGTCTCTTTGTTCCTGTGTTTCGTGTTTGCTCCTGGTTCCTGACTCCGGCCTTGTTCCTGACTCCGCTGCTCTCCGTGCTCCTGATCCTGGCTTGTCTGACTACCCGCTCTGGTGACTGACCCCTGCTTGATTCCTGGACTTTGCTTTTGTTTATTATTTGTTATTTATTAATAAAGGTGTGTTTGCATCTACTTCTGTCTCTGTCTGGTTCCGGGTCTCTGACAGCCTGTCCCGCGACGGGCTCCTCCCTCCGCTCATCCGACCTCTGTCCATACACCTGCTTCTGCTGTGCCTGGCGCTAGCGCTGCGCCGTTCTTCACTCCTTCCCCTCCAAGCGCTAGCCCTTCTATTCGCACCCCCCTGGGAGCTGCCTGTCGGGCCCTCCCGCTCCTCTCCGCCTTGCCTGCTTCCGCTTGCCGCCGTGGTCCCTCGCCCTTCCCCGCCCGGCCGGCCACTACACGTCGTCTCCTGTCCTCTGCTGACCACCACCGACTGACTACCAGTAGCATCCCTGGCTGTTGCCGCTTTTCTCAAATCGTGGCTGACCCTGCTGCGCCCCTTCTCTCCTCCCTCCGTCATGCTCCCCGACCTGGCCCTCGGCAAGGCCGCCCTCTGTATACCGCTGTCCAGATCCCCCTGGTCCTGTGGCGGGACCGCTAGATAAGAGCCAGCAGCAAGACTCTCGCCCTGACTCCCCGCACCCCCCCTGGTGCTCGACTCACCGAATCCAGATAATCCGGCCTCCCTGGCCTCCTGGCCGCTTCCCGACCCGATCATTTGTACCGCTGTCCTGGACATCGGCTCCGCTCCCGCCTTCCTGCCAGCCGCAGATCCGCGGGGCACCATCTTCCCGCGTGCTCCTTTATTCGCGGCCTTCCTCGCCTGGCCAGCCGTCCCAGTGACCGGCGCCGCCCGCCTCGACAGACCTCTGCCGGAACCAGTTGCCATCACCCTGTCATCGACCGATGGGCTCCTCCTCCGACGAGTTGCGGGTGCCAAACCCGGGCTTAGTCGCTGAGGCGGCCTTGTCCTCCGTGTCGGCCTCCGCTCCGACTCCTGGGATGTTGCAGCAGCGCCGAGCTGCTGATGTAGCCACGCCATGCCTCGGTCTCTGACAGCCGCTCGGACTCCCTCCAGGATCTCTTCCAACGACGCCATACCTGCAGAAACGAGAAAAAAGAAGAATCCCACAGACCTGACAAAGAACAGGTGAATGAAATTCTGTTAAAATGGCTCCTCTCTAAGATGGCCGCTATTTAACTTGCTCTTAGACCACCCCCACGCTGCATTACCCTAAGCCCACCCCCAAATCTCATCCCTGCCCACTCTCTGGCCCTGTCAAGGCCCACTCCCCCTCTGCGTTGTTCCGTGGGCTTCATAACGACAGGAGAATGGAAACAAGCCCTTTGTTGCAAAGGGGGTTAAGGACAAATTTATTTTGATCTGTATATTTGCAACTATTTTTTTTACTGCTTAGGGCCTTTGTGTGTTGATAAAATCTATTTGCATAGAGCTGTATATTTAGGTTAAAATAATAATTTCTAGCAATTGTGTGTGCAAATAAACAAGCTGCAATCACCTAAAGTGACAAACGTATTGAAAAAAACAAGACAAGCTATAAATTACACTTATTATACAATGATCAAAGGATTTCTGAAAAAAATGAACCAAAACACAATCTAGTGCAGATTATCCTTATTATAGATATAAAATAACTAATATACACATATGTGGGTTGCACTCATATTTACCAGAGCCCTATCAACCCTGGCTATGGGTGAGAAAGGCTCCACTTGAGAGGGAATAACTCCCACAACGCTCAGACCAGAAGATCTTTATTCCCAAAGATGGCACTCTTTATATGCAATGGCTGCAGGTATGACAGAACCAGAAGACCCCAATGGCATATTAAAACATGAATGTTACTATATAAAAAACAATTAAAACTGCTTACTCCAAGCAATGGTGGATATGCCATATAGTAATCTCACTAATGAGCAAAAATGGAGCATAAAACGCTGATTTGTGTGTAATACGTCTGGGTTTTGTCAGATGCCGGGTCCAGACTCCGTCTCCCAGTAATGTATCTCGCGTTTCGCTTCACCCTCCTCTATTCCTCCGGTCTTCCTCAGTATTGAAAGTGCTTATGAAAATTTATTAAATTTGATGCATAGCACAAAGAACATTCGATCATAAAATAATATACAATTGCTAAAAATCGTAGCTGGAACAGCCAAGGATAGTATTAAATATCCAAATGACACCTTCATTCGAGAAAGTGTACAAGTGAAGCAATAACAGTCCCACAAATGTATATGGTTCCAGGAGGAGAACTAAACAGTCACCTACAAAAATCCTTGCCATATACCATTCCTTTCAATGAAGAAATAGGGGTCCGGTAAAATAGTCTTTACTTCTGTAGATGGATCTGAGAGGGTCCAAGACTAAATCATTATAATCTGTGTGGAACAATGGTGTTTCCTGAATAACTTCTTGCAAATATGTGAGTTTAGAACTCAGGAATTAATAAATATTCTACTGAGCGACTGTTTTGTTCTTTTACCACAAATCATTTAAGGCACTCTCACCTTCTCTTCTAACAAGATGGGTAAAAGGTTAATGTATTTAGGAGGATTGATATTTCCAGTTTTGGAGCCCACTCCTACTGAGAAGCTTTTTCTGTAGGCTGTAGGTCAGAAAACATGATAAAATCAGCAAATTGGTCTAGAAAATCTACTTTTAAGTTGTTCTACTTCAAACCTATTGATCCATTGTCTTTGGAAGTCATTAACCAGCTTTAAATTAGCAGAGTAAGAGTCTCTGTCTTAATAAAATGAAAGAATATTCTTAGGTTTCCAGAGAAAAGTTGTGATCTTATTGCACTCTGTCCACCCATTCATTCTCAATCATTAGATTTATTGCAGATTGTTTGTATATCCATTATCGTTTAACTATATATTCGAAAAATGTCAAATATTCTGTGTATATTTATACACTGTTTACAGACTATTCTAAGTGAATTTCTCCTACATTTATTTTGTCTTCTCTCTTTTTTGTATAATAAGAATTTGACCCTTGAATATTGTTTTGACCAATCTCTGAAATTGATTTTCAGCCGAGAATTGTTTCTCTTTTGCGTTTTGTTTATCGTTTATGGCATTGGATGTTCTCCATAAGTACTTTTATTCTAGACCCTGAGGAGGCAGACGAAAGGGCTAGCAGGGAACAGGGACATGTGTGGGAGTGGAGTAAGTTCATGGAAAGGAGGTCCTGTAAGAGTGGGGAGGGGCTATGGGTTAAGAGGGGTGGCCATATATATAAGGGAAGCCATTTCTTTTTTTTTTTTTTGTGAATATCATTTTTATTATTTTCATCGTTCCGTCGTAGAGAGCATTGAGACTTGCAGGTCTCCAGATTGAGTTACATTTAAAAGTAAGGTATCATCATCTGATCGGGCTCGCAGGCCCACACTGTTGTCGGACTCACAGGTCCCTTGTATCAGTTCTTATGCATTTCTGACAATACCCGCTTTGGAGCGTGATATAATTGAGGACGACCCCAGTACCAATGTCCTTCAGTGTGTAAGAGCATAGAGTAGTGCGTAAATTGTTGAGGTAAGTTGAGTGTGGTCCGTGTGCTACAGTCATTAGAAAGAAGTAAGACTTAGTATCTGGATCACTTGTCCCATTCTTCCCTTCTATGGTTCAGTTCTTGCCCCTTAGACACTTGTCCCACTAGGGGACAGAATGAAGTGATGGTGCAGAGGTTTGGTTGACTTGTTTGTAACTGGGGTTGTGCGTCTGATTAATTGGGGGTTCATGGTTATCTGTGTGATCTTCCGTTCGGTGCTCAGAGATCCCCTATAGGGGTTGGTGCAGTCAAGAGGGTTGGGGTAGGTGTTCAGCGTAGGTCGTTGGGGTGGGAAGGGAGAGGTTAGTCGGGAAAGGAAGGGGGTTCAGGCGGGTCTGCTGTCTGCCGTCTCCTGTCGTCTGGGGTGCGAGTTCTGGGTCTTATCTGTCTGTGCCATGGTGTCCGTCAGTTCTAAGTCTCTGTTGGAATCCTTCTTTTGCTGTCTCAAGGATCCAATGCGTCCATATGTCCATGTAGGTCGTAAGGGTCGAGTTGGCCGTCATTGTCAGTTCCTCTATTTTCCTGAGGTCTTCCATTTGGCCAAACCAGTTTAATAGCGGGGGTGTTACGCATTGTTTCCAGAATTGGGGAAGTACTTGTTTGGCTACATTAAGTATTCTAATGGTTATGGATTTTTTGTGCTTAGAGTGGGGAACAGCTGTGTGGTGTAGGAGCATTGCTGCCAGTTCCAGGGGGGGCGGCGCGTCCGAGACTTTCTTTAGAATGGCGTGTATCCCCTCCCAATATGTTTTGATCTTCTCACAGTCCCACCAGATGTGTTTTATGGTCCCCTCCTCCCGTTCACATCTCCAGCAGAGTTTGGAGTGGTCTGGGTCTATCTGGTATAGGAGGTGCGGTGTCCTATACCATTGCGTTAGTAATTTGTAAGCTGTCTCTTGCGTTTTACTATGTGTTGAGTAGTGGTGTGTGAGGTAGCAGATGGATTCCCACTCCGTGTCTGTGAGTGTGATGCAGGGGCGGACTGAGCACTCGGGCAAATCGGTCATGGACCGAGGGCCCGAGGCTCTAGGGGGCCCGCCCGCCTGCCTGCCATGCAGTAAAGTAATAGCTGGGCTGGGGAGTTAAACAATCTCCCCAGCCTGCATGCAGTCAGTCAGGGGCCCGCACGGCACTCCGCGGGCCCCTGTTACAAAATACATATCCCCCATGTTCGGGCAGGCACAGTCAGAGACAGCTAAAGGGCCCTCATAAAGACCCACTATGCTGTCTCTCACTGTGCCTGACTGGTGAGCAGAGCAGGAGAGCTGTCTGTAGTTCTGATCAGGCAGCTCCGTGCGGCTCCTCATAGAGGAAATGACATCATGTGTCAAAAGGTCAGCCTCTCTACCCCCAGTAGACCCTCTGCTGCCCCCCACCCCTCTACCCCCTGCTGCCCCATCCCTCTACCCCCTGCTGCCTCCCTACTGCCCCTCTACCCCCAGTAGACCCTCTGCTGTCCCCGTGCTGCTGCTCCTCACCCCATACTGCCCCTCTACCCTCTGCTGCCCCCCAACCCTCTACCTCCTGCTGCCTCCCTACTGCCCCTCTATCCCCTGCTACTCCTCTACCCCCAGCAGCCCACTACAACCCCTATACCTACCACAGCCCCTATACCCTCTACTGCCCCTTTGCCCCATACTCCCTGCTGTCCCTCTAGCTCCTGCTGGCCCCCCTATCCCCTGCTGCCCCTCTACCCCAGCAGCCCCTTTGCCCCCTGCTGCCCCTCCACCTCATGCTGGCCCCCTGCTGCCCCTCTACCTTATACTGGAACCCCTACTCCCTGCTACCCCTTTACCCCCTGCTGCCCCCCTTTGCCTACTACTCCCTGCTGGCCCCCTTACCTCCTGCTGGCCCCTTTGCTCCCTGCTGGCTGCCCCCTACTCCCTGCTGGCACCCCCCTGCTGGCAACCCCTACCCCCTGCTGTCCCATCTACCTCCTTCTGCCCCTCTTCCCACTTACTCCCTGCTGCCCCTCTACTCCCCGCTGCCCCTCAACCCCCTGCTGCTCCTCTACCCCCAGCAGCTCTTCTACCTACTACAACCCCTATACCCACCCCAGCCCCTACCCCTTACAGCCCCTCTACCCTCTGCTGCCCCAGCAGACCCCCTGTCGACCCTCTAGCCCCAAAAGACCAGCCACTGTCCCTCTACCCCCTGCTGCCCCTCTAGCCCCAGCACACCCCCTACTCCCTGCTACCCCTTCTGCCCCTTTGCTCCCTATTCCCTGCCCCCTTACCTGGTGCTGCCCACCCTACCTCCTGCTTGTCCCCCTACCTCCTGCTGGCTTCTATTACCTCTATTACCCCCTGCCCCCTCTATAGTCACTATTTCGCCTTACCCCCACTATAGCCCCTATTATTCGCTGCCCCCACTATAACCTCTATACCCAATACAGCCTCTGCCCCCACTACAGCCCCTATAACCACTACAGTTTCTATGCCCCAGCACCCACTTCAGCCTTTATTCCCCTGCCCCCACGGCAGCCCCATGTCCCCTACACCGACTACAACACCCCACAGTTTTTATCTACTTAAAGGGAAACTATAGTGCCAGGAAACATGTTTTATTTTTCCCTAGCACTATAGCTTCCTAATGTGCCCCCCTCTTTTACAGGGTTAAGGGACCTGGGACACTGTACCTAGACCACTTCAATGAGCGGAAGTGGTCTGGGTTCCTATAGTGTCCCTTCATAGATACTCTGTATTTCGTGTTAGGATATGAGGATTCAAAGGCATACATATATTCACTTACAGTAAATATACACAGAAACATACATTCACTTTACATGCACATACAATCAAATATATTTTGAATCCTAATATCCCAACACGACTTACAGTAAGTATACAGAGAAACATACATTCACTTTACATGCACATACAATCAAATATATTGTGAATCCTAATACCTCACACAAAGACATACATATATTCACTTACAGTGAATATACACAGAAACATACATTCACTTTACATGCAAATACAAGGTACATCTGCAACAGTATATACATATATATATATATATATATATATATATATATATATATATATATATATATCTGGAGGGGGGCCAGGTCCTAATTTTGCCCGAGGGCCCAGGACTCTCTCAGTCCGCCCCTGGTGTGATGTGAAGGGCCGCCTCCCATTTTCCCATGAATAGGGGTGTTTCGGATGGGGTTTCTGTTTGCAGCATGGAGTATAGGAAGGATATTCCATGTGGGAGCAGGTCCGGGTGTGCGCTGACCGCTTCTAGTGTGGTCTGATCTCTAGTGAGTGCTGATCCCTGTGGCAGTGTAAGGATGAAGTTGACCAGTTGGGTGTATCTAAATTGGTGCATGAAGGTCGGTGGTGTCTCTCCCAGCAAGTCTGTTAGTGTTTTACATTTTGTGAGTTGTGTAGCCAGGATTTTGGCCAGTAGTTTGATATCGCAGTTGATAAGCGATATTGGCCTATAGTTCCCACATTGCTCCCTGTCTTTGCCGTCTTTGGGGATAATGGTGATGTGGGCCATCAGGGCTTGTTTAGGGATATGGCTCCCATCCCTTATCGCGTTAAAGGCTTCCACCATAGGTGGGTATAGGTCCTCAGCATAGGTCTTATAGTATTTTGTCAGGAGGCCATCCGGCCCCGGGCTTTTGCCTGGCTTGGTTTGTTTGACCGCTACCGCAAGTTCTTCTATGGTAATGGGTTCATCTATTAGCTCTGCCACATCCGTGTCTAGGGTCGGTATCGGGTGTTTAGTTAACGGATTCGCGAAGGTGAATTTTCGCCGACTCGGTTTGCGGTTCCGGAAGTGTGTACAGCTCTGAGTAGTAAGTGCGGATAGTGCTCAGGATGTCTTTCGGGAGATGATGTAGGTTCCCCTGTTTGTCTCTGATCCTGTCAATGTACGTGTGTTGCCTCTGTTTTTTCAGCATTGAGGCTAGGAGCTTGCCGCTCTTGTTCCCATGTAGGGTGAAGAAGTCCTTATGTCTGATCGCGTCCCTGTGGTGTTTGGTGTGTAGTAGTGTGGCTAGTTCCCGCCTCAGTTGTAGGAGTCGGGTTTGGTGTGTGCGGTCTGGGGCCTGTTTGTTTTGTTCGTCTGTCTCGTGTATGTCGGCCAACAGGTCAGTTAACCGAACTTCGGCTTGTTTCTTCAATATAGCCCCTTGTTGTATGTAGTGGCCCCTTATCACGCTTTTGTGTGCTTCCCAGAGAATTGTCGGGGATGTCTGCTCCACCGTATTAGTTGCGAGATATTCCTTTATTTTCTCGCCTATAAGGACTGTGACCTCCAGTTTGGAGAGTAAATATTCGTTGAGTCTCCATTTCGGGGTCGTGGGGCGGTAGAGTGGTGATTTGAGTTTTAGTGATACCGGGGCGTGGTCCGACCATGTGGCCCCTCCGATTGTTACTTCGGTCACTAGGGGGAGGTAATAGTGTGTGGTGTACATGTGGTCTATTCGGGAATAGGAGTTGTGTGGATGGGAGAAGAAGGTGAAGTCCCTTTCATCTGGGTGGTGGGCTCTCCAGCAATCGACAAGGAGTTGGTTGCGGAGCAGGGATTTAATGTTCTGGAGTTGTTGTGTGGGGACATGGGAGATGCCTGTTGAATTGTCCCATGTAGGGTCTAGTGCGATGTTAAAGTCCCCCCCAAGTATGAGGATCCCCTCCGTGAAATCTTGGAGTTTGCGGAGTGTCTGTTTGAGGAAGCGCAAGTGCTGTTTATTCGGGGCATATATGTTTGCGAACGTGTATTGGTGTCCCGCTATTTTCCCCTTAAGGAATAGGTATCTGCCTTCGTCGTCGGACACGCAGCCCCCCTCCTGGAACGGCACTCTCCTGTGGAGGAGTATTGCCGTCACCCGGACTTTGCCCCTATGGTAGTCACTATAGTATCCCTGTGTGTAGTGTTGGTCGGTCAATTTGGGTCTTGTCCCCTTTTTGACATGGGTTTCCTGTATCATGACTATAGAAGCCCTTTGTTTATGGAAGTCTCTTAGTGCACCCGATCTCTTCTCTGGTTTGTTCAGTCCTTTTACGTTTATTGTGAGGATATGCAGGTGGTCGGGGGTCATCGTCATGTCGTTAAGTCAGGTCGCTATGGGTGGGCTCTATAAGGGTGTCACTGTCCGGTATCTCTATGTGGCAGGTGGTCACGCTATGTCCCAGGCGTAGTGTGAGGTCTGGATATTTGGGGGGTGGGGTGAGGGTGGGAAGGGGGGGGGGTTAAAGGGCTAGGTTGGTGAAGAAGTCGTGGAGGTTTCCAGTAACTTCCTGTGGTCTCGTCACGTTCTCGTGACAACTAGGTATAGGCGTCGGGGAGCTCCAATCCACGTCACCTCCAGAGGTGTACGTGGATGGCTCGCCTTCTGGTTGGCGCCTCCCTGTAGGGCGTCGGTTGGGCGTCCGGTTGTCCGGCTCGGTGTCCTAGTGGCGTGTCAGTCCCGTGACAACCCTATATGGCTCTTCTGCGTTAACTCAGTCTGAGTGTGTCCGTTTTCCCCGCCTTGGGGTGCGTTGGCCCCATGGGTGTTCGTCTTAGTGTGTTGCGTTTCTGCTTGCGGCTCTGTTGCAAGTAATAAACAATAACATTTAGTTACTTATCACAACAGGTGAAAACAAGTTATAATGATTCTATAACAGTCCAAGGCTATACACATTTTGTCCACCACCCTTTGATCCCCAGGTTCCCACTGGCCAGGCTAACTAGTGTGTGTCGTTCTGAACCTTGTTTCTCAGTGTTGTGTGTGTTGTCCCTCTCAGGGCTCGCGTGTGCTCACGGTTGGGTTTAAGGTGCGGCTGGTCGGTTTCCAGGATCAGCGGTGGGCTTTTGGGTCTCTAGCTTAATCACTATAACTATGCTATGAGGGTGTTTCTGGTTCATCGATCCTCCATGTGTCCTTGTCCCCCCCCTCTGCTTCTGATAGTGGGTAGCCGCTCAGACCGTGTTACCGGGCTGTTTGTCCTGTCTGTATTTTCCTCCCCCTCTCCCACGTTGTGTACCCAGGCCCCCCCCCAGGTGTGCCCCGCCGGCGGCACCCACCGCCTGCTCCCCGAGGTTCGTCACAGGGCAGGTGGGTTGCGGCGACTGGGCCCAGCCGGGGCGGGAGCCGCCCCATCTGCTCTTGCCATAGGTGGGAAGGCCTGAGTGTGTGTGCTCCCTTTTCCCCAGTCGCCTGCCCCTTGCCCATCGCCCGTAGTCCAAAAGCAGTCTGGCAAATCGGAGGACTCAGTGGGACCGGGCCTCCGTTCCGGTTCCTGCCGGCCCCCTGCTCTTGTTTCGTGGAACTTGCCCGCCAGTGTCTCTGTCCCTCTGTGGCAATATGGGGCCCGAGTGGGTATCGCCCAGTGGGCTGTATGCTTGCGGTTCAGATGGGTACAGTGTCTCTAGTCTCTTGGGTCGGGAGCAAGTGGCTTCAATCTTGTCAGCAGCTGGCGCCACGTGGGTTCCCGGGATGGTGGGTAGTGAACAGCCTCTTACATGTTGGCGCCCGAGGGGCGAGTGGTCTGTTGCCTTGTTCTCCTGGGTCTGGTGGGTTGCTGCGCCGGGCGTTGTGCCTCTGGTGCGAAGGTGTAGAAGGCCATCGGGTCCGGCCACGTCATTTGCAGTGGGGGCAGTTGTAAGTCCTTTACGAGGTCACCCAGGTCTCCCTCCTTCCTCACCGTGAAGGGGTCGTTAGGTTTGGTGACTTGTATTCCTGTGGGGAAACTCCACCGATATCTAATCAGGTTGGACTGCAGCAGTCGTGTAAGTGGGCGCATGGCCCGTCGGTATGCCAGTGTTGCCGGTGAGAGGTCTGGGTATAATTGTATTTCAGTGCCATTGTGGAAGACTTGCTTCTTATCTCTAGCGCTTTTCAGGATGTCTTCTTTCACTTGAAAGTGTTGCAGACAGCATACAACATCTCTAGGGGGGGAGTCTGGTGCCCCCCTGGGCCGGAGGGCTCTGTGTGCCCTAACAAATTCGATGGGTGCCGTGTTTGGCCTCTGCAGGAGGGCATTTAAGATCTCCGTTAGGGTGCCACGTATAGGGGTGGTCTGGTCCAGTTCCTCGGGTAGGCCCCTTATTCTTATGTTCTGCCTTCTCCCTCTGTTATCTAAGTCCTCCACATGGAGGGCCATTTGGCGAAGTTGGACTTCTTGTCTTTGAATGGTGCTCGTGGTCGCGTTCTGTGCCGACACCACGTGGTCACAATCTGCCTCTAGCTGGGCCAGTTTGTGCTGGATCCCCTGCATGTCCTCCCTCCCCTGTAAGGGATTTATGTAAGGCCGCATTCGCCTCCTTTAGGTCAGCTTTAGTGGGTAAGTTACTAATTATTGATAACCAGTCCGGCTGGGCTTGGGGCGGATTGGGTCTGTGCGGTACCTTTTCATGGCGGTCTTCCTGCGGTGAGGACGGGCGTGCTAGGCCCGAGGCTTCTGTGTCACTCGAGGCCTGTGAGGTTTGGTCGGCCTGGGCAGTGAGGTATTGGCGCATGCCCGCTGACTGGGACCCCGAGGGCGGCGTAAACCCCGAGGGTCCCAGCCAGTGGGCATGCGCCAATACCTCACTGCCCAGGCCGACCAAACCTCACAGGCCTCGAGTGACGCAGAAGCCTCGGGCCTAGCACGCCCGTCCTCACCGCAGGAAGACCGCCACGAAAAGGTACCGGTAGTCGAGGCAGCCTGTTGTGGTTTGTGCATTTTCCCCATGTTCGCGCTGTTTGAAGCAGGTTAGGCGGGTATTAGTGTTGAGCCTGGAGGGAGCACTCGGTTTACGCCGCCATCTCGTCTGGCGTCCAGGCCACGCCCCCCGGGAAGCCATTTCTTGTATCCCTCAGCCATCTTAATTATCCGGCTTGAGAACAGCTTCTCGCCCACCCTCCTTTTGTTATGTTTCTGTGGTGGGCTAATTGTGTGTACTAACTTTGTTTTCTTGTTACAGCAGGCGGATGAAGGTCCTTGTTGCCAGTCAGGGTTGGTCCAGTGGAAAGGTTCAGGGCTGATTCCTCCCCTAGCTTCGGGTTTAAGTTATGGTACAGGACTTGCCCACTAAGCTCAAAGCCAGTGGTTAGCATGGATGGTATTGGAAGGCCAGTGGTGTATGGACGAGAGAGAGGCAAGCGCCTATGTTATGGTAGATGGTTGGCAAGGATCTAGTGATGGAAGTTACAGTTAATGAATATACTATGTTAATATGTTATGTTGATATAGTGTTTGTTTTAAATAAAGTTGTGGCCTATTTGTCAGCACTCAAGTCTTGCGTCAAATTATTCTGGGTAAGTTATTATAAGTAAAAGGTTTCCCTCCTACACTGTCCCCACCAGGGCCGGCCTTAGGGGTGTGCGAGCTGTGCGGCCGCACAGGGCGCCATGGTGCAGGGGGCGCCCTGCGGCCGCATAGCTCACACGGCATGTCTGTTAGCCGCAATGCTAACAAGACATTTGCCTTGGGCGGCATTTTCCAGGGGGCGGCAAAAAAAGCCGCCCCAAATGCCCAAGGCAAATGTCTTGTTAGCCTTGCGGCTAACAGACATGCCTGGCTGCTGGGCGGTCGGGCGGCGCTGGCGGGCGGCTGGCGAGGGAGCACTTCCTCTGAGCTGTATGCTCAGCTCCCTCGCGCGCCGCAGAGTGAGGCTGGGAGCCGGAATATGACGTCATATTCCGGCTCCCAGCCTCACTCTGCAGCGCGCGAGGGAGCTGAGCATACAGCTCAGAGGAAGTGCTCCCTCGCCAGCCGCCCGCCAGCGCTGCCCGACCGCCCAGCAGCCACTGGACCACCAGGGAGGAAGAGACCCCCCCCCCAGCATTCCCAAAGGTAAGGAGGCTGGGGGGGGTCTAAATAAATGTTAAAAAATGTGTTAATGTGGGTGAGTGTGTGTGTCTGTTAGTGTGTGTGTGTGTGTGTGTGTGTATGTTAGTGTGTGTCTGTTAGTGTGTGTGTGTATGTTAGTGTGTGTGTGTATGTTAGTGTGTGTCTGTTAGTGTGTGTGTGTGTATGTTAGTGTGTGTCTGTGTATGTTAGTGTGTGTCTGTGTCTGTTAGTGTGTGTCTGTGAGTGTGTTTGTCTGTTAGTGAGTGTGTGTGTGGCTGTCTGCCTGTGTGTGTCTGTTTGGCTGTGTGTGTGTGACTGTCTGCGCGTGTGTGTGTGTGACTGTCTGCGCGTGTGTGTGTGACTGTCTGCGCGTGTGTGTGTGTGACTGTCTGCGTTTGTGTGTGTGACAGGGTGTGTGGGAAGGGGTAAGGAGTGGGGGAGGGGGGGACGGGAAGGGGGGGCGCTGTGAAGATTTTTTGCACAGGGCGCCCAAATGCCTAAGGCCGGCCCTGGTCCCCACTACCTTTATACATGAAGTTATTGCATTTTCAGTATATTATTTATGTTTCAAGGACTAGTTTGGTTGCATTGTTTTACCTAAAGAGAAATATAGACTGTTGATCACACTACTTATAGGCTATGCTTGAAGATTGCGTTGGAGGTTTATGATGTCATACATACCTACAAGTTTACAAGGGGGATATGATAGAAATATTTAAATACATAAAGGGAATCAACACCGTAAAGGAAGAGACTATATTTAAAAAAAAAAAGAAAAACTACCACAACAAAAGGACATAGTCTTAAATTAGAGGGGAAAAGGTTTAACAATAAGTTCAAGAAGTATTACTTTACTGAGAGGGTAGTGGATGCATGGAATAGTCTTCCAGCTGAAGTGGTAGAGGTTAACACAGTAAGGGAGTTTAAGCATGTGTGGGATAGGCCTAAACTTAAGATAAGGGACTAATGAAAGTATTTAGAAAATTGGGCAGACTACATAGGCCAAATGGTTCTTATCTGCCGTTACATTCTATGTTTCTATGTTTCTTTGACACAGAATTGTTTGTCAAAATAGATAATACAATATACAGCGTGTATGTTTTAGCCACTAAATCAGCATTATACTGGAGAAAGTTTGTTTAAGTTTGCTAATTGATAAATTAGGTGAAAAGATGTAGAAATCAGTTCAATATCAAGTCAAGCGAAGCAGCCACATAATTACCGTATATACTCAAGTATAAGCCGAGTTTTTCAGCACATTTTTTGTGCTGAAAAACCCCAACTCGGCTTATACTCCAGTCAGTGTCTGTATTATGGCAATTTACATTGCCATAATACAGACAATGGGGCTGGCAGCGAGTGCTTACCTCTTCTGCAGCTCCTGTCAGCTCCCTTCTCCTCCGCGCCGGTCCATTCAGCACCTCTGTCAGCTCCCAGCGAGGTCATAGTGCGGCTCTCGCGAGACTTACACTGAGAGCTGACAGAGGTGCTGACCGGACCGGCGCGGAGGAGAAGGGAGCTGACAGGAGCTGCAGGAGAGGTAAGTGCTCGCTGCCAGCCCCCCTCCACTGAACTGCCAATGCCACTGGACCACCAGGGAGTGAGAGCCCCCCTCCCTGCCATGTATCAAGCAGGGAGGGGGGACGAAAAAAAAAAATAATAATAAAATAAAATAAAAATAATAATAATAAAAAAATTATAATAATATAACAATTCTTTTTAAATAATATTAAAAAAATAATAATAAAAATGCCCACCCCCCACCAAGGCTCTGCAACACAAACACACACTGCACTCATACACACACAGCACTCATACACACACACACACACACACTGCACTCATACACACACACACTGCATTCATACACACACTGCACTCATACACACACACTGCACTCATACACACACACTGCACTCATACACACACTGCGCACTCATACACACACTGCGCACTCATACACACACTGCGCACTCATACACACACTGCACACTCATACACACACATGGGCGTAGGAACCAGGGGGGATGGGGGGACGCATCCCCCCCCCCAGCAAATCATGCGGGGGGGACAGGTTATGGGGAAACCCCCCCAGCTCCGCCGGCCCCCCTCATGCTGCAGCCGCCCGAGCGCTCTGCAGAGAGCCTCAGGCGGCTGCAGCTTTGCCCGGGCTGGTGCGTCCATGAGGGCGCACCATGAGGAGAGGGGCTGACAGGAGGGAAGCGCTCAACGCTCCCTCCTGTCACTCCCTCACTGTACTGTGGCCGAGCCCTGTATGGTCCGCGGGTACAGGGAGCATCTGTCTCCTGTACCCGGCCAGACTAACAGGAAGTACACACTGAGTGTGCACTTCCTTTTAGTCCGGCCGGGTACAGGAAACAAAATCTCCCTGTACCCGCGGAACATACAGGGCTCGGCCACGCTACAACAGAGGTAGGGGAGGGGGGAGGAAGAGAATGACAAGGGAGGTAGGGGGAGAAAAAAAGAGAGTGACAAGGGAGGGAGGGGGAAGAGAGTGACAAGGGAGGGAGTGAGGGGGAGAAAAAAAGAGAGTGATAAGGGAGGGAGGGGGAGAAAAAAAAGAGAGTGACAAGGGAGGGAGGGGGAGAAAAAAAGAGTGACAAGGGAGGGAGGGAGGGGGAGAAAAAAAGAGAGTGACAAGGGAGGGAGGGAGGGAGGGAGGGGGAGAAAAAAGAGAGTGACAAGGGAGGGAGGGAGGGGAGAAAGAGAGTGACAAGAGAGGGAGGGAGGGAGGGAGAGAAAGAGAGTGACAAGAGAGGGAGGGAGGGGGAGAAAGAGAGTGACAAGGGAGAGAAGGAGGGGGAGAAAGAGAGTGACAAGGGAGAGAAGGAGGGGGAGAAAGAGAGTGACAAGGGAGAGAAGGAGGGGGAGAAAGAGTGACAAGGGAGAGAAGGAGGGTGAGAAAGAATGACAAGGGAGGGAGGGGGAGAAAGAGTGACAAGGGAGGGAGGGAGGGGGAGAAAGAGTGACAAGGGAGGGAGGGGGAGAAAGAGTGACAAGGGAGGGAGGGGGAGAAAGAGTGACAAGGGAGGGAGGGAGGGGGAGAAAGAGTGACAAGGGAGGGAGGGAGGGGGAGAAAGAGTGACGAGGGAGGGAGGGAGGGGGAGAAAGAGTGACGAGGGAGGGAGGGGGAGAAAGAGTGACGAGGGAGGGGGAGAAAGAGTGACAAGGGAGGGAGGGGGAGAAAGAGAAAGAGTGACAAGGGAGGGAGGGAGGGGGAGAAAGAGTGACAAGGGAGGGAGGGGGAGAAAGAAAGTGACAAGGGAGGGAGATAGATTGACATCCATCACACACACACACAATGCATTCCTTACACACACTCAATGCACCCCGTGCACACACACACACACAATCATGCAACCCTTACACACACAGAAACACACAATGCATTCCTTACACACACTCAAGGCACCCCGTACACACTCAATGCACCCCTTACAGACGCACACACTGCATCCCGTACATACACAGAAACACACCTTGCAGCCCTTACACATACAAACACAGATTCACACAATGCATTCCTTACACACATATCAGGACATCCCCTACACACTCCACCCCCTGTGAACAAACTTATTGGTGGAACATGAAGGTGGACCCTGGGACCCAGACCTTGAGCTGTGTAAAGGGCCCCCAAAAATCAGGAGGATCCTGGCGCTGTATCCGGGTAAGTAAAACCCCTTCCCTGTAGTGACCCTTTAATGTTATTATTTAATCATTTATATAGCGACTGCAAATTCCGTAGCGCTGTACAATGGGATAAACAACTACTAGTTTACGGAATAAGAATGTACCCGGCGAGTAAAAATGCTATCCCCCCCAGATTTTGGGGGGTTCCTACGCCCATGTACACACACTGCATTTATACACACACACACTGCACTCACACACACACACACACACACTGCATTCATTATATACACACACTGTAAATAAATCTTCAATTAATATAATTTTTTTAGGATCTAATTTTATTTAGAAATTTACCAGTAGCTGCTGCATTTCCCACCCTAGTCTTAAACTCGAGTCAATAAGTTTTCCCAGTTTTTTGGGGGTAAAATTAGGAGACATTAGGGGCTTATATTCGGGTCGGCTTATACTCGAGTATATACGGTAGTTGAAAATATCAACCTTTCATTTAAGTTGATTTGTCAATTCAACTGCTTTTAACACCTTTCAGTGTCATCAAAACCTTCTAAAATGGGTTATATACAAGTATACATGGGTAAAATATATATATATATTGATCTATAAAATGCAGAATACAGAAAAGTAGCAGAATTAAAGAAAAAAGATTTAAAATAAGCTGTTTATTGTTTTAATTTCCTGACATTAATAAAATAATTATTAACAAAAAGTACATTTTAAAAATATATATTTGAAATGGGAAATAGAATGGAATATGTTCTTTTTAATATTTGAGTTACTTATTTACAAATTCTTTTTTCTATGAAGGCAGTAACAACAGAGATTATACTCAATGACTAAAAAGATGATTCTATATTTAGTCATCGTTGAAGCCTACATTCTGTGCATTTTCCTTTATTACTACAGTTAGTGAATTCTTGAAACAGACATAAAAAATATTTTTATTCTTGTATATTTATATACTTCATGACGTAAAAAGGTTATTAATTTTCCAAATGAGTATTCTATTCTTATTTAGAAAATCATGTTTAAATGAAACGCGTGCTATAAATGTGCCATTCATTTTCTATTATTGGTGATAAAAAGAAAATCATTATTATATATATATTTATTTATTATTTTTTTTTTTTCGTTCAAGGTTCATTTTTAAGTACTACTTAACGGATTGAATAAACTCAGGAACGTGTGCTAATTACTGAATAACTGAGGCAAAAATCACAAAATATAGACGGATATTTCCCGTGTCTGACTGCTTTGCATCTGATCGCTCTTCACCAGGAATGGTTGTCATGGAAACTCATCACTATAACACACTGTGGTCCTAAGTGTTAGAATGTTGTGTGTAATGTAGAACACCTTGACCCTTCAAAACAGCAAGAGGCAGCAAAGCTCCCTGTGTAGAGGACTGTGTTTGTAAATGGAGCTTATAGAGTCTGAAATTAGAGCTCAGGTTATATAGGGTGTGAAATTGCAATAAAAGGTAGAGATCTAGAGAATAATTTGAGGACAAGCTCAGGGCAAAGCGAGAACTACGTACATGTGTAAAGAAGTATTGCAATAAATAAGCAAGCTATTTAGTTTGAATAATATAAAGTTCCATTTATGGCAATAGAAGTAATTGACTGAAGAACAGTTTCACACATTTATTACACAAAAGATAAAAAGAGAACACACAATAAAGTGATACCACCTGTACACATGCTACCCTCAGTGCAGTAATATAATACTTACTTTAATAGGATGATCATTTTATATTGTGTTATTTAAACCTCTAATGATTGCTAATAATCTCATCTCTATTTAAAAAAAATATATATATATTCTTTATTTTCTTTGTGCAAGGAAAAGACATATCAGGCTTACAGTGCCACAACAGCAAGAAAAACGGTTATTCTCATGGTTTAACATTAGTTAGGCATTGGAGGGTGTTGCACATTTTCTTTTATATACAGTAATGTCGCTTGTTAGATATTTGCTCCTGCGCTGCTTATCAGTAGTGAGGTGCAAGGTTAGTTAGAACAGGAGAACATAAGTGGCATGAAATAGCATAAATTAACCGGGGATCACTTCCACAGGTTAGTGCGGCATGACATAGGCTTACAAGACTAACACAGCTTAGGTGGGTGGTTATACGCTTGGGGTTGCATTAGTTAGGCATTAGATGATATTAATGTTAATGGTGCACTTCAGGGTTCACAATTAGCTAGGACAGTATACAATTGTTAGATTAACTTGGTAGAAAACAGACTTTAACATTCTACGGTGTAATACTAGCCTGTCATTCAGGTGCGTGTCTGTTGAGTGTATAAGAATATTTAAACTTTGTGTTTCAAGATGCTAAATATATGAACATGCCGTAGCTGGACACCGGTCTAAACATTAAATGAAAACTGAACAGATAGTTACAGGGGCAAGTAAAAGTTTTGCATTAGGTATGAGCTGTACAGTGGTATCAAGCCTTATCACAGCATTTGAGCTTGTAGGAGCGTGGTCCGCTTCTGATGTAGTTCACCCTGATCAACCGACTCCGGCTCTGGAGGCTTGACAGGTTGGTTCAGGATATTGGCAGCCGAGAAGAGGCACTATGAAGTAACGGGGATTGAGTCCAGAAGTAAAGAGTCCGTGGCTGAGATGTGATTACCGCAAACCTTGCCTGTTTAGTGAGTGTCAAGTGGGCTATTTAGCCAATGCCTCTCGATGGGAGGCCTCTGCAGCTTAACCGCCAGTGTCCAGCTATCTTTATGCTCAGGACCCTCCGGTTCCAGGTATTCCGTGCTGTGTCCGCGCCCCCGCTCCATCGGTTGTCTGCTAGTAGAGGGCGGGTAAGGGTTGCAGTTACTAAGGTCCGCTGGTCCCTCCGCGTCTTTGTCGGCGTCCCATGTGCTATCGGGCTATGTGCGGTTCGCGGCTCACCTTTTGGTCTCGGTCGGTTGCTGGATGTAAGCAGGGTTTGCCGCGCTTTGTTTCTCCTCCGACGTGTGTGATATCTTTTTGTGGGGCATCTTGTAAGCAGGAGGCTGTTCCCTCTGCAGCGTCATTTTGGGGCATTGGCAGGTGGAGAAGTTGCTCGCTTGCTGCGAGGTTGCATAGGTTGGTCCCGCCGTGTTCTAGCGTTTTCATTGACCTGCTGTGTGTTTTCATTGATCAGCCTGGTCCTGATGTGTTCCTGTACTCTGCAGTTACTGCATGGGTTGGGTCGCTTAGTGCTTGTTGCTTTGAGCGTCGGATCAAATGGTGTCCGCATCAGGCTCTGCAGCTCTGTGTCTGCGCACATGGCCTCCGCCATCTTGGATCTAGGCCTGGGGCGTGCGCGGTGGTGTCTCCGAGTGCAGCTTTAGGGTGAGGACCGGGATCACCCCCCTGGTCCAGAGGGGGGGGGAATCAGGACCGGGTCCGAGGATGGTATGTGTGTTCGTCGGGCCCCAGTGGGCAGGATAGTGGTGCGGCGCCCGTCCACTCCACTCACCGCCAGGTAAGGTCTTGCCTGTTGCCGCAGGGACCTCTCCCCTGAGGGACTAAAATTTCAGGAGCAAGCCTCTCAGCTCTGGTAGCCCAAGGACATCGGGGGTCGCAGTTGTGGACCGTTCACTCCCTCCAAAAGCACGGTTTACAGGCTGAAAAGGTCATATTTAGCAGGAGCTGATCTGTCCTGCGACCGCTCAGCTCGGCTACCCGGCCCCACCCCCCTTCATCTCTATTTTTGAGGCAGTTAACCGATGTCTTGCACCCACCTTCCCTCCCTGTTGCCCCAGTTGGACTGCACTGCATCTCGGAAAGCATAGGGCTAGAGCGATGATACCAACGTCCGTCCTGATCTCTCCTAGAGGCATGATATAACATATTAAAAAACAAAACAAAAAAACTTTCGTTCGAGGAGACCATCCGACCGAAAAAGGCTAACCATAGAAAAGACAGAAACTCCACTGACAACCTTTTTCTTTTTTAAAATTAAAAATAAAAGTTTTCTTCCAATACGCATTGAAAGAATTATTTTGTCGAAAAGCGATTTTTTTAGGTCATTGTAATTTAAAGTAATTTAAGCCCCCCTAAGTAAACCCCCCACTCCCATTGTAATTAACTGGGAATACACCATGAAGCTACACTGATGTTGGTGCAATGCCAATGTAACATCACTATAATGATGGTCTCACTTACAAAAGCAATGTTTTTGTTTGAATGACAGAATTTAGTGAATGAGCCCCTATTCTAACATAAAATGAGGTAATATATGAATTCAACTTCTGCTTTTTTATTTTTTTATTTTATCAGAGCAGATGAAACAATATTTGCCTTTAATTGATATAGAAATATTTATTAAGTAATGCCTTAGGAAAATAGGGTGGATTTCTTGGCTCAAATATAATCTTATATGAAATTAGATTTCTATGTATACCCAAAGTTTCCCAAGGGCAGTTAGGAGGGTCAGTAAACACATGCTGTTTGCTGTTGGGGCCTACATAGTATATAGAGGCATGCATTCACATTTTCTGTCAGTGAGTAAATACTTTGGGTGGCAAAAGGGGGTTTTGCTAGAGGGCCTTTTGGCTCTGCTCCCTGCCCCTCCCTCTAGAATAGCAGAAACAAAATAAAGGCAAGCAGCAGCTGGCTTGGCCTATCAAGCAACTGGTCCAGGTTGAGCAGGCAAGGGCCCAATATTTAGGAACAAGAAAAAAAAGGAACTATCATGCTTTTATTTTTGATGTGTTTACTAACTTGTATTAGTATGTATTTAATGCTAAAATAGCCAAGGTGATAACATTGGAAAGCAGCTACTTTTTCAGCTCTGCCATTTTAGTCGAAAATGTGCAATTCACGGTTCGTTCTCTGCAATGCCAGACCTCCAAACAGTCCCACTTTTAGCGGGACAGTCATGGTTTTTGGGTCATGTACCGCTGTCCCATTTAAGTTCTCAGGATATCCCAGGAAACACCATGGTCCTGTCCTCGAGCAGCACAGTGAAAGAGCATCATTGCACTCTGAACTGGAATTAGGACCATGCAGGACACCAGGGAACTAAATCAGGAAAGTGGGACAGGACAAAAAATAGGGACTATTCCACCAACATCGGGACTGTTGGAGGGGCCTGTCCTTTTTCGGGCTAATCCAATTATGGGGATCACCAATGACGCAGCCTGCTGACATGTTCTGATCTGCATATCTCCCAATGTTAGGAAGTCTGCAATTCTTGGTGTAAAGTAAAACTCAAAGTGTCTACAACTGGTCTGACAAGTGACTTGCAGAATTTAGGCCATAATATTAGCGTTGGAAATTGGAAGTCCCATGCACTGCAGCGTTAGCTGTTTAATTAGCTATATATATTTAGAGTTATTCACTAAAATGACAGTTGTCAGGAATTCAAAGTGAATTTCAAATTTAAGGCCCAAATTGCCAAACTGGAAGCATGGCAAATTTTTCTTGTTCAGCTATTTTGGTCTTAAATTTGACATTCACACTGATTTTACTTGGAATTTACTTTAGTGAATAACCCTGTTTGTCGCACATTTAGTTGTCATCTCCATTACCACAATTATGTAAACAATAAGACCTGATGTTTTTATTTTATTTTTTGAGAAAAAAATCAGTCTCTTTTGTACATTTTTAGTTTTAAAATTATTATATTTCCTAAAGGTGTTCATGGCTTATGAATTAACAGCTTACCTTAAGCAACATAATAACTTTTTCTAACTGCAAACACATAGAAAGGAACACTATAGTCACCCAGACAACTTCAGCTCAATGAAGTGGTCTTGGTGTCAGGTCCCTCAGGTTTTAACCCTTCAGCTGTAAACATAGCAGTTTCAGAGAAACTGCTATGTTTACATATCAGGGTTAATCCAACCTCTAGTGGCTGTCTTCCTGATCATCGAAAACAAAAATAAAAATTTTGTTTAAACAAAAAAGCTTTTACAAAATAATTTACTTAATAATAAAGCGTGTATGTAATTTTTCAATGTAGGGTAATAACTTCTTGATCCAAGGATAAATCTGGCTGCCATTCTGGGGTCAAGAAGGAATTTTCTTCCTAGTTTGTCGCAAAATTTGCTCCCCCCCATACACACACACACAATGCCCCCATACATACACTGCCCCCCACATGCATTGCCCCCCCATACACACACTGCCCTCCCAAACACTGCCCCTACACATACACTGCCCCCCCATACACGCACTGCCCCCATACACACATACACTGCACCCCATACACACACTTCCTCCACATACACCCACACTGCCTCCCTTTACACACATATACACTGCCCACCCATACATACACAGCCCCCTATGCACATATTTCCACACACACACATACACAGCCCCCCATACACACATACACTGCCCCCCCATACACACATTGCCCCCACACACCATACACATTTACACACTGCCCCCCATACACACATTGCCCCACACACACATACACTGCCCACCCATACTCACATAGCCCCACATACATAGCCCCTTACACACATTGCCCCCCCCCCCCACACACACATACACATTGCCCCAAACACACACACTGAACCTTTCACACACACTGCACCCCTCACACATTGCACCACTCACACACTGCTCCTATGCCCTACTACAGCCCCATATCTCAGCGGAACCCTGGTAAGTTGTCAAACTGTTCTTAAACGGTTTGACTACTTACTCTGGGAGGGGGTCCTGGCACTCCTGGCACCATAACCACTACACAAGTGGTTATTGTGCATGGATTATTTCTTTAAATAATCTACAAGTGCCCCTCCCGAGATCAGGCTCTGGATCCGCCACTGCTGTGTGGAGGGGGTGATCCTGTGTGGATGGGGTGATCCTGTGTGTGTGTGGGGGGGGGGTGATCTTGTGTGGAGGGGGTGATACTGTGAGGGACAGTGGGGTGATACTTTGTGGGACAGTAGGGTGAAAGTGTGTGGGGCAGTAGGACAATAGTGTGAGGGACAGTGGGGCGATAGTGTGAGGGAGGGTGTGATACTGGGAGGGAGGGGATATACTGTGAGGGAGGCGGGTGATACTGTGAGGGAGCAGAGGCATGGTGTGCAGGAGAGGGGCCTACTATGAGGGAGGGGGGATACTGGAAGAGAGGGGGTGATAGTGTGAGGAGGGGGTAATACTGTGAGGGAGAGGATACTACTGTGAGGGGGTAATACTGTGATGGAGGGGGTAATACTGTGATGGAGGAGGTAATACTGTGAGAGAGGGGGTGATACTGTGAGAGAGGGGGTGATACTGTGAGGGAGGTGGGATACTGTGAGGGAGGGGTAATACTGTGCTGGAGGCGATAATACTGTGAGGGGGAATACTGTGAGGGAGGAGGGTAATACTGTAAGTGGGGGGTATACTGGGAGGGAGGGGGTGATGTTGTGAGGCAGTTGGTATACTGGGAGGCAGGTGATAGTGAATTGGTTACTGGATGGGAAGGGATATACTGGGAGAGGGTGATAGTGAGGGGGTTACTGGGAGGAAGGGGGTGATGGTGTGAGGATAGGGTATACTGGGAGGGGGTAATTGTGAGGGGTTACTGGGAGGGAGGGGGTATACTGGGATGGGGGTGATAGTAAATTGGTTACTGGGTGGGAGGGGTATACTGGGAGGGGGTGATAGTGAGGGGGTTACTGGGAAGGAGGGGGTAATGGTGTGAAGTAGGGGGTATACTGGAAGGGGGTGATAGTGAACGGGTTAGTGGGAGGGAGGGGTAATGGTGTGAATTAGGGGGTATACTGGGAGGGGGTGATAGTGAGGGGTTAAAAGGAGGGGGTAATAGTGAAGGGGTTACTGGTAGGGAGAAGGCAATGGTGTTAAAGAAGGGTATACTGGGAGGGGGTGATAGTGAGGGGTTACTGGCAGGGAGGGTGTATACTGGGAGGGTGGTGATAGTGAGGGGGTTACTGGCAGGGAGGGGGTATACTGGGAGGGTGGTGATAGTGAGGCAGTTACTGGCAGGGGGGGTGTACTGGGAGATGGTAATAGTGAGGGGGTTACTGGCAGGGAGGGGGTATACTGGGAGAAAGGTGATAGTGAGGGGGGTAATAGTGGTGTGGGAGGGGATTAGATTAAATACTATATTTAATTCCCTGGTGGTCTGGTGGGCTCTCTGGTGGTCCGGTGGTGATATCCGGTCTGCAGCTCTGCAGCAGTGGCGTCTCTAGGATTCATTTTTAGGTCGGGCACATGGTGGGCCAGGGACAAAAGTAGGGGGGCACATTCAAACCCGCCCTCGCCGCAGTTTGACCCCGCCCCTGCCCCAATGTATTGTTTGTCTGTTTTTTTAGAATCCCTGGTGGTGGATTCATTATTTTCTACCAGGGATTATTAAAAAAACAAACACATTTCCTTTGATACAGTGCCATAGTTGCCAACATTTGAAAAAAAATTCCAAGGACATTTTGCAGCACAGCTATCAATTACTGTCTGTGTATAATATCTCTGGACAGTCAGTGCTCTCTGTATAATACAGGGTTGTGTGTATAATAAATTGGGACAGTCAGTGCTCCCTGTATAGTGCTGCTCTCTGTATAATACATGGCTGTGTGTATAATATCCCAAGACAGAGATCAGCACTATACAGGAACACTGACTATCCCGGGATATTATACACACACAGATCTGTATTATACAGATAACAGCACTATAGTATTATACAGATAGCTGAGCATATACCCCATGTCCCAATCTCTAGACTACAAGTACCTGTCAACAGCAGCTCCCAGACGTGTGTAACAGGGCTAAAGTGTGAGGCAGCTCACACAGATGATTCAGCGGTAAAGCGCACTCGCTGGCAGAGCCAAACTGAGAATCCAAAGCAGCCCTGGAAAAAAATGTATGCCATTTCTACAAGTCAATATGTATATATTGTACAGTAAGCACACAAGCTCACTGACATGCGCAAATAGGCTTACTGACAGACAAAACTCTCTGACTCACACACAAGCTTACTACAGACAAACTCACTTGTAAAAACACAAGGCTCACTACAAAGAAGTTCAGGAACACACACAAGCTCACTAAAGACAAGCTCACTGACACACATATGCTCACTAAATAGAAGCTCACTGACACACACAAGCAGTACCATCTTAACAGCGTTAAGGGCCCCGGGCAAAGCAGTGCACTGGGGCCCTTCCTACACAACAACTCACAGGAAGAAAATTTGTAATTATTGATAGACTGCTGAGTACATACACACAGTACACTGAATACATACACACACACACACACAGATTTCTGAATGCACACAGACTCCTGAATGCACACAGGCATTGCTGAATGCACACAGGCTGATTTATACACGTACACACAGACTGCTGAGTCCATACACACATGCACACAGACATACAGACTGCTGAGTCCATACACACACACACACACACACACAGAGACTGCTGAGTCCATATACACACACAGACTGCTGAGTCCATACACACACACAGACTGCTGAGTCCATACACACACACAGAGACTGCTGAGTCAATACACACACGCAGACTGCTGAATCCATACACACACACACAGACACAGACTGCTGAGTCCATATACACACACAGACTGCTGAGTCCATACACACACACATACACACGCACGCAGACTGTTGAATCCATACACACACACACACACACACAGTGCTGAGTCCATACACACACACACACACACACAGTGCTGAGTCCATACACACATACAGACTGCTGAGACCATACACACATACAGACTGCTGAGTCCATACACACACAGACACACACATACTGCTGATTCCATACACACACACACAGACACATACACAGACTGCTGAGTCCATACACCCACAGACTGCTGAGTCCATACACACGCACAGACTGCTGAGTCCATACACCCACAGACTGCTGAGTCCATACACCCACAGACTGCTGAGTCCTTACACACATACAGACTGCGGAGTTCATACACACACACAGACTGCTGAGTCCATACACACACATACACAAACACACACAGACTGCTGAGTCCATACACACACACACACACAGACTGCTGAGTCCATACACACACACACACACACACAGACATACAGACTGCTGAGTCCATACACACACACACACACACACACACACACAGACTGCTGAGTCCATATACACACACAGACTGCTGAGTCCATACACACACACAGACACACACACACAGACTGCTGAGTCCATACACACACACAGAGACTGCTGAGTCCATACACACACGCAGACTGCTGAATCCATACACACACACAGACACAGACTGCTGAGTCCATATACACACAGACTGCTGAGTCCATACACACACACATACACACACACGCAGACTGTTGAATCCATACACACACACACACAGTGCTGAGTCCATACACACATACAGACTGCTGAGACCATACACACATACAGACTGCTGAGTCCATACACACACAGACACACACACACATACTGCTGATTCCATACACACACACAGACACATACACAGACTGCTGAGTCCATACACCCACAGACTGCTGAGTCCATACACACGCACAGACTGCTGAGTCCATACACCCACAGACTGCTGAGTCCATACACCCACAGACTGCTGAGTCCTTACACACATACAGACTGCGGAGTTCATACACACACACAGACTGCTGAGTCCATACACACACATACACAAACACACACAGACTGCTGAGTCCATACACACACACACACAGACATACAGACTGCTGAGTCCATACACACACACACAGACTGCTGAGTCAATACACACACGCAGACTGCTGAATCCATACACACACACACAGACACAGACTGCTGAGTCCATATACACACACAGACTGCTGAGTCCATACACACACACATACACACGCACGCAGACTGTTGAATCCATACACACACACACACACACAGTGCTGAGTCCATACACACACACACACACACACAGTGCTGAGTCCATACACACATACAGACTGCTGAGACCATACACACATACAGACTGCTGAGTCCATACACACACAGACACACACATACTGCTGATTCCATACACACACACACAGACACATACACAGACTGCTGAGTCCATACACCCACAGACTGCTGAGTCCATACACACGCACAGACTGCTGAGTCCATACACCCACAGACTGCTGAGTCCATACACCCACAGACTGCTGAGTCCTTACACACATACAGACTGCGGAGTTCATACACACACACAGACTGCTGAGTCCATACACACACATACACAAACACACACAGACTGCTGAGTCCATACACACACACACACACAGACTGCTGAGTCCATACACACACACACACACACACAGACATACAGACTGCTGAGTCCATACACACACACACACACACACACACAGACTGCTGAGTCCATATACACACACAGACTGCTGAGTCCATACACACACACAGACACACACACACAGACTGCTGAGTCCATACACACACACAGAGACTGCTGAGTCCATACACACACGCAGACTGCTGAATCCATACACACACACAGACACAGACTGCTGAGTCCATATACACACAGACTGCTGAGTCCATACACACACACATACACACACACGCAGACTGTTGAATCCATACACACACACACACAGTGCTGAGTCCATACACACATACAGACTGCTGAGACCATACACACATACAGACTGCTGAGTCCATACACACACAGACACACACACACATACTGCTGATTCCATACACACACACAGACACATACACAGACTGCTGAGTCCATACACCCACAGACTGCTGAGTCCATACACACGCACAGACTGCTGAGTCCATACACCCACAGACTGCTGAGTCCATACACCCACAGACTGCTGAGTCCTTACACACATACAGACTGCGGAGTTCATACACACACACAGACTGCTGAGTCCATACACACACATACACAAACACACACAGACTGCTGAGTCCATACACACACACACACAGACATACAGACTGCTGAGTCCATACACACACACACAGACTGCTGAGTCCATATACACACACAGACTGCTGAGTCCATACACACACACAGACACACACACACAGACTGCTGAGTCCATACACACACACAGAGACTGCTGAGTCCATACACACACACAGAGACTGCTGAATCCATACACACACACAGACACAGACTGCTGAGTCCATATACACACACAGACTGCTGAGTCCATACACACACACAGAGACTGCTGAGTCCATACACACACACAGAGACTGCTGAATCCATACACACACACAGACACAGACTGCTGAGTCCATATACACACACAGACTGCTGAGTCCATACACACACACGCAGACTGTTGGATCCCCACACACACACACACACACACAGTGCTGAGCCCATACACACATGCAGACTGCTGAGACCATACACACACACATACTGCTGATTCCATACACACACACACAGACAGACTGCTGAGTCCATACACACACATAGACTGCTGAGTCCACACACAAATACACATACACAGACTGCTGAGTCCATACACCCACAGACTGCTGAGTCCATACACACGCACAGACTGCTGAGTCCATACACACGCACAGACTGCTGAGTCCATACACACACACACACACATACACAGACTGCTGAGTCCATACACCCACAGACTGCTGAGTCCTTACACACATACAGACTGCAGAGTTCATACACACACACAGACTGCTGAGTCCATACACACACACAGACTGCTGAGTCCATACACACACACACACACACACAGACTGCTGAGTACATACACACACACACAGACTGCTGAGTCCATACACACACACAGACACACACACAGACTGCTGAGTCCTTACACACACACAAACTGCTGAGCAGGGCTGCCTTCAGAAATTTTAGGGCCCCTGACACAGATCAAGATCTGGGTCCCCGGGGCCAGCCCCGAGTCCGCCCACACGGATGAAGTGTGTGTGTGTGTATAGTGGATATAGAATGTGTGTCATGGATGCAGTGTGTATAGTGGATGTAGAATGTGTGTAGTGGATGCGGTATGTGTGTCATGGATGCAGTGTGTATAGAGGATGCAGTATGTGTGTCATGGATTCGGTGTGTATAGTGGATGCAGATTGTACGTTTTGTGTAATGTATGTAATGTTGGTATGCATGCATTAGATGCAGAGTGTGTACTGAATGTAGGTGTGTATAGTGAATGCAGAGTGTGTGTTTTTGTAGTGGATGTAGTGTGTATAGTGAATGTAGTGTGTATAGTGAATGTAGTGTGTATAGTGAACTGTCTGTGCAGTTTAGCAAGATCAATATATTAGAGAAGCCGACAGAATACTTTCAGATTCCTCCACCTACAAGAAATTGACACATAATCCTACAAATGAGACTATAACATTTTTTAAACAGTATGTGGAGAAAGGAAAAGAATTGGGAATTCCTACTGATAAAGAAGCAGATTACTTGAGGATAGATAACCCAAAAATACCGGTCTTTTATCTCTTACCAAAAATTCATAAGAATGTAGAGAACCCCCCAGGGAGACCAATTATATCTGGTATTGATTCTATTTCCACTAGAATCTCCGAATATATAGATACTATACTTCAACCAATTGTTATAAAAAATCCGACCTATCTTAAAGATACAATCCATGTTCTACAAATTTTGGAAAAAATAAAATGGACAAAAGGAAACCTATTGGTGACATGCGATGTAACTTCACTATATGGTATTATACCTCATGATAAAGGAATGGCAGCACTACAATATTTTTTAGGGAAATCTGATTTTAAAGGAAAACAAATACAGTATATTTTAGAATGGATTTTATTAATTTTAACCCATAATATTTTTGGTTTGAAAACACCTTTTACCTACAGATTTGTGGTACAGCGATGGGCACCAAATTCGCCCCCAGCTATGCTAACCTTTTCATGGCATTTTGGGAAGAAGCATTCGCGCTTATAGGACATCAATGGGAGGCGAATTTGGTGTCCTATTGTCGATTTATCGACACTATTTTCTTTATATGGACTGGAACCACGGAGGCCTTACAAGAGTTTATTGCATACCTTAATATTAATGATTATGGAATTCATTTAACTAGTTCTTATAGTGAATCGAACATTAACTTTCTAGATCTTGACATTAGCATCCAGGACTCCATGATAGTCACCAAAAATTATTTTAAACCAGTAGATGCTAACAGTTATATCGAAACAAATAGCTGCCACCAAAAACCTTGGCTCCATAACGCCCCTAAGAGCCAATTATTAAGGATTCGACGTAACTGTAAACTAGATAGGGATTATCTAGAACAGGCAAATTATATTAAAGGGACACTCCAGGCACCCAGACCACTTCTGCTCATTGGAGTGGTTTGGGTGCCAACTCCCACTACCCTTAACCCTGCAAGTGTAATTATTGCAGTTTTTTTAAACTGCAATAATTACCTTGCAGGGTTAAGTCCTCCCCTAGTGGCTGTCTATTAGACAGCCACTAGAGGACACTTCCTGCTCTATAGCACAGGTTTTCTGTGCTAGAGCGTCGCTGGACATCCTCACGCTGTGTGAGGACCTCCAGCGTCGCTCTATTCCCCATAGGGAAGCATTGAAATTCATTTTCAATGCTTTCCTATGGGGTGCGCTAATGCGCATGCGCGGCGGCGGGGGAGGAGGAAGCAGCGACGTGGGACCTGTCGCTGTCTCTGGTAAGTCACTGAAGGGGTTTTCACCCCTTCAGCAACTGGGGATTGGGGGTGGGAGGGAGAGGGACCCTCCAGTGCCAGGAAAATGGATCGTTTTCCTGGCACTGGAGTTTCCCTTTAAACATCAATTTATGGAAAAGGGATACAATGAAGCACTTTTAGACCAAGAAATGGAGGAGGTAGGAAAATTAAAAAGAAAAAATCTTATTCAATATAAACAAAGGAAAATATTAGCCGACACCAATGAAGTTCCTTTCATTTGTAATTTTAATGGACAAAATAAACGCATACATAAAACTATCAAAAAAACATTGATGTATTCCACTACTCGAGTAACAGAACTGTGACATATGCGTTCCACTGCTGGAATGCAAATACCGGAAACGGAAGTTAAGTTTTTACCGCCCAGGATGAAACTATGCGTTCCACTGACGGAACGCAAACGCCGAAAGCGCCGCTTTGACCGCCCGAAAAAAAGGCGCCAAATATGAACTACAAAAATAGACCTCTACAGAAAGAAATATACAGCAACTGAGGAAGCCTCTAAACGAGGCGAAACGCGTTTTGCAACATCAGAGACTATCTCTACTACTTACCTTCAAATGTAAGGTCTTGTTTTTTATATTTGTATTTACTATGTTTGTGCACTTATTTCAATAAAAGCACTTTATATTTATACTTACCTTGGAGAGGACATTGGACTATTTACAACCTCCTGGCAGTGTAAAGAAGGTAGTGGGAACCTACATCCCACAACGCTGGAACATTGAGCCTCACTTATAGGCTCCCATTTTGTGAGTGATATTCCACTTATATCTTGCACTTGCTAAACTGCACAGACAGTATTGCACTATTATGTGTTTTATTCTGTTTTAACTCTAGGATTTTAACCAAACCACTTGTTACAATAAGAAGATACTCCGCCTTATACTGTATGTAATTTCTGTTTGATGTGAGGGTAAAGGGTAACTCACTAAGGTGTATTTGAGTATCTCTTATTTTCTGTTTGTCCCACTGGCAATACTGTATTTTCCTTTTTTTTAAAGTTGTTCAGGTGACTATAGTGTCCCTTTAATGTCCACACATAGATTCTAATGGCGGCTGGTGAGCTTTTAGGATAAACATAACACAAACATAGCTGATAAAAAAGAGATATAATACACAGAGCTGGGCACAACACAACAATACCTATGCAGTATTCAGAAATGGGTAGACTTCACAGGTACCCATAGAGAAAGTAAAGCTGAGTAAAATACAGTGAAATAACACACAGAGAGCTGGCACAATAGGGAGATACTCATAACTATTCCACACAGCCAGGATCACTGTCACAGGTTACATAGAGAGCAAATACAAAGATACCCACACAGTACATGTCTCTGTATAATGCTCCAACTCACTCTATCTTTCTGTCTATCTTCTTAGCTCTCTCTTAGCTCTCCCTCTCATGATCTCATCTTTAGTGGTGCTCCTGCTATAACTCTAGCTTTCTATTAAACATTGCTGCTGTTATGAAACATGTCAACTACTCCATTAGCTCTCAGCACACAGGGTTAAAGTATCAAGATAGTGATAAACTCCTTATTACTTTTGCAGCTGGAAATATAATTAATCTCATACAATAAATCTACAAAAGATTGCACAATGACCAAAATAGTGTAACACAGTAACAACACCATTTATTTTTGCATGCATCTCTGGGTGTCCAGAAGATCAACCTGACCAGCTGGTCTCCCCCTTATAAACTACAAGACATTCCTACAAGATCTGCTCCCGAAACTACAAGCAGCCCCGAACTCTATCTTGGAGCGAGCAAGACCATCGGCTCAATTCACATCCGCAAACAAAACTATTCCAAAGTCAAAGCAGGGCAAAGACCCAATGCTATGCCAGAGCTACCTCCCAATTTCCGTTCTTGACGTCCATCTTAAACTACTGGCCAGTGTTCTGGCCAACCGCATTGCACCACTACTGCCGGGGCTGGTGAATACTCATCAAACAGGGTTCATCCCAGGTCGGGAGGTCCTAGACAACACCATTCGGGCACTGATCCTGAGCTCCATGGCTAGACAAGCTGGATGCCCAGTACTACTCCTGTCAACAGAAATGGGAAAAGCGTTTCACAGGTTGGACTGGGGATTTATGTTCGGGGTACTGCGGAGCCTGGGCATCGGGCCAAAATACCTCCCATGGGTCGAGGCACTATACACATGCCTGACAGCATGGCTGCGGATCAACAGAGCTCTCTCTGACCTGTTTAGCCCACTGTCGCCCCTGCTATTCGCACTGAGGCTGGAGCCCTTCCTGAACAAGATCAGATGCAACGAGAATATCCATGGACTGAAAGTGGGATGAACACACCACAAGGTCTTTGCATACGCCGGTGACTTTCTATTCATAGCGACGGACACTGCTCCATCCTTGCAGGCAATCAAATTAGAATTCAAAGCCTACGGCCACATCTCAAACCTAAAAATTAACTACACTAAATCTGAAATTCTAGGACTGACTATTGGTCCTACTACAACGGACACTTCAACACCAATTTCCCTTCCACTGGTGCGAAACCCGAATGCGATACCTAGGAGTCTGGCTCGCAACGGACTTATAGTCCCATAACTTCCTGCCCATCCTCAAAGCAGCTACAGAGGAGCTACATTCCTGGAATTCATACTATATCTCCTGGCTGGGCCGAGTTAACGCAGTCAAAATGTCTTCCAAACAGTAACGATTTTGGCCCCAAAAACCTTCTTCACTGGAAAGGAAAATCCCCTCGCATAGCACACTCTCAACTAATGCTATCCAAGCTCAGGGGAGGACTGGCATTACCCGATTTTGAGAAATATTTCTTAGCAGCCCACTTCACCAGAGTCATTAGCTGGTCCATTGCAACGAGAGACAAACCAGGGATAGAACTGGAAGCGGATAGCACAAAATGCAACCTACGAACCCTAGCATGGATCACGAGAGAAGCAAGCAAATGCATACCTCTCACAAATCCATTTGTGAAAGCAACATTACAAACCTAAAACAGATACGGCGCAAAGTACCTCTTTATAACAGACCCCAGCCCAATATTCCCTCTGAGAGGCAATCCAAACTTTCCAGCAGGGGATCGAGGACCTCTCCCACACTTGACAAAACATGTACCGATACTCCGCATAGCTGACGTACTAACAACACCATCCGCAATCTGCTCAATCACAGAGCTCTTCCCAGAACAACTGCACACATTCGTCCAAACACTGGCGAAAGAACAAATAACACGCTACGCTCAGTAAATCCCACAGAAGCTTTGTCCACTTGCATCACTTGCAATGTCCAAAATGGGCAGCTCCATCCAGGAAGGGGTAAAAAGTTACATCCAAAAAGTTGTGTGTCGGCTGGGAATATATGCACACCAGGCTGACTGACATTCTCACAGAGAGTGCTGCTAAAATGCTCTCTGCTTGGTACTTGTGCCCTCGGCGTCTAATGATGCATTTGTGTTATGAGGGATGGTAACAATTTCTGGGTGTCCGTCAGTCCTGTCTGATCTGGGACAGTTGAGTATCAAGTACTAATTATCCCATAAATTAGTTCTGTGCACATATTTATTGGTAAGAATCTTGTGCTCATAAGGGAGCAGTCTGCCTGAAGCAGAAACACTAAACAGTACATCAGGTGAGCAACATTTTTGTTTTTATTTTTTGCATAATCTATTAATGCATTCATTTAATATTAGAGTATATTTTAATGGCACAACATTACATAAGAACACAACTAAAAAACTTAACTAAATGAACACTATAATTTAGAAATGTATTTATTTATAAAATTATGTGGGTTTCTTTAGGTGTTTAGATTACAAGGCCATCCTTGGAAGAAGAAAAAAAAGAAAGAAATAAAACACTTAAAAAGCCTTTAAATGTACCATCATTTCAGTCCAGAGAATAACTTCTAACTGCAGACCAATCATCCTGCTGTGTGGGGATATTTATGGGATGATAATAGTAAACAGTTGAGAATTGCCCACTATTTCAATTCTCAGATCCCAAAGATCGTTATCGTGTGAGTGAAATGTAGTCCATATAAATAAAATCACAATTTGTTATAAAAATAGATACACTTTATTGTGACAATTTAAATAATAATAATAAGTAACATGCGTGACAATAATCAATGAATATTTAGTATAACATGGTATGCAATACAATGGCAATACATTCCAATGGTTAACACAGCAAATTGTCAAGACAATGATTTATGATGGCTTCACAGATAAACTTTCTTCCACACAGCTTGCAGCATAAGGCCATAAAACTTAGCTAACAGTTAGAATAACCCTTTCAATGCTGGCTAGACCTCCTAGGTAATTAAGATCTATTCTCATGTAATTTTAAATAAAATAACATTTAAACCAGCTCATTAGTCATTTCCTGGAACTATCCAATAAGAGTAATCTATCTTGTTCTATAAGCAGAATTTTAACTTGCCTAAATAGATATTTTATCTTATTTTAGAGCAAATCAATACACCTGGATAAATATCACGATATGCTAACACGTGATATGTCACATTAATATATATATAATTCTTCCTTTCCATCTGCAGAATAGAATGTTTAATTATATATTCTTTAGTAACTAAGATTTCTAAATATCGAAATCTGATCGTGATTTATCCAGTCATATATCAAGCTATTAGAAAATTTTAATTAATTTAGATTAATTAAATGAAACCAGTATAATTATCAGTTAGGTAGATTTTCTCATCATATGAGTAGGTAGTCTCAGGAACTGAATGGATGTGTGATTGGTGTGTAAGAAATTCTGAGTGCCCTGGAGTGGATATCTGTCATGGATTTCTCTGCATTGCCCCCGACTGCTCACCTCTTTGCTTCTTTGCTTCCTTTGCATACCTCTCTCTTCCCTTTGTCTTAACTTTTTAAAGGGAAAATTTACTAGGTGATAGACCAATAGAAAACTGGAGGTGTGGTTACCTTCCAGATAGCAATTTAAGTATTTGGTCTATAGAGGGCAGTCTCGTCCCACTAAACATTCCTATCCAGGAAAGAGTTAACTTTTCCTGGTGGCTATTTTGACGTCATTTAGCTTATCTTTATGGTTGTCTATAATTTAAGTTTTCTGTCAGTTCAAAGAGTTTCTTTGGAATTTCTTCAGACTATGTGTCTTGCAAATTCTGCTATAATTTCTAATATGACAGTTCGTAAACTAAATAGGACCCTTAAATTACAACGGGACGTTATACAATATTGAAAGTAAAATTAAATTATTTAATCTTCTCTGTCACAAATGTCTGGGTTTAGAATTAATTATATCCCATTAGCATTTAGACAGTCTGTCCATCCCCCGTTCTCATTTCTTATCAACAGGTTTGTATATACTAAGCATTCCTTTAGCTCTGGCAAAGTGGTTAGTTTTACAGAAGGGATAGAAATCTTGTGTCTTTTGTTAGCCTGAAATAACAAAATGGAGTCTGCTCTGTTCAGAGTGACTCTGACAATATAAATTTTAATTTCTATCATAAATTCAATAATTGATACTGCACTCAAAAACAATTGTGGTAAGAATATAAAGTAGTATTTAATGTCTAATTGATATAAAGTTGTATATAATAGATAGTTAGTAAATTTCATAAATATGCATACAAATATATACAGAAATTATAAACAATGATTTGAAGTGATTAAAACCCATAGTAGCCAATGTGATTTCATGTGCAAGAAAAGAGATCATGACAAGAGCTCACTCATAAATATGCATTGGTATCTAGTTCTGTAGTATCAGGAGAAAACTCCATATATAGAGCATTGGACAGAGTATTAGCAGGGAATATATACCATATTGCAAAAATGTGTACACATAAAAAATTGAAAAATATGAAAAAGTAAGAAAAATGAAAAAACTCAAAAAATGGAAAACAAGAAATAAGAAAAAAGGAAGAAAAAATAAATGATGAAAAAAAGTATATACAGTCCAGTGTGCACACTTTGTATACTGGGTAGATATCACCAGTGTATCCTGTAGAGGAAATATTCAATTCCCAATAAGGCATCCATGCTGTAGCTGTCAAAATGTGTAATGAATAGTTCCTTTCTCAATTGAGGGAAACTCCACGTCCTTGCCCAGTGTATGGAAGGAGTGCTGGCTCTTGAAATGTCCGGTGGGCTGCGCGCTCGGAACCTTCCTGCTCCTTCGATGGCCCTGTGCAATTAAAATAGCGTTATGTGTCTATTTTATCTGGTTTCTGGCGCGACCGCTTGTTCCTGCGGGTCGCGCCCGAATGACGTCATGACGCTCCATACGTCATTAGCGTGCTGCTCCAATATGCGCATGCGTAATAAGTCCCACAATGTGCACATGCGCTGCCATGTCTTCTATGCGCATGCGCGACCCTTTGCGCTCTATTAGATACCCAAATGGCAAAAAAGTTTAATGTAATTTGATGTATCCTATCTCTCATCCTATATATAGGATAACAATGGCCATATGACCAGATCTTGAATGGGTGAATTGGCAACACCATCTCCATGAAGGCAGAAAACCAGAGAAAAGAAAATAAACACCAAAGAAATATACAAATAACTTGTAAATAAGTAAACATTAATACATAAAATAACCTACAAGATTACTGTAGGAAATACACATGAATATAGTGGGGAATTTTTGCTAAGCCCTTGACCTCTATAACATGTCTGAGGTGTAGAGGATCTAAGAGATAAGATAAATATCAAAATATAACTATCGAAGAGTTATGTTTGCAAAACAAAAGTTGTATAGGTAAATGATAAATAACCCATACATTTATATTTTGCATGACTATAGTCGTTAGTCATGAATTAGCGAATGGTATTTGCAACAGATAATCAGGGGTGAGTATCATCCCCCCCAAAAAGCAGTGTACTGATATAACGAGGTGAAGAAGGGTTTAGGCATACTCACCAGCAGTGTAGTGTGTGTTTAATGTGTGTAATTTCTACCATAGCACAAAATGTCTGCCGATATAAATACCCTGACAGCGGTGATGTTGTCAATCCTGATGACTTTTGTCCAATCAGATGTTTCTAATAAAAAAGCATTAAAGGGATCCTATAGTGCCAGGAAAACAAACCCCCTCCCTAGGCACTTACCTTAATCCAGCACCGGGTACTCTCGGTGCTGGTGACCTCTCCTCCCCCGCCAACGTCAGCTCCCGAGTGGAGCCGAATGCGCATGCGCGGCCAGAGGCACGCGCGAATTTAAACCCACCAATAGGGAAGCATTACTCAATGCTTTCCTATGATGATCCTATCTGACGCTGGACTCCGTGAGGACAAATCAATCAACCCTATGCACCAATCCAATGCTTTTCATGAAGTATAAAACCAAAGCTTTTCACACATTGTACAAACACAGCACAGCACTATCTCCGTGAATAGATTAGAGTCAGACAGCCACAAGTAGGTGTGGAAATTGCAAACTGTAAACAGTGCATCTATATCCTAAAATAACTTCATTAAGGTGAAGTTATATGGGTGCCTAGAGTGTCCTTCTAATTGAATATTTTAATAAAAAAATGTAAATCAGTTTGGTCTTTATTTTTTTTTTTTTATAGAATACTGGTCCCATTTGTTGTTTAAAAAAAAAAAAAAAAAAAAAGAAACTTACCAGAAATGTACCTTTATTCCATTCTTATATTTAGCCCAGTCCTACTTTAGTTAAAGGGACACTGTAGGCACCCAGACCACTTCAGCTCATTGAAGTGGTCTGGGTGCAAACTCCCCTCCCCCCAACCCTAGAGTGGTAATTATTGCAGTTTTTATAAACTGCAATAATTACCTGCTAGGGTTAACTCCTCATCTAGTGGCTGTCTATCAGACAGCCACTAGAGGGATTTCAGGGTGCTTAGATGACTTTTGGTCGTGTAAACGATGCTTGACATCCTTGATGCTATGCATGTGGACCTCCAGCGTCACCGGAATTCCCAGAGGAAATATGTCATTGCCGCGCATGCGCATAAGATCTTCCCCAGTGGCGGACGGCGGCAGGGGAGGTGCATGGGCGGGGCTGAGCCAGCGCCAAGGGACATCGGCACTGGATCCAGGTAAGTGACAGAAGGAGTTATTAACCCCTTCTGGGACCTTGACCAAGTGGGAAGCTATAGTGCCAGGAAAACTAGTTTGTTTTCCTGGCACTATAGTTTCCCTTTAAGTCATAAAGACTGATGTTCTATGTCCAATCAGGAAATAGACCGATTTATTAAATATATGTGGTGTGTGATATTTTCGTTATTGCCATGGTTATTTACTAAAGTGGAAGTATAGCTGACTTAAGAGAATTTTTCCAATTCAGATATTTTGGCTTCACAATTTAAATTGCCGACAATTCCTACTTTTGTAAATTGCCCAGTATATTCCTTTCTTATCAAAAAGGAGAGGTGCTACTAACAATTCTCTGCATATCCTTGTAGTATCAGATCTAACCTATTCTCCTTTAATTAATCAATCTTGGAACTAAAAAAAAATATTTGTGTTACAACCACAGCCAGTAAAGGGACCTTATAGTTACCAGAAAAAAAGGCAGTGTTTACATTGCTCCCTAGGAACACCTCCAGTGGCCACTCTTCAGACGGTAACTGGAGGTGCTTCCTATGTCAGTGTTGCACAGTGTGCAGCACTGACATTCAGCATCTCTTCGCTCTGCATGAAGACTCTGAACATTCCCCATTGAAATACATTCATTCAATGCATCTCTATGAGGAGATGCTGATTCGCACAGCATGACATATTGCTGCATGCGCAAAAGTCTCCTAATGTATTCCTATGGGAAAGCATTGGATTGGCTGAGATCATAGAGGTGGAGCCAGGCGAGACTGGTGCTGTGTGGGAGAAAAGGTGAGTAAAATCACCTTTTCAAAGTGATGCGAGGGGGGCCAGGGCCCCTAAATAGTTAAACACTATAGTGTCAGGAATATATGTTTGTATTCCTGGCACTATAGTGTTCCTTTAATGTTGCCAAGGTGTTGCAAAATGTTTTAAACAGATTTCTCTGACTGTTACTATGGTGACAAAAGCCAGAATTTGACTGACTGTTTAACACCATATTGCTTGCATAGATGGCTGGATTTCACGTATAGCACATCAGGATTTTTTTAACCACCATTTGATTTGTGGTGGGATTGGGCAGGCGGTGCGAACTTCCGAACTCAAGTAGGTGTTATAGGTTTTTCCCATATAATCATTTGTAGACAACCCAGTGTGGTGGATGGGGTGGAATAAATGAAGAAGGAACTTTACTTACTAACATGGTATATATAAGTACACGAATAAACACAACATGCATGCAAATACTCAATCCTCCAAATAAAGGATTATGTTCAATTAAAGGAACACGTTGGACCCTGAACATTAGCTTGCTTTAATGCTTTATGTGTGAAGAGTGTGTCATTTCTTTTATTTTACAAAAAGTGCAGATTTCACTAAAAGCCTTGTCGTCCCCACCCCTCGACTTCCAATTCCTAGTTACTTCCTGGTTTGTTAAGCTCAGTCAAGGCAATTGCCCAGAGCACCTGTTTTGCAAAGACTTTTCATTGCGCTGCATTGGAAAGTCTGTGATTGGACAGCCACAGAAACTTTTGGTGGGGTTGGAAGGGGAGGGCTTGCAAAGGCTGCAGACAACAAAACTGCAGTTTTTGAAAGCTGCTTTTAGAAATACAGCCAAGGAAAAATGGCATGTTTTCATTTGGGGTATATCTACTAAACAGTGACTTTTTTGGCAGTGGAGTGTCCCTTTAACAATCAAAGTGTTGTGGTGGAATCTCGGTAAAAATAAATTTAGTAGGCCGAGATTACCACGTGGCATGTGTACGTGCATATGCTGACGTATCGATCAGTTGGTTGCACGTGGCAAGATACGATCAGTAGTGTACGGAGCATGTGCAAGAATACAGGATATAGTATTCCCCCTCCTCCATTGTGCTGGACAAGCCATGCGGTCAAACAGGAAGTTAATTCTTATTTGTGTTGATTGGTTAAGAGAATGTGCGGGTGGAGCTTAATATGGGAGGAGTTATATGCCTATATAAGGAGCCTGCACTATTGTCCGGGGCTCAGACTTTGCTGTATTTTGGTGACGCTAGTCCCTCTGAGTCCCGATCGGTGATCCAATAAAGAATCTCTTCCTTCCTGAAGAAACCTGTGTCCATCTCTCTGTGCTTGGCTTCCGTCAGTTTCTCCGGTATCATTTGGTGCATTGGCCGGGAAGCTCATCGTTCAACGGTAGCTGAGAGGCAGAGGCGTGAGACGGTCTATCTTTGCCCACGTTCTCTACGGCTGCACCCCTGAACTTCTGCGTGGACCTCCCTTCGTCTCGGCGCCACTGGTCTGTTGTCCAGGAGATCATCGGCCTCTACGTGAGAAGTGCTGGGGTGTCCCCGTCGATGAGTGTGAACTCAGGTTCAGGAACGAGGAGGTAAGATAACTGCTGTTTTAGACGGCAGGACCCGCTAGGGGTATACCGATTGTGCGGTAGGCCCAAAGGGGTTTTTGAATCTGTATCTGCCCCCTCTGTCGGAGGGAAGGAGCGAAGGCGCACCGCTCGATCGAACGCTCTTTAGTCAGACCGTTTGATTTGGTTAGTCAGGCAGGGCGCTCTGGTGTAAAATAAGCCCTAGCCGGACACCGGTGTCTTGTCTAGACTAGCGTTCTAGGGTGTATATTTTGTTCGCTAGGTCGGAGGGACCGGGAGACTAAGCGGCGTCTGTGTAAATCCGGTTCGCTAGTTCTCATCCTATCTGGGCTAAGTGGGAAGGCGTGTAAATTTGGAACCCACTAGACTTTTGATAGTGCGACTAAGAGGCGTCTGTGTAAATTCGGTTCTCTAGCTCGCTATATATGTGGTGATTGGGCAGTGTGGCTAACCAAAACGTATGTAGATTGTTTTTAGGTAGTCCATTCAAGGTACTGGCCAATAGTTTAGTTGGGAATTGTAAATGTGTTAACGATTGTTTTAGTAAAGTGTATATCTTGTTAGATAGCGCGAGCTCAGCCGTCTAGCGAGAGTGTTAATAGTGTGTTGCTGTATTATAGTGCACGGTACCATAACCCTGTATATTTACTGACATTGTATAATAAGTACTAATCATTGTCGTCCATTGCATGTTTAACACCATAACCACTAATAATTGTATTGTGACCTTAACTTGTGCTTTGACCTATGCTAACCGTACTGTAACCGCTATTTGTAAAAGACGATGTTACTGGGGTGTGTTATAGACGGGTAATTCGTATATAGAGAATTATAGCGTGGGTGACTGTATAGTTACGCCAAAGGGCATAATATTGATTATATAGTGACTGGTGTAACAGCTGTGTGTGTACGGGAATTCCCTGGGTGATTATTGTTATTGTGTACGTTTCACTTGGTAACCGTACCACGTGGTGCTGTTGCCAGAGGAAACGGGTGTGACTGTTGAATAAGTACGCGTGTATAGTATTCGTTGTCGACGACGTTCCATTGTTAAATATGGGTGCGTCGCAGTCAACGATTCCGGATCCCTTAGGATGTATGGTTAAGAATTTTAAAAAGGGATTCAAAGTTTGTGATTTTGGGGTAAAGATGTCTCCTGTACGTTTGGTCACTTTGTGTACTAGGGAGTGGCCTACTTTGGTTGCGGCATGGCCGCCACGTGGCAGTTTGGATCCAACTCTGGTACAGCGCTTACACGTGGCTGTATCAGGTAGGCCTGAACTTTACGGCCAGTTTCCTTATATTGACTGTTGGAGACAGGCCGTAAATGACTCGCCAAAATGGCTCCAGACATGCCACGAGGAGCAGTGTCGCCTCATGGTAGCTAGGACTTGTTCGTCCACTAGGACTGGTGTTAGGCCCATTTTGGACACGCCCCCTGAGTCCGAGATCCCTTTGCCGCCCCCTTACTTTCCGTTAAGAAGAAGTGACGCAAACGCAGGAAGCCCTGCACCCCTCCCCTCATTACCCTCATCCACTTCCGCTTCCTCCTCCAGTACAGGATCCACCCCCCCTCGTACTAAATCTCCCCTTCCGGAACCAGAACCCACCCCCATTAAAAACGAATATCCTGATTTGGCGCCACTTCAGACTTCCGGTCAAGCTTCATCTAGCTCGGCCCGAAGTGTTCTATTCACTACCTTTTCCCAAAACCAACCTCCCACATCCCCATACCCTATCTCTCCCCGACCGGAACCCATGACTGACGCTTCCCTACGTAGCCCCATCCAAACCCGACAGTTGACTGGTGCCCAACAATTAAAGCACTATCAGATGCCTCTTCGCTTAAATCCCGGGTCAGCTTATATCGATGCCGCAGGACAAATGGCACACGCTGACCCAGTCTTCGTATATGTCCCATTTACCACTACCGACCTTTTAAACTGGAAGACCCATAATTCCTCGTATACTGAGAAACCACAAGCCATGACTGATCTGTTCACCTCAATAGTACAGACGCACAATCCGACATGGGCTGATTGCCAGCAGTTACTAATGACTTTATTTAACAATGAGGAAAGGACAAGAATAAATCAAGCAGCCATTAAAGCATTAGAAGATAGAGCCCGTGCTTTGAACCAAGCTAATCCAGCAGCATGGGCCGCAACACACTATCCCAACACTGATCCCGATTGGAACGTAAATGGTGCTGATATGGTTCAACTTAGAGCCTATAGAGACGCTATAATTGCTGGCATGAAAGCCGGAGGAAAGAAAGCCATTAACATGTCGAAGACAGTTGAGGTGATTCAGAAAAGCGATGAAGCGCCCAGTGTCTTTTATGACCGATTATTGGAGGCGTACCGCTTGTACACCCCCTTTAATCCGGAAGACGCAGACAATTCCCGAATGGTTAACTCCGCCTTTGTCAGCCAAGCATACGGAGATATTAAGCGCAAGCTACAAAAGTTAGAAGGGTTTGCAGGTATGTCCATCACCCAACTAATGGAGGTAGCAAATAAGGTCTATATGAACAGGGATACAGAAAGTAAGAAAGAGGAAGAGCGCAAGATGCGTAAAAAGGCTGATATGCTAGCGGTAGCGATCGCAGGCGTAGATAGACGGGGCCCAGATAGAGGCGATAGTAGATGGAATGAGGAACCTCTAAGTAGAAATCAGTGCGCTTACTGTAGGGAAGAAGGGCATTGGAGAAATGAGTGTCCGCGAAGGGAACAGTCTGAGAAAGACAGACCTAGGACAGGTTATGGAAACTTTAGAGGCAGAGCGAGAGGTAGAGGAGGCCCCGGAGGGAGTAATGGTTATAGAGGGAGTAATGGGAACAGAGGAAGTGTTAGGGAAGACAGGTATATTCCAGCAGCGCAAAGGTCCCGCGATAGAGAAGGTAGGGACTTCGTAGGATTGGCTGACACGGTCATGGAGGACTATTGATACCGACCGGGCTCCATCCCCCTTGGTCGAGCGGAGCCTATGGTCGCTGTATCAATAGGGGGAAAAAGGAGCGCGTTCATGATCGACACTGGTGCTGAACATTCAGTGGTGACTAATCTAGTTGCTCCTCCATCTGGAAGGACTATTACTGTGATAGGAGCAACTGGAAGAAGTGCTGAAAGACCGGTTCTTAAAAGTCGACTCTGTACATTGGGAGGCCACGTAGTAAAACACCAATTCCTTTATATGCCTGAATGTCCAGTCCAATTGCTGGGACGTGATATGCTATCAAAATTACAAGCGCAGATTACGTTCCTACCAAATGGAACAACATCCTTAAAGTTTAATGGACCTTCAGGTATTATGACTTTATCCGTACCAAAGGAAGAAGAGTGGCGACTTTATACAGTGTTGACTAGCCAAAACCCTAGGAGTGATGAGACATTATTTAACATACCAGGAGTTTGGGCAGAGAACAACCCACCAGGACTGGCCCGCAATATTCCACCTATAAAAATTGAACTAAAACTTGGGGTTTATCCAGTAAGCCTAAGACAATACCACATCCCGCAGAAGGCTAAGAAGAACATCCAATCCTATCTGGATAAGTTCATACGGTATGGTATCCTAAAATTCTGTACTTCCCCCTGGAACACCCCATTGCTGCCTGTTCAAAAGCCCGGTACAGATGAGTATCGACCTGTGCAGGACTTGAGAGCAGTCAATGATGCGGTTGTTAGCATACATCCAGTTGTACCCAATCCATATAACCTGCTTGCTTTAATTCCGGGCGGGGCTACTTACTTCACAGTCTTAGATCTCAAAGATGCCTTCTTTTGCCTCCGAATTGCCGCAGAAAGTCAATGTATTTTCGCTTTCCAATGGGAGAACGCTGTAACGGGCTCAAAACGCCAAATGACTTGGACAAGACTGCCCCAAGGGTTTAAAAATTCACCTACCCTATTTGGTTCAGCCCTAAGTCAAGATCTATTGGATTTCGAGTCCATCCCAGGAGAGTGTGTCTTGTTACAATATGTAGATGACTTGTTGATAGCAGCAGTTACAAAAGAAATCTGTCAGCAAGCAACGCACGATCTACTACACATTCTCTGGAAGGCAGGATACAAGGTGTCCAGAAAGAAGGCTCAGTTGTGTTTGCCAACTGTCAAGTATCTGGGATTCCATATCTCTGAAGGTCAAAGGATTATGGGGCCAGAGAGAAAAGAAGCTGTCTGCCAAATACCAATACCCAAGAATAGAAGACAAGTGCGAGAATTCTTGGGGGCAGCAGGCTTCTGTAGGATATGGATTCCCAGCTATGCGATACTAGCAAAACCTCTGTACGCAGCTATCAAAGGTACAGAGCACGACCCCTTCTTATGGACCCAAGAACAGCAAACGGCATTTGAAGATGTGAAGAAGGCTTTGATGAGTGCCCCAGCATTAGGTCTACCTGATCACACACGACCATTCTACTTATATGTACACGAGCAAAGAAGAATGGCTGTGGGAGTATTGACACAGTACTTGGGATCATGGCAAAGACCTGTTGCCTACATGTCTAAGCAACTGGATGCAGTGGCCAGCGGACTTCCACCTTGTCTAAGAGCCGTAGCTGCAGCCGCCCTGCTAGTAGCTGAAGCCGATAAACTCACTCTGGGTCAAGAACTTTATGTACGAGTCCCACATGCAGTACAGACGTTGTTGGATTACAAAGGAAATCATTGGTTTAGTAACAGCCGTATGACCAAGTATCAAGCAATGTTGTGTGAAAACCCAAGAGTGCATTTAGAGACTGTAAACACCTTAAATCCAGCTACCCTTTTGCCACAACCTACTGAAAGTCAACATGATTGTTTGGAAGTAATGGATGAAGTATTTTCAAGTAGACCAGATCTTCGTGATTTTCCCATCCAGAACCCCGATGTTCAATATTACACCGACGGCAGTAGTTATGTGAAAGAAGGGATCCGCTATGCAGGATATGCAGTAACAACAATAGACAAGGTGATAGAAGCTCGGCCACTGGCGAAAGGAACATCAGCACAAAAGGCAGAATTGATAGCACTAACACGAGCGTTACAATTGGCTGAAGGTTTAAGAGTAAATATCTATACGGACTCTAAGTATGCGTTTTTAACCACTCATGCCCACGGAGCTTTGTATAAAGAAAGAGGACTACTGAATTCAGAAGGCAAAGAAATCAAGTACGCAGCTGAAATCCTACAACTATTGGAAGCAGTGTGGGAGCCGAAAGAAGTCGGTATCATACATTGTCGAGCGCATCTGAGAGGAGATGGTGATGTAACCAAAGGAAATCGGATGGCAGATAGTGCAGCTAAGCGTGCTGCTGAATCAGGAAGACAGGAGTATGTGGGGCATATAGCTGCTCTAATACCAACTCCACTGTCCCAATGGACTCCAGTTTATACAGCTCAAGAAGAGGAGTGGTTAAAGACTGAACCGGGAAAGTATTTGGAGAACAAGTGGTATCAGCTAGAAGATGGAAGAATAGTCATACCAGCATCACTAGCGGTAGAAATTGTCCAAAATTATCACAACGGGACACATTCTGGGAGAGACAGTACTGAAGAATCTCTCAGGAAACATTTCTACATACCAAGATTGTCCAACTTGACTCAGGCCATTGTACGCAGATGTGTAACGTGTGCTAAGAATAATGCAAGACAAGGACCAGTAAAGCCACCAGGAGTCCAGTTTATGGGGGGACTCCCCATGTCCGATCTACAAATAGACTTTACAGTGATGCCTAAATCGGGTGGACATCGTTACCTGCTGGTAATTGTGTGCACCTATTCAGGCTGGGTAGAAGCATGTCCTACTCGTACAGAGAAAGCAGGAGAAGTTGTAAGATTCCTGCTACGAGAAATAATACCTCGATATGGACTACCCTGTTCTATAGGATCGGACAATGGTCCAGCTTTTGTTCACCAGTGCCTACAACAACTGACTCATATGCTTGGTATAAAGTGGAGGCTTCATACTGCATATAGACCCCAGAGTTCTGGTAAGGTAGAGAGAATGAATAGAACTATTAAGAACCAGTTGGCTAAAATGTGTCAGGAAACCCAACTTAAGTGGAACGTTCTCTTACCTATAGCTCTATTGCGAATCCGCAGTACCCCTACCAGAAGGATGGGCCTCTCTCCTTTTGAAATTATGTATGGACGACCACCTCCCGTACTTGGTAACTTAAGGGGGGATTTGAGTCAGTTGGGAGAAGGAATTACTCGGCAGCAGGTTGTAGAATTGGGTAAGACTATGGAGGAGGTACAGAAATGGGTACAAGATAGATTACCTGTGAATATTTATCCCCCTGTTCATAGTTATCATCCAGGAGACCAAGTGTGGATTAAAGAGTGGAATAATGTACCGTTAGGGCCCAAGTGGAGAGGTCCTTATGTTGTTCTTTTGTCTACCCCTACAGCGATAAAAGTAGCCGAAGTGACTCCGTGGATACATCACTCCAGGGTTAAACCAGCAGCAGTCGATTCTTGGCAAGTTACAGCAGATCCAGAGAATCCCTGCAAGATCCGGTTGAAACGCACTACTCAGTCGGAGTAACGAGGAATTATTGTGGATTACAAATTTTATTGTTACAGGTGTGAGTGAGAAGGCCATAATAAAGCCTGTCCTCTTACCAACACATAGTGTATAAGCCAGGAAAGTCTCGAAGGGACACCTGTGAAGACGAGCAGGACTCCATTCCCTGCAGCCCTCACATCCTGGAAGCTGAGGTTCCATCGCACGGACGAAGACTGAGGATGACGGCGAAAGATGTGCTTTTGATTGTGTTTATTTACATGTGTTTTTATATTCAGGAAGGTAGAGGTACCGACACTCCTAGCTGTGAGGTATGCATTAAGACTACGAGAACAGGTAACCATATTTCCCAAACCCTAATTTGGCATTCACAATACGAGTGTAAAGGAGATGTATCGAGATGTAGATACTTAAATATAGACTATAGTGTGTGCCATTTAGGAGTAGGAGAACCTAAGTGCTTCAGTCCGGAGTATCAACCTCGTACAATTTGGTTGACTCTCAGGAATGGAGATCCTCAGGGGACCCTAATTAACAAGACGGTGTTAGAATCCGTACATTCTTCGGGTGTTCTGCTATTTGATGCGTGCAAAGCGATATCGAGTGGTAGAAAGCCGTGGAATGTATGTGGGGATCTTAGATGGGAGAGGACGTATGGGTCTAATGATAAATATATTTGTCCCAGTAGTAAAAATAAATATGTGAGTCCTAGATGCCCAAATAAAGACTATAACTTTTGCCCATATTGGTCTTGTGTGGGGTGGGCGACTTGGGGACAGACAGTAGACAAAGACATGATAGTGACTAAGTTGCCGACTAGCCCTTATTGTAAGTCTATGGAATGCAACCCAGTCCATATACTTATTAATAACCCCGACAAGTTCCTAGATAAGTATGGCAATTTATTTGGGTTTCAGATATACGGGACGGGTTTAGATCCTGGGACATTATTGTTTATAGGAATAGAGACTGATACGGTATCCTCCCAGACTCATCAAGTATACCATTCCTTTTATGAAGAGATGAGTATAGATAATAAGATCCCCCATAACGCTAAAAACCTGTTCATTGATCTAGCTGAAAGTATTGCCGGTAGTCTTAATGTTACCAACTGCTATGTGTGTGGAGGTACTAACATGGGAGACCAATGGCCTTGGGAAGCAAAGGAGGTAATGTCCGGTTCTGAGGCAGTTGACCAATTAATATCTACACAAGCCGATTATCATATGAGTGTTAGAGGTAAATCTGAGTGGAGATTAAAGACCTCCATCATAGGTTATGTTTGCATAGCAAGGAAAGGAATAATGTATAATACTTCTGTAGGAGAATTAACTTGTCTAGGGCAAAAAGCTTATGATGATGATACAAAGAATACAACTTGGTGGTCGGCTTCAAATGTCTCAGAACCATCAAACCCGTTTGCTAGATACGCCAATTTAAAGGATGTGTGGTTTGATCTATCTATCACATCTACCTGGAGAGCCCCAGCAAATTTGTACTGGATCTGTGGTAAGAAAGCCTATTCGGAGCTGCCACAGGACTGGGAAGGGGCATGTGTGTTGGGTATGCTCAAACCATCCTTCTTCTTGTTACCGATTGAAACAGGTGAGACTTTAGGTGTTAAAGTGTATGATGTGAATCATAGGAAGAAAAGGGGACCCATAGAGATAGGCACCTGGGAAGATAATGAATGGCCTCCCCAGCGTATTATAGATTATTATGGGCCAGCCACGTGGGCTGAGGATGGTACCTTTGGTTATAGAACCCCTATTTATATGCTCAACCGTATTATAAGATTACAGGCGGTGGTTGAGATTATCACAAATGAGACATCACAAGCGCTCAATCTTCTAGCGAAGCATAACACTAGGATGAGGACAGCAGTCTACCAAAATAGATTAGCCTTGGATTACCTTTTGGCAGTAGAGGGAGGTGTATGTGGGAAGTTTAACCTAAGCAATTGCTGTCTTCAAATAGACGACGAAGGGCAAGCAATAGCTGAGCTTACTAGCCATATGGTTAAACTAGCGCATGTGCCTACTCAAGTATGGAAAGGGTACAATCCAAGTAGTTGGTTTGGTAGCTGGTATGAGTGGTTTGGAGGGCTTAAGGCAGTGGTAGGTGGAGTCCTACTGATTTTACTGTTGTGTCTACTCCTACCGTGTCTTATACCCTTAGTAGTTAGGTCTGTGCAAAGCCTGATAGGAAGTATAGCAGAGAGGAAGGCTGCTGCACAGATAATGGCGATATATAAGTATAAGGCTCTAGATCAAGGAGAACCAATGCAGGAAGATGAGTGTTAAAAGATTCACATCATAAGATAAGTCTGGTCTGGTTCAAGGTAACTTGCGGTGTAAGCAAAACTAAGGTTATGTGATGCCTCAAGTAATTGTAAAATATCAAGAGGCATCAAAGGGGGGAATGTGGTGGAATCTCGGTAAAAATAAATTTAGTAGGCCGAGATTACCACGTGGCATGTGTACGTGCATATGCTGACGTATCGATCAGTTGGTTGCACGTGGCAAGATACGATCAGTAGTGTACGGAGCATGTGCAAGAATACAGGATATAGTATTCCCCCTCCTCCATTGTGCTGGACAAGCCATGCGGTCAAACAGGAAGTTAATTCTTATTTGTGTTGATTGGTTAAGAGAATGTGCGGGTGGAGCTTAATATGGGAGGAGTTATATGCCTATATAAGGAGCCTGCACTATTGTCCGGGGCTCAGACTTTGCTGTATTTTGGTGACGCTAGTCCCTCTGAGTCCCGATCGGTGATCCAATAAAGAATCTCTTCCTTCCTGAAGAAACCTGTGTCCATCTCTCTGTGCTTGGCTTCCGTCAGTTTCTCCGGTATCAGTGTGACCTGTTAAAGGTATCTTACTTGCCGCAGTACTCATCCCAGTAAACGCTACAAATGCATTTACTAGAGTGAGGAAACGAGACACTTTTTAAAAAGAAACTGTGTTTATTGTATAATTCAATAGATAAATCACCAAGTACTGACTTATATAAATAGCACTGCACACGTAGACTGCCCCAGGGTACTAGACAGTGCATTAAGGTAAATTAAAAAATGAATTGCATTATTCAGGGTATTATACTTTGATCATTTCTGAATTGGAGACTTAATCCATATTAAGTAATTTTTCTTGAATTTGAAACTCCATATCCTATTCACAACAATTCACAATTTTAGTGAATAAACCATACTATTTACTTGCAGTGAATTGAAACCCAATCAGAAAAGTTAGGCCAAAAAAGTCCAAGCTGTTACTATAGCTCAGCTGGAGATTTTTTTTTTCAATTCTGAAAATCAGTTTTCAATTTACTACAATTTGACGTTTAGTGAATAAAACCCCATTAAACTGTAAATTGTTGGGCATTGGCCCATCAAGTTAAAAGTTCAGGCCAAAATAACTGCGTTAGAAAAAAGTTAGTTGGAGAATTTGACCAATTTGGCTTTTTTGGGGATTAACATTATAATAATAATTATTATTTTGTGAATAATTCCACGTGAGGGCCTACGATGTGATAACAAAAAGAAATTTGGGTTGTATGTACTAAACAGCAAATTATAGTGATCTGAAAGCTGAATTGTAAAATGTAGGCAAAAATAGTCAGTTTGGAAAAATTCTCCAATACAGGAAGTCGCAGTTTGACTATTAAAGCCTAGATTTTGCAGTTCTGTTTTTTTTTAAACAAATAAACAGGCAAGGCGCATATTCTGTGAAGTAAACATAATATCTCAACATTTTTCGTAGGGGGACTTTTGTCAATGGAAGTACCTATTATGACTCAAAGCCATACACATTGACACTCTAACTATGCTGTCATTTCTTTTAAATGTTCCTGGAATTGCAGACCTTCCATAGAAACATAGAAACATAAAATGTGACGGTAGATAAGAACCATTCAGCCCATCTAGTCTGCCCAATTTTCTAAATACTTTCAGTCTCTGGCCTTATCTTGTAGTTAGGATAGCCTTATGCCTATCCCACGCATGCTTAAACTCCTTTACTGTGTTAACCTCTACCACTTCAGCTGGAAGGCTATTCCATGCATCCACTACCCTCTCAGTAAAGTAATACTTCCTGATATTATTTTTAAACCTTTGCCCCTCTAATTTAAGACTATGTCCTCTTGTTGTGGTAGTTTTTCTTCTTTTAAATATAGTCTCCTCCTTTACTGTGTTGATTCCCTTTATGTATTTAAATGTTTCTATCATATCCCCCCTGTCTCGTCTTTCCTCCAAGCTATACATGTTAAGATCCTTTAACCTTTCCTGGTAAGTTTTATCCTGCAATCCATGAACCAGTTAGTAGCCCTTCTCTGAACTCTCTCTAAGGTATCAATATCCTTCTGAAGATACGGTCTCCAGTACTGCGTACAATACTCCAAGTGAGGTCTCACCAGTGTTCTGTACAATGGCATGAGCACTTCCCTCTTTCTACTGCTAATACCTCTCCCTATACAACCAAGCATTCTGCTAGCATTTCCTGCTGCTCTGTTACATTGTCTGCCTACCTTTAAGTCATCAGAAATAATCACCCCTAAATCCCTTTCCTCAGATGCAGGGCCGGACTGGCCCACCGGGATACCGGGAAATTTCCCGGTGGGCCGTCGGCACCTGGGGCCGGGGTGACCTGCGGCCACAGGGAGAAGTTGAATGGCGGCCGCAGGGAGAAGTTGAATGGCGGCCGCAGGGGAAGCTCTTCTGGCGGCCGCTGGGGGAGCAGGCTGTTCTGTCTCTGCTCCCCCTCCCTCGCGCGCAGCTTAATGAGACCGGGGCCGGAATATGATGTCATATTCCGGCCCCGGTCTCTTTCTAGCGCGCGAGGGAGGGGGAGCAGAGACAGAACAGCCTGCTCCCCCAGCTGCCGCCAGAAGAGCTTCCCCTGCGGCCACCATTCAACTTCTCCCTGCGGACGCCAGCACACATATCTGTATGCCCACCCACAGGTACCAAAAAGTATGTATGTCAGTGGGAGTGTTTGAGTGTGTGTGTGTCATGCTGTGTGTGTGTGTCTGTCTGTGTCATGGTGTGTGTGTGTCTGTATGTGTAATGGTGTGTCTGTCATGCTGTATGTCTGTCTGTGTCATGGTGTGTGTGTCTGTGTCGTGTGTCTGTGTCACGGTGTGTCTGTATCATGGCGTGTGTGTCTGTCTGTCTGTGTCATGGTGTGTGTGTGTGTCTGTCTGTGTCATAGTGTGTGTGTGTGTGTCTGTCTGTGTCATGGTGTGTGTCTGTGTCACGGTGTGTCTGTATCATGGCGTGTGTGTCTGTCTGTCTGTCATGCTGTGTGTCTGTCTGTGTCATGGTGTGTGTGTGTGTCTGTCTGTGTCATGGTGTGTGTGTGTCTGTCTGTGTCATGGTGTGTGTCTGTATCATGGCGTGTGTGTCTGTCTGTCTGTCATGCTGTGTGTCTGTCTGTGTCATGGTGTGTGTGTGTGTATGTCTGTGTCATGGTGTGTGGGTGTGTCTGTCTGTGTCATGGTGTGTGTGTGTGTCTGTCTGTGTCATGGTGTGTGTGTCTGTGTCACGGTGTGTCTGTATCATGGTGTGTGTGTGTGTCTGTCTGTGTCATGGTGTGTGTGTGTGTCTGTCTGTGTCATGGTGTGTGTGTGTATGCCTGTCTGTGTCATGGTGTGTGTGTGTATGCCTGTCTGTGTCATGGTGTGTGTGTGTGTCTGTCTGTGTCATGGTGTGTGTGTGTCTGTCTGTGTCATGGTATGTGTGTGTCTGTGTCGTGTGTGTGTCTGTGTCACGGTGTGTCTGTATCATGGTGTGTGTGTGTCTGTGTCATGGTCTGTGTCATGGTGTGTGTATGTCTGTCATGGTGTGTGTGTGTGTGTCAGTCGTGGTGTCTGTGTGTGTTTTTAAAAATAGTGTTTTACTCACTTTTTTTTTCAATGTCGTGCTGGTCTCTGCCTCTATGACTGAGATCATCAAGCTTGATGATCTCAGCCAATCCGCACTGACACAGGAAGCGCCTCTAGTGACCGTCTGAGTGTCTGTCACTAGAGGTGTCACTATTAAGCCATGTAAACACTGCCTTTTCTCTCAAAAGTCAGTGTTTACATTCAAAAGCCTGCAGGGACAGGCTATAGACACCAGAACCACAACATTAAGCTGTGTGTGTGCGCGCCTGCTAGTGAGTGAGCTTGCTTGCATGTGTGTGTGTGCCTGCTAGTAAGTGAGCTTGTGTTTTTATGTCAATGAGCTGAGGTATATTAGTGAAATTGTTTGTCTATGAGGCTGTGTATCAATGAGCTTGTGTGTGTCAGTGAGATTGTCTGTGTCTGCATGTGAGTATGCTTACTGTATAATTAAATGTTTTACTCTGAAAGGACCAATATATTATATTAGAAAAAGCAATATATATATATATATATATATATATATATATATATATATATATATTACTCAATCATCTGGGGTGGCAAGACATAGCTTTACATATTACATGCGACAATATATGGCGCAATGACTTATGGGGCTGGCATAGATTTTTTTTTCCAGGGCTGCTTTGTATCCCCAGTCCGGCCCTGCTCAGATGTTGAGGTTAGGACTCTATCAAATATTCTGTACTCTGCCCTTGGGTTTTTACGTCCAAGATGCATTATCTTGCACTTATCCACATTAAATATCAGTTGCCACAACTCTGACCATTTTTCTAGTTTACCTAAATCATTAGCCATTTGGCTTATCCCTCCTGGAACATCAACCCTGTTACATATCTTAGTATCATCAGCAAAAAGACATACCTTACTATCAAGACCTTCTGCAATATCACTAATAAAAATATTAAAGAGAATAGGTCTAAGTACAGATCCCTGAGGTACCCCACTGGTGACAAGCCCAAGCTTCGAATATACTCCATTGACTACAACCCTCTGTTGCCTGTCACTCAGCCACTGCCTTACCCATTCAACAATATTGGAATCCAAACTTAAAGATTGCAGTTTATTGCAAAAGAATAAGGGAAGTGAGGGGAGGGGGGGAGCAGATAATATCAAAATATGTTTATAAAATATATGTTATAAAAAAAACATTAAAATGTTGCATACCTTTCTGACAGTAATATCGCAGTGCACAATAATGTATCACAACATAAAACAGCAAAACCCTTCTAGAGAAGCAACTGTGCGACACAGTAAAACACCATGATGTGGTTTAAATTCATAATTCAATATGATGAATTACCACTTTTGAAAGAGCCTTCCTAATTATACCTTTAATGACTAGTGCTAAGGAGAACACAACGGCTGCCTTGTACTAAAACTCCTATCAGTCTTATCCATTTGTAGGCCTAGAGCAGGCACCTGGATTACCAAAACGTGATTATATATGATCTTACGAGAGGCAGTTTCTTAGTTATTCACTAAAATGAGAATTCTTAGTATTTTTTTTAATTTAAAGGAACACTATAGTCACCTAAATTACTTTAGCTAAATAAAGCAGTTTTAGTGTATAGATCATTCCCCTGCAATTTCACTGCTCAATCCACTGTCATTTAGGAGTTAGCCACACCTTCCCTGGCTATGATTGACAGAGCCTGCATGAAAAAAATAACTGGTTTCACTTTCAAACAGATGTAATTTACCTTAAATAATTGTATCTTAATCTCTAAATTGAACTTTAATCACATACAGGAGGCTCTTGCAGGGTCTAGCAAGCTATTAACATAGCAGGGGATAAGAAAATCTTAATTACACAGAACTTGCAATAAAGAAAGCCTAAATAGGGCTCTCTTTACAGGAAGTGTTTATGGAAGGCTGTGCAAGTCACATGCAGGGAGGTGTGACTAGGGTTCATAAACAAAGGGATTTAACTCCTAAATGGCAGAGGATTGAGCAGTGAGGCTACAGGGGCATGTTCTATACACCAAAACTGCTTCATTAAGCTAAAGTTGTTCAGGTGACTATAGTGTCCCTTTAAGACCAAAACAGTCAGTTCTGCTTATAGATTGGCTACATTGGCCTAAAACTGTAAATTTTCTTTTCATTTTCACTTTATCAAAGAACTCCGAGAGTGTAAATTTTTGGAAATTCAAAGCGAATTCACAGTGAATTTCATGTTTCAGTGTTTTGGGCTAAAATAATTAACTTGGAAAAATGCTCATAGTCGACCTTGTTTTCAGTTTTAATATATCGGCCTAAAACTCGAAATTCACTTTTACGGTTTAGTAAAAATGGCAACATAGACATAAGAGCTAAAGTATCTACGGACAGGGAGTACAAATTAAACATTGCCTCTGACAACCTGGGATGCTTGTCAGGTAATTTTTTGCTAGTGTATACCAGATAGGTTTCTAAGCAATGACAAAATTCTTCAAGGAAAAAAAAAAAACACAAAACTTTAAGGCGGGTCCTAGTCTGCCACATCAGTAAACTAACTTTTCACATAATGTAATGTGAACAGAATACAAATGAGAAGTGTTTATTGTTGTTGTGAACACACAGTGCATTATCATTTATGTTTAGTTGCCAAAGGGTTCATTCACTAAACAGTGAATTGTGCTACATTAAAGAACTAATCTTGCCACACGCAGATCAAAATAGTTACATTGACAAAAAAAATCTCAAACTCTTACACACTTCCTACTTGGCTCCTCCGGCCCAAAATTCAGGAAACGTGGTTTGCAATTTGCTGTTTAGACAATAACTCCCCAAGTATACCACAGAGGTAAAAGTCACACAATTTAAACTGTAAAATTACTGTTCTGTTTGTGTATACAAAAGCCAACAACTATTTACAGGATCAGACTGTGGTAAATTATTTTTATATTTTAATGTGAAGTAAAATAAATGTGATTTGGGGGGGGGGGGGGGGGGAGGGGGGAGGATGAGGGGAATTGGAGGGTTTAGGCTAATTTTATTTAAAAAAAATTGAAGTAATCCCAATGTTTTTGATTATTTAAAAAAAAAACAACAACACATCTTTTAGTACAAAGCTATATATCATGTGTTTATTTCTAATGCAAACACGTATTAACTGTCAATATTTTATTGAAATTATATATTTAAAAAAAAACAAAAAACTAGTGAGCAAGTGTATGTTAACCCATTCTTAGCTGGAGAGATAAAAATAAGGCTGCTCAATTTGTTCCTAGTTGCAACCCACAGCAAGGTAGAAGATTCACTGCATTCCTATGATGACAAAGTGCATTTTAAAAATAAATAAATAAAAAGGGATGATTATATAAAACTGGGTAGACTGCTTGTTGTGTGAGGTTAGAAAACCAAGCTGAAAAAAAAAAAACCCCAAACAACAGAAAATATCAGCAAACCTTTAGATAGCTCTGGAGTCCACGGGGAGATAACAGTTAGCAGTTTGTAAAGTACAAAAATATATATGTATGTTCTAATTAAAATTGACTTCCTGTAATTAAAACAACACGTGCACATAAAATGACAATATTAACAACAATGAAGGCACAAGTGCCCCTGGAGGTAAATGTGCCCACACTGAACATGGAAAGCTCTGAAATCAGTTGAGTGTCAAAAGCTGAGAAAGTGGGTGGAGGGAAAAAAAAAAAAATAGAAAAAAAGAAAAAAGAAAAAAGCCCCCAAAATTTTAGAGAAGGCAGACAGTGAGAGAGAGAGAGAAAAGAGAAAGACAGTAGCGCGCATGCGCAGTGTCAGCTTCTGTGCCATATTGGAATGAGGCAGTGAGCAGCGGTGGGGGTGAATAGCTCACACAAGCAGGGGGAAGAGAAGAGCGCACCCGGCCCTGCAAATCAGCCTGGAAAAAGTCCGCACGGGTAAGAAGAAACTCAGCAACGGGTGTCCTTAGGCAGGGGAGACCCTGAGCTACCTGCTGGGTGGGTTTTTTCTTCTTTATAGGGCTTTAGATGTTTTTAAAGAGCTTCCCAAGTTTGCACCAGTCTATCCCTGGAGGAGGATGTTGTGTGTATGTGTATATATGGGAGGGGGCCAGCTGGCTTGCACTTTAGCAGTGTGCATGTGCATTATAAATATATATATGTATTTAGCTTTAATTGCAGTTCTGAGACTGTGTAGTTATGTAGTTGTTTATATCCCCCCACACAGAGCACCCTACCTATATGTATATAAGAATAATAGTCTTCTATATTGGTGTGTCCATATCTCTCTCTATTATATGTGTGTATATATATATTTTATTAGGCATAGCAATAGACTTAGGGCTGTAGGTGTGCTCTCCTCTTTTCTTATATTCTTTTTTTTTTTTTTTTCTTCCTGCACTTTGTACACGTTCATACATTGAAACAAAAAAAAGCAATACAATAATAAAAAAAAAACACATTCAGACCAACAACTTCATGCAAACTCAGCAACAACAACAACAAAAAAGACAAAAAAGACATGATGTGTATGTGTGAGGCTTTAGTAACATTAATGTTTTTAAAGGCTGATCATTCAGGAAACATAGATGGCACTCATTTCATTCCTGACACATGCATGGGGCAACACTGATTTGTTTTCGCTTTAGTTGTATTTTCTGTGTGCTTGAAGTCTGCCCCCACAGTCAGTTGAACGTCATATTAGTGGGAATCCTAAAAGAGTACACTGAGGCATAATTTTGGGTTAGCCAGGATGACCTATATGATGACGAATCGTCATTCTGGTATTTTGTGACGTTGCCTTGAACGTTTTAACCCACTGAGTGCCAGGTTGAAAGGATTAACTTTTTGTTTTCCTTTCTCTATTAGCATTAGAATTGTATCCTTCTAGACATTCCACAGCCTAAAAAGATCTTCACATCTCCTATTCATCCATTCTGCAGCCCATGGCTAGTTTGCTGAAACATACTCTAGAAAAAAAAAGCTTTTATATTTTATTAGAATCAACATATTAAGTGTTTTTATTTTTTTTTTTAGAACTTTTTTTTTTTTTGGTAATCCCAAAATATTCTGTTTGCACATTTTGAAAAACTTATTATTGTTTTTTTTTAATTGAAAGAGCATCAACTGTTACAACACTCCCCAAAAAAGCAACACTAACACTTGGGTTCTAAGTGCCATATTTATTATTCCGAATCTGTATAGTGAATAGTGTATTTTAAAGGAATTAAATAGAATTGTTGCTTGAAAAGCATACGTTACCCAGGATTTTGGGAGCCGTGTAAATGATTTTGTTGTGTAAGTGTATTATTTTTTTAAGAGCTACAATAGGGTTGTTGATTCTCAGAATTGCTCTACTTCTTGCATTCATTGTATTCTGAAGGAAATGGTGAGATGTTTTCTCGTGGAACAAAGTAACTATACAGATGGTGAATTTAACATCATATTTAAGTTTTGACAGAAAACTTGATGTGGACAGGATATATGTATTTCTCTTCTGAAATATATCTTTCGCGTACACAAATGTACATTTTTAAATGTATACTTCATATTTCGGCGTCCTGAATTGTGTTTAGAGGGAATTATTTTGTTTTGTCCAACAAAGTGAATGTAAAGTGTAAAAAAAATAAAATGAAAAAATAATAATTCCCAAGCTTTGTGCTAACAGAATTACAAAAAAGTGTAGATTGATCAGTGGGTCCAATTTTGTCTCTTCTGCTACTGTCAAACTACACTCTCTATGTTCTTAATTTTGTGGGAATATAGTTAAACAGCTGTAGCCCCAAAGGTGGACATCCATGGTCAGTGATAGGTGTCCTTGTGTGATAGGTCAATTTTGCTCTCCATATGTTCCATAACTTACTACAGTAATGCCTGGATGAGCATGATGGGATATGTAGTTTTCAAACATCTAGGAATCCACGGGTAGCCATCAAAGTTATACATCAAGAGAAATAACCTTGTTAATTTGATTGCTCTGCCTTGTTAGACATCACCATGCGTCTCAGAATATAAATTAACTGTTGCAATGGAGAATATGTTTTCCTGTAGTGCTGTAGGATATCACAAACAGGGTGTGTCACTCATATAAAACTCTTTGGTTTTTTTTAATGTATGTGATTTTCTATTGATCCATGTATTCACTTGCAATTCTGCCACAGCAGTGCATGTACTTTGCATTATTCCTGCAGTGACACTGTAAACACTGTTTAAATGAGTCGGAGCAGGAAGTTGCTAAGATACATAGTAGGAAGTGCAGAGAAAAAAAAAAACTGCTTCTCCCTGCCTTCTGATAAAGAGAACATACAATTTCTTATGATCTGTCAACATATTCAAACCTGATAACTTTTATTTCTGAATTTTAGTTTGGGCATAGTTTATGATTAAAACAATCCAATCTTTTCACCGGTTTAGTTATGCATTGCATGTATAGGAATGCAATGTATTTTTTGCCTCTTTTTGGGAGCCTGTTTTAGATTAATGCATGCTATGTAAAAAAAGTAACCGGTGGGACACCACTGGCATTAAATAATGCCTCCCCCTCTCTCCTCACCACCCCCCTCCCCCTCCGCAATTGATGTAAGGGTGCTGTTTAAAATACTATGCTGTTGAGCTTAATCCGTTAGCTCCTTTTGACACAAAGTAAAGGAATTACAGTCCCAACTCCACTCCTAATATGAGCCTGTGATTATAGGGGTTCCCAATGTAACCAAAAATTATTCACTCTGTGATAATAGAACCAGATGGTGCCCACCTCCTCTTAATATGAGATATGAGGTTGCTTACCAGTTGTCACGTTTTCCTAGTCAAATGGCCATTGAATGATCTGTCACATAAACAATGTTGGGGGGAAAAATACTTTTTGCTTTTCTATCATCTGTTACCTGAATCATATTAATTTAGCTATATGTTTTACAAAAAGGCAACTATGTTCTTGTATGCTTAGATTAACAGAAAGTAGAACTATTCATTTACTGGAATTTTCAGAATATAGAAAACATGAGGAGTAAGAGATATGCCCATGTATTTTTAACTAGAAATTTAGAAGAAAAACAAAACAAAAAACAGCTGAATGTCTTACCCCTTTAGTATTCCTTTTCCTTCACCCTTCGTGTCTTTTACATTCTGTTGTTGCATGGCCTCTGATTGCATTAGAGAATCTTCCTTATAAAAAAACAAAGGAAGATAGATCCTCAACTGCCCTCCTCGAGGAGAAGCTACACAGTGTGACTACCAAGAGGGGGAGCTCTGTGCTCCCCATCTTGCTAGTCACCCAGACATTGTACCGACCCTTCCGCAGGTCACCCAGACATTGGGCAGGATGACCTTCGAAATATAGGATGTAGGCAGATGTTTGCCCCACATTTTAGGTTAAAAAATGTTGTCTTATGTTACAAAAAAATATGGTATTTGTTTTGTAATGCTTTATATTTGACGAATACTGCAAATTTCACATACGTACAAGAGCAGAAACAAAAAAAAAATCAAACGTATATGTAGAGTATATTTATTTTACAAGTGACTTTATAAGCAAACATTACGCTAAATTAAATAGAGGAAAAAATATCTTGTCTTTTTTTTAAATTCTTGGTAAGCGGGGCCTGGCCCAAACACAATTTCCTTGTTCCCCCATTATCTATGGGATGTATGGTCATTTTGGTATGGTACCCCTTGGCCCTATTATTATAGTAAGGCCGCAGGCACTGGGCCACATGCTGATTTATTATTGCATATATCGCACTCCTCTCAAAAGCTTTGAGAGATGGAGGGTAAGGGGCTCCGTATAACTATGCTAGTTTTAAAGGGTTCTCCTGCTCAGTTCTACGTGAGTCTCTACCATGCTATAAATGGTTTGGGGCTATTGCTAATTACATCATCATTTTTTGTCCGCTCTAAAATCTTGTTTGTTGAGTATATTGACGATTGTTACAGAAATGATAAAATATTCCAAATTATAAACCTTCTGTTAATTAAGGCATTATATATAATAAACTTGCATACTGCAATACTCTGGTTATTATGGCATTTCATCCTCTGGACTTGTATGGCTAATCCAATCTATATATTATATATAAATTTTAGTTTTTTTTTAGCAAATTACATCAGTCAAGTTTAGTCCAGGCACCGCCAGGGCACACATTGAAATGAGGACAAGATATAGAACTTTCCTGTTATCCCCTTCTCTGTATGCTTTTTCTGTGCTTAGTTCCAGGTGCTAAATACTGAGCTTATAAGTGATTGACAGGGAGCTACGATGGAGGTACCCAGTTGCAGGATAAATAGATGTGATACTATTAATATTCATACCTCATAAATGCATATATCATTTTTTTTTAATTATTTTTTTTAAGTTTAGTGGTACTTTTAGTGTATTGTTGAAGCAACACTTAGTATTTTAACATTCTGTTGCTAGACCCTGAAGGAGGGAACTCCCAAACCATACTTCTTCAGCTGCTGGGAACAGGCCCAATTATCTCACCAATGCTCAGTTAGTAATAAATGCCAGCTTTCTGGTTTTAAACTACTCGCACACTGGTAACACCACAAATACTTAAACTGCGGATGCCACCCATACTCAGATTGCTGGCGATGCAGTCACACTACGGGGGCCTGCACATATTTCGTGGGTATCCCAATTGTTGCAATTTCAGTTGTGGAAAGAAATACACTGTCATAAGCAAGTTTGCAGTTTTCCTTATCCCCATTCTTTCCTGCTGTTCAGTGTCTACACTATGCCAATCTGTATATATTGCGAGTGTGGTCTAATTCTTTATACTTCTGACTCTGCTCATTCCATTTTAATTTTATTTAATTTATTGATGCAAAATTCCACTTATTGTGGGACTACAACTCATTTGATATTTTGTTAGCTACTAGAGTCAGTCTATCTCTCTCTCTCTTTCTCTCTCGCTCACCTATTCTCCTGACTTGTTTTTTTTTTCAAACTTACTTGTGTATCTGATGTATCTGTTGTACAACACTATGGTATATGCCGACTCTATGTTTAATGAAAATATATAAAAAAAATAAGTTAAAAAAAAAGAGTATTCAAAAACCATGGGATTAATTATACTCCCATATGGTAGGACAAGTATTGTCAGTTGGGAACATATTTGCTTTGGCTGATAATCTCCTGTCTCTTGTTCTCTTTTTCCTAACTGACAGGAATCCTTGCTACAGCAAGCAGAAGCATAATTATCTAGTATAAAAACTATAACATTTTCCTGATTAATATGACGAGTTTTGTTTCCGGCTTTAAACAGATATAAAAGCCACGATCACTATCATTTATATAGTTTAGGAAATCCATAATTAAGCAGCAGCTATTCTTTAAAAAGTTATAATTTTTTTTCACTAGGGCCATCTTACTGCCATCTTACTAGGGCCATCTTACTGCCATCTTACTAGGGCCATCTTACTGCATCCCCACGTCCTTATTTACAAATAAAACCCCTTCATAACAACAACCACAATGTGGAAGCGGGTACCTGAAAGTAAGACCTCCCAAAAATGTTTTCATTTGGAAAAACAACTTACTTCATCCTTGTATAGGTAACTGAGTACAATGTTGGACTCTTTGAAATGTCTCTTTTCATGGAGTATGTTTAAATAAACTAAAGGCTGAGTGATGTCTCCAAACATGATACTCTAGTCTCAATACTTTATTTACTAGTTAATTTAAACCCCATTCCCTTACCTTCCTCGGGTGCTGGTTTCATAGAAACCCCTTAAGGACACATGCCATGTGTGACATGTCATGATTCCCATTTATTCCAGAAGTTTGGTCCTTAATGGGGTTAAAGCAGATCTGACGCTTTCAGGGGTCTTTGCATATTTTTCACCAAAGGTGATATCTCTGGTTAGCGTCTGGTGGCCATCAGGTGTAGTGGAAGGTAGGTTTACTTACCTAATGCTGTTCCTCACGGCTGCTGTAACTTTTAACAGGTGTTGGATTGGACAAAAGTTTAACAGCCTTTTCTTAAGTGTTGTCAATCTCAGGTAGTCCCTATTTTGTCTTTTGGTATTTTTGAATTGAGTGAGTTTTTATAAATATTATATCTTTGTAAAATAATCAGAAGTGACCAGAGCAATTTTAACATTTCTTTAGATTGCCATATAGTTGAATTGTAGTAATGCAAAGTGAATGCTGGTAGAGTTCTGATTAATATTCTGTTAAAATGAATACACAAAAACTAAACTCAGAGTACAGAAAAGAACAATATATCTTGTTTGCGTATATTCAGTATACCATAAGTACATAGATGCCACCCATTATACTTTTTGAGTGCTACGATAACTGGTTCTAACATAATATAGTCCAGTTACCGGAATTTTTGTTGTGAGAGTGGTTCAAGAACTCTGCATGTGACTGCACAAGGGGGCACTGACCTCACTAATGCATGCTAGAACTTGGCAGGTGCTACATAGAATTTCTTCTGCCTGGGCTTGCTAGCTACTACTTTGCAGACCAGCATCAAAGGGAAGTAAGTACAGTCCACTGATTGGCCCAAATTCTGTGACTGATTCCCCCTCCCCATAATAAATAGCCTGGATGTATTAGTATGCCAGGCAAATCCAATAATGAAATTATTGCTTTTATTGCCACCAAAAAGCAAAGCTAAAGTTACAAGATCTTGATTATAGAAAGCATTCAACTACAATGTACATCAGAACAGACTTTGCCTTTGCATGCTGTTAGTGTAAGACATAGTACACGTTTGAAGCTGACCAGAGCATGAACATCGAAAAGGAAAGTAAAACAAAGGAAAATACAAATATTTAAAATAGAACCATATAAAATGTGCTCCAATATTAACCCCTTAAGGACACAACTTCTGGAATAAAAGGGAATCGTGACGGAATATATCTGTCATGTGTCCTTAAGGGGTTAAAAAATAAAAAAGGGTACTGGTTGTGCAAATACATATAGTAAAAAATAAGTGCTAGCACCAAATGGTACTCTTTAACTGGACAAAATCCACATATAATGGTACCCAGAAAAATTGTCCTGGCCAAAGCGGATTTTATATAATCGCACATTACAGTTTTAACTCAAGAAAGCTCTGTAAGTGGCCCCAAAATCAGCTGGTGAGGTATATTTCGAAAAGAGATCACTTGTGAGATATGTACCGGTGGCTTCTAGTCTCGTTTGACAGTTGACTAAAAAAACCAGCATGGAAGTAAAGTACCAGCGTATAAACTGTGCATCTACCAGTAGGTACAGAGAGGTAGATGATCGAAGGAAAGAGAGATTTGCAAGAGATAGAAGTGGGAGAGAAAAAAGAATGGCTGGGCGCCGGGCGGGTGTAAAAAAGGAACTGATCGTGGAGATCCAGGAATTTTCGGGAATGTCTTGGTCTCCGACCAACAGCCCAATAAGGGTGCCACCAATCCATCTACTTTATCATATCAACTGGGGAGGAGAGGAACTCAAGCTGTAAAACCATCTTTGCTTATGCACACCCTAAACTGCATTGTATCTGCCTCCAGATTTCACACCGGCAAGTTTATCAACATTAATGTGCACGATGGAAGGGCATATGAATACCTAAAAAAAAAAAAAAATGATGACTGATTTTGATGCATTCAACAATCGTGGGATAAGAAAACTTGTGTGCCTGTAGTGGAAAGTGAATTTGGTGCAGTAAATGGGCAGCAGGTTCAATGATGACATAGAAAGAGAAAGAGACCTAAGTCCCTATTAGGAGAGTAGTAAAATGAGGAGGTCCCTACCTTTAATGAATCTAAGATAATGAGTTAAAAAGGACAGGAGGGGGCCAAACAGGGATAATTGGAACCAGTCTAGACCATTAATATATGGTGAGTAAAAAGGTAGATGATATTTGGAGGGGGAGGGGGTGGGAGCCAGAGAAATAAGGGAGACAGTTCTCCTTGGAATAACCAGTACCCCAATGGCTTGCCTTGAATCCCAAATCCCCACACCTAAAGGGGGCACGCTGCCTGCCCTGTATATCTCATCACTGTAGAGAAAACCATGAGTGTCTACCTAAAAACTCGATATCCTATCCAACTATACAGCTGAAGATCAGGATCTCGTGACCTGGAACCATACGAAAGGGAAGGAGGTTAACTAGGGGTGGAGGGAGAAGGAGACCAGAGGAAACACAAGAAGATTCCCTTCCTTGGAGGGATTAAGGGATCCCCAATGATCCACCCAGAGTCCAAAGTATCCCAGTTATGCACACTTCAAGAGCACACTAAACCTTGCCCTGTATACCTCAGCACTCTGGACGAACCCAAGAGTGCCTACCTTCAACCCTGATGCCTTCCCTGTCCTAGTAGCAACGAACACACACTTAAAGAATTCACTCCATAGTGCTACCTAAATCAATAGTGCTACCTAAGGTGAAGAAAAGAAAATTAATAAATTAAAATTCTAACTCGACGCGCGTTTCGGCGTTCTAGCACGCCGTCGTCAGGAGTAATGAGCTTCAGTGTAACAAAGTTTCCTTTTATGTGTTGTGTAGCAATCTTTCAACGAATCGTTAGCCGGTGTGGTCCGTCGCATGTGACGGGAGTTGAGCTCCGTGATTCGTCAGGAGCTCCCCCTTATTCCGATTGGACGGGGGGCGTGGCGACCAGTCACCAGAACTCAGCATCCACGTGGGAACCGAAAGAGGTCTGCCGCAATTGGGGGGAGTGGTTTCGTGACGTAATTGTCACTGTCCATATTAACCCATGCGGCAGATCAAGAAGGTTGCCAATACAACAATCCCATAGTGTTCTCTCCCCTACTGATCAGAGGGACAGGAGACAGTTCAAAACAACTCGAAACAATCCTATTCTCATTTGATAATGAGGGAATAGGAAAAATGCCACTGTGGGCCGGATTTAAAGGGACGAGAGTCTTGATGTTATTGTGGTACATCGAAATTCAATATAGTGGTTTTTGAATCCTAATGGGTGCATAGTACAGTCACCCTGATTATATAAACGGATATTGTCACTTATGAACTCAGCTGGTGGGCCTTATTATCTCTTATCGAGGGGACCCCGATGTAGTTAGGGCTTAAGGTATACCTGTAATACAATATGGTGGTTAAAATTCCGAAAAGATAATGGGTGAACAAAACAGTCACCCTAATTGTATAGATAGGGAATATTACCATCCATGAATACAATGGTGGACCCTTATCCCATAACCCAGAACTCTGGTTATCGATTGACCACTCAAAACAGTCCTATTCTCATTTGATGGTGAGGGGATAGGAGAATAACACTATGGACCGGTTTTTAGGAGGATAAAAGTCTCCATGTGAGTTTGAGGTGCTTCGAGATTCAATATAGTGGTTTTTAAATCCTTATAGGTGCATAATACAGCCTAATTATATAACTGGATATTGCCACTTATGAATTAGTAAACCACCTCATCTCACGACAAGGGGACTCAGATGTAGTTATGGTTTAAGGTGCACCTGTAATGCAATGTGATGGTTTAAGTTCCATAAGATCGTGGGTGAGCAAAACGGTCACCTTAATTATATAAAGAGGGGGTATGCCATCCATGAATACAGTGGTGAACCTTTATCCCATAACCCAAATCCCTGGTTACAGAAGAACATACTATAAATAAAAAATATAACTTATATACAAAGAATGGGAAGGATCTCCCTTAAATTATGTAACATCTTAAAAATGGAGAAGTCATAAGAATGCAGTGAATGAGAATCCCTCATTGAGCCCTATGGGTGAGAGGGTTTTAAGTTTGTGAATCCAGTAGGATTCGCGTTGTCTCAGTTTAGTATCCCAGTCACCTCTTCTCTGAGTCCGTGGGATATGTTCAATACCCATAAATTTCAATTTTTTTGAGGAATTGAGGTGATGTATTTTTAGATGACGGGATATCGGAGTTTCTATAGGTCTCCTAACCGAATTAACATGTTCCCTAATACGTTTCCTAAAGGGTCTAAACGTTTTCCCTACGTATTTTATGCCACAGGAACAAGTTAATAAGTAGATGACCCCTTCCGTACTGCAGTTGAAAAATGATCGAACTTTAGATGTGTCTACATTGTTACTGTCAGTGAATGTCTTAGAGTTTTTGTCTATAAAGTCACATGCACTGCAGTGGCCACATTTAAAGGTGCCCTTAGGTAGATAGTTTGATAGATCATTTTTCTTCTTGGGTGCCAGGTGGCTCTGTACCAGGGTATCGCGAAAGTTACGACCCCTCCTTGCCGTCACGGAGGGTGAAGGGGTGATGACATGTTTGAGGTGTGGATCGGACTTCAGAATCGGCCAGTACCGTTTAAGGGTTGCCATCATGTAGTCCCAACCAGCATCGTATGTGGCGATACATCTGATCAGTTTTTGATCTTCATTTTGTGTGTGCTTATCAGTAAGAAGCGTGTCCCTATCGGTCTTGATGGCTCTAGTGTATGCCCTACGTAAGACCCTATTGGGATATCCTTTGTCTTTAAAGGCCTTCCTTAGGTCCCAGGCTTTGGTCTTGAAATCCTCTATGGACGAACAGTTACGTCTCAATCTTAAGTACTGGCCTATTGGTATGCCAGCCTTAAGAGATTGTGGATGGTAACTGGTCCAATTCAGGAGGCTATTTGTGGCGGTCTGTTTTTTAAAAAGGGTCGTCTGTACTGGACCTCTTTTTTCAATTGAGATTGTGATGTCTAGGAAGTTGATCTGTTTCCCACCGACCTCGCTTGTAAATTTTAAATTCAGATCATTGATGTTAAGAATTTTAACGAAATCATCAAACTCGCTACTGGAACCTCTCCAGACGATTAGTACATCATCGATGTACCTTTTCCAGCATATTATTAATTCTGAATATTTTTTAAGGTGTGGTACATTTTGGATTTCCTGTTCCCACGTGCCCAGGTAAAGATTGGCATACGAGGGGGCACAAGATGTACCCATAGCCGTCCCTCGTATTTGTTGGTATATAGTCCCATTGAATAAGAAAATGTTTTTAGTTAGTACTATCCTAAGTATATTAGAGACAAAATCAATGTATGTGTCAGGTGATTGGAGCTCTTTTGTTAAGATGGCCCTGATGTTCTCAATGCCCTTTGAGTGTGGTATTGAGCTATACAGCGATTCAACGTCCAAACTACATAAGATTGCGTGTTCTGGTATCAGTAGGTCTTCCAGAAAGCTTAACATTTGTTTAGTGTCTCTTATGTGTGAAGGTAGTTTTGACACAATTGGAGACAGAATTTTGTCCAGGTATATACTTAGGTTCTGTGTGAGGTTACCACAGCCTGAGACGATAGGTCTGGCTGATGGATTGATTAAAGATTTATGAACTTTGGGTAACCCATAGAACGTGGCAAAAACAGGTTTCTTGATCAGCATAAAATCCAGTTCATTTTTAGAAATGAGTTTGTCAGTGAGTGCTTGATCCTCTCACCCATAGGGCTCAATGAGGGATTCTCATTCACTGCATTCTTATGACTTCTCCATTTTTAAGATGTTACATAATTTAAGGGAGATCCTTCCCATTCTTTGTATATAAGTTATATTTTTTATTTATAGTATGTTCTTCTGTAACCAGGGATTTGGGTTATGGGATAAAGGTTCACCACTGTATTCATGGATGGCATACCCCCTCTTTATATAATTAAGGTGACCGTTTTGCTCACCCACGATCTTATGGAACTTAAACCATCACATTGCATTACAGGTGCACCTTAAACCATAACTACATCTGAGTCCCCTTGTCGTGAGATGAGGTGGTTTACTAATTCATAAGTGGCAATATCCAGTTATATAATTAGGCTGTATTATGCACCTATAAGGATTTAAAAACCACTATATTGAATCTCGAAGCACCTCAAACTCACATGGAGACTTTTATCCTCCTAAAAACCGGTCCATAGTGTTATTCTCCTATCCCCTCACCATCAAATGAGAATAGGACTGTTTTGAGTGGTCAATCGATAACCAGAGTTCTGGGTTATGGGATAAGGGTCCACCATTGTATTCATGGATGGTAATATTCCCTATCTATACAATTAGGGTGACTGTTTTGTTCACCCATTATCTTTTCGGAATTTTAACCACCATATTGTATTACAGGTATACCTTAAGCCCTAACTACATCGGGGTCCCCTCGATAAGAGATAATAAGGCCCACCAGCTGAGTTCATAAGTGACAATATCCGTTTATATAATCAGGGTGACTGTACTATGCACCCATTAGGATTCAAAAACCACTATATTGAATTTCGATGTACCACAATAACATCAAGACTCTCGTCCCTTTAAATCCGGCCCACAGTGGCATTTTTCCTATTCCCTCATTATCAAATGAGAATAGGATTGTTTCGAGTTGTTTTGAACTGTCTCCTGTCCCTCTGATCAGTAGGGGAGAGAACACTATGGGATTGTTGTATTGGCAACCTTCTTGATCTGCCGCATGGGTTAATATGGACAGTGACAATTACGTCACGAAACCACTCCCCCCAATTGCGGCAGACCTCTTTCGGTTCCCACGTGGATGCTGAGTTCTGGTGACTGGTCGCCACGCCCCCCGTCCAATCGGAATAAGGGGGAGCTCCTGACGAATCACGGAGCTCAACTCCCGTCACATGCGACGGACCACACCGGCTAACGATTCGTTGAAAGATTGCTACACAACACATAAAAGGAAACTTTGTTACACTGAAGCTCATTACTCCTGACGACGGCGTGCTAGAACGCCGAAACGCGCGTCGAGTTAGAATTTTAATTTATTAATTTTCTTTTCTTCACCTTAGGTAGCACTATTGATTTAGGTAGCACTATGGAGTGAATTCTTTAAGTGTGTGTTCGTTGCTACTAGGACAGGGAAGGCATCAGGGTTGAAGGTAGGCACTCTTGGGTTCGTCCAGAGTGCTGAGGTATACAGGGCAAGGTTTAGTGTGCTCTTGAAGTGTGCATAACTGGGATACTTTGGACTCTGGGTGGATCATTGGGGATCCCTTAATCCCTCCAAGGAAGGGAATCTTCTTGTGTTTCCTCTGGTCTCCTTCTCCCTCCACCCCTAGTTAACCTCCTTCCCTTTCGTATGGTTCCAGGTCACGAGATCCTGATCTTCAGCTGTATAGTTGGATAGGATATCGAGTTTTTAGGTAGACACTCATGGTTTTCTCTACAGTGATGAGATATACAGGGCAGGCAGCGTGCCCCCTTTAGGTGTGGGGATTTGGGATTCAAGGCAAGCCATTGGGGTACTGGTTATTCCAAGGAGAACTGTCTCCCTTATTTCTCTGGCTCCCACCCCCTCCCCCTCCAAATATCATCTACCTTTTTACTCACCATATATTAATGGTCTAGACTGGTTCCAATTATCCCTGTTTGGCCCCCTCCTGTCCTTTTTAACTCATTATCTTAGATTCATTAAAGGTAGGGACCTCCTCATTTTACTACTCTCCTAATAGGGACTTAGGTCTCTTTCTCTTTCTACGTTCATTAATTGTGGGTTATTCCCCGTTTTGGAGAGTTTTCAGGGCATATCCACACCAACCCACTGGCTACCTTTATGATAGCCTCTGGTTAGGTGTTTTTCCAATTATTTCAATGATGACATGTTCCTCAGAATGCTTAAAGAACACATCACACTGATGTTCATAATGGCTTTGTCTGCTCTACAGTCCCACCATGAAGCATATGTGCATGTGGTCTTACAGCCATTATTTAATTGTAACAGCAGCTTTGGAATCTCTTCTTCCAAAAATAGAAGTACATTCCTTTGAAAATCCTGTGAGCAGGATCTTTGAGCAATTCTGAAGCTTTTACGCAGTGACGCCAACTGAATTTCATTGAAATATTAATTTTGGTTCTTTTAACTCTATGCAGAGTCTTAGTGCATGATTCATACATGCCCCTCAACTCTCCCAGTTTCAGTGGAATTGTTGAATTGTGTCCCATTTTTGAACTGCAGTCCTGCTGTACCCCCTTTGTTCCGATTTCATATCTTTCAGTGTTGGGAGGTACGCTTATATATATTTAAGATGCTGTATATGTTTGAATTTATTCAATCACAGAGATTGCAGTTCTTTGGGTTTAGGCTAAGGTGCATTTCTATAATATTCAGAAATACGCGGTACAACAGATCCTGAAGTATTTCTTTGTCTAATGGTTTTAATGATCTTAGTTTCTCATTTTGTCCTGGTGCTGGATTTGTTGGTTTAATTGCATATGCTATTAAATTGTATCACCATTTCTGTACTATCCTTGAAGGTTCTCTGGAATGAGCGATGCCTCATTTACAAGTTTATGGTGTCAAGATTTTTAGTCTGCAACACCGTGTGCGCCCGTAATACTAGATAGGTCCTGGATCAGATAATTACTCGGATCCATAGTATAAATCCATACTTTACATTCCACATTACTTGTTTAGTTTTTTTTTGTTTGTTTTTTTTTTTAGCTGTTCATAGAGAACTAGGATGTTCTCATTCCAACTCTTTGCTAAAATCTTTAAACTTGTCAGAAGAAAATGTTCCCACAGTGCCTAGATTGTCAGGTCTTGCAAACGGGGCTATACAGTTTCACAATATTGCTTTCTTTGAAAGGTCCACAAGCCAAAAAAAAGACATAAAAAAAAATCATTAAAAGCTCTGTCCCCCGTTAAAGACTGATTGCAGAAAGTGAAACCATTAGAATACAAGCAATTCCTAAAAACAGTGGCCAAAATGGAAATCTCAAAACGATTAAAATATTTTGGGAGTTGTAGTTCTAGTAATAGGAACCTTTTGGGGATCTTTCTTTTGGTCACCCTTTCTCTATAAAGTAGACTTGTTTACAAAATAAATTTAATTGCTTTGTAAGAAAAAAACGTGTTCGGCCGAACCGAATCACGTCCATGGTTTGGTTCATTTTGGATAACTGCTTTCGTTTTTAACCCGTCGCTCATTGCCAATGAGTTAGGGATTACAAATGGAAGTGACACAGAAGTCCCTCTATACTGCCCCTGTCCCTTCATCAGTCCATCCTATCTGCTCTCTCTTTCGCTTCAGCAAGAGGATGTGACATCTAGCAACGAGGTCCGTGCTGCAGGGAGAACTTGGACTTGATGATGGAACTTTAGCTGAGTTTTAGCGGTTTTTTTTTTTTCGTTTTTTTTTTTTAAATGGGGGTGTTTGCAGACCACATCAGAAAGAGTTACTCTAACCCAAACCAGTGTTTTACAGGTGTTTGGTTGGAGTTACTTTTTAAATTAAGAAATAAAAACCTGTGTAGTTCCATATGGATCAGGGCTCTATTTATAATAACAGAGGGTAACGGTATGTTGCCCCCAGTCCCCACCCCCTACCAATAGCCACCTGATGGTGGATAAAAATACAGTATTTGAAATATAAATTTTGGCCAATTTAATTTGAACATTGCCCCCCGTTATGACTAAAGGTCCACAAGCCTCTACCCAGATAAAAATAATACCTGTCTTGCCCTCTCACTTTAACAATAGTAAAAGTGGCCCAATAAACTAAGTTTGAACACTGGCCAAAATTGGCGTTTTTCACACACAAATATGAACGCTAACTTTGGCCGGTGTTTGTGACTAAGTGGCTACTAAAAAAGACAGGACATACCCCATTTGCAATACCTTGGGTTGTCTACTATTGCAAATGGTATGCCATCATGGGGGTAATTCTCATTCCTGGGCTACTATACGGTCTCAAAGGCAACGTAACCAATCTGGCGAATTTCAATGTGATAAAACTGAAAAATGTAACATGCTACATTTGACCCTTTAACTTCCCAAAACACCATACAACCTGTACATAGGGGGTACTGTTTTACACGTGAGACATCGCTGAATATAAATTTGTGTATTTTATTGCAGTAAAAGCAAACATTATGATGACATTCACTGTTAAAATGGCATGCAGAACTAAAATAAATAAAAAAAAAATTAACTTCTCAAAAATGTATTTTTATATTTTATTCATATTAAATTATGTTTAATAGCTAAATATTTAACGTTAAATATAAACCCTATTTCTCCTGAATAAAATTATATATAATAAGTGTGGGGGTGCACTTAATATGAAAGAGGCGAATTACGGTTGAACAGACATACAGTCAAATTCCAAGTTTTGTTAACATTTTATTTTGATCAAAACGTGTACATTTGGCTCAGTCCTTAACCCCATAAGGACGCATGATAGACCCAGTCCGTCATGCTGGGGAAGCACTTAACAACGCATGATGCACTGGGTCCGTCATGCGCTGAAATTAACACCAGATTGCCGCAATCACAGGGTTAAGGCTCACCCGGTCTGCCTCGGTATTCGAGGCAGACCGGAAGCACCCGATCGCGCTGTACCTACAGCCTGTCAGAGCGAGCACATGTGCTGCAGTTAGTTCCAATCCGCCTCCCTGCTCTTCTGCGTTCAATGTGAAGTGCAGGGAGACGGATCAGTGATGATCCTCTTCACCCTGTAAAAAAAATAAATAAAAAAATAAGTTAAATCCCACCCCCCTTTCCCCTGCTTTAATAGAATTAACCCCTTCCCTGCCAACTGATCACTGACTACAGTGATCAATTGGCAGGGACTACATTTGACTGTGATCTGATTATTATTATTTTTTTAACCTCTGAGGGGTTAAATTTATTTTATTAACTAATTTAAATATTTAAAAATGTATATATTTAGCTGGGGTGGGTGGAAGTTAGTGAAACAAAAGTTTTAAATGTTTTAATAACGTTTTAAAAAAGGAAAACAAATTCCACCCCCACTTTACCCAGTCCCAATAAAATTTAACCCCTTCCCTGCCAGTTGATCACTGCCTACATTGATCAAAATATAGATCACAGTATTATACTGTGATTTTTTTTTTTTAACCCCCTGAGGGTTAACTTTTATTTATTTTTATTTTTTTTAACCCTCAGAGGTTCAATTAATTTAATTAAGTAATTTAAATATTTTAAAAGGCTATATTTTGCTAGCTGGGTTGGGTGGGAGTTATGGGAAATTGGGGAATTTACTGTTAGTGCTGCTTACTGCTAGTTAGGGGTAAAAAATATTTTTTTAAAATTTATAAAAATTTTTTGCTCATTACCACTACACCTGGTACATACTAGCAAAAAAATTATCCCACTCTAAGGTTCAAAATATGCCTTTTGAATTACCCCGTGGTGTGTTCTTTATTAAATAGTATGTGTTTGTGGGGTAGTTTAAATAACCAGCCATCTGAACTAGTCCGAAATGAAACATGGACATGGTGTAAAACCTCAAAGTAAAAAAAAACAAAAACGAATGGCTGCATCTCAAATGTGCCCCTTTAGCTTCCACATATACCTGGCAAAGGTACATGCGGGGTTATTGTTTTACTCGTACAACAAAGCTTAGCAGCATATGAAGTATTATACAGTTGTAGCGCATATAAGGTTTGCAAAATATACTGTGCAAACTCACTTTCTGTGTCAAAAATCGCTTATTACCACTACACTTTGTACAAGCTAGTTGAAAAATGATCCCACGCTAAGGTTCAAAATATGCCTTTTGAAATACCTTGGGATATCTTCTTTAAGAAATGGTATGCTGGGGGTGGAGCCAACAGCCAACTGAAGCAGATGTGCATCACCAGAGCTCCGCATCCAAAAGCCTGAAAATCGCAAAATAATTGGTTATAACTTAACTACAGCAACCTAAAATACAGCCCCACGAGATGGGAAAGAAATCTAGACACCAGGGGGCCGTAAAACCGTCGGGGACCCGTGATATCGGAGCACTTCTCCTCCGACCCACCAAGGCCGCAGAAACTCCCGCGCCAAACCAAGATGGCAACACGGCCTCAGCCTCCTCCAGAGAACAGAACCTCGACGAACTAGACGAATTCCCCGACACAGGGGGCCTACACAACATATCTTCAGACGAAGACAACGAATTGCCCTCCACTAAGGGAGGCATAAAAGCACTCCTAAGCAATATCCGCTCCCTCTTTGCGGCCGACATGGTGGACGCGCAGGGCCTCACCGCACGTTGCCTGCAATTAGAGGCTCAAAACACAGAGCTGCAGCGCACCCAGACCCTACTCACCAACCGCCTGGATGCGGTGGAGGACCGGCACAGAAGCCGGAATGTAAAGATAAGAGGGGTCCCCGAGATAGTGACCCAGGATGACCTACAGGGGTATATTTGACGACTCCTCGCCCTCCTACTTACGCCACAGCAGGCGAAGATGACCCTCACAGATCGGATATACCGAATCCCGAGGGCCGCCAGAGCCCCAGCAGACACCCCGAGAGTTACCATACTCCAATTTCAAACACGGACAGGCCAAGCAACACTCATGGCGGCAGTGAGGGGGAAAGCATCCCACATCTTTGAGTCAGCCAGCCTGTCATTCTTTCGGGACCTATCTAGGCCTACGCTGCTGTGGAGAAGCCTCTTCAAACTTTTGACAGCCACTCTCCGCCAAACCTCAATCCCATACCGCTGGGCATTCCCCAGAAGCCTAATTATCACACACAAGGGCGCAACAACACTGGTCACTGACTCCTCGGAAATTGACTCAGTACTGGCAGCGCTTGGCCTACCGCAACGACAGGAACAAGGTACAACCGAACAGAGGCCAAAATCCCATCACACCTGGGATGTAGCAAATGTGAGGCAGTTTCAACCCGCAACCACCAATGCCGCGCCCTCCACTGCTTATAAGGCGCAACGGGCAAACTGACACCAGGTGGACACTTGAGGGGACAGGTACCCGAACTACAACAAACCCCCGGCAGGACTAACGAAAAGTTGTATTTGGATTTTTTAATTGTTGACGAACTTTGCAGTGCTCTACTCGCACCGAGAAACCACAACCGGCAGAAGATGGGCACAAGCCAACCGGACGCCCCTCGAACTTAGCAACATTGGAGGGCAGTAGATCGAGGCTAGCCCCGCATCACCCACAATAACTCTACTATTAAGCTTATACAGAAAAACGGTTAGAGTATCTGTCTTCTTGCCCAGGTCTTTGACCTGCGTTGAACCCCTTGTTTTGTTATATTATGGCACTTATGTAGCCCTGGTTGGATGCTAGAGGTATTTTTAAACTTATATGAAGTGGCAGTCTTATACCAGTCAAAAGTGTCTGAGCGCCGCACACCCTACTGATTTAGCTAGGACAGACCTAAAGTCGGTAAAGAGGTCTCATACAAACACCCAAATGGCCCGTGCTAGCATACACTGACAGGTAGATTTCTGTATTTCGCCACACTGCAAGGTCAACCTGGCCGAATACAGACAGTTAAAATGTACAAATTTATTAACCTTGATGAAGAACACGGTATGTAGGTGTAACCCCACCTTAGGATTAAGACCGAGCAGTGCTTACCACCATGTCAAATTGTGCATTTATGCACACCATTCATGTAAATACCACACTAACCGATGGGCTGACGCTGTCACCCGCAGACGCGGGCACGACAAGGCAAAAGCATCAGCTTATGGGCCTCCATGACATAGGTCTATAGAAAAGGACTCACTCATACCACACACAGGCGCCGGCCACAACTAAACAATACGCTAAAATAAGAGCACGAAGCAACCAAGCTAGAGTAACCAACCAGGGCTACATCACATAACACATACTTACCACTACTCTGAGAAAAATGTATAGACAAGCTAGTCACTTATATATAACGAAGGGTGCACTCAAACACCATGACTCACTACTTCAAGGCGACCTCTTTGTGGCATAGGCTGAAATTAGTCTGTCCAGCATGAGACAATAGTGCAGCTAAGTCTGTCCTTTCTCTGTGCCCTCAGCTTAATACCCAGCGGCTACTAAGCTACTGAATAGATTGAGAATTACCTATTTATATTTACTCACTTAGTGTCAGGCTACAAAGCATGTCCTCATTAACCCTTATGCATATTCTCTTGCTGACACATCTTGAGATCACCTGTTTAATGTTTCAATAGCATGTTACCTTACTATATTTACTCACTCAGTGTCAGTCAACAAGCATGCCTCCATCAACCCTGATGTATACTCATTCACTGACACATCTTGATTTAACATGTAAAAAAAAAAAAAAAAAAAATGTGCAGTTATCAATTACATGCCATACTATCCTGTCCCTTGAAATGTTTATGTCTGCCGTTGTGGCATAGCAAGCATGACTGTTAATCGTTTTGCACAACAAAAATAAAGAATAATAAAAAAAAAAAGAAATGGTATGCCGTTTTGGTGTAGATGGAATATGTAGCCTGCTCAAGTGCTCCAAGGTGGGACACGGACGCATCAAAACCCTCCATGAAAATTCACACTTGAAAACCTGAACTTGTCACGTCTGTTTTACAGCACTGTAACTTCATAAAATATTGTCTAGGTCATACATTGGGCATATTGTTTTACTCAGAAGATGTAACTGAGCATAATTTGGGGGATTTTATGACAGTGGTACATATCAAGTGTGAGAAATACTCAGCAAAAATGCAACATGTATGTAAAATGCCATTTTTATTTTCCCCTCCCCACAAATATTGACATAAATTGGTGAAAAAATGGTAACAAGTTTAGGCACAGTATACACCATATAGAATACCCCTAGGTGTCTGCTTTATCAAATGGAAGCCCTTTGTGGGGTTATTTGAATACTCACACTGATATAAATACCCCAAAATGAGACAAAGGCTTGTGAAATCCATCTATGAAAATTCTAACTATAGAAACTGAAATAGCCTTGCCTGTTCTATGTCATTGTAGCTTCACAGAATAGTGCCAAAGGCATACAATGGTGGTATCGTTATACTCCGCAGATGTAACTGAACACAATATGGGGTTCTGTGCAGGAATAGCACACACCAGCTTTACGTAATACACATTACAAAAACCTTGTTATATGTGTATATGCCAAAATAGAGAAACACAATTTACTTTAATATTTAGCAGTAATTAGCGATGAAATGGTTACGTAAAAAGTGTCAAAATAAACTTGGGTACATAGCCTGCGATGTCTACTTTATATAAATATATACTTTTGTGTGGCAATTTTGTTTTCTTTGATGGCTACTAAACCTACAAGACAAACAAACCAACTTCTAAAATGTTCACATTGAAAATTTATTTTAGTCTTTGTATTTTGTGACCTGTAACTTTCAAAATAAGCTGAAATCCTATACATATGATGTACTTTATAAATCAAGACACATAAATGAATATATTTTGAATTACTTTTTCTAAGCTGGACATATTATGCATATGCTATTGCCAAAACTGTGGAAAAAAAGTGGGTTTTTTTTCTCCCATTTTTTCGGCTTTTTTTTTTAATAATTAATGAGAACCTATCTATGTATATGTCACATCAAATTAAAGCCCTTTTTGCCCTCTAAAAAAACGGTATATAATTTATGTTGGTGCAATAAATGACAGAGGTGCAAATTGCTTATGTCCTTAAGGGTAAGTCCAGTTTTTGAAGCTGTGTCCTTAAGAGGTTAATGTTTATTTTTATTTATTTTTACCTGCAGAAAATGCTTAAATAAAGAATGCATTTGATGGCAGGTGTAATTTTTTGTTTTTGTCATAACATGCATTTTACTGAGACCCTCTAACTATTATTATTGTGAAGGTGAACGCATGTATTTTGTATTGGAGGAGGGTGGCTCTGGGCTTGTGGAACCTTAGCCACTGGAGGGGTGGGTTTAATTTAAATGTATTTTAATTTAAACTGGCTACAATTTTAGGAGAGTGGACAATAGTATGTCCACTCCCTCCTATGTATAATATTATTAGCCTTCACACACTGTCTATGGGTGATTTCACCCACTCACCACTTCATTTATTTTATTTAATAGCCTCCATTTGCTATCCCTCCCCCCTTGTTATTTATTTATAACTCCACCGCGGTGGAACAGGGGACCTTTGACAAATCCCCCTTTATTTTTGTTACCCAGTCACTAGTCTTTTTGACAGGGACCAGCCACTAACTGGTTCATGTTTAGTAGACAAGCCTCTGCCCAGTGCATAGCCATATTGACACTCATATTATTTTACTTCATGCTTAGATCAGGAGATATCTGTCCTGAGCATAGCGTACATTCAAGTTATTATGTTGTCATTATTGCTGTAGGGTTTTGTATGAAATTCCTCTTACCAGTTGTACTTCCCCCATGATTTAACCCCTTCAGGACAGGTGACGGACGAGGTCCGTCATCCTGCGGATACCCTTAACGACGGGTGACGGACCTCGTCTGTCACGCGGTAAAATTAACCCCAGATTGCCGCGATCGCGGGGTTAATGGTGCTCCGGTCTACCTCTGTGTTAGAGGCAGACCGGGAGCACCGGATCGGGCTGTCCCAGCACATGTGCCCGATCTGACAGCATGTCAGAGCGGGCACATGTGCTGTGTATACTCACCTTCCGCCTCCCTGCACTTCCGGGTTAAGTGGGAAGTGCAGGGAGACGGATCAGTGCTGATCCTGCCCACTGTGTAAAAAAACAAAAAAAAACGTTTTAATAAAATCCCACCCCCCTTTACCCATTTTAATAAAAAAATTAACCCCTTCCCTGCCAATTGATCACTGACTATAGTGATCAATTGGCAGGGATTACATTTTACTGCCATCTGATTTTATTTTTTAACCCCTGAGGGTTAATTATTTTATTTTTTTTAAACCCTCAGGGGATAAATTTATTTTATTAATTAATTTAAATATTTTAAAATTATATATTTAGCTAACTGGGGTGGGTGGAAGTTAGTAGGGAATTTGGGGATTTGAGTTAGGCTAACTAGGGGATAACGTTAAAAAAAGTTTTAAAATAAGCTTTAAAAAGTTAAAAATGACTTTTTAAAAAAGTTTTAATAACGTTTAAGTAAAAAATAAGACACCCGCCTTTACCCAGTCCAAATAAAAATTAACCCCTTCCCTGCCAGTCGATCACTGCCTACAGTGATCAAAATACAGATCACAGTATTATACTGTGATCTAATTTGTTTTAACCCATGAGGATTAACTTTTATTTATTTATTAACTCGCAGGGGCTAAATTTATTTAATTAATTAATTTAAATATTTTATAATTATATATTTTGCTAGCTGGGGTGGGTGGGAGTTATGGGCAAATGGGGAATTTACGGTTAGTGCTGCTTACTGCTAGGTAGGGGTTAACGGTAAAAAAAGCTAAGAAAAATTTTAAATCTGTAAAAAAAAAAAGTTTTAAGAAAGTTTAGAAAGTTTTTAAAAAAATAATAAGCAAAACAAAAGTTTAAAAACTAGTTTAAAAAAGTTAAAAAAGTTTTAAAAAGTAAAAAAATGCATTAAAAAATACTCATTACCACTACACCTGGAACAAACTAGAGAAAAAAATTATCCCACGCTAAGGTTCAAAATATGCCTTTTGAATTACCCCAGGGTGTATTCTTTAATAAATAGTATGTGTTTGGGGGGAAGTTTCAATAACCAACCATCTTAACTACTCCAAAATGGAACATGGACACAGCGTAAAACTTCAAAGTTAGAAAAAAATTGAATGGCTGCGTCTCAAATGTGCCCCTTCAACATTCACATATACCTGGCAAAGGTACATACGGGGCTATTGCTGTACTCGGCCAACATAGCTGAGCAACATATTAAGTATTTTACAGTCGTAGCACACATAAGGTTTGCAAAATATACTGTGCAAACTCACTTTGTGTGTCAAAAAGGCAGAAAAAAAACGCTTATTACCACTACACTTGGTACAAGCTAGCGGAAAAATGATCCCACGCTAAGGTTCAAAATATGCCTTTTGAAATACCCTGGGATGTGTTTTAAGAAATGGTATGCCTTTATGGTGTAGCTGGAATATGTAGCCTGCTCAAGTGCTCCAAAGTGGAACACGGACACATCAAAACCCTCCATGAAAATTCACACTTAAAAACGTCATGTCTCTTTTACAGCACTGTAACTTCACAAAATATTGCCAAAGACATACAATAGGGGTGTCATTTTACTCAGAAGACTTAGCTGAGCATAATTTGGGAGGTTTGAACTTAGTGGCACATATGAAATATACAAAAGGCCCAGCAAAAATTTAATCAGTTTGTAAAAAATGCCCAAAATAATTTTTTACCACATACTTTGGCATATATTGGTGAAAAAATGGGGGCATGTTAAGGCACACTATGCACCATATGAGATACCCTGGAGTGTCTACTTTTACAAATGGTAGGCCTTTGTGGGGTTTTCTTTGAACAGTCAAACTGTTATAATACCCCAAATGGAAGCATTGGCTCATTAAATCCGTCTCTCAAAAATCTACTGTGAATACTGAAAAGGACAGGTCTCAAATATGGCACTGTAGCTTCACGAAATAGTGCCAAAGACATACAAAGGGGGTGTCATTTTACTCAGCAGGTGTAACTGAACACAAAATAAAACTTTGTAAAGGAATAGCACACACCAACTTTACAAAATACACATGAGAAGTTCTTTGTTATAAGTTTGTGTGCCAAAACCCCCCAAAGAACACAATTTTTCTCCAATATTTAGCAGAGGTTGGCGGGGAAATGACTACATAGAAAGTGTCAAAACAACCTTAGGTAAATAGCCTGTGATGTCTACTTTATATAAATATATACTTTTGTGTGGCAATTTTGTTTTCTTTTATGGCTATTAAGCTTACAAGACAAACATACCAAGTTCTAAAATTGCTCCACATTAAAAGTTTATTTTACTCCTTGTGCTTTGTGACCTGTAACTACCAAAAAAATGTAAAATCCCAGACACATTATATATTCTGTAAATCAGAACAACTAAATGAATTTACTTTTAATTGCTTACTTTAACCTGCACTAATTATGCACACATTATTATTTGCATTTTTCTGTATTTTTTTTGATAATAAATAATGCATATATATATATATATATATATATATATATATATATATATATATGTTACATCACATTAAAGCCCTTTCTGTCCTTTAAAAAACAGTATATAATATGTGTCGGTGCAATAAAAGAGAGAGATGCAAATTGCAGTTGAACGCAAACAGCCAGAAAATGCAAAAAATTGCTTGTGTCATTAAGCGTAAGACAAGCTTCTGAAGCTGTGTCCTTAAGGGGTTAAAGTAAATTTCAGTTTCTTAGCCAACTGTGCTTTGTAGTGAGAAAACTGAATCCATTGTACTCACTTGTCAGCATTTTGTGATGTATGTTTTGCAGCTGACAAGTGATTGATGCAATACGATTAATTTCCCACCCCCAATTTTTTTTTCTTATTTTACCCCAAAAATAAAAGAATAAAATAAAAAAAACAGTGACGAAAAAAACCTTTGTCAATTCAAATAAATCTATACAACCCTGTCTGTATCTTTTTTAAACATCACATGGGTGCAATCTTGCTTTTGTTTGTATTCCCTAAATCAGGGGTTCCCAATAAATTTCTCATGTGGAACCCTTTGACATAGTGTATCAACGTTGTGGAATCCGGAGTCGGAGTGATGTCATACTCTGGCTCAAGTGTCACTGTTGTGCGGGCGAGGGAGCTAAGCAGGGAGATTACTGCTCGCCGCCCGCGGCCATTTTATTTTTTAAACTTTTGGCGGAACCCCAATTGTGAAACTCTGCCCTAAACCAACGTACACTGCATTTATGTATGAATCTTTTTGGTTCCTCATTCCAATCCAGAACGCACGCTCTTGTGCCCTCTGTGTGCACCCTTCTGTGCTTTTTTTCTTCTTACCATTCCAGTATTATCACTAGTTCACCCCTTTACCTGAGTTTATTTACCTTTAGATCAATCTTATAATTTTTTCTTTTTTTCCAAGCTGTGAATTCTATTCTTTTACTTTTTACTGTGCTTTGTAGTGTCTGTAGTAGTTCTTTTGATAAGGACAGATAATCACCCATATTGTTTCTATGTACATATTCCTTTGTGTTCAGCAGATAAGCCCTATTTAGGCTCTTATATAAACAATATACTGTGGCATATGTAGAGTGAATCCGTGTATACAAGTGCTTATAATGATTTTTATACTTTCATTTGATAGAATAATATCATTAAGCACTTACAGATGATCGTATCGGCCTTCTTTGGGCCTCGTCAGTAAGCTGTAACTAAATTTACTTGGCTCTCCCCAAGTTCAAAAGGTTAATCCAGATGTGGGCCCTGTGCTTACTGTGCCTAGAGTGGTATCGGCTACACCTTGTTGACAATGCACAAAGAAGGCCGAAACGATTGTCCGGGGTTACTTTCTCTCATGCAGAGAGATCTTGCTGTAATTTCGGTTCTGGACTGCCCTTATGGGTGGTATTCGTCTGACATGCCTTGGAACTGGTTAACTCTATAATGGCACAAATTAGCAAAAACTATTTTGAGACCTGAGCAGGAATTTTGCCAAAGGGCAAGCTTTTTTCTGTTCTCTGAGTTCTCACATTCTCTGTTTTTCTTGCAATGTGTATATTTTAAAAGTCCTCCTCAACTGATATATCGACACTTAACACACTCTGCAAATATGTTATTTGTATGTACCATTTCTGGCAGTTGGCAGTCAGTGATCGACTGAGATATAAACTGATGCTATAAGTCTATCATTGGCACTCAAGGCAAACCTTCTGCATCTGTGCAGTGGTCAGGAGGAACGACATAGGAGGCAGTGTGGACAGCACTGGGGAGACAAATTTGGGGTTATAGTGGCTGAAAACTTTTTAACCCTGAAGGGGTCCTGAATTCTAAATGAGCCTTGGTGATCCTTTAAGTGAGGAATATGAGAGATGAGAGCGGGAGAACTAACTTGCACCAGAAAAGGCAACGGCAAGTTCAGTAGTAGTGCATATGGTGAATTAGTGTTTTTTGTTGTTTTTTTTACGAAAAGACTCTTATAGGTACATAACTAATCAGACGCAACATTAAAACCACCTGCCTAATATTGTGTAGGTCCTGCTCGTGTTGGCTAAACAGCTCTGATGCGTTGAGGCATGGACCTATTAACATGTCATGTGGTATATGGCATGAAGATATTGGCAGCAGATCTATTTTTATTTGAGGCACATGGCAATGATAACGTGTGAGACAAAAGTGATATGGTCAGACCAGAATATTAATACTGTAGGCAAAGTAGATATATGAAACTATTGTTATATTAGTATACAGTTTAATGATACCTTACTCATTTTAAGGTAATACAAGGAAGAAATACCAGACTGTGTAAATAACTATAGGTGCTACACTGCAAGGTTACAAATAAGTTTCAGCGACAGGTGTATATGAAGAATCAAGACATAAAATAGGCATGCTGAAAAATATGCATGCTTAAAGTAGAATGAACAGGTTATAGTGTGTAAAGAGAAAGTATGTAACTTAATAGAGAGGTGAAGTTTTAGGAGCCAACCCAACTGCATGTTGTATATATTGTGAACAGAGTCCCCTATGCAGCTTGAGATCAGCCGATGCCTGTTCTGCCAAGCCTGAATCTCGACGCGAAAGACCACAGAGACCGGGGCCAGAATGTTGTCCAGTTAAGTAAGCATTAGGGTCCCACTATGGATTCCTCTCGGTAGCAGTCCCTCATCTTCACCAGCTTGAGAGATGATGGGTGAGTATGGGGCAGGTTTAAAGTCCCTAGCTTGGTAGCCTTCCACAGCAGTCCTTGGCCCAACGGCAGGAGCGCCTTGCAGGTCAATAAAGACTGTTGTCTAGCGAGGAGGGACATGGTACGAAGTCCCAACTGCATCTTACATCAGATGCTGGTAGCTCAGTGGGGATTTCTCCACTTGTCAGCAGGCAGGAGGCAATTGAAAGCCACTTTGTTTCTTCTCCGTGCGAGCCATGAACGCTGCAAGTAAAAAAATTGAGCTGTTTTAATGGGGGTTGCACCTGTGCCACCTCAGTAGGCCTGTCTGGGATCTCCACCTTTGTAGACGCAGAAAACCACTGCGGAGGCCGATGATGTATGGTATGGGGTTGATCCACTGGGGCCAGGATATCCCCTGCCGGCCCGGACAGGGGGAACAATGGCCCAGACTCAAAGTTTCAGCCAGTTGTGACGGTGCAAGAGTGGCAGTCTCCCCCGCGCCGACCATGCTTGTAGGCAATCATCATTTTGTTACCTTTCGTTTAGCAATATTTGCTATGAAATGCAGGTGCTGCAGTGACAAGTGTCTGCTCCTCTCCACGGTCAGGCCCTATCCTGAGCAGCAGATAGTTTAAATCCTGCAAGTTGCGAGGTGGGGCCTCCATTCGTAGGATTTGTTGATCCAGCACATCCCACGGATGCTCAATTGGTTTGAGGTCTGGAGAATTTGGAGGCCAATGCAACACCTTGATCTCTTTATCATGTTCCTCAAACCATTCCTGAACAACTTTTGCAGTGTGGTATAGTGCATTAACCTACTGAAAGAGGTCACTGCCATTAGGGAACATCATTGCTATGCTATGATGTGGTGTATGTGGTCTGCAACAATCTCTAGGCAGGTGAAACGTTTCACAGTAACATCCATATCCCAGAACCCAAGGTTTCCCAATAGAACATTGCACAAAGCCTAACACTGCCTCCACAGACCTGCCTTTTTCCCCATAGTGCATCCTGCTTCCATCTCTTCTCCAGGTGAACGATGCACACACAGTCATTTACCTGATCTAAAAGAAAATGTGATTCATAAGACGGGGAAACCTTCTCCCATTTCTCCATGGTCCAGTTCTGATGCTCATGGCCCCATTCAAGGCACTTTTGGCGGTAGTGAGCAGTCATCATGGACACTCTGACAGATCTGCAGCTACGAGGCCCACATTCAGTAAACGGCAATGCACTGACAACATTTTATCATGGCCAGCATCTAGTTTTTCAGCAATGAGCTACAGTGGCTCTTCTGTGTGATTGGACCAGGAAGTGCTGTCCTTCACTCCTCATGTGCATCATTGAGTCATGGGTACCGATGACCCTGATGCTGGCTCACGTGTTGTCCTTCCTTGCACCACTTATGGTCAGTACTAACCACTGCATACTGGGAACACCCTGCAAGGCTTGCAATTTTGGAGATGCTCTGACACAGTAGTCTACAGATCACTGTTTGGACCTTGTCAAAGTCACTTGGTTCTTTTCGCTTACCCATTTTTTGCTTCTTCCAAGACATGAAATTTAAGAAATGACTGCTCACTTGCTTCCTAATATATCCCACCCCTTGACACGTGCCATTGTATAGATATAATCAATGTTATTCACTTCACCTGTCAGTGGTTTTAATGTTGTGGCTGATCAGTGTATTAAAAAACATAAAAGGGACACCATAAAATATTGCCCTATGCACTAAGTAAATTAATTACAAACTGACTTTGCCCAATGCAAGTTTGTGATAAAAGCTGTCAAGAACTTAGAGGTACTCCAAGCACCATAGCATTTACAGCTCCTTGAAGTGGTTATAGTGTGTATGGTCTTTGGGTGCTGCAATTTTGTAAAACAGTGGTAAAGTCATCATTTTTATATTTCTAATTAGTGAAAAGGTTGTGCACCCTCTATTTATTATTTTCTGAATACAAAATTGACACACCAAATTTTCTGTAGCAATTGCTGCTGCCTTGACTCTCAGACCTGCTAGTATCTCTGCCCTGTCACATCATTTGTTACTCATTTTTATAAAGAATGTAGATTAATCATTTTAAAACATTATGTCAAATAAATTAAAGAAGTGCATGATAAACTATATATTTGTGTTATTTGTCTTTACTTTTTGTTACTGAATTGTTCAGTGAAGCTGTTTTTAGCAATACTGTGAGTGTGCTTTCGGCAGTATGGGCTCAGATCTACCTCTCCCCCTCCTCCCCACTGTTTTCAGCTACAGTTGAAAGGGAAAACAATTCAAAGTGACAGCCAATCAGGGAGTGTAAGTGCATTCTTAAAGGGCCACTCCAGGTTTGAATATAGAAGTATGAAAATAGAGACTGTTTTGTACGTAGTAGTCCATATTTGAGCATTTTATAGAAGAGAGTGGCAGAAAATTAAGTGATTGCTTTTTATGTTTGTACACATCTTAATAATTTACACATACAAAAAGTTACCTCTTAATTTCCACTTTTTGCCAACTTTATCTAATAATATGATCTGCCTCTCCTGTTTTTATTCCGAACCAGGAAGTGGCATAGAATCTTTCAGCCAGTCCTTGTCTAATGTAGTGCTGTACGTCATTTTCATTCATTGAAATAAATAGGTGAACAACACTTTCAACAATTGAGCATGAATTGTGCATGCACAAAAAGCATAGACGTTTTGGGATAGCAAAAATTCATGTTTTCGGGCATAAATTTTTATCCTCTATTTGGAGAGGGAGTGACTAGGAATGCGGTTCAGTGTACATAATAATTATAATTTTTTTTGTAGCAAATGGAGAAATCTGGAAAAAAAAATTAAAAATAAATTATATATATATATATCTATATCTCTCTCTATCTCTTATATGATGGATACAGCGTATCTACAAATGTTATCTACTAAAATGTATCTACAACACACCACAACTGTGACCCAAGTGGCTTTTGATTCATGGTTATCCATGGCTTATGATTCATGGGCATTCAGAGAATAACTGGCAATTGTAGAGGAGAAGATGTGGCAAGAAAACTAGGCAGGGCCAAAATTGAATGGATTTTTAATTTAAACTACAACCAGGGGGTCTCAATGCAGACTTCGAGTTATACAATTTTTTTTATGAAACAAAACCTTTTTTAAAATTCCATTTTATAATCTTTTTTTTTTTATTGAAAAATGTTTTTATAGTTGTATAAATATTCAATTTATATGCATACATGAATATGAATTACTATCTACACTTGCCACTATTAACAACTTAGCCTGATATTTTCCCCATACCCATTTTTTCCCCCCTCTTTTTCCCTTTTCCAAAATGGAAGTTTTAAACCTCCCTTGGGGCGGGGGGGAAGATCCATACAGGGAACTTTGAATATTGCTTATCAAGGAGCTGACTAAACCGGACGTGACGCACTGCATCACTTCCGTTCAACTCAGCCGAGGACCAACATCATCAAAAACTGATTGAAATGTCAATTCAGTGTCTGCCGAGAGTTCATGTGGTGGCCGCTGCATAGGAGCCTCGTCTAGGTTGTCTCGGTATGAAGGCTGTCACTTTGTCTGGATCCCATCTGTGCGATGGGCCGGCTGGATCGTTAGGTGCTGATTCACCTTTGATTTTATATTAATAAATAGTGGATTTTAGTACTATTTGGTAATCTGTCCAATTCCAGGTTTCAGATTGGGGAATGTCACCCCACAAACTGACACCAGGCATTTACACCTGGAAGTCAAGGCACATATGGGCTCTTGTTAAGGTGAGAGTCCTCTTTTATAAAGTGATTTTAGTTTATTATAGACACAGACATACTGCACCATAATCTAATGTTTTGCTTGCCTTGAGATTCCTGTTTATCCAAGAAGGTGGGGTGCTACCTATAACAGCACGGCTGCATCATTAGAGCCTTACCCTCAGGCTCTGAAGATTGTGAGTGTGTCTACCTTTATTTATTTAGCATCTAGTATATTGCAAATACCATCTGCACTAAATTTGTTTTATGTTTTTTCTCTTTTATTTATCACTCCACATTGAGATTTATATAACCATACAGAGGGGTAAGCTAATATATGCTTGTCACCTATTCAGCGCTCCACCCACTGATTATAGGGTTTATCCTGATATAGAGAATATATATATATATATATATATATATTATACACACATACACACACAGTGTCTAGTGGCAATACTTGCCCAATAATATGCATAACAATTCACATAATAATGTAAAGGCACAATTCCCAATTAAAAACAGCCAACATATTGGGTAAGAGGCCCCTACCAGTAGTTTTACAAGTTATCTATGAATTGGTGAATTTCCACATGGTTCCATTATGTACATTTCTAGATATTGTGACCTATACAGTCTCCCTACACACTTCCTGTAAAGAGAGATTTAAAAAAAATATATATTTTTTAACATCAGATGGGTATTGTCGTGTTATATATGAAATCGATGCAGATGCATACTCTCAACGACCAAATACACCTTTGTCATCCTTTGTTTCACACATTGGGTTCGTTTACTCTATCCTTTATTTTATTGTGTTTTGTTTTGGTCTATTTAGAATCCTATCTTTATTTTAAACTTTAATCAATGATTCATTTTCAGGTGAACAAAATATATGACTAACAAACATATAGTGCGACATCGATCAAGTGCTGGTCTACGTTAACTGGATATAACTGGTTATATTACTAGCTTTGTAATTCTAGTTAGCATTCATTCATTCTTCTCATTCATAATCAGCAGACAAGTGGGGCAACTTAGAACATGGGAACATAGAGTCAATATATATAAGCAAGATATTATCTAGAATATGGCAAACGGATACGTTTCTATTTGAGAGGAGGATGCAAACATCAATTCTTGCCCAGGTAAGCATTGTATATTCTATAGGATATGTAATCCGCGTTAAAGCATTTGAGTGATGTTCAATGTAAACATTTTGTTCAAGTTAAACCATATAGCTTTATGTAAATGAGTCTTATCTGCATTTCCGTAAAACTCTTAGCACTGTAGGGTCAGGAACACAAACATGTATTCCTGACCCTATAGGGTTAAAACCACCATCTAGCCACCCTTGCTCCCTCTTGCCTCCCTAAATATTGTAAAATCTTATTTGTATTCAAGTCTCGAGCTGCATGTTTTGTCCCTGTTTCCTTTAAACCTGCCCACTGGCTGCTGACATCATCAGAAGTGGTAGCCTGATCCAATCACAATGTTTCTCCATAGGATTGGCTGAGACTGACAAAGAGGCAGATCAGGGGCAGAGCCAGCACAATTCAAACACAGCCCTGGCCAATCAGCATCTCCTCATAGAGATGAATTGAATCAATGAATCTCTATGAGGAAAGTTCAGTGTCTGCATGCAGAGGTAGGAGATACTGAATGTTTCGATTCATTTTAGACAGCCATGACCCAGGAAGGATCTCTAACAGCCATCTGAGGAGTAGCCAGTGAAGTTATCACCAGGCTGTAATGTAAACACTGCATTTTCTCTGAAAAGACCGTGTTTACAGCAAAAAGCCTGAAGGGAATGATTCTACTCACCAGAACAAATACAATAAGCTGTTGTTGTTCTGGTGACTATAGTGTCCCTTTAATGGAAGTCTAAAGACTGTATAAAAAGAAGCTAATTAGAATTTCTGCTTATATAAGCAAGTATACAATTTTGTCTTTATTATTCATATTTACTTTTTTGTTTTACATTTAATATTTTTCCTTTTTGTTCATAATACTCATAATACTCAGTTAAGTTCCTTAACTGATAGCCTTGAGATTCCATAGGTACCTTTTATGTGAATGTATTGATCTTTTACACAAAAGGAATAGTACACCTTTTTTTTTTTAATGTCTTCTTTTTTTCCTCATAACACACAGAGCTTCCTTAACTGATTGCCTAGAGATTCCATAGGTACTTGTTAGGGTAATATATTGATCTTTTACACCAAGCAAATAACACACCTTAGGCGATTGTTGCCTTTAGCTCAAGAAAGTTTTTGGGCTCTTAAAAGTTTGACAATTACTGGATTCTGGATTTTTTTAGGTCCACTTCACTTTTTTGCCTTCTGTTTTTTTTTTCTGAATAAGTCCCACCACTTTCATGAACTTTTTCCCTTTATTAACAGCATTGTGCATATAACAATGCCTTGAAAGAAAAAAAAATGTCAAGTGTGGACTGAAATGTTGACAAATACCTTTTTTATAGCAACACAAGTCCAAAGCGTGCTCTCTCTTTCGCAACAATTGTATCCAGGCTGGATATGCACTTGAGCTAATTTAAACATGTAGACGCTAAACGTATAGAGTTCTAGGCTTTTGCAGTGTCTGTATGTGTATATATGTGTGTATCTATATATATATAGATCGATATATATATTTTATTCTTTCTCATTCTATGTTGAGGGATCTGCCTGACAACCCATGCAGAAATTTCAGAGAATTTAATTTGCAAGCCCTGTAACTTCCAAAATCGTAAAACGTACTGTGAGGGGAAAAAGGTATTTGATCCCCTGCTGATTTTGAACATTTGTCCACTGACCAAGAAATGATCAGTCCATAATTATTATGGTAGGTGTATTTTAACAGTGAGAGACAGAATAACAAAAAAAATATATCCAGAAAAAAACACATGTCAAAAAAGTTATAAATTGATTTGCATGTTAATGAGTGAAATAAGTATTTGATCTCCTATAAATCAGCAAGATTTCTGGCTCCCAGGTGTATTTTATACAAGTAATGAGATGAGATTAGGGGCACTCTCTTAAAGGGAGTGCTCCTAATCTCAGCTTGTTACCTGTATAAAAGACACCTGTCCACAGAAGCAATCAATCAGATTCCAAATATAGGTAGACAGAGTGATAAACCGCGCCCTATAAAGTGAATATACAGTGCTGATAGTGCAAACAACAGAGGTATATATACTTATATATCTGATGACATCTGTGACTTCAAAGTATCTTGAAAAAAACAGAAAAGATATACACAAATAGTGCAATATGTAGCAGCAATATTTAATGTTAGGTAAAGTGCGCACTCACAATTAATTGAGCTACTGAGAGCTCTGCTGATAATCGCCTGGACGGTACAATCCCCGTCTGTGGATGTATATGGATCTGCAGTTCTTATCCTGCAGTATATATGGGGAGACACAATAAAAAAACGTTATGGTGTAGTATGCACAAGCATAAATAAATCCTGCATATCCTGGGTGGGGATAATACCACCAACGCTCTCCATACGAGAGCAAGTCATGCTCTGGATATTGTAAGTAGGATACCACTTTTTTATTCTTTTTATTTATGCTTGTGCATACTACACCATAAAGTTTTTTTATTGTGTCTCCCCATATATACTGGAGGATAAGAACTGCAGATCCATATACATCCACAGACGGGGATTGTACCGTCCAGGCGATTATCAGCAGAGCGAAAGTGTTGTGGTCAGATGAGACCAAAATCGAGCTCTTTGGCTTCAACTAAACTCGCCATGTTTGGAGGAGGAGAAATGCTGCCTATGACCCCAAGAACACCATCCCCACTGTCAAACATGGAGATGGAAACATTATGCTTTGGGGGGGTTTTTCTGCTGAGGGAACAGGACAACTGCACCGCATCAAAGGGACGATAGACGAGGACATGTGCCGTCAAATCTTGGGTGAGAACCTCCTTCCCTCAGCCAGGGCATTGAAAATGGTACGTGGATGGGCATTCCAGCATGATAATGACCCACCAAAACACACAGCCAAGGCAACAAAGGAGTGGTTTACAAAGAAGCACATTAAGGTGAAACCTGGTAGCCAACTAAAAGAAACGTCTGACCTCTGTGATTGCCAACAAGGGTTTTGCCACCAAGTACTAAGTCGAAGGGGTCAAATACTTATTTCACTCATTGACATGCAAATCAATTTATAACTTTTTTGGCACTGTTAAAATTCACCTACCATTAAAATTAAAGACATTTCTTTGTCCTTGGGCAAACATTCAAAACCAGCAGGGGTTTAAATACTGTCCCCCCTCACTGTATAATGATGAGGATGTTGATGATATCAGTAGTGAAAGTGCAGTTATTATGTGAAAAAGAGTATTAAATCTAAATTTGACCTGGGTTTCTGATTAAGTGGCTACTAAAAATGACTGGACATACCCCATTTTGACTACCCTGGGTTGTCTACTTTTACAAACGGTATGCCATGATGAGAGTAATTGTCGTTCCTTGGCTGGCATACGGTCTCAAAGGCAACATAGGCCCAGCAAACTAATCTGGCAAGGAAAAACGGAAATTGTCAAACTCTGTATTTGACCCTGTAACTTTCCAAAGCACCAGGAAACATGTACATGGAGCACATTGTACTCGTGAGACATCACAGCACACAAATATGCATATTTTGTTGCAGTAAAAGCTAACAGTAGTATGATATTAACTGTTTAATTGACATGCAGAACTCTGAAAAGAACAATTTGTTTTAATTTCTCACACCTTTATAGATTTTATTCATATTAAATTGTTTGATATATAAAAATTTGACAACAAATGAAAGCCCTGTTTCTTTTAAACAAAATGATCTGTAATAAGTGTGGGTGCTCTTAATAGGAAAGAGGTAAATTATGGTTGAATAGACGTATAGCTCAATTTTCAGGTTTTATTTTAGTTCAGAACTTGGACAATTGCCCCTGTCCTTAAGGGGTTAATAGTGGCTGCAGGTTCATTCATAAAAAGACAAAAAAACGCTCCTTTTTTGTTTTGTATGGAGCTATAGACCCTGATCTCATGTAAGTCTTCATGGAATACTATGAGGGAGCTTCTTCTAAGAGCTGGATACTTATACCGTATGTTTTATTCCTGTAAACCAGGGGTAGTCAACCTTTTTCTACCTACCGGCCACTAATGCATCTTTCTTGATGGAAAAATTTCCTTACCGCCCACCAGTTTTCGCGCAAGTGCAGAATATTTTTTTAGAAAGGAGGGTGTGCTTAAAAATAAAATAAATGTACGTACATTTATCTTTTTATTTCTACTTTATCCATGTTTATAATGTTTTTAACTTTAGACAGTTTAATGAGAAAACAATAAAGTAAATTGAAATGACCTTTACTAGTGATTAATGAGGTCCTTGCGGTTGAGGCTGCGAGACTAAATATTATCTGGTTCAATTTTTGTGAGGTGGGTAGGTGTTCTGTAAGTTGGGTAGGGGTTCTGTATAGTGGGTAGGGGGGCTCTATAGTGGGTAGGGGGCTGTGAGGTGGGTAGGGGGGCAGTATAGTGGGTAGGAGGGCTGTGAGGTGGATAGGGGGGCAGTATAGTGGGTAGCAGGGGCTCTATAGTGGGTAAGGGGGCAGTATAATGGGTAGGGGGGCTCTATAGTGGGTAGGGGGCATGTGAATGGTGGGTAGCAGGGGCTGTAAAAAGGTAAATACCTTTCAGTGTCCTCTTGGTCCGGTGGGCAGCTTCCCAGAAACGTGTGTGGGGGCGGAGCTTGTGGGTGGGAGGCGGGGCTTCAGTTTGGGGGCGAGGCATGCGGCCAAAATTATTTTAGAGTGTGCAGGGAGACTATTTTAGAGCAGGGAGACACTATTTTAGAGTGTGCAGGGAGACCACACCAGCTTCCAGCTCCTCCCTCCCCTCGGACAGACAGGCTGGCACAGTCCGAGGGGAGGATTAATCAGAATAATCATTAGGGCTGTCAGCCCAGCCCCAGCTTGCTGTGTCCGGCCCAGCCACCCACTCTCTCAAACGGAGGATTTAGCCGCTGAAATCCCTACCGCCCACCTGGAATACTGAAACGCGGTAGGGACCAGGTTGACGATCCATGCTGTAAACACACTGCATACATGTACCTGTGTTTAGCAAAGTTTCTACCTGTGACCTTTGTGAGTCATTATGTGCAGGAACAGAAAGGCCAGGATGCATAGAGTGCCAATTAAGTGTTATGCAGAGTGACCACTCTTAAGCTATTGCATATGAAACATATCGATATTAGTTTTACAAAACTTAGATGAGGGGCTTATTCATTAAACGGCAAACATTCTAGGACCAACATACAATTATTGTTATTCATTCATAGAATGCTGTTTTGATGAAACCCAGTTGTAAAGTGTTAATGATACAAAATATTCAGATAAGTCACAACCTGTCTCCAGGGCACTTAATAATGCTAGAATTTATGTTGGCCACCTAGCACAACAGAGGGAGGCTTAGTTGCAATTCTATAAATTGTATATATGTCTGTGAATATTTATAATCTTTCAACAGTGTTTTAAGTGAAAGTGAAAGTGTGATAGAAAAAAAAAATATCTACCCGTTCCATACACCGTAGTAAATGCACATTTAGATACATGACGATTTATCAAATCAGCAGCCCTACGTACACATACTATCCAGGATTTGTGGAAGAGGGAACTTATTTTGATAATTTGTTTTTATGTTTTAGTTTTGTTTTTTCCAGAGTGATTTTTAGACATTAGCCACTCTGTTTGCTACAATGTATCCTAGTTACTTTGTTTTTACTTTAACGCCTGTGATGATTGACACAAGCATTGCAGGTCTTTGGACTACATGTCCCATGATGCTCTTACTGTCTTTAGCCTAAGGGCTGTTTAAACAGTATAGAAAATGAAATCTACAAAGCTATGCAGTGCTAGTCACAGGAAGTAAACCCTCGATGCAGTGCATTAGTGCTTTGCTGATTATTTTTGGCAGCATAGAAGTTAAACTTTGCTTGCATCCTACCAATAAATCGCTTTAGATATGGTAATTTCCTTTTACAATAGAAGAGGGACTCTTACCCAACTCGTTTGTTAATCGTTAACTATTTGGTTGCTTAAGACTGTCAAGGTTGGCAGTTGTTGAAACAATGTATTGCATGATAGCATTAAAAGTGTTAAACTTTTAATATTTATTATTAATTGTTTTTTTAATGGATTAAAAAAATGTAAATCAGTTAAAATGTTTGATTGTACGAGGGTGAAAATCAAATCCTATTATAATTTTTTATTTTATTTATTTTTTTAGTAAGACATCCAATAATTTAAGTTTATTTTGCATTTTAGTTCTAAATGAGTGAGAATCCTCTTCGCTTGGCGGATGTCGGTGTTAAATGTTGCAAGTTCCATTATAATCACCAATCCTCCTCCTCCGAAACAGACTGCTGAGATGAGCGTTCAGGAGCAACACAATGCAGGTGTGTATAGATGGGATTATACAACAAAGGACTGGGATTATCTAGTCAAAATACAGCATGCATTGGATTTATTGTCTGGAAAACTATATGCTACTACTGTTCAATGTATCCAGTCCTAAGGAGCACTATCCATTGCATTTTAAAGCTTTTCACTTGCTGCTGTTATTGTGTCTCTGTCCGTCACAGATGCAGACTCCAGCCTGGAGGAGGTAGAGTTTAATTGGGAGGAGTACCTAGAGGAGACTGGAAGCATTGCTGCTCCACATAGTTTCTTCAAACATGTGAGTCTTATTCATCAAAAAGAAAACATGTACAGGGAATTTCTGTTCAGTGTACAGCACATCCACGTCCTCTGATTCATGCTCTCTGAATTTCCTGCCTTCCCTACCTTTTTGTGTTGCTTTTTTTCATTTTAATTAAGAAAACATGGGAATTCTTATTTTCCATTTCTGAGTTTTTTTGTTTTTTTAATTCTTATTCACCCACAGATACTTATTACACAGCGATGATAGAGGAAAATAAATAGATTAAGAACTGTTTGGGAAAATATATATATATATATTTATTTTTTTATTTATTTAATACAAAAACAGCATTGTCTCCAGACTTGTTAGTTGCTAATTTTTTTATTTTTTTTACTTATGGACAAAACCGTTATCACACAAATCATGGTAATTGAACATAAAATCAAAGTTTAATATTCATTTTTCCTCCATTCCATAGCTTTGTATGGTTTTGCACTAAGATGCCTGTAAAGACTTCACCGCTACTACCGCTTTGATTTTGGCATCCAGCCTGTTTTTTCCAGCTTGTTTGACGTTGGCATGGACCATGTTCTTTATCAAGTCCCCAGGAATTGTATAGAGGGAATGCCAAAATACTGTAGAATTGTTTCTTACTGAAGCTCATTTAGAGTGTTTTATTTATCCATGTTTTCTAACCTTTCATAAAATACTGAAGCTTGGACAATTATAAACTGCACAGCAAGTGAACATTACCACAAATAATAATCTCGTTTTTTCATTAAACCAGAAGTAACTGCAGCTCTCTATCTGGGACAACGTATTTCCCTTCCTCTCCTGCTTTACCAACTGAACGTCTATTAATCCCATTGTAGTCTTGTGACACTCATGTACCTTTTGTGGTCTTTTTTTTAATACTGTTATTTCTCTTATCTTCCTTTTTCTCTTTTGTCATCCATATACAGATGTTCCACTTGTGCTCCTCGCTGTCTATTTTATGGTCTCAAGTCTCCTTCTTGTTTCTATTTGTTTAACTTGTGGCACACATGTATGTTCTGTGCTCCATATGTACTCCTGTCCTCCCCTGTCTACTCACGTCTTTACTATTAAGTGCCCAAATATGGCATTTAAAAAAGGATGTGCCTGCTCTGTGTATGTCTTCACCATTCCAAATGGACTCTCAAAGTATCTCATAAATACAAGAGAGCTGTGAGAATCTTTGCAGTAGGTCACTCATGGACACCATGTTTGGAGACATAGTGCTAAGATCACATCACTAGAAAATAAAACTCTTATTTACGAATTTGGTTCTACTTTGGTTAGTAAAAATTTGGTTATTCTCTGCATATTACTGCTTTTAGTGATTGGTGTACTTACAGGGTCCACCTTGGCCCATGCCTCTCTAGTGTCCTTATTAAGGAGGGACAGTTGTTATTATTTTGGACAATGTCCCTCTTTTCTAAGTGTGCCATATTGTTGGTGTATTTGAGTGAAAAACAGAGCTCCACTGCAATAATACTCATAGTAATGTGCTTCTGCATCCCTGCCACGTGTGAATTGGGTAACATGGAACTCTGTTTTGGGGTGCGCTGCCTATTGTCAGTTCTCTGCAAAAAATTGTGTCTGTCGTCAGTGCAGAACACTGTGTTATCAGCTTCTACCCTTGCAGGAAACACACCTTACATCTCCGTTCCCTTCCTCACTCACTCCTTCCCTTCCCTATTTCAGCCCTCCTATTAATTATACTTAGTCAGTTTTAAAAAAAATATTTTGGACTTCCCTCCTTTTTTATATTTTACATAGTTACATTGCTGAAAAGAGCCAAGCGTCCACCAAGTTCATCCTTTCTCACATATGTTTTTGGTGTTGATCCAAAATAAGGCAAAAAAACCCAGTCTGAAGCACATCTACTTTTGCAACAGCACATTTAAGGTGTGGTCTTACCAGTGATTTATAAAGAATTATATTTTCATCCCTGGAATTTATGCCCCTATTTATACATGACAATATGCTACTGGTCTTAGCAACTGCCGATTGACATTGCATATTGTTGCCTAGTTGGCCGTCTATAACAATTCCCAAATGCTTCTCGTGTGTTGTTATTCCTAATCCACAGCCGTTTAGAGTGTAAGTTTCTTCTTAGTTGCATTCTTTACCCCCCAAGTTCACAACTTTACATTTTTTCTACATTAACTTTCATCTGACTTTTATAAAAAGTGTTAAAACACTAGTAACAGATTTAATTTAAATACTTATTACAAAGTGCTTGTGTATAAATAACAAGTGAAATTATCATTCAATTTAAAGTGATACTAACAAGGTTATTTACTTGTAGCGAGAATTAAAAGCTAAATTCAAATTTAAGGTGAAAATAGCTGAACTGGAAAAGATCAGTCAGTCATGCTCTCTGTTCGGCTACTCTGGCCTTAAACCCAAAACTCAACTCAACGTGCAAAAAGCTTTTTATGTAATTGTTTTAAAGTACTTATTATATGTGCAAAGTACAATAAAATTAATATGTTCTTTGCACAAATAAGAAGCACTTTCAAACAATGACTGCTCTTCCTGCAGCAGACATACAATATTGAAAGTGAGAAGTGAGATATGTAAAAATGTGGTTGTCCCCATGACCTTCACTAACCTAGGTACAAGACAGCTTTAGTTTTGTCCCCTCTCATGTATGAGGAAGTGAGGAGCTCATTATATGACGTGTGGGAGCAGCAAAGACATCCTTCTGCTTATTCCTCATTATCTCATGGACTATGGGATTGATAATATTTATTAATCATATATTACAATAATAGGTCAGGGATTAAAAATCATTATGTTGTGGGTCTGAGGTGCATGGTTGTATCATATATATCAAAACATGTTTAGGTGACCAAAAAAACAAACAAAAAAAAACAAGATTAGGTGTTTTGTGTATAAAAGTGTGAAAATGATGCATAAGGCTTAGACAGATATACGCCCTTATATAATAAACAAGTTAAAGGTAATATAATATGTTATTGTTGCTTAACATCAGAATAGAGACCACTTGTGTTTTTTTTTTTTTTTTTCTTTCTTTCTTTTTTTGAGGCTCGAGTATTCTACAGAATGAAGAAAGTGGTTAGTGTGAGTTAATACAAGTCAGGTATACAGTTGCTTCTTGCATAATAAATATAATTATCTGCCTCTTTTTTATAGGATGCAACAAGGTAGTACTATGGAGATTATGCACTATTTTAGGTAATGGTAAAGCAATAAAATAAAGCTCAGCTTATTGGTAGTTGAGGGTTGAGAAACATGCTTATGGTTCAAAAGCAGGGTCTAAAGGTAAAACATGTATGATTAACGAGTAACTGCACATTTTAAAGTATCTAAACCGGCATAAACACATGTTAGGGTATAGTCAGAGCACAGTCTAGACAGAGTGGGTTTAATTGTAAGCAGCGCCTTCGCCATATACTGCTCTTAGTGTTAAAGATCAGGCTTGGGAATTTTGCTAAACATGGGTAGCCGGCAATTCTGATATATAAAATCATTAGTTATATGGCCGGCCTTTCTCAAGCATTGATGCAAAATTAGTTAGACGTGTAGGCAAGCAAGAACATGGGCAATTGACCCTGGAGAAGTCCATTACCACGTCTTGTGGGTCTCCTCTGGATGCATGGGGTATGGCAAGCTTTAAGTTGCAAAATAGGAGCGGTAGACATAATGGGAAAAATGTCTGCGGTTGTGCATGTAAGACAAAGGTGGCAGGTGAGGGGCTAGGCCCTAGTTAGTCCCAGCTTGAGTTAGAGGGAAGTGAGTCAATTTAACAGATTTAACTTGGTGGCTTTTATTTTGGACAGCTGATGTATTTTACGGGAAGGCCGTTGCCGCTTTCCGAGGTCTGCTATTCTTCTCAACCTATTCCCAGGCCTGAGCTTGTGTAATTTGCGTCAGGTGTTGAGTCCCGTGTCGGGGCTTGCGTAACCGGCTGCAGTTTTTCGGATTTGAGGGCCCCTTAAAGCGCCGCCTGCATCTTGCGCAGTCCAGTCATGGATGTTCCCGCTGAGTTACAGCATTCTGGTGAGGTAGGCTCAAGCGTACATCCTCAGCCCCTGCAGGGGCCCGGCACGTCGGCTTCGGGCGGTCGCTGCTCCTCGATACTTTCTGCGGTGCTGCATGGGGCTCCCCTCGACGTTGCCTGCCTGTGTCGTCCTGTTTAGGGAATGCTTGTAGGGGACCTGAAGGTGAATTCGAGCTCCATTGTGCCTCACTCCTGGGTTTCCTCTGTTTCCGCGGTGTTGAGGGATCATCCGGGTGACTCAGCTGGGTGTGAGAGGGTGCCCGGTTCCGAGATACTGTTTTGACCAGTGTCAGAGCAGGAGGCTGACTCTTCTTCTCTATCCGCTCCCAGAATCACCTGCATACGGCGTTGAATTTTGCCCGGAAGGCCACTGCCCAGTCGCTGGTTGTCTGTTGTTTCGTGTGGGCCGCGGTGCCGTCAGCCATCTTGGCTCGACCTCGTGATTCCCGTTGGTCGTGACTGCGCCCTGGAACATCCGGATGTGATAATTTTCTGTGTGAAGGCAGACCGGGATAAAACCCACTGGTCCAGAGAGGTAGGGGAGGGTGGGACGGTGGCCCATGTGCATAAATTCAGATTGTTGTGGTGGAGTGAAAGCAGCCGTCCCTCCTGTGCCTGCCATGTGTATAGGCCTCTGTCTCTTGTTGAGTTGATAATATGCGTAGTGTTGCTTGAGTGGTTGCATTTTGTTCCTCTCAGTGTCGACCTCTTGTTTGGTGGCCTTTTTGTCTCAATTGAGCGCCTTTTGAGCTATTAAAATTTGTTTTATTTGTTGATTGCTGCAGGAGCTGTTGAGGCAATCGTCCTCTCGGCCCTGCGGTTAGGCCCCGCCCCCTAGAGACCACTTTTAACACATTTAGAAATAAACACAAAGGTGGACCTGTATGTATTTATTTGCAAATGTACCACTTACCCACTAGCCATTGGCGATTGACAATTCACCCCTGCCGAGTAGAATTCCTCGTTTTGGTGACTAGTAACTTTAGGCCTATCTAGTAGCATAGCACTTAAAAGTTTGACCTGAATAAAATATTGTTTCATAAAGAATTGTGCTGTGTAAGCATTGGTACTGGTCGCTTACCTAAGGAAGGATCTCTGAATGTAATTTTGCCATTTACATTTGCTATCATTCTTAACATTACCTTGGAACACTAGTATGTTCCCTGACGAAGAATGTTTTGTAAAAATGTGTTGGGACATTTGGTGGTGGTCACCTTTCCATGTGCTTTTTAAAATTATTAATTTGAGGGAATTTACTGGACAGAAGAGGGGACATATAAGGTAAACGTTTGTTTGATAACTAACCGTGAAAGACTCCAGCCTTTTTTTTGAAGCAAACTTGTCTAAATTGCCTTGGGGTTCAGGGATTAAGTTTCTGAGAAATTCCCTGCATCTGTTTTATATAAACTCTTTAAGTGCATGTGTCTCTAAATACATTTTTCTCCTCTTCTACCTCATTTGCATTGAGTGCAAGTCCTGGTTTGTTTTCTGATGCAAAATTATCTTTCCATGATTCCATGATAGTCCAAGGCTTCATAGGAAGGGCATATGATCTAAAAAGGTTTCAGTGGGCGAATAAATTGGGTTTTTTTTAGAGATCAGTACCCTGTACCTATCCATACATTTTATTTTTGAAGTTTTGTTGAATATTTAAATTTTTTTTGTGTGTGCATGTTGTCAAGTTCAATCTTTGCTAAGTTTGTGTCCCTTCATATTTATGGTTAGGTTGATACCTCTCTTCAGAATGGTTTGGCTCCAGGGATGATGTTGGAGGTACCTCACAGAACCGATCCTCAGATTTATTGGGTTGCCAGTATTATAACCACCTGTGGCAAATTGCTCCTTCTTCGCTATGCTGGCTGCGGGGAAGACCGCTCTGCAGACTTCTGGTGTGACATTGTAACCTCTGATCTCCACCCCATTGGCTGGGCCCAGCAGAACAAAAAGACCTTGAGCCCTCCAAACGGTAAGAAATGGCACACATTTCCTGATTGCTGATCATTCGTTTTTGTCATCTGTTGTTTAAAATAAAATGGTATCAAACTCAAAATGGCTTTAAAGTGACAAACCACAGCAAAACCAATCTATAAATGTTCCAACACCGAAAAACAAGGTAATGTTTTTCAACTATATTATCAGACAGCAAACATAATCTCCATATGATGTATTGCAATATTATTCATGATCCTATAATTCTATTACATTTATCAGAAAAGTCTTTCTAAGTTACACGGTTACCTCATTAGAGCCAAGTAATGTTTGTCCACTTACCAATATTCAAAATGGCCAAAGAGGGATCTTTTAGGGGTGAGCCTGGAGGGGTGACCAGGGATGGGGCTATCTAGGGATAAATCGGGACACTTGATTACATACTGATAACATTTATGCAAAAATGTAAATGTATTATTTAAAACGAAATCCATGTATCTTATTAAAGGTATCTTACTGAAGCCCGTTGTAGTGGTTATAGTACCTGGAGTGTACTCTCACCCTACCAAACAGTTTGACAACTTACCTGAGGCCAGCTCGGACTTGCTGTCACCTTCTCTGGAGTTAAACTTTCTTCATTGGCTGATAGTGGGAGCTGATCGCTCTCAGCCAATGATAGGCTCCCTGATGTACTTCTGAAGTTAGCTCATTGCAGGAGCTTTCAGGGGCAAAGAAAACAGTGACAGGGGCAAGGTGAACCCCAGATAAGTTATCAAACTGTTCTTAAGTGGGCTGTAGTGGTTATGGTGCCTGGATTATTCCTTGAACACAGACTCTTTTCTAAACATTTATATAGCCATTTACACACAGGCATCTCCTAGAAAAGAGATATTAGGAGAGCGGGATTTGGGCCCAATATAGGGGCTGTTCCTCTTAACCCCTTAAGGACACATGACGTGCGTGACATGTCCTGATTCCCTTTTATTCCAGACGTTTGGTCCTTAAGGGTTTAAAGAGGGACACTTGCATTGACATAGAAACCCCACACAGATCTTTCTAAGAAAAAATCCTGGTGCCTACTTGAGCATTTGTCAGTCAAAATACTTTTAAAGGGTATAACTGGCACACTATCACTATGGAGGTATTATTCACACTACAGTATTTATTTTTTGGTTTTATGTTGACCAGGTATGAGTTTTTTTTTCTTCTTCAAGATACCCAACCTCTTATCCTTTGACCATGCATACATTGCTCTAAATTTATTTTTTCTACTTTTTCAATCTCAAATACACAATGTGTTCACTATATATTTTAATGAGACTTAAAAAAACAAAGATAACATTATTTCAAAACGGTTATTTTATTGTCCTTTTATCGCTGTCTTGAACAGGAGTAGAGTGGTGTTCATAACTAGTTGTCAAATTGCATAAAACGATGCCATTGTCTTTTGTATTTCTACCACATTGCTTAGAATTAAAGATGTAGTCTCTGTTCTATTTATATATTTATTTGTATAGGAAATCTGTTCTTGTTTGGCAGAGCCGTAGCCCAGGTATTTAAAGCTGTTTGATAATTATTGCTGATAAATACAAGGACAGAGAACATTGTCAGCATTGCTTGCTGGTGGAATGTACAGAACAGAGACTCTCCAGATTTGGAAACTGCACTGAAAACGTAGCTTGATCTATGTAGATCAAATCTGCAATCTCGGTCCCAGGGGAACTATTGCTTCCCTGTACATTGAAAATCACCTACCTGTATTAACTTTTTTTTTTTTTAGATTCAAAATTTAGCAAATAACATGATAATCCAGTTAATTCAAATTGATCCCTTGGGAAAACTTTGCAAATGAAGATGAGAAATCGAGACATTGTTTCATTTGTCATCTTTGCTGTATGCTTTCCTTATGCTGACTGCTAGGTACAAAGGACAGAGCTTACAACAGTGATGGGCAGAGAGCTAAGATGGAGTCGCTCAGCTGCAGGATAAAAAGGTGCCAATTTCTCCATTCATTTTTTTTTTACACTTCACAAAACGCATTTGTTGAATGGAGGGAAAGTTATAAAATATAATAACAATCTGGGGAATCCTGACAGTTCCCCTTTAATTCCTCCTATAAACCATGGTAATGCACGATGAAACATTAATTCACTGTCCACTTGCAGGCAACAAACAAACAAACAAAACAATGCATGTGTTATCAGGACAAATCGGGGTCCTTAATATTAAACTAAAATCCACAAAAAAAGAAATAAAAAAAAAATTAACCCCCAATTCAAAAATGGATGTTCAGACGGAGCAATTATGTTCCTTCTAGTCCTGGGAGGTTCTCTTGTAAGTGAGATTGATTGACTTTCTATAGTCTATCTTGATTGGTAGATAAGTAAGGGGATCAATTGCATGATGACACAGACAAATGAATACTGTTGCCTGGGAGTATGACTCCCATTAACCTCAGGAAGCCCAGTACAGGTATGATTAGCCTGTGTTGTGCAAAACATTATTACACAGTGTAATAGAAAATTTTAAAACCTGATTTGCTTGCTAGAATTATTTTTATATATGTGTGTAAATATATATATATATATATATATATATATATATATATATATATATATATATATACACACACACACACACAGGTACACTGGGGTAGGAGAGAGAAATTGTATTGGGAACACAGTAGTTTGTTAGGGTTTTATATGGCATTGTTTTTTGTTTTGTCAGTGGTTAAACCTGTTTTGTTCCTCTAGGCATATTTACATGGAGCGCTGCCCGTAGGTGGAAGCAATTTTTATTGCCCAAAATCTTGGGCACAATACTGGCAGATAAAAAAGGAAAACGCTCTTTTATTTATTTTTTTTGGCTGGTGTTGAATCATGCTTCTGATGTGAAAAGTCACACTGATTGCATTTTTATTCAACTACGGAATGACTAATTCTAATGGTACACTTCTGTTTTGTTCATTGATATACTCTGCACAGAATTCTTCCCAGGGTCGTGAACATCAATAAACTATGCTTATTAAGTGGGAAAACGCCATCTGACATCACTCATTCAGAACTTCTGGTTTCTCAGTTGGATCAAGTGGTTTTTAATGGTTCTGCTCAGTCATCATGACAACTTCAATGAGTCACTTTCAGAGATCTCGCAAATATATTTTTGCAATTTCCAAAGAGTGTAATGATTTAAGCGGTTCTAGTTATACTATTATTTTTTTTTTTATTTGACAGTACTACTTAAAGAAAAGGCATAAGAGCCATACACACAGGGCCGGTGCAAGGATTTTTGGCTACACAGGCCAAATGCACTTTGCCCCCTACCAAAAATTTGCCTCCCTCCTAAAAAAAATGCATTATTACCTGTGTGTGTTCACATGCATGTAGGAGGTTGAGATGTTCAAAAAAATGTGGGCTTTTTAGAAGTATACAAGTGAAAGTGGCTGCTGTGGCTATAATAATAGATCATTGCCATACATATAATAGTAGCCGCTATGTACATTTTGTGGGATGGTCAAAAGGTTTCCCTAAATTGTAATAGACCTATTTGATGCATTGTTGTTTTGGATATTTTGTTTGTCCCATGAATATGTTTAGCTTTAAATCTATTTTGTTATGTAGACCTCAGGTTGAGGGTTGAAATGTTTCTCTTTGGAACACATAGAAAATGTATAAATAAAAGCTTCATTTTTAATTTTCCGTTCTAAAACCATTTTCTTTGGACGTTTGTGATATGTTATTACATGCAATACATGGGAAATGCTTTATCATAACTTTAAAGGGACACTCCAGACCCCTAAAACACTTCCGCTACCTTTATATGTGAAGATTGTGTCCTCTGTTTCAAAAATAAATATATATTTATATATTTATATATTTCCGTTTTACAAAAAAGTGCATGTTTCATTAGAAATTGGCACTTTTATAAATTAACCTTAGTACACCCCCTTGGCTGTCAGACAGCTGGTCCTGTTACTTTCTGGTTGTTTAGCTCAGTAGACTTAAACTCAAGAGACAAACAATTGCTTAGAGCACCTGCCCTGCAAATACTTCTCATTGAGCTGTATTGGGAGCTGAATGCGAGCATGGCCATTGACACACATTAGGTCTCCCTCTCGAGGGACATCGGCGCTGGATTCAAATAAGTGACTGAAGGGATTTTAACCTTCAGCGCTGCAGGAGTGAGGGTATGAGGGAGGGGGCACTGCAGGATTCTATAGTGCCAGGAAAATGTATTAAGGAAACCTTTTTTTTTTGTTCTTCAATAAACTGTTTTTAGGGGGAAAAAATGATCATACGTTATATTTTTTGTTCAAAACTAGTGTAATTGCGGGGGGCGGGGCCTGACCGCCGAGCCGGATGGACGCGGGGCACCTCGGCTCCCCGGGGAATCCCTGCAAATCGCCCCCAAAACACCCCATCTCAACCTGAGAAACCTGCAGCAAGGCAAGGGGACCTGAGCAATAACCCTCGGGGCGGCCGGTGACTCTCTCGTCCTGAGGCGACGCCGACTGAGAGGCGGGCGGGATTGCGGCCTGCCGTGAGGCCCTGGCGGGGGAAGCGGCCGATCCCCTGCACTTGGTCCGGCGGGACCTCTCGCTTGCCTGCAGAGGGCCCCGTTCTCCCCCCCTGTGGGCCGGGGCGGTTATCCCGGACCCCACCGGGGAAGTAAAGACCACCATCACCCATGACACCTGAACAGGGGGAAAAGTCTAACCAGAGACCGCATGGCAGCAACCAAGATGGCCGCCGCGCCTACTACAAGCCACAACATCGGAGCAACGGCGCTGATAAATACACAGCGTACTGAAAGCGGCCAACTGGCAACAGAGACCATCGGATAACCTCGAAAGGTACATACTAATTTCCACAGCAGCCGAAACAACACCCACCACTGGCACCGGCAGGTCTGTGGGGACTATGATCGGAATCTGACCCTGCCGCAATTTAGCGGAGCTATGGACACGGGGCACAAGCGCTACTCCCAACCCAAAGCTGGTACCAGCGAACACACTCCTGGCCGGCAGGTACCCAAGCATTTCACAGCGTGAAACACAAGGAACTTGATCACAACCAGGAAGCCAGCCGACCAAACACAGCTGCAGGAATGACCAAGCGACTGCCAACCCCATACACTTAAAGCTACAACAGACCACTGTGTAATCTTTATCTTAGCGCACCATTCTTAATACCACATATAGTTTAAAACAGTGGATTTTATCTATGCAGTCCCCCACAGAAAGCACTTAACATGATTAAGCTTCCAGATGTACCCAACTTGACAAGCCCGGCTCTTCGTTGTCCCCTGGTGGTTAAACCTCATCAATATGTAGAAAGCTGTAACTGATGTTATCTTGCATAGCCTGTACTCCAACTTACTTAGACCATACTAATGTCTAGCTCTATGTTAATAGCGAGCATGTAATCCCTTTCAGATCGTTTAACCTATGTTTAATGGTTTACAGCGAAAACCTACTTAGCTAAGCTGGAAACAGATAATACTTTACTTCCAATTGTTATGTTTAAACGTCATGCCATCTAATAACAAAAATGATGGTCTAAGCTTGTTAATATAATATAACATGTCTATTATCTCTAAGCAGCCTGTATTACCAGTAATAATTAATCTAACGCAAGACCAAGCTTGAAATTTTTTTACTCTTTAGATTAAAATCGCATCTCTTATTCTGACGCAACTGTTACAACTCTGATATTACCAAAAAAAAATGTGCTGTCAAATCGTATGCCATGTCAACTTCATTGTACCTAAGTGGCCTGCTAATGCTATCGTGGCATCGCAAGGCAAATGTTAACTGTATAAACATGCACAAGAAAAATAAAGAATTTAAAAAAAAAAAAAAAAAACTAGTGTAATTGCATTTGAGATATAGTTATGGAATTATTCCATTTGGCTTAGATTCATACATGGGATTTAAATTGGGTTACTAGTTTCATTATAGTACCGTTGCCATTAACTGCAAAATCACTGCATATGTAATCTTGCCCCTTCAGTTACAGAGCCTGTGCAGCAGCTTTGTACATGTATGCTTGCAAATAGATTAATTTATGGGGGGAAACAATGAATGAAGCTGTTTGAAGAATGCTACAGACCACACGGGGTAGTAGTGTTTTTCTTGTCTTTTCATGAATGAAACTGTTGTGTGTTTATCTATAAATAACTTCTCTAATTTTTAGTTTGTAGTGGATTATTTCTATCAGGGCTCACTCAATATTGCCACTTGCCACAAGTCATTGGCAAGTGAAAATTTTGCCCTGATGAGTAACATAAGACTTCAAATTGTAAGCTATGATATATTATCTAGAATTATTAACAAGAAGGTGAGTGAATTCTGTCCTGGGGCATGCTTTTAAAACTTTATTTCCATTGAGTCCCTTTACATAAGAAGAAAAAAAAAAATATATATATATACCAACAAATCTTGCACTCCACCCAAAATAAAGTAATATAATGCCCGGTGCTTAATCCAAACATAGAAATATAAAAAGGATGAAGATGAAAAGCACTCCAAGGACTTCGTTTAAAATGTAACTTTTATTCGATTTCCAAAAATAAAAAGGTCAACGTTTCAGCTTGATATTCTCAAGCTTTCCTCAGGAAAGCTTGAGAATATCAAGCTGAAACGTTGACCTTTTTATTTTTGGAAATCGAATAAAAGTTACATTTTAAACGAAGTCCTTGGAGTGCTTTCCATCTTCATCCTTTTTATATATATAAATATATATATAATTTTATTTTTATTTAGCGCTCTAGAAGCATACACGTCCCCATTGGAGTGTTGTGCCCATTTGTCTCGTGAGGGATTGATTCAAGGTTTACTGTTTTGGTAAACCCAGTATTGTCTTTTACTGTAACTACTCTCTAAAGCTATGTTTCCCCTCTTTAACTCTCCCAGGTGTGAAAGAGAAACTGAACAATTGGGAAGAGTTCCTTGCTAAAACTTTGACAGGAGCCTGCAGTGCCCCAGCTCACTTGCTAGAGGGAGTAAGTATGCCTATTTTTAGTTCCTTTTGTGTTTGGTAAGCAGCCTGTTACAAAGCTATTTTAAACCGTGTTCCTTATGTGATTACTGGCTTTTAGCTCTGAGCTCAGTGTCATTCTATGGTGGAATGCAGTGAAAAATTAAGCGATGCATAGTTTGCATTTTCCATAAATATTCCTAATTAACGTGAAGGTCTACTTACTGTATTGGTAATATATTCATGTGTTCTTTCAGGGTGATATGAAATGTACAATATTAAATGGTAACCTCCAAGCTCTACATTTATGTTTCTCTTAAAGCCACACAGAGGGAAAGATCCCCTAGACTTGTTCGCCCCAGGGTCCAGGCTGGAGTTTCAGCATTCCCAGGATTCACTGGGTGCTTGGCCTGTCAACGTGCAGGAGAACATTGGGGGACGACTCCAGCTCCAATTTGAAGGAGCACCGGACTCCCCGTGTCTGAATCTTTTCTATCTTCATCCTTCCCTTCATCACATAGGCTGGGCAGAGCAGCATGGGTATGAGATGCAACCGCCTAGTGGTAAGTGTTTTTTGTGGTGTTTTTTAATATATATTTTCCAAAACAATGAATACCATCTTTTATCAAACGGCCAGTAAAAAGGTTTTTTAAAGTATCTTCATAAACTATCTTCAATTGGGTGATATCACCCGAACACTCATTTCTGATTTAAAACCAGATACAAGAAACTGCAGGTGTCTTAAATGGGAGGAACAAGGCTTAAAAAATCCACTCACCCACTAGCCATTGGAGAGGGAAAATTCAGACCTGTAGAGGATGATATGTATTGAATCTACTGGCTTCCAGTGGCAAGTAACTGCAAGCAACTTTTGTTTAACTTGAAATTTTGGGAACCGCTGTTATATATACCTCTGTTCCTTTATTACCGGTACCTTTTTTTAGATTGATCTCTGTCACGTTTCCTAAAGCTATAACGGAACATTCAGAAAAACTGTGACGGATTTATCTGGAAAAGTAAAAAAAAAAAAAATCTGAATTAAAAAAAACAGAAAAAAAAACCAAAACGGTTTATAATAATAATAATAATAATAAAATGTAATTAAAAAACACTATTAGTAGGTATGCCGACAATGAAAACATGCATGCATTTATTTATGCAATTTTTTTTCTTTGGAGGTAAATGTAAAACATGGGTGGGAAACCTTTTCATGTTGGAAGGCCGCATTCATTTAGTTGTATTTAAATAAGTGCTTAATAATTTCAAAAAAAATTGTGATTTTAATTTTGTTGTGCCTGCTTTTTGTTGAAAAGCATTTGAATATTTTTTGTTGCAGCATGGAGGTCCGCAGTTTCAGTTGATCCTCCAGGCGGGTATCAGTCCTTTGTGACCTTAAGGGCCTCCTGATTTGTGTTAGGTGGGATAATGTAGATTTACAGCAATGAGTGGTTGAAAAGCAAGAATGCATTTTTCACTCCATCTTTCTTAGCATCAAACAATGACTTTAAAATATCTACTATAAAAAAATCTACTCCGAGCTAAATCCATTTTATTTGTAGTTCTTTAGGTGCCTTTGTGATCACAACTAGGTGAGGCTGAAATGCTAATTTGATTGTGATGTCATGATTCTCAAAACTGTTTCCTAACACAATTATGTCCTTCTGCAACCCCCTCTTCCCCGTCTCTTTCCTCGTCAGGAAAGAGATGAAAATCCTTTCTTTCACTTACCTGTTTCCAGCGGAGAGGTCTCTCAGTGCTGGATCGGGCTCCTCCTCTGCCGGTGCCACAGTGTTCCAGAAACCTAATGCGCATTGGGCCTTCCCCGTAGGAAAGTACTGAATCCGTATTTTCCTATGGATTTTTCAAGATGCTGGACCAGGGGCGGCTCTAGACTTTGCAAGGTCTTAGGCGAAACTCAAAAATGAGGCCCCCCACCAACACCATTATGAGAACAAAATAGGGTTTGCCTTGCGTGTTTATAAGGAGCTTTAGGTATATTGAATGACAGGCTTGCAGCGTTGGATAAAGAGCGGTAGTCTCTGTATTCATCTTCAGAGGCTTGCATTGTCGCGGCTCCCTATGCTGCTGCGTTGTGAGCTATCATACTGTAGTTATGGCATAATATGCAATAAACAAATTTAATGTGCAATGATGCCAATCATTTATACACGATTGCTGGGTATGGTTGTATAGACTGGCAGTCGTGTATACATAAGTGCCAGTGTGAAGGGGTTATTGGAAACAAAAATTTACATTTTGGTTGGACTTTTAAAAAATAATTTCCCCCACATATTCTATAATCCTTTACATGTATATTATCATATATGTGTTTCCCCATGTATTGTATATGTATGCATATAATATATATGTTGCTTGCAACTTTACCTTTGCATTGCCCATACCATACCACCCTCACGTTGCAGACATAGACACACACACTAATACATGCACACATATAAACACTAATACACAAATACATATACATAATGAAACATGCTCATTCCCCCACACACACAACACAGATGCACAGAGACACAAATATTGACTAATACAGACATACAGTCACAATGTGTATTTATCTTGCTCTGTGTATTTCTGAGTGTGTCTGGCATTGTCTACCTGTGTATGTGCCTGAGAATGTGTCTGGCAGTGAGTATCCTTGTATGTGAAATGTATGTTTCTGTGAGCATGTGTATGTTTGTGTCTGGGACTGTGTGTGTGTGTGGTAGCTGCGTGCGGTGTTTTATGTATATGGGGTGCTGCCTGTGCCCTTTGTGCACTTTGTTTATGGTGAAGCTATGTTTTTTATAACTGTGTGTATGATGGTTGTCTTCAGAGGTGACTGTAACAGGGTGAGTAAAGGGGTAACCTGTGGCAGGATTAGGGTGACAAGGTGAGAGAGTGAGTGAGAATGAGGGAGGGCAAATGTGACATGGTTTGAGGAGAGGGTGTTACAGGGTGAGGGAAGGTAAGCATGACAGGATTAAATTGTTAATGTGACAGGATGAATGTGGCATGGTTGGGGAGGTATCACAAGGTTGATGTGTATATGGCATTATTGGAGTGAGTGAGATAGGGCAAGGGAAGGTGAATGTGACAAGATTAAGGGGGTTAATTGACAGAGTGTGACAGAGTGATGGGGGTGTGACAGGATTAGAGGTGTTAATGTTACAAGGTGAGTGCGGCAGGGTTGGGGGTGAGTTTGGCATGGTTGGAGGAGGGACAGTGACAGGAAGAGGAGTGGGGAGTGTGACAGCAAGAGAAAGGGTGAGTGTAACAGTAGGGGGGGGTTAATTCAAGTGTGGCAGAGCGGGGGGAGGTGACTTCAGTTTGGTTGGAGGTTGTGAGTGTGACAGGATCAGGAGGGGTTAAAGTGAGTGTGGCAGGGTTAAGGGGGTGACCGCGTGGGAGATTGGTGACAGGGTGTGTCGAGGGGGGTGACAGTGTGTGTGCGTGTGGAGGGGATGACAGTGTAAGGGGTGACAGGGGGCTGAGTGACGGGTGACAGGGGGCTAAGTAAGGGGGTGATTGTACACCTTCCCTCCCACTGCCACCAAATACCTTTTTGTTCTCTGGTGCTCCTGTGTCCTGGCTCCCTGGTTGTCCGGTGGGCTTCCTATCCGGTCTGCAGCTCTGCCGGGTGTGAGTTACAGACCATGTGATAGGAGTCCCGCGATCTCCAGAATTCCGAGCGTTGCCGTGGTAACCCACGGCAATGCTCTGATTGACTGGAGTTTGCTAGACACTTCTAAGTCTGCAGCTCACACCCAGCGGAGCGGCAGACTGTAGGCGCTCTCCTCCCATGGCAGATCACTTAGAGGGGCCTCGCACCTGGCGGCATAATGGTCATGGACCGAGTACCCGACATGTCAGTCTGCCTTATGGCGATTTAGGTGGCCGCGAGGCCCCATCCAGCGCTAAGCCTTAGGCGGCCGCTTAAATCACCTAATTAGAGAGCTGCCTCTGTGCTGGTCTTCCTCATGGAAAGCGTCAGGATGTCCAGTGTCGTTTCATGGAATTAAACTCTGAAACTGCAGGAAGTTGCTCTATTTTACAGCTAAAGAGGCGCTTCTGCTGTAAGAATGGAGTAATTTCTGGTTCTCACGCGTTGCCTCCTCTGACTCCTTTTCGTGAGAGCATTTATTGTTTATTAAATAAGTAATTTTTATAAACGTGCCAATCAAGTTATTTTGGGAGTTGTAGTCTATCAATATGTGACAGCGTTCAAAGAGTCTCCAAAGAAAATGTAACAGAGTGTCCTCTGTTTGCAGCAATATCCCACCTAAAGACTGAAGAGGAATGGAGAGTGATTCTGGCCCGGTGTGGGAAGACCACTGAAGACTGTGTACCTGCTGACTTTTTCCAGGTTAGCATTATTCTACTTTTCATACCTTGTATGCATGGGCGTCCACAGGAATTTTTCCGGGGGGGGGGGGGGGGGGGGGGGGGGCATAATTGTAATGACATCCATGCTTGGTCCCTTTTTGACAGTGTCTTGAAGGGGAGGAGCATAGTCATTATCACATAAAGCCAGGGTGAATAGCATTTTCACAACTATGGTGTCAAGAATACATGTTTGTATTCCTGACACTATAGTGTTCCTTTAAGCAAATTAAAGAAACATTGTGGTCACCATAACAACTTAATCTAAATGAAAATGCTATGATGCCAGGAAGCCCCTGAAGCCCCCACTCTCAAATAGTTTAACCTCAAAGGCTTCCTCCAGCTCCAGATTTCCAGGTCGCTCAGTGGTATTCGGCTTCTGAAACAGAGTGTCAGGAAGTGCAGATTGAGGTCAGGCATGGGTGCTACAGATTGGCTAGAGTGGTCAGTTGATGCTCTAAGCCAATCGCTAGTTCCCGGTTCAAAAAAAAAAGTTTTACTTTTTATGAATGGGGAGCTACTGATTGGCTTACAGTGCCAGCTGACCGCTCTAGCCAATCAGTGACACCCCTCCCCAGCGGCCCTCTGTGCTTCCTGACACTCGGTAAATAAAAGTTAACACATTAACACTGATATTTTTTTTTTTTACCTGGGGAGATGAGAAGGTCCAAAGTTTCCCTGCCAGGCCCAGGTACCAAAGCCTTATGGTGTGGTGTCCAGAATAAAGTGGAGGGTTCACTTCACTTGTCCTTCCTGCTCCAATCTCCTTTTCTTCTCCTTCATTTGACAAAGTCTTCTTTTTCTTCTGACACTGTCTTCTCTCCTCCTTGGCTCCTTCTGCTCCTTTACCTTTCTGCTACTTTCTGCTTATTCTACTCCCCCTTCTGCTCCTTCTCTTACTTTACCTCCCCCATCCCTCACTTCCCTAATTTCTAGGCTCTCTCTGCCCCCCATATGCCTCACTTCCCTAATTTCTAGGCTCTCTCTGCCCCCCATATGCCTCACTTCCCTGATTTCTAGGCTCTCTCTGACCCCCATATGCCTCACTTCCCTGATTTCTAGGCTCTCTCTGCCCCCCATATGCCTCACTTCCCTGATTTCTAGGCTCTCTCTGCCCCCCCATATGCCTCACTTCCCTGATTTCTAGGCTCTC